>NW_024543829.1:6277500-7012500 GCF_018167655.1 Microtus oregoni | reverse complement strand
TCCTTTTCATTTTGTATCTGTAATAAGAAGAGCATGTTTGGTTTTAAGCATCATTTTGCCAGTTTCACTAGAGTTGAGGTCTGTAGGGCTCTCCTATTGATTCCTCTTCCGTGCTTCCGTGAGTATCTGCTACATGTAAACTGGGTTTTATCATGAGGCTGATCATTTGTGTATTTACAAAGAGTTTCCAGTAAAATTTGTCACTTATTGGAAAGTGAGTAAATAGTGGAATTTTTGGAGGTATTTGCTGAAAATAAGAAAGAGTGTATTTAAGAAGTTATACAGTTTTTTCAGACAATTAATCTTAATTTCAAAAAATTAGAAATATTTTCTCATTTTCTTCTTCAAATTATGTTTTAAGTTGTAATTTTTTCAAAGTATTTTTTTTTTTTTTGGGTTTTCGGGTCAGGGTTTCTCTGTGGCTTTGGAGCCTGTCCTGGAGCTAGCTCAGTAGACCAGGCTGGTCTCGAACTCACAGAGATCCGCCTGCCTCTGCCTCCCGAGTGCTGGGATTAAAGGCGTGCGCCACCATCGCCCGGCTCAAAGTATTTTTATATTTACAAAATACCTCAGTGTTTATAATTTTTCAAATTTTCTGATACATGTTTAGATCCCCTGTTTAGGACACATCTGAATGCTCCTTGTGCATAAAAAATACTTTTTTTCATTTTTCCAACTCTCTATTGTACATAACATTCTTAAAATTCTATTGTCTCTTTTGTGCACCAATGAACAGATCATCAGTTAAGAATGGAGAGGGAGGGGGAAAGGAGTGGGGGGAGGGGGAGAAGGGGGGAGGAGGGGGCGTAGGGGGGAAAGAGGGGGAGGGAAATGAGAGGCTGGGAGGAGGTGGAAACTTGTTTTTTTTTTTCTCTTTTTCTCAATAAAAAAAAAGAAAAAAAAGTATTAAAAGTAAAAAAAAAAAAGAAATGTATGATTACAGCAGGGAAAATTTCTTTTATATTAATCATTTCAGCGAAAGTCATCAATGTTTTAGCTGGTTGTCAAAGTTCCATATGGACAAGGAAAGATGCACATATAGATAGATACATAAATATAGATAAACAACGTATGTGGTTGTAGAGTGCACACACATGGATGGGCAGAACTACAGTCTGTGCGTTTTCACGTCCATCCATCACTTACTTCAGTACCCTTGAGAGAAAAGAATAATGACCTCTATTTTTAGTTTTCTGTGTGTGTGTGTCTATATGTCTGTCTGTTAATTAATGTGTAGATTTGTGCAGGTATTCAAGGAGAAGGCCAAAGGAAATTGGATCCTTTGGAACTGAAAATATAAGGTTGTGAGCCCCCTGGTGTGGCATGAGTGCTGGAAACTGAACCTAAGCCCTCTTGACCACTGAGCCATCACTCCATCCTCCAACATACTGATTTTAATTTACAGGCAATATTGTGAAGAGGTTTTTAAAATATATATACATGGTCAAGATTTCAAAATCATTTGCAAGATCAAAAACTACATTTCAGACATATTTAGTGATAAATGTATCATAAATTTGTGTTTTGACTCATTCTTAACTCCTCAAACTTCATTACAGCAGAAACGTGAGTTTTAAGCTGAGTTGGCACGGAGCAAGCACTTTTGCTGCTCGGTGTATTTCATGATTCCAAATTGTATTTTCTCAGCTATGTCTATCGAGTAACTAGACCAGCATCCGGAAGCAGCAAGCTGTGCTAAGCCTTCTCAAGACAACCTTCAAGGAAAGCAAGCTGCTACCTTCCTCATCGCCTTTTCAAACATGAAACATCTCTGTAAATTTCTAGAAATACACAATTATTTCAGGAAATTTCTCAACCCATGAGCAAGAACAATGTTGATTTTGACAAAAGCTTAGGCATGAAGTGTCACTTGGCTTTCCTTTTTGATTGAGATTCCACTTCAATATTTAAACCTCTAACTATTCTAATTATGATGTTCCCCTCTATACTGTAGTAAATTTAGTAATAAACCATCATAGCTAAAATTTTTATGAACTAAAGAGAGAAACCAATCCATTGAAGATGCCAATATATCTGTAAGTAAGCATGGGATCCTGTAAGTGCAGAGACCAGGAGCAGGAAGCACAAGATAATGCCTATCTCTGTAAATTTCTGCTCTGTCTCTGCTCCCTAGCTGTTTAGAAAATGTACTGACTTAGTAGTCATTGTGGTGCAGAAGCATTGGCTAGGAGCCTCTGATGTATTTCTAGAGAGTCTAGTGTGGCACCTTAACAGCTAGCAGTCACAAGTTATACTGCATTCTGGTAAAACAAGTTCGACATCATTCAAAAAGTAAGTGCTTAAGCAGAGGTATTTCTCCAATAGTTAGGACACAGGGGAAGCAGTCGGCATTTATTAATTCCTTCATTTCTTCCACACTGTGGAGTAAAGCATTAATATTGATAATTGCTCAGAGTCATATTATCACTACCACCCAGAGACCCTAAGAACATGGTGAGAAATTAATAAACACTTGAGGATTTATTGATGCTTATGTTATTTATTTACTGGGCTTGCCTGCGTTGGGCCGCAAAGAAATAATGTTACACAAGTCTATTTTCATTTATTAGACAAGTTCTCCACCACCCAAATATTTGGTTTTGGCGTCTACAGATGACCACTACTTCACAGATATAAGGCTAACCTTTGGAAATATTCACGCTGTAATTAAAATCTCTAGTGTTTTTAATTAACACCAGATAAAGCATCAGTTGCCACACTGAATAGTGTATTGCTGTAGACGCTGCTATTTCTCAACTCAGTCATTGTGTCTTCTTTCAGTCATTAATCATTTCAGAGAAGTTTTTTTTTTCACAAAATCCTTAAGTTTTCTATTAAAATGTGCACAAATGCATATATGATTGTTCACATAATTTCGAAGTGTTTGGGGATCTATGGACTTCCCTCTATGACTTTTAGGCTCATATCATCAGATATAGTGGAAAAAGGAGTAAGGGTCCATGGCAACCTAACAAAATTTGATTATTCCATCTCAATTATCTATATGTTCTGTGCAGGAAAGAGGCACTCCAAATTATTATTAGCAGTAATTATTACATATCAACTGTCACATGACCTTCTGCTTGTTGTGTATTCTCTGTGCTTCACAGTCTAGACGACCAAGCCTGTCATTTTGGGTGTCCCTGGGAGGGTATAGCTTCTGCCTAATCCTGCCAGTGAAATACTCTGTCTGCGGATAGGCGACTACTTAATCTATTTTTCTCGCTTCATTTTACCTGGTCGTCTGCTTATTCCTGTCTCGGGATGACTCCTTGAGACACCACCCATCAGAGCAGACGCAGAAAATGCCACCTATACTCCATGGAGCTGTCATCCTGAGCCTGTTCAGCCACCACCTATTTGGCAATGCTACCATTAGCATTTTGAGGACACGGTCAAAAGGATCCAATATGGAGGCTAATGCAGTCATGGTGCCTGTCTGTAGGTCTTAGTCTCATTGGAAACTAATTTGGACACAATGGAAGCAGTATTTGTTAGATAACCCCTAAACATGCGCTCACCAAATTTAAAAAAAAAAAATTGTCTCTTCCAAGGTGGAAGTCTTGCTCAGATCATTTGAATATTAGCATTCTGTTTAGAAGATGTCGTGTTGTGAACAAAAATCGCAATATTTCACATATCCATATAAGCCGTCTGTGCAACCTATGTGTGTGTGTGTGTGTATATATATATGTATATATATACACTATATATATAGTATCAAAAATGGAAATGTTGATACACATTTCAAGAGGAGCAATAAATTGCTTTCAAAAGTAACTTAGAACCCATGAAAGGTATTCATTAACTGTGACACATTACTGCTACAAAGGACCTAAGATCTCTACCTGGATCCCATGTGCTCTTTCTTAGTTTTGACCCATAGATGGAGTCTGATCAGTCACTTTGTAAGGTCACAATGGGTTAACAAAGAAAATGCATGTGTGCCCCAAACACTCTGCCAACAATGGGAGGTGAAGGATCAAAAACAAATAAAAATAACTAAATGCCATCTCCTTAAAGAATAGGTTAGCGTCTATAACCCTTTGATCATTTTTGTAAACCAATGCCTGTTTCAAATCCTCATTTGCCATATCTTTGAGGGTAATAAATCTAGAAAACTTCTATATGATAGCAAGAACTTCAATTTCTTAAATTTCAAATAATAATTTTGGTCCAGGAATATGAAATGTAATTTTAATCTTCTTTGATTATATGTTTGATTGATTACACATATCAATATTCCCAACAATCAGCAAAGTATGTGAGATGCTTGCATGGCGGGAATTGTGGTTTTCCTGGGGCTGACACACTTAGAACAGTTTCTTCCAAGTCTCCTTGGGAATGTTTTATAATTAGACTGTTAGAAGTTGTGGCAAAACAATTAAAACAATAAAATTCAGACAGTTGTAAGGATGCTCCCAATCCAGATGTAGTGTGTGCAGTGCTCACAACTATTTTTAGGGTCCTTTGGGGTTTAGTATTTTTCTTTATAATTTCACTTCCACATATTCTCATCTAAATCTGGACACTGTTGTTTTGGAGATTTAAGTTCCTTAACCATGTCTCACAACACAGCTAAATTCAGGTAAATAGACTGGCAAAAGAGTTGGTCCTGAAAACAAAGAAATCGACATACATTCTACTATATATTTATCACGGGCTTTCTAGGTAGTCAGAGTCAAACTCAGAAATAGTAGCTATTGCATGACTCTGAGTCTTTTGCCTCTTCTGGGTCTGTTTAATTGAAAAGAAAATACTCCACAGACACACTTTTGCCTTCTTCCTCTTCTGTTAATGAGGATAAATAACACACATAGGAGGAAGAAAGGCACAAAAGGAATTAATCTATATATTAAAAGCTCTTTGTTACTGCTACCAATGGCATAGTTTAATGCAGTATGAAGACTAAAGCAAGAAAAAGATGATGGTAAATTGTATTCATTGCACAGAAATACATCCTAAAGCTAAATAATGTTGTAAAATTAGCTTAAATTATGGGTGTTTGATTTTACATTTCTAAAATACCAGAACACTAACAAATTATTATACAAGTATAATTAAGGTCATAGAAAATTGAAAACAACTTATTTGTGTTATAAAATATATGAGACAATAAAAAGTTAGAGTATTGTTCTGCTTTGATTCTTTATTTAATAAACACATGCTTTATGCATACTATAAACAAGACATTATCCAAAGCAGCAAACCCAGCGTCAAGCAAACGTGTTTCCCTTTGGGGAAATATTCCATTAAGGGGAAGATGATAAGGAAATAAATGCTCTTGATGCAAATGTGGTAAACAGCAGGAAATGTTATAGAGAAAAATAATGCAAAAAGCAAAATAAAACAAGAAAGCGATGTTCAGTCTCTTATGGTATTGAGAAAGCAGACATACCTGAGAAAGGGACATTTAAGACATTCTATGGGAATATTAAGGAAAAGATAGTGTAAATATCTTTGAAGCACAATCTGGAGATAAGGTGGAGTAGGAAGCAAAGCAACTCACAGAGACTGGGCAGGACAAAGAAAAGAAAGAGTAATAGGTAGGTCCAGAGAAAGGACTAAAGGAGGAAGCTAAGAAATGCCCAGTGAGGTGGACACCAGATGAGTCTGTCAAGGGTAAGGGTAAGGCAGTCCCAAGGAGATGCCAGGCCAATTTTCACTGATATTCAAGGGTAACAAAGTCCAAAGACACAGAGAGATAGCTGCTCCTTGTTGACATTCATAAGCTCCTCAGTAACTGTGAGAGCAAGCATCTCTGTCGCTGCCTAGCAGGACGCACCAAGCCTGGATTCCTGTTGGAGCTACTATTGCTCCATATGGAAGGCGATAATGAGAGACAGAGCACTTGTATTTTGCTGTGACAGTGTAATTGAGGGAATTATGGTATTTCTTCATTCTGGGAATGATCTGATGGAGACTGAGACGTTGATGTTTGCAGGAAAGTAGGAAAACACACGTGGAGGGCTTGGTCTTCAAGAGGAAATCAGTCAGTAGACCCTTAACAATGGATGTGAGCACAGGACATATGGATCCATGCAAGTACCTATGGCTGTGTTGAGGGAGAGCTGGAAACTATGTTCTCTACTGTTACTGCAGTTCTCTTAATGCATGAGAATGGAAGACAAAGGAGAATGCTGGGAGTTTAGGAAGCAATTGCTCTAGAGAAATGATGGCAGTACTAACAAATGTAGCGTTCACAATGAGATGGAGTATGAGTGTTTAACTTCAGCTACTTCCTCAGGGGCTAAGTAGAGATTTGGAATGGACAAGATGCAGATTTTCCAGAGAGAACTGAAAACATTTATAAAGAAGTGCTTCAGATAAGGACCAGGCTTCTAAACTAGATAAACATGGAAATGGGGATACGAAGGGATGAAGAAAATGAGAGCAATACTCTGTTTGGAGTTCTAGTAGACCTAAACCACGTTGTCATTAAAATTCTAGAACATGAATATGAATGAAAGGAGCTGTAGCTTGAGAGCTGTCCGTCCAGATGTGAAATGGCACAGAAGTGGTTGGTAATTATTGGTAAATAAGAGCCTAGAGCATGTGATTATAAGTAGGAGGGAGAAAAAATAAGTTCATCAAGATGAGGTAAGATCCAAGAATCAAGCGACCATATGATCATCTATGTAGATACTGTGGATTTTAAGCTTGCTATGTGTGAGAACAGGAGCAGTACACACGGTCGCTCTACAGCTTAGCTCTCAAGAAATTACAGCAAATAGCCTTCCAGGTCATTCCCTGACCGTCATAAGTAGTGGTGTGCATTGAAGCAATTAAAAACAGACTCAACTTCAGTGTTGGACAAAGAGATGAGTCTGTGTCTGTATAAGTGGGGAAAATCCACTCTAGGCCTAAGGAAAAGCAGCTCACAGAATTGGAACCACTCGGAAAGGTTGGAGCCTGAAGGAGGCAGAAGAAGTGACAGTAACACCCAGTTGCATACAGGACTGTTTGGGACAGGGTCTTGCTGCGTGGCTCACACTGACCTTCAACTCATAATCTTCTGGCTTCAGCTTTTCAAGAACTAAGTTATAGATGTGAGTACCCATACTCATTCCAAATACGTCTTAAACAATAACATTTCATCCCTACTTCTAAACAGGCTCATGTCTGTTTGGTGGCTCAAAGCACATTCAGTTCATCTCAAGGTGTTCCCACAGTCTCAGCTGCCCCAGGATTGTTCCAAGTGTGAGTTTCCCTCTAGAATTAAGGCAAGCTCAAAGCTCAGTTTGTTTGTGAAACCAGAAACAGGTTCCATACTTACAGATACAACAGAGAAAGGGCATATACTCCCTTACTCAAACAGGAGTGAAGGAGCATCAAATGAGGATTGTATTCAAGGAAGACTGACATGCAGCAAGACAAACATTAAATTCAACAGATCTTCTTCTGGTATGGAGGGCACACAGAGTCATGTTGTGAGCTCCCAAGCATTTTCTGCAGCCTTGCTTCTGTGGCCTTTCCGTTCCCACCTACATCCATGGGTTGGTTTCACAAATTTCCTTCATTTTTGCTTGGTAGATCTTCCACAGTCCTAATGTTTAAAACTTGATGGGGTCTCCATTTGAATTGGGGAATCAACCTTCACAGCTTTATATATTGTTCTCTTAAAAGCTGCCTAGAATGACCTCCAACCCTACAATATAAAGAGCTCTGAAGTTTGGGTGGAAACTTTTCCAGCCCCACTCATTCAGAATAACACGGATGGTGCCAGTGTATGCAGCTTTTCCCACAATCGATGGACTGAATCATGAGTCAAAATAAAAACTTTTTTCCTTTACGTTATCGGCACCAAGGGTTTTGTCACAGCAACAAAGCTAACTGAGATTGGTACCAGGGAAGTGTCATGATTTCTGTTAATAAATCCAATGGGGTAGCTTGGTAACCATGAATGACAGCCTCATAGAACTCTGAATGCCCGGATTGTTGAATGTGGAAAACAAACAAACAAGCAAGCAAAAACAAAACAAAAGAAAACAAAAAAAAAGCATTTTGCTAGGCAGTCCTGTGTGAGATGGACATCTCAGAACGGGTCTCTCAAAGCAAAGTGTTCCCCAAACAGTCAAATCTTTTACCCTTCCCCTCTGATAGGTACAGTCCAGCCAATTTGATAGATACCAAACTGTTATCGTATAGTATGCTCTTTTTAGTAACCTGAATTTCGTCAGCAGCTACATTGTGCTGGGTTCCAACTTTACATGTCCTCATGTTCTTCTCTGGGAAAACTGCAATTTCTGTGGTTTTCCATTTGACTTGTTTATTCTAATTCCAACTGCTTGTTTAACTAAGTGGCCAGAAAATCCATACAGGAATACCTTGAAAATTCCTGCACCAGAGTAACTAATTCTTCATTTTCACCCTTGGCTTTCTATACCATCTCAAGACAGAGGGAAAACACAGACAACTTTGGGCTTCATGGCCACGAGTCCAATGTGTAGTGGAGTTCTCACTTCCACGCTAAGCACTTTTACTGCTCATGTTCTGATCAGTATTCTAGGCCTGTGACCCCTTCTTAGAATCATTCACCTACCGTTGCTCAGTGCATCCAGGCTTTGTCTAATCCGATTCCCCACAATTTTCTAAATTCCTCCCAGGAACCAGTCTTGACTGCACTAACAACCACAGCATTACAACTTACTCCTCACATCTAACTTGAACATCATACCCCTCCACCACAGCACCTTTGGTCTCAGTGAATACTGATACTTGATGAACCCTAGCAAACAGGACTACAATCCTGGCCTTCTACGGTTTACTCACGTGAAAGGGCGAGACCTCCGAGGGCTGCCGGGGGGTAAATAGAGTCCACGTACACCACTGGTCAGTGATGTTTGTTAAACTGAATGTTATCTTAACATATCAATATCTTGAACCTTTCAGTTCCTTAAGTAAAAGCATAACACTTATCTCCTTATTAATATGTGTGTGTCAATGCGTCTCCTACATGTATTGGCTAAGATAAAAACAAATATTGTAACCACACCTAGGAGGATACATACCAAAGTACTCTTGAAAATATATAACTATCAAAATAAAATGCACTCCGATTTTATTTGAAAGTATGTGTTATATGTTATAATAAGACACAGTTATGAATGATAGTTTCTCATAATAGCATATGTTTTATTCCCTCAACTTGATAGCTTGTTATGACTATTTTAGCTTGCTTAGCCCAGAGAAGAATACTTTTTAAAAGGCTTAATGTTGCAGAATTGTCACATCTGAAAAAAATCATCCCAGTTGTGATTTTATGTGCAATTATACACACAGAAGAACAGCAATTTCATCTACTGAGCTGGATGAGTGCTCTGTAAGATAACAGTGCTAAGACTTAGAAATTGTTATGTATGTTGCCTGAAAGTCTTTCTAGCCTTGGAGTCTCCCTGTGCTTCTCGGCTTATTAGATAGTCCCTGTGCTGTAGTATGAGCAGAGTCTAGTAGGCCAACACAGAGGCTTCTTGATCAAAATTCTGAGGTTTTACAGCTCCTTTCAACACAAAGATCTTGGTAAAGAATGATGCATTATTCCTGAGTTATGTGTGACAGGGATTTGGATGAAATAAACTACAGGTAACTATAACTAATTAGTCAAAAAGTTCCAAAGTCAAGCATCTGAATTATAATGTTAATGTTCTCCAGATGCAGTCCCCTTTGCATATAGATGAATAGTAATCGTTCATATGCAATATTACTTTTATTAGCATACAGGTATTAGACATAGTTTTTGCTTATAAAATGCTATGAGGGCGCTATATTCAGTGGTGGAAGAGCTAGGCTAATATGCCATATGCCCTTGGTTCCATCCTTTATACTGCAGAGCTAAAGAAATATATTTTACAAGTACAAAAGCAATAGATTTGTATTATTTTAGTAGATATTTGTGAAAAAGCTTTCAAGTTACCCAGATAAGGGTTTTGTTTTATTTTTATTTTTCCTGGTCCTTCTTGTTGATGTTTTTGTTGAATTTTTGTTGGTGAGAACAAAGAATCCCATTTCAGACCCCAGTTGCTCAACAATATGTATACAAAGTAAAACCAGAAAAACTGTTGCCTTCGTTTCTTTCCTCTATTGACAGCCACACCCTTACAGTCTCCCAAAGGAGATCATATTCGCTGCTCCAGTACCAAATGTTGGCTGAAGAGCGGCCTCTATTTGTCTTTTCTTTCCTACAACAGTCCTACGCTGTTCAAAACATTTTAGTTCTCTTTGAAATGTATGAATGCTTGAATGAGCTCAAAGGGTCTAGGGTGGCGGTGGGAGAAACCTGGAAATGCCAATGAAGGCATTTGCTATTTCGGCATATAGAGACAAGGGAATGTCACGGTTTTAACAATTAAGGACGCAGACTGATGCACACATTTTGCAATACTAATAAAAACTTCCTGTTATCATCTCTAATTTTAAGAATGAAGAAGGCATTTCCTTAACGCACTCCATTGCTTGCCTTGCTAGCTCTGTTCAGCCTCAGAATTTGATAACAACATTTACAAATTGCAAAAATTGAAAAAAAAATAGGATTAAAACTTTAGCTAAATCCACATTTCTCAGTCAGTTAACCCAAAGGTTAAGTGCTACAGCACTTGACCTGAGAGAGAGTTTGGTCCCCCCATTTATGAGGCCTGGGAGTAAAGAATAAAGGCAGCATTTTTCTTTTTCTCTTTTTTTAAAGAAGCCACATGTAATGTTCTCTGAGTTAAGTTTTACCATTCATAATGAATGCAGTCTCGCCATTCAAATGCGACCATAAGTACACAGAAGATAAGAATTTAATTAAATGTAGATTAAAACCAAACAGGAAAACACACTAGCTGATAATTTTATCCCATCCTCTGGCCATATTTTTTATACTTCCTTCTTGTTCTTCTTTGGGCTATAGCTTATCACAATGCCGATAGTACCGTAACTCATTACATCTGATGGTGCGGCGGAAATGTGCACGCTCTCTGCTCGGAGTTTCGAGGCACTTAAAATGCAGAGCATGTAAATGTCTCTGTTAAACACACCCGTGTGGTAGCACCGGTGCAAAGGAGGTGGTGCTGAAGGAATCCTGAGGCCTCTCCCATGAGGCATGAGGATTGCAGAACAGAAAATAGCATTCCTCAGTAGAACCGGGTCACACATTCACACAGATGCAGTGTGGCTTAATATTTTGTTTGCATTCCTTTAGCAGTTGGCAGGCTTAAATGACAACTTGTTCGGTGTACTTCAGTACTGGAGCTTGGCCGGAAACTGTAGGCATTTGTATTGGGGGTGTGACACTTTCTCTGCCATTGGTCACAATGTCGCAATAATATATTTGTGCCTGAATACAATTTCTCTAAACTTTATATAAAATGACCTCTGGTTGTTAATATGTACCTATTGGGGTTGTGAAACAGAGGACACACAATACCAACGACAAACGTGAGAGGGAGAAAGGCATCGCTATCGAGACAATTTGGATATACTGTTCGGTTTAATTGCTTATGTGATATTTTTCTAAAATTATTTACAATAATAGTAGGTATAGATGGTTAAGTGTTTTAAGCAATCCTGGTCATTGGGAAGGAAATGTCTAGATCAAGCACCATAATGTTAAATCTGAAAAAGCATATGTTTTGTTTGCTAGTTTAATAGTTGGCCAAGATGTGGCTGTCGATGTGTTCTTTGTTGGGCAAGCTAAATTTCTGCCGTGCTTGTAGAGTGCAGCTTGCATTTGCATTCTCTGCATTTGGTTCTTGCATGTTGTTTGTTGGGTTGTTTTGCCAGCAAACACAAAATGTTGAGGGCCGTTAGGAAAATGAAGGAGCCATTTCTTTGTTTTGCTTTTGCAGTACACTTCTTGCCTGCCTCGAATGAGAGGAGTTTTCCAAGTACAGGATCTCTTTTAAATTGCTTGCTTTGTTCAAACATCATTTTGAGGTTCTTGATTCAAAAACCAAGCCAACGGCACCATTTTGCTTGCATTAATACCTGTCACATGATCATCTGACTCTCAGTTGCTGTAGCATGATGCCTTGATATAACTACCAGTTTTACCTGAAACCACCAAACTAATAAAAATAAGTTAATTTTAACAGATTCCCAAGACTTTATCATTTAAGGAAACAATGTTTAACACAGTAAACCTGTATTTCTTGACACTGAACCACTTAAAAATCTAGTAGACGGAACAAACAGGAGCTGAAGGGCCCAGCTGAGTAGGAGCAAGGCACACCGGCTTCTTCCACACCCTAAGCCTCTCTGACCATCACTAACAGTCAGTGTCACCTCCTTTTCCTTTGGTCTCTTTTCCAGTAAAGATTAGTTTTAGCGCTGGTATTAGGTCAGAAGGGTAAGGCATCATTAGAGAGGGTCACATTTCTATACTTGTCAAGTTAAAAAGTGAAGAATGGAGAAACATATTTTGGGGTTTTGAAGGAGATTATTAAAATTATTCCTGATAATTTTTTAAACCTAAATTATTAAAAGGGAATTTTGTATAGATATTTCTGGTATGCAATAGGCAAAACTATCAGACAGAACATACCTCGAGGAAAATGAAAAGAAATTTAAGAAGAAACCATAGAAACGAATTTTCTCTGGCACACCATGAGAATAGAGAAATATTTCTTCAAGCAAGCCTAAGAAATAGCACCTCTTTATCAATCATAAATTTGAGGGACAAAGGAGAAGCTTGTTTCCTGGGAACTTGTAGTAGCCCCTCCCTGGGTGCTGGCCACACCATACCCTTTTCCTCGAGGAGTCTGAGCGCCTGCTTGCCTTGAAGCACACTTACATGGTTCTTCCTGCTCCCTGGGCCTGTTTGCTGGAAACAAATAGTCTGCTTTTCACCATGTAAAAGAATAAGAGAGAATGATGGAGGGAAAGGAGACAAGAAAAGGAAGAAGAAGAGCTGAGAGGGAGGGAAATTAAAGAATTACGAAAGAAAGACAAAGAAAGACAAGAGAAGGGAAGAAGGAAGGTTAGCCGGGAATGTGATGTCCTGCCATCGCTAGACACAGCCAGCATAGAAACAATACCAACAACAGAAAATTTGAGAGGCCATGTTAAATACTTTAGGGAGAAAAATCAAGAGTTTGTAAGACTTATGCTGGGACATAACAGTGGGTGCGAAGTTCGAAGACAAAGGACTGGACATTTCTGGTTGTTGGTGTTTTATCCAAAAAAAGGAAAGATAACTGTGATTAATATTTGTTGCATACCAAGTTTAAGACTTCATGTCATTTTATTGGAATCCCTAAAAGTCCTTAAAGACCATATTATATCTGTACTTTATGATTCTGAAGCTGTCTGACGAAATTTAGGCAGCTCGTATACCTACTGACAGTCCTACAGTGACAGACACAGGCATCTTTCTTTGTCACTTCTACCTGTTTGCAAATCCTAGCCCTCTCCATCACCACAATTTCATCTACTTGCATATCTACTTCATGTGCATAGAAATTGCTTTATTAGGTAATTGATTAAAAACTTTTACCAATAATCTATATGGAAAGGTATTTATTTTTAATTTTAGAATTAGTAGGCAAAATCAGATTGTATTTTCCATTTTCAAACCAATATTTTTCACAGTTAATGAACTACATCAATATAATATCTTTCAAACATTATTAATACACAAATATGCATAATTCTTAGTAATACATTGAAAAATTAGTCTTTCGTGTTATTGGTGTCACTTGCAACATTGTGTATTTTCACTCCATATTCTTCACATGTTAATTCTGATGACATCTCATGAGCTAGTACGCTATGCACTGTTCTTAACGGTGGGAAACGAGCAAGAACAGTGCTCACAACTCTGTCAGCATTGCCAAAAAGGAACTCTATGGTATGCATGTTAGAAACAGCTCTAAGGTTTTAAATGCACACACAAGAAGTGTGGGGAAAAAC
Organism: Microtus oregoni; assembly: GCF_018167655.1. NCBI lineage: Eukaryota > Metazoa > Chordata > Mammalia > Rodentia > Cricetidae > Microtus > Microtus oregoni. The sequence goes on along the minus strand of NW_024543829.1, from coordinate 6,998,613 downwards.
ATATAAGCAGGATTTTTATGAAAGCATGCTTACGCTGGGGCAGGGCTAGGGAGCTTTGGCTCTAAGTACCAGGGTATTTTAATTCTTTGTCTTTGGCAAAACGTGTTCTTAGCCAGGCAGCTCATGACTGAATTACGGGGCAGGACGTAGACTTCTGAGCAAAAGTAAGATAGCGTTGCCTCTTAGGCCTCCCGAGTCCCCCCTGGATTAACCAGGCATAAAATAGTAAGAGAATGTAAAGAATAAAAATATTTCCCAACCACTAATCACACAGTAAGGGTTTAAACACGTTTACTAATGCTCCATGCTGATTTATGCCTGTCTTCACAAATGGTGTTAGAATTACACAGGAAAATGGAAACAGTTTCCGAGGGTCTGTGTGGCCAAGAAACACTCATATTGTGCCCCATAATTAAATTAGTAACGGCAATGATAGCAGAGTCTAGACACTAAAATATTTCTCCTAATCACTAGGTGTAGTGACCTTCCTGGTAGCAGTGAAACTTTAAGTCATATGGGAAAGGGTGCATGAAATAGCATCAAACAATAACACGCTCCTCCCTGAAAGAGTAAAACAACAGGTGTAGCCACTGATGCTGTAAGCACACACTCTGACCTCGAGACTTGCAATCTGCCACATTCCATGGAAAACACACCGTGCAGTCAGAACTATGCTTGGAGAAGATGGGGCTGCAAAATGTAGAGACACTTCATCGTGTTTACTGAGAACTCTGCTTTTCTACATCTCACTGAGATAATATTTGGAAAGTAAAATGGAAATAAGCATGTTCTTGGCCATTCACCTTCTGTCCTCATTTTCTTAAGCACAAAGGGAGATTTATGAATGGTGGAAGCTGTATTTGTACAGCTTTTTAAATGGATCATGCTGTGGTATTTGACCTTAGGTAAATTTTTGTAAGTTCCTCAGCTAAGCATCTCTTGCTTATATTTGAAGCTAGATCTTTGCTGCTCTTAGTACTTAAATGGTTTACCTTAATGATCAGTGCTCATAGGACTAAAAATTATGCAAAAGATGAAAATGAAAGTAGCATTAGTAGGATCCATATTTCTGAAATGCATTCATTATTGCATTGTGTAGTTCTCTCTAGACCATTAGTTTGTGTGTGGTTTTTCTCATATTTCCAATTTTGTCTAATTCTCAGTCACAATTTTTACATTATAACCCACTGAAGACTTTATTTTTTTCATTTCAGTAACCATTATTTGAATCATAAAAAAAATGCATTACTGTATTCATAACGTACTGCTCATGTGACAGTTTTGAACTTTAATATTCTTTTCTGTAATGCGCCGGCTTCTCAGCCTATAAAAGAGACATACTGTTTGTAATGTTTTTTACCCACAACAAATGATGTGATTCTGGGGTTTATGAAATGGCAGTAGTTTTCTAAATTTGTGATTCTTCTGTGCTTCGTCGTCAAGAACAGTTGTACATCTGCTCAGCCCAGACTTTCTGAGACTGTGAACTTTAATTGAGGAAAAATAATGAGGGTTCAGGGACTACTGATATGGAGCTGGTTGCATAGCAGGTGCCCCGCTGCCAGATCAATGGATTATTTACTCCTTTGTCATAAACAGGAAGCAGTTGGTTGTTTGTGGTGACTGCATGCATATTTTAAAGCTCGTGTACATATTTCCTCCCTCCTTGTCAGTGTAGAACATTTAAATACCGCTTAGTTTATGATTTAGCATATCTGTGTAGAATAGGCAAACAGCTCTTGTTCTGCTTTAATAATTAGTTACTTTGCCTGAATGAACTTTGGGAGTCCTCTCAAGTGTATAGACACATCACCTGTGTTTCCAACCCTTTCCCCCTCAACTCATCTGACTAAAGTTATAAACCCTCTATGTAATTGTCCAAATACTGGTTTTCCTCTCTTTATAGGCATTTGAATATGGAAAACACTTTTCTCTTGAATACATGGGTAAATCTAAGATAAAAAAATATTGACGCTTTGGAATTTTATCAGGGCACCAAGACCACTTCTACATGGTATGTAAACCACCTGAGAACGGTTTGCTCTTTGCATAATTGCTGGGGAAAGCAGAAAATCTTTTTATGTTCATGCAGTAAGCATGGCATGATTTTAGTACATAAGTAATTTCTGAACATCTTGCATCATCTTCAACACACCTGAGTAGGACCAACCTGAGAAGTTAGGTCAAAGAAGTGTGCTCCTTTCTCGGGGTTTCTCATTAGCAAAGCAAACAGGGAGGATCTAAAATACCTGGAATTAGTGTAAGCTCCACCATGCCAGGTGGTATTAAAGCCTGGGTTTTAAAGTTCAAGGTTTTAAGATCTAAAGCTAGTTTTTATGACATCAAAGTCTGACTTTTGATGCTTGGATGTCAAGGACCACCGAAACCATAAGAGAAAGGCTGTAGTCATGAATGGCTCTTCAATCAACAATCCCAGCACTCAAGATATTGAGGAAGGAAAAAAAGATATTGAGGCAGGAGGATTGCAAATGCCAGGGCATGCAGCCTCAGATACCTATTGAGATCCTGTTTTTAAAAAGGAAAGAGGAAAGAAGAGGAAAGGAGGAGAAGTGAGAGAAAGAGGGAGGAAGAAAAACAGAGGAGAGGATAAAAGACTTACATAGAGCCCACCTATGGGCAGTTCCTCTGATCCTTACAACAGTTCACATACCTGACCTCTTATCTATCAACCACGATGGAACCTTCTCTTGGCAAGAGTCTTTGGCTTTCTGACAACTCTCTCTCTCTGGTGCCTGTAGAACCAGGGTTACTACTGGAGGAGTCCTATAGCGCATACTACATGAGAAAAACAAACATGTGAGCAAGGATAAGGGGCTTCAACTTCTCAACTACAGCTGATGGACCCCAAATCCCTGAAGTAATTAGCAACTTCAAGGTACATTTAACAAAATTAGTATTTGATAGTTTTATTCACCAGCAGCAACCTTTAAAATTTCAAAACCCAATAATGAGTATTAGTGATCAATATATTAGCAGTCTGTCATACAGTAACAGTAACAATCCATGTTTCCATCCAGATGTAGCAGGACAAATGCAGCTACACATAGAAATAGCAATAATGCTCTCATTGTGACTCATGCTGAATGACCACTCTTGGTAAACTGGGCCATTTTCAAGGGAAATTGGGTTTGCTCCTACAGGTCAAGTATTTATTCTAAATGTGGTCTTGACATTATGAGAATTTCTCATGGGCTACTCAAGAAAAAATGTTTTTATAATTTTAATTCATGTTTCTTAAATGTTTGTGAACACTACTTGCTTAATGAATTACTCTGACTGACATTAGATATATGAAGTTATCTTATGCATTCCAATCACTACCACAGAAATAAGCATCACAAATTTAGACACATAAGATTCACCGTGTTGTTGGTGTTGGTATTGGTGTTGTTGTTGGTGGTGGTGGTAGAGGAGTGGGATTTGTTGAATTAAAACCTGCCAAAATATTTTTAGTATAGAATCTACAACTGGAATCAAGGAAGGCTGCACATTATAACAGGGGACAAGGCAGTTGAGCTGTTTCATTCTACTGGTGAGTTAATCAATTAACAAGCAAATACTGAATTGTGTGTCCACAGTCAAAGGGCTTTTTAAAGAATTGCTCAGATCTTCTATCTTGAATATATGCAGCATTAGAAATAGAATTATTCCTTCATAGATGTGAGCTTTATCCCAGAAATCAGGAAGTAATTGGTCCAGACTTTTATGCTCTGATACACTATATAGAGATAGAAAATTCAAGATGAAGATGAAGCTACATCAACAAAACTTCTCTGAATGAACAACCTCAGGAGCCAAGTCTTTGTCTGAGACTCCTGGTGTCTAAAAGTGAACATCAGGCCTCAGTTTCTCATTCTATGATCTGCCTTGATCAATCGATCTAATTTCTCAAAGGCAGTCCAGCAGGTGAGGATTATGAAGAGAAAAGTAGTAGTGACTAATTTGTTTATTAATTTGATGGAGGTAAGCTACATTTTCAAGATTTATTTTTTTAATATAGTTGTGTTTTAGGGATAACAGAGAACAATGCTAGGACACGGTTTGTGAGCTCAAACATGACTGTGACAAACTTGACCCTGGCTTATAGCCCACCAACTGTGACAATGAATTTTATAGAGAGCAAGGAACAAGTCATTTTTAGATAAAAACTGAGCTGCTCTTCTGCACGGTGTCAGTCTGGAAAGAGAGAGGGAGAGAAAGAGGTATGTGGGGTGTGTGCGTGTGTGTGTGTGTGTGTGTGTGTGTGTGTGTGTAAAGAGAGAGAGAGAGAGAGGTATGTGGGATATGTGTGTGTGTGTGTGTGTGTGTGTGTGTGTGTGTGTGTGTGTGGAGAAAGAGAGAGAGAGAGGTATGTGGGGTGTGTGTGTGTGTGTGTGTGTGTGTGTGTGGAGAAAGAGAGAGAGAGAGAGGTATGTGGGATATGTGTGTGTGTGTGTGTGTGTGTGTGTGTAGAAAGAGAGAGAGAGAGAGGTATGTGGGATATGTGTGTGTGTGTGTGTGTGTATGTGTGTGTGTGTGTGTGGAGAAAGAGAGAGAGAGAGGTATGTGGGGTGTGTGTGTGTGTGTGTGTGTGTGTAGAAAGAGAGAGAGAGAGAGAGAGGTATGTGGGATATGTGTGTGTGTGTGTGTGTGTGTGTGTGTGTGTGTGTAGAAAGAGAGAGAGAGAGAGGTATGTGGGATATGTGTGTGTGTGTGTGTATGTGTGTGTGTGTGTGTGTGGAGAAAGAGAGAGAGAGAGGTATGTGGGGTGTGTGTGTGTGTGTGTGTGTGTAGAAAGAGAGAGAGAGAGAGAGAGGTATGTGGGATATGTGTGTGTGTGTGTGTGTGTATGTGTGTGTGTGTGGAGAGAGAGAGAGAGAGAGCACATGCATGTGTGTATGTGCTGGAGCAAGGGTTCTACCAGTACAACAGCAACAGTGCAGGCGAAGAACTACTAGCAATGTCTCAGGAATTTAGTTGGAAGGGAAGGTAGCAAATACTGAAAAACCTTTGTTTAGAAGACGAAACGTGATTTCCTAGGAAATAAAAATTATATTATCAAAGCATTTGAAAGTCTTCTTACGATTTTATTGACATAGTAAAAAATTATTTTCCAGCTGAAGATCTGAGCCTACAATAAAACCTTTATGTCAAAAATTACCCTTACACAAGAAGAAGAAAGCACACGGCAAGCCTTTCAAAAAGGCCCTTTTCAGAACACCTTCTGATGATTGCTGGCCCCTTTTCTCTGTAAAGTTCTATAAAGAATATATTTTAATTAGCTGGCACTTGATACCACTTCATGCATACTGCCCACTCTGACCCAGTGTGTGATCATATAGAATACATCACAAAAGAACTGGTCATTTTGACTGCTTTAATATAGCTTTGTATTAATGTCAGACATCATTTCGACAAGGCATTAAAAGTGCTATTTAATGACTGAAGTGTGGTGGGCAGAAAAGGCTTAATCTTTGTGGGAAGAACAATTTCAATTAGCGCTAAAATATTAATTTGTTGGTACCACTATATACTCTAATGTATTTGGCTACAAAACACCTTATGAATAAAACATAGAATCCACTTGTCTTGTGTTATAACTAATACTGCCTCTTTTTTAAAACAGTGGCTTCTAATTTTATAACTGCCATGATTCAGTTAAAATTAAAAGAAAAAAAAAGAAGAACCCGATCATTTTTAATGCAGAAGCTTTTGCTCTGTCCCCCTTCCCCCCAAGGTAATTTGTGAGGCTATAAATAAAGTATGCAATCTCTGACTGGTAAGATATTGAATAGGTTTTAAACATGATATGGCTATCAGTCTTAAAAATTTAAGAGCATTTTTATTTATTTGTTTACACAGGGAGTGTAAGATATTCTCTCTGGAAACAATTTGTCTCGTGGTGGAAAGTGGGAAAATATGAGAACAAAAATAACAGCAGACCTTAATCCTACCATTGTGTTCCTGGGGAGGAGAAAGGCTGCCGTTCTGGTTTTTACCCCCCTTGAATAGCTCCCCGTAGCCTTATCTTCTCTTTGTGTTGCTAGTTTATGGCAACATCTTGGCACTGGTTTTCGGGACGGTGCGTGTGGTCCCTCCTTAAGGTGAGTGAGAGCCACACAGGTAAAAACCTCCGCAGTCCTTTTGAAAACACCCTGGTTTTCGCTGTAGCTAACTAGAAATCTGGGATTGCCTCCATAGACTTCTCAGGGGCTGCCCCACAAGGTGAAGAATAGGTGGGTGGCTCTATATCCATGAACGTGACAAACCAACATGGAGCGTTTGCTTCCCCCGGGCCAACAAATGCTTCTGTGTAGTCATAAATGTCCCCAAACAAGTAAAGGAGAGACAAGGACACTTACAGAGGAAGGCCTAACCAGCATGCATTATTTCCCCAACTACCCTGGTCTCTATCTTCCTCATTTAATCCGGTTAATTCTCGAATATATGCTGCATGGAGGTTATGTTAATGTGACTCTTGCCCAATGTAAAACAAAAAGGGAGGAGACAGTGAATTTGAGAGCAAAGCAGAGCCCCGCAAATGCAGTTTCTGAACTAGGTAAGGAAGGCTTTTGTAGTAGATTTTGTGCAGCAGTTGGCATTGGCAGTATTGCAAAAAGAGATGTATTCTGTTGTGCTCTGTTTGATCAAGTGCTAAACCCGTGTGATCAATAGAGAGACAGATGTCGGGTGCAGATGGCGATGCCGTGATACCTGGGGCAGCGCGGGCCTGCCAGAATGACAGAATGGGAACAGGGAAGAGCAGCAATGCAACAGAATGTGACAAATGAAATTAGGGTTTATACTAGTCGATAATTTACAGCTAATACAAAGTGACAGAATTTTTCAGTACCCGGTATATTTTACTTCCAGTAATGCTATAGCCAATAAAGGCATATTTCATGCAAGCTAATAAAATGAAAGCTGTGGGGAAATACAGTCCAACCATTTTTTATTATGTTACAACTTTTAAAATTGATCCCTGGGAGAATACTAATAACATGCAAGTCTTGTTAGAGCAATGTCTAAAGGCATTTTATCTGAAAATTTACAGCACAAACATCACTTACTCTCGGTGCGTATTACACCTCTAAGTTGGAGACAGATAACTCAGCACCGGCCAACTGCACGTGTGTGCCTCTAAAAATAGATTACAAAAGGCTCCTCTGGTCTGTTTAAAAAACAACGATTAATTTCAAATTATTAAGTAAACATGTTAATTTCCTGTATTAATGGGAATACTTAAGCAGTCACCTGTGTAATTAAAAAAATGAAAATCTAAATACAAGTTAAAATTTTCTTCATATTCAAGACAAAAGCTATAGTCTCTGTATTTAGAATGCATCTTATGACTATAATTCAAAAAACATGATTAAGTCCTTAATGTGACGTATGGAATGACCGTTAACAAATCCACTGATGTCCTTATCTGACTTAGCTAATTCAACACACTCTTGGGCTTTTCTTGTATGTTCAGTAGCCACATGTCAATAGTCTGGGGCTAGTTTAGGGTAGATGAGCATAGCACAATCCATTTTTCCTTGCCGTTTGGTTGATTCTCCTTCCCTTCTAGCCCCCAAGTATTCTGAAGCTATGCCATGTCTTCACAACAAAACCTGAATCTAAGATCTGAATCCCTACCCATTTACACACACACACACACACACACACACACACACACACACACACACGGGCCAGAGGAATTAGATGGATTCCTCACAGTCCTGATATTTTCTGCTTAGTATCAGGAAAGAATTCAGTTATCTTGCCATGGTAAAGGTAAGCATAATTCTAGTGACCAGTTTTTTTTTTATTAGGGCAATATACTTGTCCACAATATCAGCTTCACATACTCTTCAAGTATCCACTTAAATATTCCTTTAAACCACACTAGCAAATGCAGTGATTGAGCCTAATGTTAGAATTGTGTCTGGATAACACATCGTGTTTGTGTATTTTACTGTGTTCATTACACAATTAGATAATATGTTCCAAGAGTCAAGGAATTTGACCTTTGAAAATCATGAAGTATAATCCTAAGGAGGCGTGATAAAATGATGGATGTGTTTATGCATGAACGAATTCAACCAAGAATCTACCCCATCTACCATGAGCCCTCCCTTTTAAACTTTGCTCATTGGTGCCTGCCGGAAGGGTGCCCCCTTAATGTTCCTGACCATCTATGAAAATAATGGCATTCCTTCATTTAGCAAATATTTATGCTTGCCTCCTTGTCCTGGACATTCTGATGGGCTTTAGTGATAAGACTGTGCACGGGACAGAAAGGGCATCATTCCCACAGCTCCAGCAGGTTGCGCTGAATTGTCTGAATTCAACAATGCACCAGTGAGTAGATATCATCCGGCGAGAGTGCCAAGGCTTATCTGGGGAGAGTCAGAATGTTGAACAATAGAATCTGGTGCATGCTCTGTGCTCCAAGAATGTGTTCATGGTGGATAAGAATGCCATGGTGTAGAGAAAGCATCAACAATACAGACAGGACAACCTCTGCTAAGACCCTGGACAAAAAGAACATCTCCGATCTGTATGGAGCAGCTTGAAAGAATAAAGGAAGAGGGAACACACGCAGGAGAAAGTGGATGACAGATTAGGAAAGGGGTGCCCTTTTCAGGGTCTCACTTAGCTGGAGCTTTGTGCAATGTATATTTGAAAAATAAAAAATAAAAATAAGGCAAAGCTGTCTTCTGTATCATTAGTGCCAAAGCTTCTCTAATACCAACTTCAAACCCTTTCCACAGACATGCTCAAATCTGGGGTCTAACTAGTTACTCTTTCATATTTAAAAATAAAAGCAAGCACAGTCTTAATGTGTTTGCTATCACATTGCCTTCAGGTCTGTAGGATGACATGTAGGATGTAAGAAAGGATAGTATAGGTAATAGACCAGGGCTAGGAGATGTGGTTTTGCAAATTTGTTTATAGTATGTTTGTGTGTGTGTGTGTGTGTGTGTGTGTGTGAGAGAGAGAGAGAGAGAGAGAGAGAGAGAGAGAGAGAGAGACAGAGACAGAGACAGAGACAGAGAGCAGATAGAAAGAGAGAGATGGCAGGCAGGCAGACACGTGCTGCACAGTGTGGAACTTAGAGGACCGCCTTCAGGAGTCATTTCCACCATAGGATTCAGAAAATGAACTCAGGTCATCAGCTTGTAAAGCAAGAAACTTAGCCAGTGGGCCGTACCACTGGCCAGGAATTATGGCTTTAATTCCATAGTAATCATTTGGCATATTTGCTTTACTAGTGTTTTTAGTTGTTTTTTTTTTTAAGCAGGCAACTAAGAGCATCATGGGAGTAATGTATAAGAAAGCTGTGGTTTTCATGGGGTACATTCATTTTCACATCCTATTTCAAGTCTAGGGATAAATTTCAACAAAAGCCAGAAACAAACAAGTAGTAAGAAATTAACGGGATCATAAGGCATGCCTAAACTCTACTTGCTTGATGTATGATTTAATCTCTAACTTCTCTAATACATTCACATGATCTTCGCAACCACTTTCAGAAGAAACAAAGACTGACCTTATGATGAAAGCAAAAAAAAAAAAATTGCCATGAGTAATGAAGTTTAAAAATGAGCAGCACCAACAAGACTACACCCCTTTTGTTGGTCACCATGTCAGTTTAAAAATCTACCACACTCTGAACTGACTCTTTATGCTCACATTGCTTGGAGCATCTTGAGTGTTCCTCTGTTGAGGTGATGTCCACTTCCTCTTCATACAGATATCTAGAAGGGCAGAAGGCCTGCATAAGAGAGAGGTCAAAGGGCAGCAGGGGAGAAACTGCTCCATCCATATGAGTGTGGCAATGTTCTTCCCATTTCTTCACCATGTATTCTTCATACCTTCTTGGCCGCACAGAGTGCTCAGACATACAATAAACAGATGAGCTAGACAAGATGATGGTCTATGCACCACTTCACGCTCTGAGCTCTATGTCAGACCAGGTAATCCGAAATTAAAGCCGCTGAATTATAACGTAAAAAGTAGAAGGTATTTTCAGATATTGTTTATAATATCTTGAATGCGTCCCTCAAAAGCCAAATGCTCCTTTCCAAGTACAGCTTTCTTACGAATTTCCTTCACAAATAAAATGTTTGAAAATAATATATAGATATTATCAGAACCTATTCTGATATAATACTCTGATATAGATATGTTCTACTTTCCTAATTTACTTCATTTGATTTGTGTGCATGCATATATGTGTATATGTATGTGTGTATTTGCCTGTGGCTAAACGTACAGGTATATGTAGAGGTCAGAGGTCAACAATGGATATTTGTATCTTTACTACACCTTAGGATTTGAGACAGGTTCTCTAACTAAACCTGAAACCTACCCCATTCATTAAACTGGCTACCAGGAAACCACTAAGACAGTGGTTCTCAACCTGTGGGTCATGACCCTTTTGGGGTGTCACATGACCCTCACATAAGACCAACAGAGAACATAGATATTTTTATTACATTTCATAAATGCAGAAAAATTACAATTATGAAGCAGCAGGAGGAATAATGTTGTGTTTGGGGTCACCACAACATGAGGAGCCGTATTAAAGGGTAGCACTAATAGGAAGGATGAGAACCACTGCTGTAGGATCTGTCTTCTTTGCTGTCCCCTTTATCGGTGCTGGGCTTACACTGTGTCACCACAACTGACTTTTACAGAAGTACTGGAGATCTGAACTCAGGTGCTCGTGCTTAGGAGCACTTACTCCTCCCACCGAGTTCTCTCCTCGATACTTCTCCTCAGTGTGTAAGGACACACACTATCTATCTGGAGGCTGTCACCCTAGATGTTCAAACAAGCTAAGGGGGGATTCCATGATGCTCCAAGAATATCAGAGTGGAGATCTTCACTTTTACACCGTCAAGATGACTCAATACATAGGTTTAGAGAAAAGTGCCAATTTATTTGACTTCTCTTACAAATATTTATCTATTTCTTGATTGCCAAAAAATGTCAGAACAGTAAACAGCTTTATGGATTTTGACAGGATAAAAATTTTGCAAAAAGTTACAAGTTTGTTACTAAGACAGTGACACCCAAATATTTTTATTTTTTGATCCTAAGCGATAAGATAAAATCTCAAAATATTAGTATCAAGACTGCTGTACATAAATGTAGTAAAGCTGGTTTTAAAAAAAGGATAATTATTTCAATGAAAATATAAACAGTGGATGTTTTTATTGCAGCCCCTTCACATGAAACATACAAGTTGCACATGTCAACGTCTACTCACGAATATGTGCACTGCTAGAATTGACTCCAAGATAATGCTAGGTATTACTATAAAGCACTTAACTCTTCCCAATTGTGCAAATTTTTAATATTCCCATGAGTAACAAAACAGAAACTTTTCTGTGGAGTGTTCAGAAATACAGAGCTTATGTAGCTAACCCAAATCCCCTCACTCTAGCAAAACAACCATCAAAGTTCCAGATTAAAGCAGGACTCGGAGCCCACCCCACTATCTTTCCTCTCAAACCTTCATTCTGATGTCACCTATATCATATTAAACTGGCGTAGCTCTTCGTGAGTGGGCACAGTACCAACCAGACAGATGGCCCTGAGCTGAGCATGCCAAGGGACCAGTATGTGCATCAAGTTAGACTGTTAGAAACGGAGTTTCCTTCCAGAAGTGTTGTTCGTATAAATATTTTTGTAAACTTATAGTTGTTATTTTTTAAATTACTGTCCCAAATTATGTTATACATACAGATACACAAAACAGACATATCTAAACATAAGCACATATGTGTGTATATATACATATATATACATTTAATACTTGCTTTTGAAAATTTTCAAAGACAACTCAGAACTAGATTTTGAATATAAACAACTCCAGGCTCAATGGTCCAGTAGTGATGGTATAGGTTAGAATCTCTAACCTATGCTAGTGCTATCTCCATTGCTTTCACATTTGTTTATAAGGTCTTTATAAGTATAGCCACTGCTAGTCATGGTAAGTTATGTATTGAACTAGATCTATAAGAATCCTCATTCATCATTCTTTGAACAAATGTGAAATAAAATATGTATTTATAGAATTTGCATGTTAAATATATTCATATATTATATATTATTATTTATAAGAACCATACTAATTACCCTTCTCTTGTTTAGCAGTTCCCCTTAAAAACAAAACGAAAGCAAAAAACAGATTCACTCTATAATCTAGAAAACAAAAGGAAATGTAAATCTAATAATTTAAAACTGTATGGATTAGAAATATATGCAAATACCATGAGTCAAGGATTTTGCAGCCAATATCTATTTTTTTTTTGTGGATGCTAAGAATACAGAATATTATCAAGTGTATATTCATTTCAAAATTTCAGCAGACCGTGGAAGTCTGAGAGCTAAATGGGGCCAGTCTTCTTTGTTGGGAATAACAGTCTGAAACCAATGACATAAATCATTCCCCAAAAGGGTCCAGGGCCAACAGAAGAGGAGCAAATGGAACGTGCTCTCGAGGCCCAGTGCCTTTCAGGACAAAGCCTCCAGCAGGTGATATTTTGCAATCTGCCCTAGCTGAAGCTTCCAGGGAGTAGGTTTTGCCATTCCAAGTGAACTAATTATGACAAAGGAGCCGAGAACACCCAGCTTAGGCTCTCATTTGTCCTCCTGTCTGTGCTGGGTGCCCTTATTTTAAAGAGGTCCCACGTAAACACAGCCAGCACAGCATCTAAGGGGACACAGGAGAGCCGCCATTTTCCAGATGAGAAGTCTGTGTCTTGAAGAATTAAGTTGTCCGGTCTTAATCCAGCTGCTAAATGTTCAGGGCTGAATTCCTCATGTAGTTTTGGCCAGTTGTAATCATTCCATTCCTTTGGAGCTGAGTTCCAAGCCGACTGCCCCAGTCTACAGAAAGAGTTCCAAGATGGTCAAAGCTACCCAGAGAAACCCTTTCCTAAAAAGCAAACAATTTTTTTTTTAAAACGAAGTACTATTTATTATTGGGACACTTAGGATATTTATAAAAATAAAAAGGAGACAGGAATTTTAAAGACAGGGATTATAAGCTATGTATATAGAGCCTATATATTGCACTTAGTAAATTACTATGTATAAAGATATTAAAATACTAGAAGAAAACTTATTCCTAATATTTGCTAAATATATGATCATTTCCTTCTAGATCCATTAAGATAAATATTCTATTAGAATGTTTATATAGGTTCATGTGCATTACCTAGGTCCTCTAAAGGAACAGAACTTATAGAATGAGCACACACAGAGACATCTGTGCACACACTATAAAGAGGGATAATTAGGGTGACAAAGAGGTCGTGACTTGTGTAGCCCAACAATGGGAGACTATGGAATAAAGGCCACAAAGCCGATAGCTGTAGAGTTTAGACTGAATGTTTTATCTGTCTTGATCTGGTGCTGGAGTCCAAGAGGATTTAAAGAGAGAGGCTGTTTTTCAGTATATGTTGGAATCCTTAAGATCTGGTTCTAATACAAGCAAAAGTATGCCTAAACAATGGAATGCCAGAGCTTGACGGCAGAGTAAAGCCAAGCAGGCGAAGAGCAAAGTCTCCTTCATGTCCTTCTATGTAGCCTGCTGCCAGAAGGTCTGATCCAGAGGCAAGGTTGGTGAGTCTTCCTACCATAAAAAAGAAAAAGAAAAGAAAAAGAAAGAAAAGAAAAACCCTTCACAGGTTTGCCCAGATGTTTAGGCTTTAGTTGGTGAGTCAAGATGACCACCAGGTTTAGTCATCACATTTCCTATTCTAAATTAGTACCTTTCTTCTTTCTTTCTTCATCCAATACTCCCTAAACCAACAATTGTTTCTGTGTATGTGTGTGTTTTTCTTCAAGATAAAATGTTTTATTTCCAGAGTAGGATACACTGTAAGTAAATTGTGCTCAAGACTCTAAAATGGCGTGTTTTATTCTCAGACCCCTGACTCTGTGATAATGTCCTCAAAATTGTGATATGATTTTAGGATTTTTTTTCCTTTTAGTTGCACGGCTATGCTTGCTGTGATTTCAGGGCAATTTTATAGAATTTTGTAATTGACTTAAGTGATGTGATACACTGAAATAGATATTTCTGGCCCTTTTAAAATATATCATTTTCGTGTGTAAGAGAAAATGCTAAGTATAAAACAAAAATTTGAAGCAAAATCTATTTCAGAAGTGCTGGAGTGCACATAGAGCCTGGTTTACCTTCTCCTCTTCTCCCCCTCTCCTTCAAGTACGCAGGGATGTCTCTCCCAGAATTCCTAACACTCTGATTCAAACCAACAAATATCACCTCCTCTGTTTCACTTAAGAACAAATTTGTGCAGACTTTTGGATCACATGGTCAGTGTATAGTGTGTCCCATTATCTCCCCAATAATCATTTGGTCTCAGGCTTTGTTTTATTTTTATTTGAGCATAAACCATCTTTTCAGCATCCTTGAATCTAAAAAAAAATGGATTTTGTCATAAATACCAGGCTACCTATTTTTTGTTCTATATTTCTCAATAATTTCATAGTAAGTCAGCAGTGCTTTTGAATTCCCCAGCATTGCGCCAACGCTCAGTTTAATCCAGTACATAAAACAGGTTGTTTAGAATTCATGCACCTTCCCACATTTTTCCACATCGTTCAAGCCACTGTCAATTTCCCCTTAATAAAGCTAATCTTCAGTTCTGCATTTAGCCACAGTGTGCTCACACAACTTACATTTTGATTCACCGTAAAATTCTAACTTTTCATATTCTTTCAGTCCAGAGTTCCACTTGCTGTATTTAGTAGATTGTCCTTTGATCTCATGGACAATTGCATCTTACTTCTCTAATGAAGCTTGTATTATTACAGCCAAAGCAAGCATCGCTCCAAATGGTGCAAGCCACCCCAAAGGAAGCTTTATATTTCCCCACTATGGTTGGGGGCGGGGGAAAAGCAGCAAGATTCATTTCTGAGAGTTATCAGGCAGTTCCTTCCCAAATGCCCATTTCACGCCATTATTTCATGCCATTGCTAGCTGTTCGGATCGTTTTGTAACAGTAACCTATTTCCGAAGTTGTCTGGGTAATTTCTAACAACTAGCCAGATGAGAAAGCAAAATTAATGTGCTCTTTATTCTTCAGACAGATTTCACAACAGGAAAGGGGGGGCGTGTGTCATACCCTTTTGTTTCTGATATTTTTGGCAAACATTTGTGTCTTCTTATTTACAATTCAGTAGTTTGTCAACTGTAGAAACTAATTCTTTAAAAGACCTCATCAAATTTATTCAACAATGAATGAAGTTGAGCCTGAAGTCTCACCGGTTCAAGTGAATTTGAAGGTGGTCATGATTTCAAACTATACTCTGATACACGATTTAAACGTATTTATCTATGAGGCATTTGTCTTCACAATTTTATCTACTCTGAGCAAAAGAAGGGATTGAAAATAATGAGAAAGATGAGGAGGGTGAAGGAGGAAGTTCAACCTACTGATAGAAACATGGGTGATGGGGCCTGTGGTCATGACCAGCACTGATTTATGACATGCCCTAGGTTTTGTTAACTGTTAATGTCAGGACCCAGAGGTTTGTGCCCCACTCTCCCGTTTGCCAACTCTTGGCTTGCACAAATACTTTTGTTATCTGTGTAGCTGGACGTGATTCCTTCTAATCAAAATGATAGCTAAAAAGAATCTTTACTTTCAGGATGCCAGGGTAAATAGCTTGGGTTTGCTCCTGTGGACCAATGGGGACACACCGTTGAAAGATCTGTGAAGCTTATGATATAGCCATGTAATTCACCAGAAGTATGGAGGATAGGAAGTGAGGGGACTAAGCCTTGAAAGGTAGTGGTTGATTGCTTGGGTGTTGCCAGGAGCCAGGAGGTGAAATGTGAAGATAATCAAACCCACTCCAAAAGCTGCACTTCTCAGACCTGTTACTCTGATCAGAATATGAACACCAGACTATTATTAATGGTGGGTAGTACTTTTGGCCATGTTCTTAGTCCAAATTCCTGTATCCTTCTCAGATCTGTTTCTAAGCATCAGCCATAGCACCAAGAGACACCAGACAAAAGAATCTTAGAGGTCACAAAAATATGAGGCAAGATAATTCACACCTCACAAATGTATTTCAGCACCAGGACACTCAGTCTGTGCTTCCCCAAAGAGTGATTCCTGGTAGGGTTTTGAGTGTCAGAAATCGATCAAGTGACCACGAGCACAGTGTTATCTGGGGTTTTAAATCAGTGGAGCTCAGGGGTGTGCTGCAGTCTGTAATACAACAGGTGGGAGCATCCCAAAAGATGTGCTTCGCAGAACAAGACTTGATATTGTTATATACCACCCCGTAAATATTATTCAATCAGAACTGTAGCCAGCAATGCATACAAAACATTCATCTATTGTTGTGAACTAAAAGAAAAAATGTTGCTTTTATGCAACGAGAATGTCATTGTAGAATTTTAAAAGGCCCAGAAATAAAAGGCTCCGGATTGGAGTGATTTAAACAAACTCACTAGAATATAGTAGATGATTAAAATACAATCTATAATTACATTACACTGGTATCAGGTAAGGATAAAAGCCTATAAATACACTGGGGTCAGGGTAAGCATAAAAATGAAACAGTTATTTGAATAATCTGAGATCAAGTTGCCGTAATTAAAAGCGAATGTATTATTCAAATGAAGGAATTAGGTTACAGCACTCCTTGTATGAAAATATTACTGTGACAGTCTGAAATAAGTTGGAAATGATTTTGATTAAAAAATGGGCAGAGGAATGTAATAACTTTCACTGGGGAACATAGACAATCAGGGAATGTTAAAAAAAAAAAAAAGGCTGCCAGATGAGGGGCGGGATGAGACTAAGAGTCCCAAGGAGTTTGGGATCTTAAACTCCCAGCCTTGTGGTGCCCCTTACTGCACGGCATCGGTGCCAGGATCACTTTGCACTGCCAGTTTCGGTCACGCAAATTTAGGGAATAAACACTGTACATTTTCTATAATATTGTACCCAGGACAGGTGGACGATTGCTTTAACTTACCTGACAACTAAAGATTGGAAATAATTTTATTTGCCTTTCAGTAAGTCTCTCCAGTTAAACATGCTGTTGCATGTGTCTGAGGAAAAACTCGGTGAGAAAATATCTTCATGCTTTCTCCTCCTTTTGCTTTCTCTTCTATTTCCACCTCAAAAAGTGTTATCTGTATTCGAAGGTTTAAACATCCAGCCTCCACTTCCATTGCAGAAACTTCCCAGTCAAGCTCAGGGTAAGATGCAGAACCTAAAGTGGCCTCCTAGACGTAACCGTCTATAAACAAAACTGTATACTGATAAAGTAGAAAACCTTCAAAAAAAATAGGGTAGATTTTAGACATGTTTTTGTAGTGTACACAGGAATTTGGTTGCTTAATCTAGATGTCATATTTTGACAGCATACTGTGTGTGTATGTGTGATATGTGTGTGTGTCCATTCTTGTTTGTGTAAATACGGGAATTTGGGTCTATATATCTCTATCGAGGTATATATCTATGTATTAATATATCTATCTGTGTGTGTGTTTGCACGTGTGCACATGCAAACACATGCACATGCCTATGTATATGCATGTATGGTGGTGACAGACAGAGGTCAGATCCACATGTCTTCCCCAGTTACCCTCCACCTTGATTTTTGAGACAGGGTCTTCCACTAAACCTGGAACCCACCAACTCAAGTAGACCGTAGAATTCACCTGTCTCTGCCTCCTCGATCCTGAGATGTATCACTGTGTTTGCTTTTTTTGACTTGAACACTGAAAATCGAACTCAGTTCTACACATATGGATGGCAAGCACTTTGCCAACTTTTGCCAGTTACATAGCCCTGCATAGCATATTTTATGTGAATATCCCTCATATCGTATACTTTACTGACTTGAAAACCCTGCTGACAATAGCATGCCATTAACACAGACCGAATGAGTGCTACTGTATTCGTGGAAAGTTCAGAGGCCTACTAATGTAAGCTGGATAATATATGCATCTCTCTATAGGCACAGAATCGTGTCCTTACTCTTCAAGGCCACCTTATCCCAATAATTATAGTTCACGAGTCACCCTCAAGTTCTACATTCTGAAAAGATGACACATTGTATCCATGTTTTACCCCAGCATTCCACACCTATCCCTGAGGCTGTGTCCTAAGGGGACAATGACCCTTTTATACAGTTGACTTATTAGGAGATTTGTGTGATGATGAACTGATTTGGTTGCGTGTAACCGAAGGCAAAGTGTTCTGGAGTGGGAGATGTTGACTCTACTCAGCCACTCTGCACCGGATGATCTGTGGCTCTATTTCTCTATCTTGATGCATATGGTTCCATCACCATCATGGTTTCCTGATGTGAAATAAGAATCCCTCCTACAGAGTCTGTAAGGGAAGATGAGTTGCTCTATATGAAACTACAGATTTATGCTTACACACAGAACGCATGTATGTTAGGTACACATGCCTTTCCTATGTGTCGCTGATCTCCTTGGCGTGATGTTTCACTCCCCTCTGCCACTTCTAGAAACTTCTAAAAGTTGCCTCTGATGCCTCCAAACCCTAAGTTCTACTCTTGTGATCAGCATTCAATAGAGAAAGAGAAACAGAGTTTTCAAGATGTCTCACTCTGCTTCAGACTGTGATCTAGAAGGATAACGGGAAGAGCTGGGGCTCTTCAGAGATCAGTCCTCCTTACCGAATTTCCACGTTTCCGGTGAACTTCCGTATCAGTTTACTTCACTGTCTCTAGAACCGAGACTGAACCCCATAGGAGATGCACATGATAGCCTGTTTAATTTTAGAAAGACTCTCGGATCATCATTCAAGCTATTCGACATAAAATTGGTATCTATTGTGAACCAATATCTGCCATTAAAACTCGGAGGCTGAGAGGGAAAGCTTTGATTGTGACGTCACTGCCATTTTATGTCAGAACTGGCCTGCTTCTCATAGACTACAATCCTGTCTGGGTCTGAGCTTAAGTTTCAGTTTTACACGGTGTCTCCTTTGGCTGTCTTTCTCTTATCACTGCTCAGAAAACATTACCACTGTTTGTCCTTAGCCTGACCCTGCCTCTGTTGAAATCCTTTCCAAGTCTTAATTATATCCTGTCTTAACTTTTTCAGTCCCTTCTTCACTGATGGTCCACTCCCTACATTTTTGGCTTTACTGAAGACTCCAGCTAGCTAATCCCAGTGCACCAAAGGGGTGGAGGGGGGAAAAAAAGCAAAATAAAATACAACAAAACAGTCCCAACCCAACAATGTGTCTCCCTCATCATTTCCAGTTCAGTTTAATAAAGAAAAACAGTGAGCTGTCCCTTCCTTATCAGGCTTAAATTTTTAATGAAAGAAACTGTAACTCTTTTTTTAAAAATCCACTTTAATCCCCCCCCCCATTATACTTAAATTCTTTCTGGTTATTGGCGGAGTAGATGGCAGGCTGATCTTTCAAGCTATTCTTAATCTGGTAAACTTGGAGCTAAGACAGTGAATCATGAGATTATTGAGGGAGCCCAGCCTTGGTTACCAGAGATATTGCTAATGAATTTCTCTGAACATCTGGGTGCAAGTAAGCAGAGTTTCTCTCAGAAGTGCCCGTAACAGTGGCTTTGTCTGCTGACAGTACCGTTCTACAGATCTGGGCAGACCCACCCAGAGCTCAGGCTGTTCACTTCCAAACACATATAAAAGAGTTTGATTTTGACTGAATTAAATGAAAAGGGTACACATTGCTATAAAATGCCTTTTACATCAAATGTATTTCCATTCGTTATTCCTAAACACTATTGAGCTGGCAGCTCAGGATCGAGGCTCTCTCTAGCATTGTGAATAGAAATGAGACCACATACTAAGTGTTTAAACAATTTTACTCAAACCTAGCACTTCAACCATGTAGCCACACCCCAGAGGACAATATTCTGTTAATAATAGGTAGTCAAGCACTCCAGATGTCTGGTTATCAATCAAGAAATATAATATATATGGTACATGGCACACACACACAAACACGTACACCTCTTTAAGTCAACATGTTGCAGCTTAGTTAGAAACTTGACCAACTCAGTAAGGTCACATGACACAGCTCAGGCAGCCTGAACACGATGCCCATCTCCTTGCCTGTCCTCTAAGCCTCCATCTCTAGATCACCTTCCTCCTGCCTGCTCTGCTCGCTTCTAAATGCTTACGGTTCGAACGCTAGAGTGTGGCAAAGAAGAGAAGACGCCGGCCGCCAGGCTTCCTTCTGTCCCTGTCAATTTTTCTGATGATCTTCTTGATAAATTGCAGCCCTCCAGTATGAAATGCTTCGGTACCATTCTCTCGTTTCCTGATTTCTTGTCTGTCCTTCTGGGCTCTGCCTGCTCCACTTGAGAATTTCATCTGAAGAAAAGTCCCACTGTCTTGGGATGTCTCTCTCTCTTCTCTGAAACTCTTTTATATAAAAGCACAAACCCATTCTACCCAGTTCTGCCATCACATAGTTCAAATAAAAAGTCACCATGAAATACTGAAAATTAGTCTCCCTGTAACCTCCAGGGGGAAAACACCACACTTAACTATAGCCACGTGACACTAGTCCACAGACATAGACCTAACTGTGGACAGAGACTGTATATTGTTTTGCTAATCTTACTAGAAACAATAACTGATTTCCAATACAGCGTTGACCCTTTCTGTGCCAATTAATGGGTAGTGAAACCTGTCATTCCAAACTGCATAATAAAATGGAACAGAAGGCCATACAAGTCTTAGAAAATGATTTGGCTCTGGTTTCACAGTCACACAGGCAAAAGTTCGAGATTTTTCAGTTGATTCCCCGAAGATCACCCATTCAGCTGCTACTTCCTTGGCAGAAGGCCACCCTGCCTCCCGCACCACTGGCCTCCCTAACTGGACTGTGAAGGGTTGACCTTGAATGTCGGGTTTACAAATCCCAGGGCACAGCTAAGACTCCTTTTCCATGTGTGGATTTGCAACGACTTGAAAAGCTGATTTTCCACCTCGTGATAATGCCGCGCTGTTGACGAATTTGTTTTTAGCTCCCATTCTTTGCTGATGCTCATCTAGTTTGTGAGACAGCTCTGTGTTCTTATACGGCAAGAACACATATTACAACTACTTCGTGCACATGGTGAAAATCACCCTTTAAGTAGCTCTAACTAGCCGTTCCTCCTGGCAGTGGGATTAAACCTTTATGGTGATTACCCATAATCCCAGTGAGGTTTTTCCAGACCACTGTCCACTCACTTTTATGGACTTTGCCTAGAAATTCAACAATGGAGACTTTGAAGATGAAGACCACATTGAGCAAGCATACTGACCACTGGAACTCTGGTCCAGGACCCCTACTTAAGATTAACAAGTGTTAGCCGGGCGGTGGTGGTGCACGCCTTTAATCCCAGCACTTGGGAGGCAGAGGCAGGCGGATCTCTGTGAGTTCGAGACCAGCTTGGTCTACAAGAGCTAGTTCCAGGACAGGCTCCAAAACCACAGAGAAACCCTGTCTTGAAAAACCAAAAAAAAAAAAAAAAAAAAAGATTAACAAGTGTTCAAAATATAGAGAGACTTGAAGGTACCTTTGACCTATCCAGTATAAACTCAAGTAGGAATGATCTCTCCCTCATAAAAGGAGGACAGGCAGATGAGGAAACAGGTGAGCCCAGAGGGATTTTGCAAGTCTAGACAGTGCGGCATTAACCTTACACATGTAACAATGTTTAACAGTGTTCATCCTTGTTACTATTGTTTCCTCTTTGACAACATTGATCTTTGCATACAATTCAAAAGCAGCATGTGTATTTCACTGAACATCAAATAACTGTTCAAAGCATTGTATGATGGCAGAACTTTAAGACACCCATAATACAGAATGAACCCCTTTGTAAAGTAAGATTTTTGCATCCTTCATAGAACAAAACAAGATGCTAAAAAGCAAAGGAACGGCAGCTGTCACATGTTGAACAGAAATTTTAGCTCTATTCACTTGGAGAGCACATGTTATACTCCAGCAACCCAGGCTTCCGTTCTTTCCCTGTTCAGGGGGGTGTGGGTGTTACATCTTTATGTTTTGTTATCTTGACAAGGGCACGTGAGTTGAATGCAGGGCCATTCAGATGAGCATTGGAGAATAGTCTGTAAATTACTACAAAGTTGTTTAGTCAATTAACATAAATCTTTAGGGATTATAAAGCTCGGTGTAGCAACTTCAACATTTCAGGTAGATGAGAATTAAATAAATAAAACCCGGATTTTCTAGTCCTCTGCCTTCATTTCATAGTGTGCGCTGAGCGCCACCTGCTGGCTGTTTCTTATTCAAAACTATATTCTTCCCACACAAGTCTGTCCTTTAAAACAAAGATTAGGGACTACATATACACACCTATATTAAGATCTATACATCTATATCATATATATATGGTGTGTGTATGTGTGAATGCATATCTGGGAAGTATCATAAATAAAATTAAAAGATTATTTATAGAGATGAGCCACCAATATCTATATTTTAGCCTGGAACTGTTTTACATTACAAACTGCTACATAATGTTGAAACTTTTCTTATGTGGAAACACAGTAACTTTTCAAAGAAATGGACTGGCTACTTTATAATCAACTATCATGAAAGCTTTAGGTGCTAAAGTAAAAATTAGGGCTGGAAAAAATGGCTCAGTGGTAGAAAGCAGGGGCTGAGTGACAGAGAACCTGTGTTCAATTTTACAGCGCCAATGCAGAGGTTCGCGTTTACAAATCAGTCAGTTTCTAGGGGGATCTGGTACTTTTGTTTCTAGGGCACCAGGTATGCATGTGGTTCACAGACACAGATGCACACAAACCACCCCCCCACACACACAAAATAAAAGTAAATACATCTTTAAACCTAAGTTTAAATTATCAAAAAAATCTCTAAATTTACCTACATCGTGATATAAAAATATTTATGTCAAAACTTAATGAAATAAAACACAGGCAAATGAAGCATCATATCATCATCTCGTTCTGTATGTAGGTTTGTAAACAACTAAAGACTATCTGAGTTTAATCTTAGTGCTCTTTGTGGGTTATGTTGTGTTATGCTTTGGCTTTCCTGTGAATTTAATAAAAAGCACTAATAGTACAGCACGGGAAACCACGGTCATGCCCCACATCTTACTTGTTTACCTCACGTGTTCGTTAAATATCTACAGATGAAAGACTGTTATCCACTGATAAAAAGAAAACAAGATGGTTTGGGTGGTCATTGTGTCTCACACTGTTAGCCCCTTGGAACATTCTTGTACTACTTCAAATCAGTAATAAAATTCTATCCTACTATTTTATGCCTCTGACACTAAGGGATCATGGTTCCTTGTGGTTTTACCCACACCTCAGGTTCTCCCCAGCCCATGAAGGAAGTTAGAATCCCTGGTACCCATGAACTTTCATTGCCAAATCAGGTGGAGAAAAAAAAAAACAGTATGTGCATGCAGGCCATCACCATTCCTCTATGGCAAGAAATTATTAGTTCTGTTATATTTAACAGTAGCTTGTAAAGAAAAATAATTACCCAGAGGAAAGCTCGCATAAAGTGAAATAAAAACACAACCGTTAATTTAAAATTATATGTTGCCATAAGAAAACCCAACACATATCGTCATCTCTCGAGCTGGAACCTTAATTTCAGATGATAGTCATTGTTTGCTGAAGGATACATTCAGCCCAAGAGCTCCCTCAGAATTATTGAGCTTTTATGGATGGAAAGAATGTTCTCTGAGAATGGAAAAACACCGAAACAGAAAATAATTCCATACCACAAAAGAGTATGAAAATAATCTATAGTTCCTAATTTTCCACATCAGAGCAGATTACTTAAAACTGTGTTGTTGCTTGCCTTTATTTTTGATAAGTAGTATATTTTATTAAGAGAACAATTGGGTAAACAGATTAAAAGTTAATAAACTTTATCAAGGTATAGAATATGTTGACTATTTAGAGATGGTTTGAGATACAACAGCCTTTCTTGGCTGCTTTTGCCCACAGATCTCTAAGATCAGCACTTGTGGGTCAAGATTTCTGCTAAGAGTAGTTTCTGAGCCCTCATGTGGCTGGTGATGAAACTCCCTGCCTCACCTTTAGAGTGGGACCTGTTCAGAGTGCTTCTGAGCACAGAGGACATTGTGGGAGCTGGAAATGGGAAACATCCCCTCAGTGATTGCAGACCATGGCTGCAAACTTGGGTTCTTGGCAACTGTTGGTATTTCTACTCCGTGGATCTGCCCAGTCAGTCCTGCAGAAGCAACCAGTATTCCACCTCATCCACTAATATCATACTCTTGATCTAGCTCCCCAGAAAAGATTGATGAGCTTGTTGAAATTAAAAAAATAAATAACGAAGAAAGCAAAGCAAAGAAGTCTAGTGGAAATGGCCAGGCTGATAAAGGCATTGAGAGGTTCGTTTCTAACCTGGTGCTTAAGGGAGTTTCATCAGGATCCCGCAATTCATATTGCTCAAAGAAATAGAAGAAGGGAAAGAAATTAAAAACAGCCTCCTATGATGAACTTGTATAATTTATGCCTTTTCAGAGCGGCAGGCACCGTGTGTCATGTCCCCCTCCCCTCGCCTTTCCCCTCCACCTGATTTCTGAGCCTCCCAGGCTGGGCAAGAATTTAAATTAAGCCCACCCAACAACAGGAGTCAGAATGAAAGTGCAGAATGCCCTCAGATTATTCAAAAGCTTGCAAGTTGTGCATTTTGGTGGAGATTTCCTGCCTTCTGCTCCTCATTGCTGATGAAGAATGGTATTTTAATAGGCAGATGGTAAAGACAATTACAGTTAGGGGCTCAGCTGGGAGTTGCATCAGTTTATTGCAAATTATTAGTTGATAAATGCTTTTGTTTACAAGCAGAATCTTAAGCGGCTTTGTAATCTGTTTATCGGCAGCAGGTAAGATTTTTTTTTTTTTGACAGCTCGCTCTTTGGGTGCAAATTCAACCCCTTGACTGGTCATTTGAAATCCTGGTGGCCAGGGCCAGTCAGTCTGATGACTGACCTTGGGTGCTAGGATAACTTCCTGCAGAACCAGGCCACAGCACATTCAGAAACCACACTCCATAATCCAGGAATGCAGAAAAGACCATAGGAACACTTTTGCTCATAAAATTCATTGGGGGGGGGGGATGTTTTTATTTTTTGTTTTTGTTCTTTTTTTTTTCTTATAGGTATATGAGCTAAACCTGGCATCAGACACCTGGGTCTCATGCCCTCCAAAACATTAGTTCACAGTCTTTCAAGAAAGTTCTGATACCTTTTAGTTTATAGGGCAAAACTTTCAGCTCAGATACTTGAGCAGTGACCAGAATCTGATGTGAATCATACTGTTTACTTTCTGAAAGTATCTCCATAGGAGACACTTTCCTGAAGGAAAAATAATAATAATAAATAAACACAGTATACAGAATTCAGTCAAAGAGAGGAAAGACCTAGTGAGACTCTATCACAAGAAGAAGCCGAAGGAACTCCTCTGAAAGAACAGAGTCAGGGAGCACTGGGCTTTTGCCTTTCCCTAGCTTTCCTTTAATTTCCCATCCCAGGAACTGTGGCCACAGTGCTTCTGATCAGTCACAAAGCTAACCCCTTTGAAATGAGAAAGATGGTCACGTTCTTTTGTTTCTGAGCTCGATGCCAACCAGTATTTCTGGAGGAGTTTAAGCTAAGTAATAACGCCACTGGTATTTGAAACCCCAAACCGCCTGCTCCGTGGAGTGAGCTCGCTGTGCAAACATGTGCTCCTTAAAGATGCTGCAGCACCGCAGGGTTATAAAGGAGACCCTCCAGCCAGCGTGTACCAGGTGTTCCTGCAATGCAATGTGTGCAGACATAGTCTATAACCTGGGGTGTTCAGATTGCTTCTTTGAAAGGGTTCGTTGGATCATTGATAAGCTGGCTAGCTGCATTTACTTTTAAACTCAAGCTTAACAAAGTGAGTTTGTGGGCCCAGTCAAAACAAAAACATTCCCATAAACAACCACATGCAGTCTCCTAAATGGATCGTTTCGGTTGGTATGTGTCATTTCCTGCTTTGTGAGGAAAATTTAACTGAGTTAATAGAGAAGCAGCTACCAGGCATCAGCCAGGTTTCATAGCCAAAAGAAATACTCCAAAATACTCCTCTAAAATACAGACATAGTACAGAAAGGGCTGTGTAAACAGGGCCCCAGTGGATATATTTTAATTCATATCCAACATATGTGTAAGACAATCATCTTCTTAGCATTAACGTACACCTGAATGTCTCTCTGTGTGTGTCTCCATGTTCCCTGGCCTATTTCTTCTTCTTCTTCTTCTTCTTCTTATTCTTATTCTTATTCTTATTCTTATTCTTATTTTTCCTCTTCCAATTATGATCCTAACGCCATCAGAATGGCATTAGCTAAATTTCAACTGACCACTTGTGTTAGAAAAGTTTGTGATTTTAAGGTTGGATTGACGTTAACCTAAGATTACTTAGGAAAAAAACTTATGAGGGAAAAAAAACAGAATATAGTTTTCACCTGACTTTAACATTTAGCACTCAGTATCCAGTAACCAATTTTCTAGTTCTTAAGCAATTAAATGTGCCATTAACTGCAGAGGAAAGGCTACCCACAGACGAGATGAAGAATGAAAGCCTGCCTGTAATAAATTATAAACTGTTTTAATGTAAATAGTGCAAGAAGTGCACTTTTATTTTCTGTGAAGTGGATGAAGAATAAACATTTTATTTGGCTTGCAGTTCAGCCATTTGTCCATCTCCCCTGACCAAAAAAAAAGGAATTTAATAAGTGTATCCACTAGTTCAAATAGCACAGGCACATTCAGAGCTGCAGATCGAGTCTTATTTTCCTCCAGGAACCCTCCGGGGAATAGCTGGGTGTCCTATAAAACGATTTCAGGCATGCCAGCCTGGGGAAGTTTAATGCCCTCAAATGCCCCATGCTACCAATAACAAATGAAAAATGGTAAAGATTGTCTTAAAACAGGAAAGACCTTTTGCAAAATGCATTTTGATTTATTGCTGTGTATTGTGCAGATCTTTATCAATTATTCTTATTCCCTTTTATTCAAAAACCACTGTGAACTATGAGTTGGCATGTTACTGGATACAGAAAAAAAGGCATTAATCAACTCTAAATAAACAAGCGCACAGATCTATCTCACAACTATGAAGTAGTTAACACATTTTTAAGCAATTTTATGATAGAAAGGAGGACTAAGAGAGTAATGCTTAATTATCTGCACTCCTCTGTGCTGGGCTTCCTTTTGATTGTATTAATGAAGCAGCTGGCCCATTGTTTCCCTTTAATTCCTCTATTGTTTTAAGAATATGTCACAGCTCTTTATTCTTTTATCAGGTGCTGTGCAGGAGGACCCACACAATGCCTCACAGTCCTACTGTATTTGCCGAGGCACAAAGAAACCTCCAAAGCGGTTTTCAAAGAAGGGGCACCCATAATTTATAAGTTCCCTTCCCGGCAGTACTCCACTGTCAAGAATTTCAGGAGCATTGGATTTGAATTCATTATAAAAACTGTATTAAGCAACACATCTATGTATAGACCTGAGTCCCATGTTCACATCTAAACCCTGAGGTGGAGGAACACGTCTATGTATAAATCTGAGCCCCATGTTCATGTCTAAACCCTGAGGTGGAAGGACACATCTATGTATAGATCTGAGTCCCATGTTCATGTCTAAACCCTAAGGTGGAGGAACATGTCTATGTATAAATCTGAGCCCCATGTTCACTTCTAAACCCTGAGGTGGAGGCAGTAGCCCCCAACATGCCATGCTGAAATGAGGGAGTCATTTTGCTTTTAGAGAATCGTTCCAATCAGTTAATTTCCACTTTTGAAGAAAGATTAGTTTTCAGAAAGAGGCATCAATTCCATTTTTAAAATAATTTTGTAAAAATAAACGAAGTTAATGATGCAATAAGTAAGACAAGTAAGGATTTCCCTTTTCAAGAAAGCTGTGTGTGTGTGTGTGTGTGTGTGTGTGTGTGTGTGTGTGTTCCCTACACAGGATGACCTTCACTCGTTACTAACTGTGCTCTAGCCCACATATGCTATCTTGTTTCATTGTGTGTGAAAGACATAGACATTTTAGATTAATGTACCACTTAAGAAGCCTGAATGTGGGTTAGTATGTAGAATAAGTATTTTATATTCCATAGCTATTTAAATATTTGGTCCAGTCGGACATAGCTGCATTTTCCTCCAAATGTCTGTGAAAGCCACAGATGTCAAAATACATACAAAGGTCTGATTCATAGGATGACTCTACATAGGAAGGTTGTTTCCTTCCTTATCAAATGCCTGTATCTGGGGGGATGCTTTAATGATTCCCCTAGTGTTTCCAGTTTAAAGAAAAGAAGTAAGACTCAACGACTTAATGCTTTGGAGTAAAGTTACTAACTTCAGCTTTAAAAATAATTCTAAGAAAAGCCATTGCCATAAACCCTTATTTACAAAGCATCTATTTCTTTTATTTTGTATTGTCAGGAAAGGATAGTTGTTTTTTAGCTTAAAACAGTTTTCATAGGATTCCTATCTCTTTGCTTGAGGCTCTTTATCCTACTGTATAGTGAGGCAGAGCAGTGAAAAACCTAAATGCTATCTAATTGGTTCAATTTACTACATATTTTTATGCTAAGCACAGGTCAGTATCTTGATGAGCCACTGGTTGTGCCAGATGTTTACAGCTCCCCATTGCTTGCATTTTCGTATGTTTACAAAGCAAGCACGTCTGTCAATCGCACAGATAAATTAGAAAGAAACATGTAGAGACGTAACACCTGGAAAAGAGTTTTCAGCGTGCTATGTAATTATTAACCTGATTTTTAGCATTGTAAGAAGCCGTGGATTGCAGATAGCATGGATGAAGTTACATGCTTTTATTCTGGGTATAGTTTGCTTATGCAGACTCTATAAGTATGGTCGAACAATATAATTGAAGCTTTGTCAGCTCTGTATCCTAGCAACAGATAATACTGTTAGGTGACTGAATTGCTCCTGGTTGACAAGTAGGGAGTATTTTTGTGTTTATCATGTTTGCTAATGATGGGATCCTTTCCAAAAGTCCCATCTTAATCTTAATTAGAGTTTATCGGCAAAGGTCTGTGTGGCGTTGTACAGACACTCATTTCCCAACAAAATGTGCAAGTGAAAAATTTGGCAGAATAAGGAGATGCTTGAGGCTACTGATTCTAGCAAGGGGAGCACAAAATTTCTAAAATATAATCATGTCTGAACTGTGACTTTATTCTTTATTACTGAAACTTGTAGGACACTTCATTGCAGTTTTGACATCAATTATGAGGGGGGAGAATGTATGGGCTTCCTGCTAGGCACCATCTCTGTTTGTACAAGAACCATGATCATAAATATTCCTGAGAAGCACGAGTGAAGGGTTTTCCAGGAATGTCAAGGTCTTGGTAGTTGTTGCCTTTTACAGAACCTTGAATGCATTTGTCCTTTGCTACAAAGGGAGTGGGGCAGGAGTTTGAAGACCCAGGCAACTGATTCTGTTTGAAGTAAAGAGTGACAGACCTTTCCATTTGGTGGGGCCCTGGGAGGCAGCAGGTTATTGTCATCAGATAAAAACTCCATGTCTGTGAACTGTAAATGTGATTTTTCTTTTTTTCTCTGGTTGTACGCCATAATCTTTCCACAGTTGGGTTATGTCCATCATTATCCGTAATTCTTATTACCAAGCTACATACCCTCAAACTAATACAAAAACAAGCTTTTCCAAAACCAAAAACAACTCACAGATTTACTGAGTTCCTCTTGGCTTAAACAAATCCAAGAATGCTAAGAATTTTCCTCCTCTATTGGCCATGTTTACTGGCTCACCCAGTATTTCCATATTTTTTACATTTAAAAAGGAAAGGGAACACTCAAAGCAATTTTCTGCTGTCAATTTCTGAGTTCCAAAATGGATCTTCTCCACCAAATTGCCTAAACACTCTGATGAGTCAGTTCAGCATGAAGAAAAGTTATCTTTCATAGACACTCACTCTATACCATACCAGTTGCCTAAAGTTCACTACATGCCCGTTGTGCCTTATTCTACTGGTATGAATTCTGGAGATGTTCTTAAAAACACAGCTCAAAATTCCCTCTAATAGCCTTTGATTTGATCCATGATGGACAGATAGAGCCTTGAAATCAGCAGAGAATTAAAGTTCTGTATAGAATCACCAGTGTACAAAAGGTGACTGGCCAGCACTTTGGGGCACGTAGAATCTTGAAACGCCTTTATATATCTGTTTCAACTTGCAACCTAATCAGGAAGCTGGTGAAATATTACTTTAAATGAGCACTAACAACAGCTTAGTATTAGTGAGTTAGTATGTGAGGTGCTTAAAATTGTACCTTTACATGTGATGTTATTCCAAGGGTTCAGTATTTTAAGGACTCCCCTTAGAATCCGGGGTCACCTACACATCACAAGCTGTGGAGGCTTGTTCTCCAGTCTGTAGCTCTTCCTTCCCCAGCTCTGCACAATCTCTCTGCCATCTTCCCAACACTATTTTATAAAGTGAACCAACCACGGGTGGCCTTTCTGCTTCAGGGACCAACAGGTAGCACTGTGACATAGACCGCCTGATGTTTCCTGTGGAAACATCTAGAGAGTAAAAATCCATTACCCCCAAACCTTCCCTTCACCCAATTCTCCTCTTTGCAATATGACCTTCTAACCTCATGGCAACACAGTAAAATGGGAATCAGCTCAAGTCAACTCATTGCTTCCTTGTGAAAAGTCATTGAGAAAGTTCATGCAAAGCCCTTAGTACACCACGGAGCTATAACACATAGTGAATGCTGAATGAGAGGGCAACAAATATTCCTCTTAGAAAGTTGTTCACAAGAAGATCTCTAGCTTATATCTGCCATTTTCTGTGCCCGTGTAAAAAACTTTCCAAGATGCTACATCAACTACCAAGT
Source organism: Microtus oregoni (assembly GCF_018167655.1). NCBI lineage: Eukaryota > Metazoa > Chordata > Mammalia > Rodentia > Cricetidae > Microtus > Microtus oregoni. The sequence goes on along the minus strand of NW_024543829.1, from coordinate 6,967,642 downwards.
TAAGATTAAAACTAGACTGTCTCACCCACCAATTTCTTTTTCCAACTCTCCTTGGCATTGAGTACAAATAAATTTTCAGTAATTTCACATACCCAGTGTGCTTCATTGTCTGCCAAGACTTCCAGAGAACAGTGACATTCTTTCCTGCGTGATGCTGAAAAGAAAATAGTAAAAGGTTTAGCAATTGAGCAAATATTACATTGTTATATATATACTTTGTACCTTAATGTAATTCTTTTTGCATTCAAATAAACATGTCGTTATTGTAAACTAGTATACTGAAAATTTGCTTGGTTTAAATCTGAGGAAATTATGTGTGCTTCTTTCTATAAAAGCCCAAGAACATCTATTTAAGACTTCTAAACTTCCATCTGTATGGAGATATAACAGGGCTGTTATCTCGTCCCTAGAGCCAGGTGTTCATGATTAGAATTCCAACACTATGGGCAGAATATACTTCTTTTTCTTTGTAAGTAGCCTGTCTTAGGTATTTCGTTGAGGAAACAGCACTGGTAACAGGCAGAAACCTGAAGCTACCATGTAAGTAATAAATAGCGCTAGTAATTTTCAGTGGGTGAAAGAAGCCAAAATGTACTCCAATGAGAAGAGAATGCTTGCCAATAGTCTCCCTCGCTGGTGCATTGCTTGACTGGGGTCCCTTAACACAACTTTGTGTGACTCTGTGTTTGGGATGTTACTGGCTCTACTTCAGCCCCAAGGTGTGAGTCAGAGGCTTCAGCCCTTTGAGGATGGTAGCGAATGTCTGAGGTCTTTAGGACTAAGACGGTGGCCCAGTGACATGGCATTGAGTCAGCTGGAGTGTATCTTCAAAGAATTAGGAGAACCCAGAACCATCTCTCTCAGACTTCCTGTTTGGAAATGCAAACACATCTTCTTACTCATGCTTTACTGTTAGTCCCAGGGGCTTCCCAACAGCCAGGCACTCATGATTAGCATTCCAACACTATGGGCAGAATATACTTCTGTTTCTTTGTAAGTAGCCTGCCCCAGGTATTTCATTATAGAAACAACACAGATTTACACATCTGAAAGCTGGGAAAAGAGAACACTTTATCTTCTTACTTATTTTCCTATGCTTTCTTTCATGGAAAGACCTTATAAAGGTCACATGAATAACTCTAACTAAGGGAAGAAATGCGTAGGTTTTGTGTTCTTACAAGATCTATCTTAGTGAAGACACGAGACTATAATTTTGTACAGAGTTTTAAAGGTACGATACATATACCACAAAATTTGCTCTCTTGACTATTTTAGTCGTCATGCACATGGCTTTATACAGCTATCCATCTCTAGAAATTTCCATTCTGCAAAGGTGAACCTCCATTCCTTCTAAACACTGACTTTCATTCCCTGCTTTCTTCTTACAGAAAAAATCAGGCAGTGCTTGTCTTTGGGGAATAGCTTCTTTCAGTTAGCACGTTGTCCTCACAGTTCATCAGACAGTAGAATTTCCCTTATTTATAAGTTAAGAATATTTAATGGTCCATTATGACACTTTTGCCTTATCCATTCATCTGCTGGTGGGTATTTAAGTTCTCTTCATGTTTGAGCTGCTGTGATAAGGTTATTATGCTACGGGGTGTGTATTCATGTGTGTGCAAGTGCCTCCTCAAGATCATGCCTTCAGCACTTGGGAGATATCTATAAGTGAAATTCTAAATTACAGGCAATTACATTTTCAATTTTTAAGAATCCCAACCTTGTTTAATTTTATATTACTTCCAACTCTACAGGTGTCCCGACATCCTAGCCAAAGCTTGTTATTTGCTATTGTTTTAAATGATAGTTCCGCTCCTGTTCTAAAACCAAAGGTAATACTGTGTGTTTACACTGAACATTAGGTTAAATATTTAAAGGACTTAACATTCTTATGCCTCTAATTTGCTTCAGAGCGAGAACAGCAACCGCACTGCGTGCCGATGCTACCCTGAATTGGCAGCATCTGCTAAGTCTAAAGCAATTAAGCTGGAAACTGGTCCGCCTTCCTCTTCGAGCCATCACTGATTGCTAGAAACTAATTCCAGTTCTAATTGGTCAAGATGCAGTCCACAGGAATAGGTAGCTTCTGTCTTCTCTTTGGAAGTGAGTTAGCTTTCTTGGAACACAGATGCCTTTGCTCACCGTTTCCCAGCTTTGCCATTTCTCTTTTTTTTTTCTTTCTTTCTTTCTATTTATTTACTTATTTGTTTTTTTGTTTTGTTTTTTGTTTTTTTTTCAAGACAGGGTTTCACTGTAGTTTTGGAGCTTGTCCTGGAACTCACTCTGTAGACCAGGCTGGCCTTGAACTCACAGAGATCCTCCTGCCTCTGCCTCCCGAGTGCTAGGATTAAAGGTGTGCGCCACTACCGCCCAGCTGCTTTGCCTTTTCTGATGACTTTTCTTTTCTCTTGGATTTGGCATAGCGGTGAGACATTTGAATAATGGCTCCAATTAGACCAGACCAGATGTGTTCTTCTGTCATCTTTATATTTTTCAAAGTCATAGCTGCCTCATAGATACACTCACCTAGAAGCTTTTCCAGGATCTCAAACTTTGCCTTTTCAAAATATAATGTATTATGGGCACACATGTAAGCCCTCTTCCTCTCCTCTCTCTAGCAATCTCTGTGTCTCTGTCTTTCTCTCCATCCCCCTCTCTCTTTCTCCTCCCATCTCTGGTCCACATTGGGATTATGAAGTTAAGAAGATCAAAGTCCAAGCCAGGATTGTGCCACTGGCCACACACACACACACATGTCTTGGAAGTTAACATTTTTAAGCTTCCGTTTCCTCCACCCTAGGAGGGAACTGCCACCTCATGGAGTAATTGGCAGGTTTAAAAAAAATAAAGTACATCAACTACGTTTCACCTCCAGCCCAAAGAATGCTTCTGACCTCTACGAGTTTCTGAATGCTTCTGACCTGTACGAGTTTCTGTTGTCATTGTCGTCATTGTAAGGGTGTAATTACAATCTAAGGTGTTACTAGTGCAGCTTCCTGTCAAGGTAGGGCCACAACCGCAGTCCCCATTTGTATTCCAAGGTCCTTAGCCTTGGTGTCATTTCAACACTTCCTTTATTTTTCTTCTGAGAACATCATCACTCCAGCCCTGTCTCTCCTGTGTCTCTTCAATGTGACTCTGTTACCCCTCATCATTTATATTTATGCCCCCTGAACTAGTATAATAACCTCTGAACAGCTTGGTGTAGCATTTCCCTGCCTATAAATTTTTCCTCTAGATTACACAGAGGGGAAAACATATCTGTTAATAATGCATTTACTCGTTAAAATAAACGTGTATCTCTGCCCAGCATGAGACAGATATAATTGCATTCCCTTTATACTTAAGGGTTTTCCACCTTGATCTAAGGCTTTTATGAGGAACCCTGACAAAAGCTATAACCCTCACCATGGCCAACCTCAAGCTAGCAGTAGGATATCAACCAGCACGCTGAAAGTGTAGCTTTCTATTCTTCATAGGAAGAATGCAGACAGGACCCAAGAGCCCCAAATCTATACCTTCTCCCTCACTCAACTTAAGGTTTGTTTCAAAGTCTGTGGGCTTAGGGCCTTGGCTTTCCAAGTTGTATACAGCAGGATTTTGTTTCCTGGTGGGCCCATCCCCTGAAGTCAACGGTCATCTGCTGTTCCTCTAACACAGCCACCGACAGTAATATAGATAATCATATCTTTGTTGTATGTTTTTTTGCACAAAGTATTTTTCATTTTGACTTTATTTATTGGATATTTTGGCTAAACACTGTGCAGAGGTATGCCATCATCTTTGTAGCTCACTACAGTGACCATGATCTACTCTGAGTAGAGGCAGTGCCCTAGGGACTGTCTTTCCTTTCATGACTGGCAATCAGAGCTGGATTAACCAAGAGTGTGAATGCCATACTTGAAATCTAATGGTTCTGTGATCATGCTGCGGAACAAACCCCAACTGCGGTTACTGACTTTTCCATTTCCACCCTTAGTCCATAGACTAGCTAATAAACTGCATTCCAGAGGAGAGATAAGACACCGTGATTAACATGTCTACCACCATGAGGAGTAAGATGTGTGTATATCAGAACAGGCAGAGCGTCTAAATGCAGAGGTTCCCAGAGCAAGAATCGTCCGGGGGAAACAGCACATCACAAGCTTCCAACTCCCTCTCATTCCCCAACGTTGTAATTTTGTCTTCTGCGATCTGGAAAAAGAAATTTTTTTCAACAACAAAATAAATCTGTTTTATTTCGACTACAATAAACCTGTATGCTTTGAGAAATATTAGCATCAAAATGTGGTTGGGGCAGGCACGTGGTTGCCCTGTGGTATTTTGCTATCTTCACGTTTTAATTTAAAACCGGTCATAAATTAGAGGACTACAATCTTCCTTTTTTTTCTTCTTTTCCACAGACACATACCCTTCTGGGTTGTGTTTTGTTTGCTTACTTTAAACCTTGGTTAATTGCCCGCCGTGTTTCTGAAGCGTCATCTTTAGTCTTCCATGCGGCTCCGCCATGTCATATACTGTTCTTATCTCCAAGAGATTTGTACAAGTTGTTTAAAAACCATGATCTCCGAGGCTGGAAAAAAATGAAGTGCACTTGAAATGACAGTTATGCTGAAAGATAAGCAGAGCAATGCGACCTATCAAAATGGGTACAATTTTTCTTAGCTAATGAGCACAATATACAGCGTTCCAGTACATACACACCGGGGGGCGCTTTGTAAAATATCAAGTACACCACATTATTGCAGACATAACTGTGTGGGATATGTATCTAGGCCTGAGAGTGGAGATAACAAAATATAAGTGCTTTGCCTGTCTAAACATGTTAAATAAATGAGTGCTCACTATCACAACCCAATACATTAGAAGATGGACTTGCATAGTTAATTTTTCTTTTTAATGCACTGCACGTGATCATTTGAAATGCAGAGCCGGAGTCTATCTCAGTGTTTGAAGACAAGGTTCCTTTCATTTAAACAAATCTTTATTGAAATAAGCCCTTTTGAAAAGAATCTTTGGTGTATCCTCTTTTGCAGAAAGTTCCATCAGGGTAAATGGCGATAAAGAAGGGACATCGCAGGGTATTGTATAAGATCACCCACCAGAGTAAAAAGGACATAGGTGGCCGTAACAGAGGGAGGTTAGATTCCGTGCAATCACACTTTAAGCACCCTAGATTCCACAAACTGTTGTTTGCTTCCTCTGTGATTTGGGACATCTGTACTCACAGTGTTTAAGGACTGGGAAAGTGGAGAGGAAGACAGAGGGAGGGAAAACAGTCGCTTCTTCCATGAGCTAATGAAATAGGAACTTCAGAAGCGTGTCTGGAGTAAAGTTTTGCAACTGTGTCCCTCCCATGCGGGTTTCCAGGCATTCTATCAATCTCATACCGGGCTAAAGATTCAGGCAAAAGCCTGGAAGGCAGGCCATTGGCAAAACTCCACAGATTCTATCCATATTTTCCCTAGTTTTCTCCTACTGTTAGTTCCTAAACATGTTGCTTCATTTCAGGAGAGCGTTTGTCCACTGAGGCTGGCTGCGACACACAGCTGCAGTCGGATCAAACGCCTTTCTCTGTCAGTGTCCATGTGAACACCATGAGAAGAGGCTCTTGACGTCGGTCTAGCATGCAGCCAGCTCATCATGCCTTCCTTCTGTGTCAGCTCTTTCTCCTCTCGTCTCTCTCTCCTCACAGGAGGCCAGCTTTGGTGCACCACTACGAAGGCCATCTCAGAGGGTGAAGAGCTCATTGCCTTTGTGGTAGATTTTGACTCGAGGCTACAAGCTGCCAGTCAGATGACTCTCACAGAAGGGATGTACCCGGCCCGCCTGCTGGACTCAATTCAGCTGCTTCCTCAGCAAGCTGCCATGGCTTCTATTTTGCCCACAGCTATTGTCAATAGTAAGTGCTGAGTGCTCTAGCCCAGCTTTGTGGGGGTGATGGATACTTACAGACATTTTCTTCAGTTTGTGGCTAGAAGTGTATGTGTTTGTGTCTGTGTCTGTGTGTGTGTGTGTGTGTGTGTGTGTGTGCATGTGTATGTGTGTGTGTAATGTGTTTGCTTCATATGTAAATGCAGGGGGGAAAACATGACCTGTTATGTCAGATTGCATTCCTAAATGTCACCCACACTAAAAGCTGTCCTTCTCTACCTGTTGAATAATACTCAACTGTACTTAGCAATGACAAGCCTCGGTGATTCCCTAGTATCAGGTATTTGCATTTGTTAAGGGCCATGGAATTTAAAAATTTGAAAAAGGAAGAATATGAATTTGAAAATAATATTTTATTATATATACTATTAATAAAGAGTATATAGTCTTAAGTTGATGTGAAGCTCTATTGTACAACTATTAATTATTATTCTATCTGAAAATAACAATATCAATTATTAGCTTCAAATAAACTGATACAAGTACATAGAGCTTTTGTTTATATCCTTATAACCTGGATGAAGGACTAGTAGCCTGCACAAATCAAAATATTTGTTGGTAAAAGAAAAGGAAAAAGAAATAAGTAAGCTTTTAATGTTTTATAGAGAACTTTGAAATATACTGTCACAATGAACACTGAACTAGTTTGGGTACACATAAAGGGGTGCTTCATATGGTGGACAGTCAATGGTTCAAGGGTTCTCAGGTCTGTTTTCTGAGATCTGCTTCTGCTGAGCTCTCTGTGGGAAACAAAACCAAGTAGCCATCCCACTCCAAAATCAGCTGCAAGGAAAGAACGATACTAATGCTGGCAATAAAAATGCATCTAGTCTTTACATAATCTTGAAAATCTAATGGAAGATATGCGTAGACAGCAATAATATCTTCACATTGGTGTAAAAATATCCAACCATAATTATGATGAAAGGCATTCACAGGTGGTTCTGAAATCACTATGCATCCAATCAATAAGCCCAGGACTTCAGCCCAATGAATTCCTATTTAATTTTTTTTTTGTTTGGTTGGTTTTGGCTTTGTTTTTCAGGACAGGGTTTCTCTGTAACTTTGCAGCCTATCCTGGAACACACTCTGTAGACCAGGCTGACCTCAAACTCGCAGAGATCAGCCTGCCTCTGCCTTCCAAGTACTGGGATTAAAAGTGTGCACCACCACCGCCCAGCCTTACTTGATTTACTTAATGGAATAGTTTTTATTATCTTTACTTTGATTTTTATTGCATGGACCATGAAACAATGTGACCAACTTGGACTTGAGGCAAAATAATTTTATTACAAGGGATTTCAAATAAATTTACTCAATTATGATTCTCTAGTGTGTATTATTAATTACATATATGAATATACCTGTTTAGTTTTGGTAGCAAGGAAATATTTAATCTCAAATGATCTAATATAAACCTAGATATCATTTGTGTCCTGAAATCAATCAGTTGACATGACTCTGCTGAAGGATCCACCGTATTAACTATGCAGCCTCTTGGATAGTGTAAATGTACTTAACTTGGGAACGATGGGTTAAATAATACAGAGACATCAGTCCGTCATTTTGAAGTTGCTTCCATCTTCCCTCCACTAGAATTTGATTCTCAGTTCTTTCTCATTTCTGACTCATGGTTCCACAGAGCTGTTTTCTTTGTCTGACCATCAGTGACACATTAATTGTTCATGAATGAGAAGCCTGGCTCTTTCTGAGGAGTTTTAGAACTCTCTTAAGACTTCCCCTTGTAGCTGGGCAGTGGTGGCGCACGCCTGTAATCCCAGCACTCGGGAGGCAGAGGCAGGTGGATCTCTGTGAGTTCGAGACCAGCCTGGTCTACAGAGCTAGTTCCAGGACAGGCTCCAAAGCTACAGAGAAACCCTGTCTCGAAAAACCAAAAAAAAAAAAAAAAAAAAAAAAAAAAAAAAAAAAAAAAAAAGACTTCCCCTTGTGTCCCTCTGAATTCATCTCAGAAATACCAAATTCCACATGTCTAGCTTGACCCTCTGTTCCCCAAAACCTTCTGGACAGCGTTCAAAAGCCCTGTGTCTACAATACAGGGACCAGACTGGATCAGCCCACAAAATACCTTCGCCTACAAGATTCTGGTCTATTGCATCTACTCATTTCTGCTCCTCTGTGTAACTTTGTCATTCAAACAGTATGGAAGTAGGTTTAAGGCTAAATTCCAATCTCAATATAACCCTTTATACTAGTGGTTCTCAATTTATGGGTCATGATCCCTTTCATAAGCCCCCTTCTCTAAAAATATTTATATTATGATTCATAGCAATAGCAAAATTATGATTATGAAGTAGCAAGGTTGGGGGTCACCACACCATGAGGAACTGTATTAAGGGATTGCAGCATGAGGAAGGTTGAGAACCACTGTTTCATTTTGCATACAAGGTAATCAACTGTGGTTTCTTCAGCTATCACTCCATGAGGAGGAAAAACATACATGTAAAGACATGTTCTGTGAAAGATGTAGAAATCACACATCACAGCCCAGCTTCATAAACTCGTTATGACTGAGGCTGTTATCCAAGCCTCATAGTATTTCACTTAAATAATTGCGTCTGGCTCCTGCCACTCCCGAGTGTTTCTTCTGCATTTACTACCTTTAAAACCACTCTGCTCTTGCGTTAGGCCCTGTTTCTCCATCACTGAGACCAAATGAAAGCCTCTCCAAAGAGTCTGAAAGATGGTCCATATTCTGCCCTGCCCTTGCCTCAACAATACCACACAGCTGCTGTGCCTTCAGCCAGGTGCCCCCGGCTCCTGCGGCTTCCTCTGCACTGTGGTCCTTGCCAAGATGACAGGAAATCTTCAACTGAATCAGTTCATTTCCTCCTCCACATCAGCTCTAAGGAGTAACAAAACCAGCCCTCTAAGCGCCTGACTGGCTCCTACCTTTGTCCCGTGCTCCACAAGCCCAGTGGGTAGGACTGCCTAAGCCCCAGATCATCTTCCAGGCTCTCACAGCAGTAAGCTGTAAAGACTTGTCTACTGACTCCTACCAACTCAGATGTAAGCTCTTTAACTCTGAGCTCCATCCTCCTGTTTGTTTTGCATCAAACCCAACAGAGATCGGAATGTAAGCTCTTTAGCCCTAGAAGGTTCAACCTCCTGTTTGTTTTACACCAAACCCAGCATAGTTTGGCATCTTGTAGGCACTCTGGAATTAATTCATTCAATCAACAAATCATGTCAAGAATGGACATTCAGGATATCTTATTCTAGCTACCACATTCATACCTTTTAAGTATTCATATAAACCAATTCTCACTGCTGTGATAAATATGTGTCTTTTTGTAAACCATAAGTATAAAATGAAATTATATTGGCATCTCCTATAGTATTACTTACAGTCTGTGGGAAATTCAGCAATAGAGGTACCATTTCTTTAAGAGCCTATTCCTGATCTATCAAACACCCAAGATTAGACTCACCAAACTCAGAAAGATGGAATTAAAAGTGACGTCACCCCCATTTCGCCCCCCAGACTGCAGCTAACATGTTTCTGGTTTCGCTGCAGAGGACATCTTCCCTTGCAAATCCTGTGGCATCTGGTACCGGAGCGAGCGGAACCTGCAAGCCCATCTGATGTACTACTGCAGTGGGAGGCAAAGAGAAGCTGCTCCAGCGTCTGAAGAAAACGAAGACAACACTCATCAGATTGCCAGCCTGTGTCCCTTCCCACAATGCACCAAGAGCTTTTCCAATGCCCGAGCTCTAGAAATGCACCTGAACTCACACAGTGGTAAGGGCCTTTAATGTTTCTGTTGTTGCTTCAGGACACGCTACTCTTTCTACACATACATACATACACACACACACACACACACATATACCTACTTCTTATATATTTATTATATATGCATATAGATGATAACTAGATAGATAGATAGATAGATAGATAAACAGATAGATGGATAGATAATTTTACTGGATAAAACAGTATTCCTGTCTACTGTTTAGATGCATCATATTTTAACCAAAGGACTTGACTGTGACTTCAACATCTGCAGCGTTTTCAGACTATGCTCCCAATCATTACATTCATTTTCCTCTTCAGCAGAACAGCACCATTTCTACTCCCTGTGTTTAATACCACTCCTTTTCACCGCTTTACATACCAAGTGGTCTTTGGAAATTGGCCATGGTGTTTTCCATGAGCCAAGAGAAATAGTAGGCACATTTCAAAAGAAGTTGCTGTGCAATTGAAGCTGCTAGTTTGGAGTTTCCATCAAAAATTTTCTCAATTTCCAGAGTGTATTTGCTTAAAGTTTAAGTGAACTTTATCACATAAAACGACTCTCAATTCCTTAAGAAAGACAGCAAGTTGGGAGTTATTCCAACTATATTTGAAATGGATCCCAGCTATTAGCTTCCTCTCAGGGCATCCCCATTCTTGCAATTTTAAAATGAATTTAAATATATTTAGATTTTTTCCTGTTTTTTAATATTTTATTTTATTTGAGGCAGGGTCTTTCTACATTGTCCTGACTGTCCTGGTACTCATTCTGTAGACCAGGATGGCCTCGAACTCACAGGACTGAGAAGAGAAGCCAAGCCTGTTCTCATCATATACGAACAAACAGAAGCAGGAGTTAGTTGTTCTACATGATGCTTGCCTCCACCATCAGTGGCAGGAACTAGTCAGTTAACAGAGATTGGTCCACCAGCGTGAATGCTGGTCCAAACTGACTTTATTAGCATGCCATTGTCTACCAGTCAAATATCAGTCCTAGACACAGATAGACCACATTCAGTAAAACCAACAATTAAATAGATTTAGATAAAAGATAAAAAATTAGTCAAGTGATTACTAGTACAATGTTGTTTCTTTTTGCATGAAGGTGTTCAGTAGCTAGCAGCCACTCTAGTGAATATTCACTTCTTCCTATTATAGAGCATAGTACTCTATGCTAAAAAAAAATTACAAGCCTAAGCCTTAAGCATGACTCTATTGTTACACAGCTTGATTATTAAAATACTCTTGGGATTTTTAGGTTGTTTACTGACCCATAAGGGAGAAGCACTGATAATTCTCCCCTTCTCTACCATAACACTCACAAAGAGGCTTGGGAAATTATTATTACCGATGTCACTAAGATGTCAGTGCAAGGCTCTGAAGGATTTCTGTGACACCACAAGCTCACTAGGAAAGGTTCGTATCACCAGGAAGCCAACAGGTGAGGTTCTCAGCTCTCCTACTTTGTGTGTCTTTGCAGGAGTGAAAATTGAAGAGTTCCTGCCCCCAGGGGCAAGTTTAAAATGCACAGTCTGTAGTTACACGGCTGACTCCGTGATCAACTTCCATCAACATCTCTTCTCCCATCTTACTCAAGCCGCCTTCAGATGCAACCACTGCCACTTTGGCTTCCAGACTCAGCGGGAGTTACTGCAACACCAGGACCTCCATGTCCCCGGTGGCAAACTTCCCAGAGAAGGCGACATGGAGCACTCTCCAAGTGGAACTGAAGACAGCTTACAGCCAGCCACAGACTTGTTGGCCAGAAGCGACCTCTCCCAGGGCCAAAAGGCCTTGCAGACTAAAGATGCAAGCTCAGACACAGAACTGGATAAGTGTGAGAAAAAGACTCAGCTCTTTCTCACCAACCAGAGACCGGAGATACAGCCTGCAGCGAACAAACAAAGCTTTTCTTACACAAAAATAAAGTCTGAGCCTTCCAGCCCAAGACTTGCTTCATCTCCAGTGCAACCCAACATCGGACCCTCTTTCCCAGTGGGACCTTTCCTATCTCAGTTTGCTTTCCCCCAAGACATCACGATGGTCCCTCAGGCTTCAGAGATCTTAGCCAAGATGTCGGAGCTGGTGCATCGGCGCCTAAGACACGGGAGTAGCAGCTATCCTCCCGTAATTTACAGTCCTTTGATGCCCAAAGGGGCTACATGCTTCGAGTGTAACATAACATTCAATAACTTGGATAACTACCTAGTTCATAAAAAACACTACTGCAGTAGCCGATGGCAGCAGATGGCCAAGTCCCCTGAGTTTCCGGGTGTTTCAGAGAAGATGCCAGAAGCTGTCAGTCCCAACACTGGCCAGGCTTCTATAAACCTTCTCAACCCAGCCGCTCATTCTTCAGACCCGGAAACACCACTTCTTCAGACACCGTGTATCAACTCTTCCGCCGTCTTAGATCTGATTGGGCCAAACGGCAAAGGCCATGAGAAGGACTTTAACACTCCAGCCAAAAAGCTGTCCACCTCCAACAGCAGCGACGACAAAATAAATGGGAAGCCAGTTGATGTGAAAAATCCCAACGGCCCCTTAGTGGACGGAGAAAGTGACCCAAATAAGACCACCTGTGAAGCTTGTAACATCACCTTCAGCAGGCATGAAACATACATGGTCCACAAACAGTATTACTGTGCGACCCGCCATGACCCGCCGCTAAAGAGGTCCGCTTCCAACAAAGTGCCGGCCATGCAGAGAACCATGCGCACACGCAAGCGAAGAAAGATGTATGAGATGTGCCTACCTGAGCAGGAGCAAAGGCCGCCCCTGGTCCAGCAGAGATTTCTCGACGTAGGCAACCTCAGCAATCCTTGTAGCTCCTCTCAAGAGCCCACCGATGGGCTAGGAGAATGCTACCACCCGAGATGCGACATCTTCCCAGGAATTGTCTCAAAGCACTTGGAAACTTCGTTGGCCATGAACAAATGTGTTCCGGTTCCCAAATGTGACACGACCCATTCCAGTGTCTCCTGCTTGGAAATGGACGTCCCCATAGATCTCAGCAAAAAGTGTTTATCGCAGTCGGAGCGGACGACCGCGTCCCCCAAAAGGCTGCTAGATTACCACGAGTGCACGGTGTGCAAGATCAGCTTCAACAAGGTCGAGAACTACCTGGCCCACAAGCAGAATTTCTGCCCGGTCACTGCACATCAGCGTAACGACCTAAGTCAGCTTGATGGCAAGGTGTTTCCCAATCCAGAAAGCGAACGGAACAGCCCCGACATTGGCTTTGAAAGAAACCTGGTTAGATGTGAGAAGAATGGGAATCCGAAGCAGCCCTCTCCCAACGGAAACTTGTTCTCGTCCCATTTAGCAACTTTACAAGGTCTGAAAGTCTTCAGCGAAGCCGCACAGCTCATCGCTACAAAAGAAGAGAACAAACATTTATTTCTTCCCCAATGCCTTTACCCTGGAGCAATAAAGAAGACGAAAGGAGCCGACCAGCTTTCTCCATACTATGGCATAAAGCCAAGCGATTATATCGCTGGTTCTCTCGTCATCCACAACACCGACGCAGAACAAAGCACAAACACAGAAAATGAGTCTCCAAAAGGCCAGGCCTCCTCGAACGGGTGCGCAGTGCCCAAGAAAGATTCTCTGCCTCTCTTGCCCAAAAACAGAGGCATGGTCATAGTGAACGGTGGACCGAAGCAAGACGAAAGGCCTCCGGCCAACCCGCAGCAAGAGAACATTTCCCAGAATGCCCAGCACGATGATGACCACAAATCCCCTTCGTGGATCTCTGAAAACCCACTAGCTGCAAATGAGAATGTCTCGCCAGGAATTCCCTCGGCAGAAGAACAGTTGTCTAGCATAGCGAAAGGAGTGAATGGCTCCACCCAGGCTCCCGGCAGTGGGAAATATTGCCGGCTATGTGATATCCAGTTCAATAACCTTTCAAACTTTATAACTCACAAGAAGTTTTATTGCTCGTCACATGCAGCGGAACATGTCAAGTGAACTAACTGAGTTAAAAAGGAAAGCAGTTACCTTTGGTACCAGTGTTTAGTATGTTCTTCTAAACAGTCCAGAAAACAAAGGCGCTGTGTGGATTACGTCTGGCAATCAGGAGACATTCATTACGGCTGAGTTGAAGACTTAAGATGTAATTTCATTACAGACCATTAGTAAAGTGTATTATTGGTGCCATTTTCAAAAACAAAATTAATTTATTTTACCAGCAGTATTCATAGCTGTGGTTATGTTATTTTTTATTTAAAAACTTTATATTAAAGTCATTTGTAATGTTATTGTATAGTTATTGTGTAGCACATATGGTTTGCACTGTATAGTAGCTTTGAAAGAAAATAGTCACAAACAATACAGAAGAGCATTTTAGACATAGCTTCAAAAGCACTTGTGTACCCTGATTTTTTCCTTATATGCTGTTGCGGATATCCGTATATGCTAAAATATAACCTGCAAACCTGTTCTAAATACCCACGCTCTAAGTTCGCCTTAAGATTTCAATTCTTGGATAATCAGGCTCCATTTGCACTTTATATTTTAGCAAATACAGTCTCTTCGTCGCTAGGCTTCACATTCGTATGTAGCCGTATATTTCCGTCCATTCTCTCAAACTTAAACACGTATGTTCATTGGAGATAGCATTTTCCTTTCTTGTATAGTACCTGTATTTTCTTTCGCTGATGCAGCCCTGTCTCGATTTTTAAACCTTCGCTGTTAAATGCAATACTTTATAAAGAATGAACAAAATTACTGGAAGCAGTATTGTAAGGAATGGAGTACTTCTAATCGGTTTTCTCTTTCGAGAGGCACAGTCTAAATCGAAACCCTAAATTCAATGCTGCAAGTATGGATTTAATTCATATATAAGATCTATTTAAGTATAAGAGTAGCAATACTGCACCTGGTGATCACAAAGATAACGTTCTACTTCTGATAGAAATAATTTCTCAACCAACGTTGTTACTATGCATGTACACGGATGGAATAAAATTCCAAATTGTTGGAGAAATTTGGTGTCCTGGGCTTTTTCCCCCCTTAAGCGCCAAGGGCAAATTATCCAGCCCTCGGTGTGCCGCACTCTAAAGAACAACACTTCATCAACTGTTATATGTTCATTCCTCTGCCAGCTTTCAAAGCCAGAAGCGAGGTTTTCATTCCTTCTGTTTAATCCAGCTGTTCTCAGTTATACTCAAGGCATACCAACCTAGAGCAATTGCCTTAACACAGTGATTCTCAACCTTCCTAGCACTGGGACCCTGTCATATAGTTCCTAGTAAGGACTCCCAGTCATAAAATTATTTTTGTGGTTACTTTATAACTTTAATTTTGCTACTGTTATAAATTATAATGTGTCTATGTTTTCCGACGGTCTTATTTGGTGACCCCTATGAAAGGATAGTGTCACCACAAGGGGTCGTGACCCAAAGTTGAGATCCATTGCCTTACCAGATTCTGATTTGACAGATTTTAGGATTCTGTAGTGGATTTAAATAATATAGAGAAGTCCAAACAAAAAATAATAAAATAGAATAAGAACCACCTTTTCAACACTGTTACTCAGACTACTCAACTAATGCTTACAATCTGAACTGAGTTTAAAAAATATTCAACATATGTGTTCAATGTTGTAATTAAAACCAAAAAGTAAATCACTGTAGGAACTGTTAAGAACATTGAATCCTTTGCATTTTCCAGCATACTATAAGTTTCAGATTACAAGGATGCAAAGTCACAAAACTAATGAGAAAGAGGCAGAAACGTAGGACTTATTCTCCTCTGCACATGCATCCACGGCATACTGCAAACACAGAGGTGATGGTGTTGAGTCCAGAGTCCATGTCTGATGTGCGACTTAGAGGAAAGGCAGTCTTTATAAAGGAGAACATTTCGGGGACATCAGCTTCCCCCAGCTGGAGCACTAGCGTTTGACTAACCAGCTGTGAAGGTTTCCAGAGTCCGTGATGCCTTCAGAAACCACCACCCTTCGAACTGTGACCATCCTGCCTAGTAGGGATGACACTTCAGCTTGCCCTTCGCCACACAATCAAAAGCATCAGACAGCGCACCCCGACACTGTCTCCTTAGTGTTCCTTTATGACGTACAGAAGGATAAAGCAGTGGAAAGTGTACCCCTCCCCGTGTACTCACAGTGCACAGTTTTCTGGTTCTCTGTGCTTGGGCGAATTCACGGCTCCCCGCTGCGTGTTCTGTACTAGCTCAAAATAATCCCAAAGAGAAGCATTTTCTCTGTTCTAGCCTGGAATCATCTCCACAACACGAACTTCTAACCATGAGACTGACCACTCAGAAGGAGCTCCTCCCACAACCCTACGCCCCTAAAGACTCCAGGAAATAATCAGGATATCATTTAATCTATATATCTCAACATCAGCATTGGCAGTCAGTCCAATACTTTTGTATGTTAAATTCACTATCTTTAGGACCAATTCCCTTTTTCTCAGTGAAAAATGCTTAGAGATATTTCACATGCCCAATAGGCAAGCAAATGAAAATTAGAAAGTACAGGCCATGACACATTATATCTATGAAATGAAACATTTCCCTAATAGAAATTGTAAAAATGAAATGACCAAGACTTGTTTATTTCACAGATTATTTTTACTACGAATTTATGTGGGGGTTGAAATTCTTAACAATACCACACATCAAGCACCCATTCAGAAAATGCCTTTGTTTCTGTAATGTTAATAAATAGTGTTCCCCTGAATGAAAGGTTGGCTTTCCTATAATTACAGGCAATCTTGCTCCACAACAGTGTCAATCTTTATTACTAAAAGCCAAAAGTACTTAGAGTTGAATTTTTTTTTAATGATGCTGTTTCTAGATTCCAGTTTTCAATGAGTTAAAATAATCTCATCTTGGATTGCTTTGGACAAGTGTTCTTATTTTTAGTTTTGTGGATTTAAGAAGTAAATGGCACCTCCCACTTCCAAATGCCATCCATCACCTGTCTTCAACATGATTCTGTAATACTGAATCATTACAGGCTTTGTTGAGATAGGATCAATTTTGAATGTTTGGCATTAAAACTACATACTCACTTTTATATTTAGTTGAGCCCAATGGTGTCAATGGTTTGATAATCCGACTTCTCATTTCTTGAGTTAGCATTGGCAGTTTCTATATACAACTCCAGTTAGCTCATTGTAAAGTTACATTAAGAGGAAACAAGTCTGAAAGAGTGGCTTAAATCACAGTTCAAACAAGTAGGAGCTGGAGAGCATCCAGAATAACTGTAATTTGAATCTCTGTCTATCCCTTTTCTTTACATCCCTCTGTATGCTATGAATATGTTTTATTGCCATTGGTTATTAAAGAAACTGTTTTGGCCCAAGCCTTAGTAGAGTAAAGTCAGATGGATAATCCAACCAGAGATATAGAGGAAAAAGTAGGCAGAGTTAGAGAGACGCCATGTAGCTGCCAGAGGAGAAATATATTAGCCACCAGCCAGGAACTTACCAGTAGGCTACAGCCTCATGATGATTCACAGCTTAATAGAAATGGGTTAATTTAAGATGTAAGAGTTAGCTTAAAAATGCCTAAGCTATTGGCCAAACAGTGTTGTAATTAGTATAGTTTCTGTGTTATTATTTGGGTCTGGGCAGCCAGGAAATGAACAAGCAATCTCCACCTACAACAAGATGTCTGTTTCTGAGGGTCTCTGAAAACTGTAGCCTGAGGAAAACACAATGCCCTGGACGAGTCCTGAGTACAGCTTGGATAGTACTGTATTCCCTTACCACAGGCTTCCTTCTGCCAGTGCTATCTTCTCCTCAGGAGGAAAAGAACAACTCAGACAGCTAAAACCACAGCTATGTTGTCCTCTCCCCCATAGCTGCCAACTCATTTCAAATATCAATGGAAGCAGAAGAGGATGCATGTGTCCCCTCCAGGTCTTTTGTAACAAACTACCACCAACTTTGTTATTTCAAACAGAAATGCATGCTGTCGCAGATGTGGAAGTGAGAAATCTGATGCTGAGATGTTGTATGTCTGTGTTTCCTCTGTAGTCACTTGGAATGATTCCTCCAGTGGCCCTCTAGCTCCCTGGATGCCAACTTCCTTTATCCTCTGATTGAGTTATTCCAACCTTGTTCTCCTTGGGCCCAACGCCTCCTTTTCTGCCTTTTTTTTTCTTTTAGGTACCTGGCTATTGCATTTCATTCCCATGGAGATAATCTGGTATAATCTCCCCATGTGACAAAAACTAATCACAGAGGAAAGGGCTTTTTTTCTACAAACTATAATTGTTATGTACTGATATTGGGATCTTATTTGGTCTTCTACAAGGAGACGATGAAATATTCTGGTCAATATACAGTTGTAGGTGAAGACATAGAGAAAAGATGCTCTCAGCTAAGTTCTACCAATGTGTGGCTGTGCGACAGATGTTAAGTTAGCCCCCAACGGCTCAGAGTGATTGAGAAATGAATGCTATTAGTGAAGATGACAAACACCAGTGGCATCCCATCAAGAATCAGGCACCTAAGGCGGCGTATCCCAGTTGATCGCTGAGGACCTAGGTGTGGGATATAATTAAGTCTGGTGCCAACTATGCACAAGGCAGTGCCTCTATTTGGAACTTAATAAACCTTATTAATTCAGAGAATCATGAAAATCAGAAGCCAGCTAAGCAAAAGTTTACTTTGGCCCTATCTACCTAAAAGAGTTTGCTGAGCATATTAATAGAGTAAACAGGATTGAAAGAGAATAAACTGTTTGCAGCAACCCAGCTGCCCCAGTTTTGCATACAAATAATGTATTAATTTCAAACAGTTTTATCTTCACATTAGAGAGGGATGTCAGAAGTTTTTAACTTGCCAACAATTCTTTGATCACACATTTCATTTCCTACATGTGACATCATCAGGCTCCTGATGCTGCAAAGGTATCACATTCACTTCACTAGTGACCTGGAGGAGAAAACAGTTCAGCACATAAAGAGCAATGGCATATTCATTTAAAATACACAGCTGTAAAGTAGTCTCTTTGTAAAACTAAGAATTAAGGGGCGTGAGTCCCTTAAGAAGTCAATGTTTCCCAAATACGCAATTATCTTTGTTTGAACACTCATCCCCACCCTCAGAGATGTCATGACATATACAGTCATCTGCGAGGCAGCTCTCAAGAGGAGTAAGCTGAGGTCACTAGGATAAAAGGCTTTTATGTCCACACCCATCATCCAAGGATTTTGATAGACACCGGCAGTAGGAAGAGAGGATATTTCTGAATTTTATGAATGCCAAAGCTGCAGGTATCTGGGCAGGCTTTGAGGGGTAAGGTTGTAAAGGACATAGAAATCATATATGCTTTCTGTGCAGTGGCCCTGTGGTTTTACCCTGTGCTATCGTCCCCATCTCTACTCCTGGGCTCAAAATGCTTCATTCTACAACTCTGCTGAACTCAATAGACGGGAAAAGTTCCACCCAAGTCTGCATCTCCTCGTTTCTACTTTTTATTCAAATATATTATTTGACATTTTAATATATACAGATAATACATTCCGGTCACTCTCACATACCTCATCCTTCTATCCGACTTACTTCCCCACCTCCTTACAAGTTCTTGCTCTACTTTTGTTTGTTTCATTTTGTTTAATAACTTACAGAGTTTAGCTGGGACTAATCACATGGGCCTAGGTGTGGTGCTATTCACTGCAGCAAGGGAATTCATCTGTTCTCCGTAGCTACACCACTGAAGAAGTCACTCCTCCTCCCCTAATAGCCTTTAAATGACAACAGCTTCTAAGGAAGAGCAGGGCCCAGAGATAATCATGTTTTATCAGCATTTGACCATCCATGATTCTATTGGCTACCCCTTTTTAATATATATATATATATATTATTATGAAGTTATAAGCCCTCAGCCAGATGTCCATATTACCCACTCGAAGACTCAAGGAACATCAAAGAAGAGGTTGTGGAAAGGGTATATATATATATATATTAAAAAGCTCTTCTGAATAAGATTGGGGGTAGCACTTGTCTGAGGGTATATACATAAATATTTAGGATGTCGTTTGACAATGTGCAAAACAAAAGTAGTAGGTATACCTCCTGGGCCTATGACCAAGTGGCTTTAGGCCTTTGATGAGATGTAATTCCAGGCATGAACTCCATCCAGGAGAATGGGCCTCAACTCTATTCAGTTGAAAAGCAGTTAGTTACCTCCTAGAAACCAAGTATTGGGCAAGTAGGACTGTTTGATTGCCAGTTTGTCTACAGTTTGGAAAGTGCACTGATGGCCTCTCTCCCTGACCTGTTTCACATGACAGCTTCCATCACTATGAAAGCTGGCTCGTAGGCTGGAAACTTCCGGTTCAGTTCTAGTATGATTTCTCTGTCTTGCTGCCAAACTGTGTGGTGTCTTCAGCATCAGAATCTTAAAATCTAGATACGTGGGCAACCTAGTGTAGTTCTTCACTTTTACTATTTCAGTTTAGAGGTTTTGCCCCTGATGCAATAGGGTAAGTTGACATCTGTTTGCAGAAGAGAGTCATTGTGCTTGGGGAGTACAGGTGACAGCCCTCCCTAGCTCTTTCCTTGCGTTCTTTAATCATAGGAAGAAAAGAGCTGAACTTTTAAACACATCGTTTTCCACGATAAATTTCCATGTCACTTATACACAAGTTTCTCATTTTCAATTATTAATTTGATGAAGAAACACTTGTGGAGTCTACTAACAAGATTGGTGGACTCCTACTGTGATCAGACACAAATGCTTGAGGGAACTCTGGAGCCCTTCTGTGATTTAGGACCACTCCTGGCAGGTGGTGAGGTAGACATGGGGAGAGAGAATGAGAAAGGAGGAATTTGCGTGGATACAATCTCGGGGCCATCTGTGCTCACTGCGTGTCACAAATTTCAAGCAGAAACAAAGAGTGTGAAAGCAAATATTATTAGCTGCTTTCAATTTGTTCTTCTACAAAATGTTTCTGTTTCTATCCATGCCTCTCCTCAACATCCCACTGTCACTTGTGAGTTCTTACTCTGATACCGTTCTGATGGGCATGAGGAATCCCGCGTCACTGAGCAGACTCTGCGCGGAGTGAAAAGACACAAAGTGGACATGTTACATTTCGGCAGTACATGAGACATGGCTGCAATGAGTACCAGAAGCACATAGGAAAGTTCCTTAGCCAGTTTCAGGAGTACTGAGACAAGTTACCCCCAGGAAATAGGGATGGTGGATGAATGAAATTTCTACAGGTAAAATAACGCAGAAGCCAAAAAAACCGACCAAAGGAAAATCAGGATGTGATTATTTCTAGAAGATGTTAAATAGAGAGGTCACCGTGTGCCAAATCCAACTGTTGAGAAGAACATAATTCACTCTGCCATCTGTCCTCTTTTGTTCCCGACTATGCAGTGCCAGTGCCACCCTTTGGGTCACCATAATCATGGAGTAGGTGTAGTCAGACTTTTCTTCTTCCACGACCCGGTTTAGATAAGTCCCTATGCTGTCGGTTCCCACTTCTACACAAGTTCATTTTCTTTTCTGCATTCATGACATCACTAAAATCTTCTTTAGTTCAAGATTAAAGCACAGCAATCTCAAACCTATATTATTAGAAGGCAAAGTTTAATGATTACAAGATAGTTCTCTAAACTGCACTCTCTGTTTGAGCCATAAACCTATTTCATGCTGATAAACTTATTTTTGTTGCTTTCCAACTGACTGCTCACTTTCACTATGAATCCCCCAGTGATTTCTCCCTTACCATCAGGATCAAGTCCGCATTCTTTAATATGGTTAGCAAGACATTAAATGATTGGGGTCCTTGCTGATTCAATTCCTGATTTATTTTGTACATGCAAATTGATCAGTTAGATATGCTATTATCATGCCAGGTACCTTAATTCAAGAGATGAATAAGGTACACAACTCTGCCTATTTGCAATTAAAGAAAAAAATTTAAGTAAATGAAACTACTAGCAAGTATCATGAGAATATTCCCAACCATCACTTTCATGTTGAAAATATCCCTTGGCACCCTAAAGCTTCATTACAGCTTGGTCTTAACTTATTCTAGAAGAACAATTTTCTAGCCTTTCATGTTCAAAAAAGATCATTATTTTTTAAATGTCACTATATTAATGTAGAGATGTCAGTTGTTATAATAGATGTTGTAACAGATAAAACATGAAATTCCAGTTGCTATGACAAAGAAAATTAAGCTCTATCCCCCATGACAGGAGAGCCAAGTAATTACTCAGAAGTTTGGGTTAGGGGTGGTCCTCCCATTCTTAAGCCGTGGTTCTTAGAAGGCAACTCTTCTGCTGAAAGCTAGGGAAAGAGAACATATGAAGGTAAGATTTGTGCACCAGACATACAAACAACTTGCATCTCCAGTGAACACAGTCCTCTGGTTGGAATTCTTTACCTAGTCACGTGCTCGTGAAAGCAAAGAGGGAAATTAGAGAATGGCTATGCCCCCAAGCGTAAGGATATAGGTTTCATGAAGAATGTCTGGTCAGTTCTCTAAGACACTCACGAAAACCCAGAAATGGTCAGATATAGTTTTGGCCAGTCCATGACAGAGTTAGGTCACTGTCATGGTCGGAACTATGGCCTTATAGGATGAACAGCATGACTACCACGTAATGGCAGATCCAACCATGTCTGTGAGCTACACACTACAATGACTTTGTTTTCAAGTATCAAAAGTATTTAAATATTTATTCACTTTAAACACCTTTACAAAATTATTTTGCCTTCAGGTGTTCTTGATTTTAAACCCAAAACGAGATCACCAGCATTTTTGCTTCTCTTGGCCACTCCCCTTCAATGAAAACAGCCTATTCTCACACCACCCTCTTCCACCAAATTAGCTGCCTTTTGGATCTTAGCCCAAATTACTTTCTGTGGTTGTATTTTCCAACATCTCAAACATACATTAGGAGTTCCTTGTATGAGTTCTAGAATTTCAAGAACTCTCTCTATATATTATATACTTACAAAGGCTATATGAAAGAAATGCTGGTTTTTTTTATCTTTGGAATTTAACGTAATATCAAAGTATATAATAGACATCCACTTTTGAATGAACTGGTTGATGGTTTTCAATATAACTGGTACATATAGCATTTAGTGAGAAAACAATTTTAATCATTCTGGAAATGAACTAAGACAGGAGTGTTCAAAGGATAGCTACTGGGATAGCAGTGCCAGTATCACCTGGGGACAACTTTGAAACATATGTTATCCATCTTCCCTCAGAGACTCCAAATTAGGATCCCTGTGGTATGGAGTCCACTCATCTCTGTCTTGGCAAGCTCCCGCATGGATATTCGTCCACACTAAAGCTGGAGACCTACTAACCTAAGTGTTAGCAAAAGGAGCCTAGATCAATGTAAAATCAATGTCAAGAAAAAGAATAACTAACCTGTCAACAGCATTTGCAATCTACTGAAAATAGCCACTCTTCCTTAGAGACTTCCAGTGTCCGTGCTAAAGAGTCCATCTTTTCAGTTATGTGGACCTAAAGCTGTCTCGTGGCTCACGTAACCCAATTATTATGTGGTTGCAAGACAAGCACAGCACTAACAGATGTGAAGAATATGGTGGAAATTCAAAAGAAAGTGAAGTAACAAATAGACAAACATGATCCAATACAGTAGCACAACCACCTGAGCTGGAACTAGTGAGCAGTTTGAAAATCAGACAATATGTAATTTGAAGCCAGTGCAACAGCAAAGGCTACTAAAGGCCACCTCTTTAGAAGACATCAGTAGGAGACTTGAGCCTGTCAGTTCGGTTACATCCTGGCCCACACGCATTTGCTTAACAAGGGATCCTTATAAGCTGAGAAGATACCCCCAGACTTCCTTTGAAAAGTGACTGTCCCATATTGTCTGGGATGCATAGAGTTAAGAATTAACATGTCAAGTATACAACTGCATTTAAATTATGTTTTTGACTCAGTAAGTCCTGATTTTAATTAGAATGTGTTTTACAATTATAAACAATATTGAAACAATTAGAGAACTTAAGGTTTCTCATATATAATGTTAAATTTTTAGGTTTACCAAAATTTGCGCATTTTTAGAATTGTTTAATATGAACTTGAAAAGCATGAAACATATAAATCATATTTATTGGTATAATATAAAAATGTGTCACAGTTAAATTGTAAATAAAACCAGCGCTTAAGCATCCCTTAAAAGTGATAAACTACATTAGATACATAAGTAGAATAATCAGTAGTCCAGAAGATGGGATAGTAATTAATCCAGAACAAATATAAGAAACAGCGATCTACCTCATGGAGAAGGAATACATTTCCCTTTGGTAGGAAAAAAAATAAAAAGAAATGGTTTCTATATTTTCAGATAGAAACTCTATCAGACCCTCTAAAGGTCCACCCCTGGAAGGGCATTGAATAACTGGGGAAAGCATCTGTCCTTTAGCTGATCTAGAATGGCAGGAGGATTGGTCCCAAGAACACACTAAAGACTGGAGCATCATCTATCTTGGCCAGCATCTGTAACATAACACCTCCCAGGAAGAACCAGTAGGGGCAGCCTAGAAATAAGAAAGGGACAGGACCTGTACTGTGTAAACAGAGATGATTGTTCATTCCTGGATGCTCAGACCCGAATAATCATACAGAAACTGTATTAATTACATCACTGCTTGGCCAATAGCTTAGGCATATTCCTGGCTAACTAATATATCTTAAATTAACTCATTTCTATTCATTTGTGTATCACCACAAGGCTGTGGCCTACTGGTAAGGTTCCGACATTCTGACATCTTTCTCCTTTGGCAGCTACATAGCGCCTCTATGCCTCCACCTACTCTCTCTACATAGCTCTTCCAGCCTGACTATCTGCTGTCCTGCGGTAGGCCAATAAAAGAAACACATATACAGAAGGGCATCTCACATCAGTACTTACAGAAGGATCTTATTCTGGACAAAGTCTGTGAGACTAAACTGAGGGGAAAAGGCCTGTTTAGAAACTCAAATCTCCTTTCTTCTCCATCCCTTGCTGAGGACAGTGAGGAATGACAGAGTCGCGGCCACTTGAAAGGGAGGGCTTCCCACACTCCTGGGAGAATCGCTGAGATCTGTTTCTCTGGATGTTTTCCAAAGAGAATTACTGATCAAAGTTGTTTTCTTCCCGGAGGTGTGTTCCTTCCAGCGCAGGGATGAGGCATATCTCTGGGACACACAGAGGACATTTATAGTCACTTCCCAAGTGCCTCTTGTTCTCTGGATTTAAAAAAAAAAAAACGAGAATTATCTCTCAACTGTCAATGTAACATCTTCTAGCAGCGTGAAATTCTGTCAAACAGAAATGGAAGATGAATAAAACGAAGATACACACTCAGGATTACTCCCATTGTGAACCAGCTGTGCTCGGCTCTGGCACTGCTCTGCCCTTAGAGTCGATCAAGGGGAATAGAGACATACTGGTTCCTGAACAGCCCCACACGCTATGCCATGGGAAGGAACTGTGATTGAATAGCCTGACAAGCACGGTGAGCATCTGCAATGAGCCAAATCTACCGCACTCCGGGGCAGGATTACAAGTGATTTGTGTGCACTTGTGGGGGGTGGGGGTGGGGAGGGCAATCGGTTATCATAATTCCATTTGTGATTTATGTTTGCATAAAAATGTAGTTTTTAGTCATCGCTAGAATCCGAGGAGCCAGTACAGCCTGGTTTCATTTTTGTCATACTTCAGGGAATTTTAACATGTCAGTTCCATGAGATTGCATATCTACCAGATTGGAGGACTGGATCCTAAAAATAAAGAATTCCTCATCGTATTTGCAGACCATGTATGGTGCACAAATGACTGCTCCTTACCCGCCAGATGTCACGTTAAATAGACATGTGTATAAATTCAAATGAAAGAAAATAAAGGCAAGGGAACAGAAGCAAGCTTTTGATATCATAGTATCTGTGGGAGATAAGACTCCAAGTGTATTCAGTGAAGAAATTGTGTGGAAGTCTGGTCAGATGGTTTACACTGAAAGTTCTCTTAAGTCTGCAGAACAAGAAGGTGGCTACAAAGGTGAGGGGAAGACATGGGTGCCAGAGATCAAAAGCACATGAAGTGGGCAGTGGACTAGGACTTCAGCTAAATGGAGTGATGAGGTAAAACGAAAGCTTCAAGCAGCTAGAAGAAAACCTACACAATGGTGCTAAGGGTAATAATGGCCTTCCTCTTCGTGCCTCTGGTTTTGTGTGGACCTTGTACTCCTATGATTTTTCTTTATGAAAGGAACATAATCTTATCAGTTTAAAAAGCTATCCAAGCGCAGGCATCTTAGGAGCATCTATATTAGGCAATGTACCGAAAATACTGTCCTAACCCCATTTTTCCACTTGGTGATTTTCAAATGCCTTTAACCATGGCTGTGGTAACAAAACTATTTTGAAACTCTGTGTACAGTCTTCATCTCATAAATAAAAAGGGAACTATTCACAATATAGTTGTCCCTTTGTTGTTAGACGCACTCTGGTATTTTCTATTCTATTCTTTTCTGTTCTAGTCTAGGCGATTCTAGCTCATTTATACAATGCTAGCCATGACCCACTAAATTGATTCCATGACCCGTTTATGGATCGCATCCTACTGTTTGAAAAACACTGTTTTAACTGTCTAAAAGGTGACAAGGACAAGGGTATAGAAATGAGCCCGTGACCACTTCAATGGACAAGGTGAGCTCTACTTCAAACATTGACAAAGGGGAGAGTCCAAAAGAGAAACAATTGACATTCAGGAAATTGGAGGGAGTGGGATAAGAGTCCTAGAAAGAAGGGGCAAACAGTAAGTGCTGTCTCCCTAAGTGAGAAAACCACCCTGCCAATTCAGAGACAAAATTCTTAATTCACTAAACCAAATGTATGACAACTTTAGTAACGTCAATGTTTATGTTTGTTGGGTTTTTTTTACTACATTCGGTATGCAAAGAAAAAAATGCCACCTTTTGTGAACAAAAAAAGTAAAAACCAGAGAGGAAATGAGATCTGCACAACAGAATTGCATTAGGCCCTTGAATTCATATATATTCTCTGTCTTCTCTCTCTCTCTCTCTCTCTCTCTCTCTCTCTCTCTCTCTCTCGTCTCAATTTTCATGAGGCATTTATTCTTTCTTAAGACTTACTGCTTTTAATTATGAGTGGGTGTGGAGTGGGTGTGGAGTCTGTCTAGGTACATACACGCAAGTTCACCCGCTGAGGCCAGAGGCACCTGATTCCCTAGGAGGCGGAGTCACAGGAGGTCATGAGCTCCTGGATGTGGGGATGGGAACTGAACTCAAATCCTTTAGACAAACGAGTGCCTTTAGCCACTGAGCTATCTTTCCAATCATGAGCCGTTTATTCTTTAACTCCCCAAATTCTATTAACACCAACAATAAGTACATTTCAAGAATTAAACAAATGTGGCTTTTAGAGTATAATTTTAATGAGAAGGTTTAGTTTAGAGAGCGTCTATCGAGATGAGTGGACAAATTACTCATGTATTATTCCCTTCAAAATTAGTAGGAGCAACTACAGGTCAAAGCCAGCACGAAAGGAGGCGCAGCCATTCAAGCCAAAAATACTTCGGAAGGTGGTATCAAGAGCAGAGGAACAATTCAATTAGCTAATAACAGATGGTTGCCAGAGTTGCACTCTAAACATTCATTTCACTGGCAAACGTCACAGATAAGAAAATGTGAACTTTGGGAAACGGGGTGGGGGGAGGGTGAGTCGATATGAAGTCTAACTGCTGCTGTTTGTCATGATTTTACAGGAACAAAGTAAGGAAGTATATCACTTGAAGGGACCTTAGTAGTAATTATACATGTTCCGCAGTTCGTGATCATGGGTATTGACTTGCTGATCACTCTGGGGTTCATGAGGGAGGAGCACTGGGAACTTGAGGAACCCCAAAGCGTTCTTCAAAACCGTGATGACCTGTTGATCACTCAGGGCCACAGAAATGAATATCTGCAAATAGAGAATGACAGAACCAATTACTAAGTTGAAGTTTATCATCAATTAATACGTTCTTTTTTAAAACCTCTGCAGCTGTTTTTCGTTGAATCTGTTCTCTCGTTAGAAAAGGCATCAGACATCTTTCAGACTCCAGAGAACTGCCCCTGTAACATGGTATGAATGTTTACAGTTGCGTCAGTTGAATCTGTTCTCTGGTTAGAAAAGGCATCAGACGTCTTTCAGACTCCAGAGAACTGCCCCTGTAACATGGTATGAATGTTTACAGTTGTGTCAGTTGAGTCTGTTCTCTGGTTAGAAAAGGCATCAGACGTCTTTCAGACTCCAGAGAACTGCCCCTGTAACATGGTATGAATGTTTACAGTTGCGTCAGTTGAGTCTGTTCTCTGGTTAGAAAAGGCATCAGACGTCTTTCAGACTCCAGAGAACTGCCCCTGTAACATGGTATGAATGTTTACAGTTGTGTCAGTGGTTTCCAACTACTTCCATAACGGAATTGTTTGTCAATGAATTTAAGTTTCCTCCTAAGAGTGGACATCTAAACAGTCACAGATGAACACTCATGGTCTCCTGCAGGCAGTTTGGGGTTTAGGAAACCCTGCTGCACATCAACCACAGATCTAGACTATGATATACCTTGTTGTATTTCTCGTGCACAAACCCAGCTTTTTAACTGTGGTAACAGCACAAGAACTGGTAATAACCCTTGAGGGTCTTCATGGATTGTAGTGGGGAGAAGAAACAGTTGTAGATAAGCAGGTTCTCTTAGTTACTACATCCTACTGACCCATAGATAACATGTATTTACACAGCCAAAACTATGAAGACCAAGCATAATATACCAGAAAAACCCTCTGTTTTTATTTATAAGATTATTTATAAGATTTTATATGGATCATCTTTCTTTAAGTTGCATTTTAAATTATATTTATATATATTTCTAAAATGTTTATTTTTACTAGTATGTATGGATGTCTCTGCGGATGTGTATGCCATATGTGTGCCAATGCCCAAGGAGGACCAAAGAAGACATCAAGGTTCCCTGGGAGATGGAGTTACAGGATGCTGTGAGTGGCCCAACTTGGGACAGGGGTAGCTGAGTTCAAGCCCATTTTGAAGATATTCCCAGCAGTGATTTTCACAGAGGTGAGACACATCCCTGATAAGAACGGCAGCTTTGGTTCATTAGCTACTGAAAACTGTTAGGAGATGAACCACCCTAAAAGCAACAGGATGAATTTCTGCTTCCTTTAAAACTGGAATGGGGCTGGTTGGTGAATACCTAATCTCCACAGGCATGAAAAACACTCCAGCACACAAGTTACCTTCTAGGAGACAACCTGGCATTTAAATCAGTAAAATCTCAGGCTGGCTTGCAAGACACACAATGGAGATCAGCAAGCGCCCATTAAAATGAATCATGGCGTCCTTGTCTCCTCATTATTTCCAAGAATGTGAGGGAAAAGACCACACGGTGACCACTCTGGACCTGCCTTGTAACCACTGCGCAGGTCTCTTTCCAGTTTAACAAATGGGTCTTCAAGACCCTTATAGAGATAAGTGACTTACTCCTGGAGAGACACTCATCAAAACTCAACCTCACTCGCTAAATTGGTTTCCTAGATGGAAAGTTTCAAAAGTTGTCTACTAAAATCTTAGAGCAGCAACGTGAACATTTTAGCTTACATTTCATATTCCCGTGGAGTAATGGGATCAGCCTGCTAAATTATCGCTTCTGACACAGTTACCATAATTTTATCCCATCCACCTAGTGGAGTTACGCGTAGGGGAAACCTTCTTTGCTTAGATTCATTCAGCACACTCTGCATCATAAAACACCTGATTCAGTCCGAAGACAGCTGTGAACGGAAAAGACTAAGAGGAAGGCTCTGACGGCTGAAGGATGGTTGTTATTTAGGTGAGCAAAAGTGTTTTTACTATGTGAACAGGCCAGAGTAGCAGTTCTGCCATAACACCTGTTCTAAGGCCAGAAAGTGTTGAAATGACTAAAAGGTTTTTATTAGTGTATCTGTTAACTGTTGAAATTATAAATGCATTGTTCCATATCCATACATGGATATGTTGTGCATTGGTGTGTTTCCACTCTTTTGTTGGCAGCTCTCTCCAGCCACCCCCTGCTCCAGTCAGTTTTAACTTGATACAACCGAGATACAACTGGAAAGAGAGAACAGCAGTTAAGGACGTTCCTTCATGAGCCTGCTCTGCAGGAAAGTCTAGGAAGCATGGTTTTGACATCTGACTGATGTGGAAGGGCCCAGCTCTAGGCAAGCCTAAGGGTGGTGGGCTTGTATAAGAAAGGGGACCGAAAGAGAGAGCCAGTAAGCTGCATTCCTTCATGGTCTCGGATTCAGCCCCTGACTCCAGATTCCTGCCTTGATTTCTTGCCCTGGCTTCCCTCCGTGATGAACTGCGATACAAAAGTGCAAGCCAAATAAACTCTTTCCTCCCAAGCCCTTTGTTTTCATGGTGTTTAACACAGTGGCAGAAACCAAAGTGTAACCTCCCCCCCCTTAGCTTTTTACCAGTCCCTCTATTTTCAACTCATTTTTGTTTTGTTTTGTTAATGTTATTATCTTTTTAATTTCCACAAATGAAATGAAACGTGATCCCATCTTTTATTTTTGGTTTATTTCACTTACTTGATGGCCTCCATTTCATCCATTTTCCTGTGGTATAAAATGTTTAAGAAACACGGGGTTTAATGATTCACACCGATAGCCTCTTTCTTGCTTGTCCCCTGTGCCCCGTGAACCGCATGTCTTAAACATCCAATAGAGCGCACCGTCTCTCTTCAGTAGCCCTCACCTTATACAGGCTGTCTGCGGAAAATTGCTACAGCATCTCAGCTTCTCTCCTCACATCCACTCAATGTCACCCCTGAACCCATCAACCCATTTCCCTCCACTCTGTAATCTAAATTACTTTCTAAAGACGGGGATCTGATTAAGACATTTCTACTGAAGCTTTTTAAATGGCTTCATCTTATTTTTTAAGATAAAAATAAAATCTTCTAGTATATCTTCTCATCTCCCATCTTTCTCGCATTATGCCCTTCAATAAGATGAAACATTTTTGATTCTTCGAATTCATTGCTATTCCATTTACATCTCAGCTTAAGTGTCACTTCTGAGAAATCTTCACCAATGCACCAAACCAAGGTACATGCTCCTGCATTCTTAAGCCATTTGCAGTGTTATCTTATAGCTTGTTTAATAATTCCATGAACAAAGAAGTCTCTCTCTTGCTTGCCACCAGGGCTAGCTTTTAGACCAGGCAAACCACTCACAAGTACAGGACCCTACATTTATTTATATATTTATTTATTTAGTGGCATTTATTTCAATGTTTTGCTGTCACTTTGTTGAAATTTTAAATGAATTTTGAACCCAGAATCACACATTTTTGGGTGAGACAATGGTCTGTATTCTGTCAATTATATTCTAAATAAATGCTGATTGGCCACTAGCCAGGCAGGAAATGTAGATGGGACAACCAGGCAGGAAGTAGAGGCAGAGTGAGAAGAACAGGAGAATTCTGGGAAGAGGAAAGCTTGGTCCACAGTCCTGACCCAACCACAGAGCAAGCAAGATGTGACTGCCTCCCCGAAAATGGTACCAAGCCATATGGCTAACACAGACAAGAATAATGGGCTAATATAAGGAGTTATAAGAGTTAGTAAGATGCCTGAGCTAATGGGACAATCAGTTTATAGTTAATATAGACCTCTGTGTGATTTCTTTGGGACTGAATGACTGCAGGACTAGGCAGGACAGAAAACTCAGTCAACACATTTGTATCTCATACCAAAATCAATTAATTATGTAGCCAATTCCCTTATAGTTTTGTGTACAGTTTTTAACACGCTGCCCTAAACATAATTCACAGCTAATGAACATTCATAGGTTGAATAGATTAATCTAAGTAGCATCCTATTTCCCACTTTGCTTTCTTTCTCTGGAGATACAAAATCTGTAGTATTAATTTATTCAGTCATTAATTATTTTGAACCAGCAGTTTTATTCCAAATCTGGATGATGTAGAGGCCACATCCCAAACCTCCAATGGAGCCAGTTTTCTATAACTTAGTCTCTTCTTCCCTATGCTGACCTGCTGCTTTTCCGGGGATGTTTCCCATCTATCGACCCATGTGGCCTTACGAAGAAAACTTTAAAGGTGGCAGCTGCCTAATTAGTAGCTGATAAAATGAATATTCCCAAATAGAGGATGTTCCTCCATGGGACTAAAAGGGTAGAAGGAGAACGGAGGTCATGGAGATCTACACCTGTGAAGAGGATGAAGGGATTTCCATCAGGAGGATCAAGGGGAGACTGGAAGAGATCCATTGCTAAGATGTTCCTAATCTGAGGACCACTGGCAATCTATTGCTTAAAGCAGATTATTTTTAAATTGTCCTGAATTTGCATAATTTCCTCCATCTCCTTTAATTCCTCATGTTTTATCTCATTTTCTTTTAAATCATAACCTCTTCTTCTTTAATTATTCTTGTTACACACACATTACAGACACACATATAGTAAGTTACGACGTTCATTTAGTGTTGCTTGTATGTCCTGCACCCTGGATGGAAGTAATGAATTTAAGGTGCAGGAAAGAGACAAAGCACCCCATGTGAACAGGGACTTAAAGGGAGGACCTGCTTCAAGTACAGAGTTCAACAGAGCAGAACCCTTATTCCAGTTCCTATGCCCAACACAAACACTGAGCATGTTGCTACCACTGATGGAGGACTTAGTTGGCGATCCTTTGTTTTATGCCTACTATTCACCTACGAGTGAGTATGTGGCATATTTGGCTTTCTGGATCAGGTTTACTTCACTCAGGATGGTTTTTTCCACTTAGGCCCATTTGCCTACAAATTTGCAGATGTTGATTTTATTGCTGTGTAGTACTCCATTGTGTAAAACGTTTTCTTTATCCGTTCTTTGGTTGAGGGGCATCTAGTTTGTTTCCAGGTTCTGGTTATTAAGAAGATCACTGTTATGGATGGGCAGTTTGTGGAGCGATTGTCAGTGGAACCAGAAGCAATCCCTAAAGAATGATCTAGCTTTCTGGAGCCCATTTCCTATAAAGAGAAACCTTGCTCAGCCTAGACAAGAGGGGAGGGCCTTAGTCCTGCCTCAACGTGGTGATGTGACAGAATTCATTGACTTCCCATGGGAGGATTTACCCTCTCTGAGGAGCAGATCTGAGTAGGGTGAGGGGAAGATGGGGATAGTGGTAGGGGAAGGAAGGGGAACTGGAATTAGTATATTAAAAAAAAATGGGAAACGCTATTGAGGTGAATCAATTTATGGTATGAAAGTATCTGCTTATATTTAATAATTTGCCAGCACACTTTTTATCCAAATCAACTATTCATTAATTTTACAGGTAGTTTTTGAACATTATTTGTGTGTGTATGTGTGTTTGTGTAAGAGAGCTAGAGAAAGCATATTTTAGAAGATCCTATCACACCAATATTCTTATACGGTGATGATTTACTTATAAAATAAAGCTTAAATAATTATTTATAATTAGTCATCTTTACCACCCAAATAAAGTTTTTTATTTAGTAACATAAAAAACCATCTTATTCAATTCAAAAAATTATGCTTAATGCTCTTTGATCATTGAAGGCGAAAGGTACTAATAAAAAGTCTAATATAAAAAATAACTCTTTGACTTATTTTATGGTACATTTAATTGTTCTCTTCTTTTTGAGGATTGACTTTTTTTTTTTTTTTTGGTTTTTCGAGACAGGGTTTCTCTGTGGCTTTGGAGCCTGTCCTGGAACTAGCTCTTGTAGACCAGGCTGGTCTCGAACTCACAGAGATCCGCCTGCCTCTGCCTCCCGAGTGCTGGGATTAAAGGCGTGCGCCACCACCGCCCAGCCAAGGATTGACTTTTTGTGAACTGACAAAAAGCAAGTCTTTTATAAACATATTTGATAAAATATTTCTATACTAAGACATAAAATTCTGGTAAAAGAATTAAAGCAGGATCAAATTATGCTTTTGTGAGAAAAAATATAGCTTTGCTAATTCTTCATACTTTCATTGTGAGAATTATCCTAGAATACAAGATAGGTATCTACTTTGAATCTGGCTGATTGTGTATAGAAAAATGTAAGTAACTGGCATTCATAGATGTTGAGAAAGGGAGTCTTCCATGATAATATATCCCATGTTGTGAGATAATTCATTTCACAAGCAAAATGAAGATTTCTACAAGCTAGAGAAAACTTGGTTTTGAGGTATTTTCTTATAATAAAAAGTATGCCATTTTCAGTTTTTCTGGATTTGGGGATAAGATATGAAGCTTTCTTAGGTACTGTCTGAGTGCCACTAGTATTTTCTATGTTATATATTAATTCAGAACAGTTTCAAAATTTTCACCCTCAACTCTAAGATGTCTTCTACTGTATTTCAGTTACACACACACACATCTAAGCTCCCATTTCTTATCTGTAATACTGTAGTATTGGTGACACTTACAATATCTTTGCAAAGGGGCTTTATAAGATTCTCATTGTAAAGCACATTGTCTGGAATATGGTAAGATTTCATTAAATCTCAGCTATTAATATCACTACTACTACTGAGATTAAACGCATACGTGATAGCATTAGAAGTTAGAGTGTGTGTGGCTTTAAAAGGCTTGGGTTTGGTTCTTTCCTATATCAGACTGTGAAGTTCAACTCTTAGGACCCCAAATTAGGCACTATGGCATGAGTACGTGTTGTCATAGAGTCCCTGCGGGCTTCCTCAAATCTGGGAGTGTTTTCCACGGAAATGAACTGTCATGTGACTCTGGATTCCTGGAGCTTGTGCTTATTTCAAACTAGACAACAACAACAAAAAAAAAATAGCTGTAGAGAAGAGACAAGCTTCAACTGAGATCAGTATAAAGAATTCTAAATATTTAGAGGAAAAATTGTTTCCAAGGCTCAAATACCTGGCATGCTGTGCTGAATAAACAGTGATCATCTCCATCACTAAAATGTTCAGAAGAAGTAACACTCAGCTCTTCATAAATGTTAACAAATGTTATATGGAATTTCTAATTAAAACCTCACGATGGTCATAAACAGCCAAGAAGGAAACTGCCAGTCAGAGAATAAATAGGAAAAGAGAGAAAAAAAAAGATGATCAGTATGGAGAAGGAGGGAAGGAGAGAAGGACTCCAGGGATCAGCCACCCCGTTACCCAGCAGGTCGTGGAGGAAGTAGTAAAGAAAGGAATAGAGAAAGGTATAAGCCCAGAGGCAAAAGATAGATGAGATAATATAAGTTAAGAAAAGCTGGCTACAAATAAGTCAGGCTAAGACTGAGCATTTATGAGGAAGAATAAGCCTCCGTGCATCTATTTGGGGAGCTGGGTGGTGGGACCCTCAAAGAATAAAGAGTAAAAACGACCAACTACAATATCCATAAGACAACAGATGTTCCAGTGGGAGGAGAAGCATTCCATCCTGCACGGAAGCTCTTAAAGCTCAGGGAATAAATAAGCAAAAAGCTTCAGGAAGTTCTTGCTGCTGACCAGATTCACTAGGTCCCTCTCTTCCCAAGGGCATATAAGCAATAAGGACTCTCAAACCAGTAACAAGCCTGAAAGAAGCAGAGACCAGTTGAGTTCTCCAGAAGAGGCTCAGAACAGTTAAGATGCCTCAAAAGGACATCGGCCGTCTGTTGAGCCACTTGCAAGTTGTCTCCAAACTTCATGAACTCATGGTAGGGTGAGCTTTTGGCGGTCTGACTGTCTCCCGGTCGTTTTTCATCCTATGGTAACTCCTCACCGATACTCCTGCAATGTTAACCCCAGTAAACACATCGATTCATACTATATTGGGTTTTGATGGTATTCATACATAGGTCTGCTGTGAGTTCCCTATCTAAGGTGAGTAGATGCTTGCTCATGTCTCTTTAATCAGAGGGCCACCCTCTTTCCCCTCCTTACACACTTTCCTTCCTCCGCTCCTCTCTGGACACTTCGCACATCTTTCTGCTGCTTTGGCCAGGGCACAGCTGCTGCCGCCTTTGCTGATGCTCTGACCACTCTGCTGATGCTTCTGCAGTCTCTCTGCATTAGCAGCTCTTCCTGCTCCACTAATGATGAGGGTCATAAGAGGAAGACGGAAAAAGAAATAGAGAGATGTCCTCTACTAAGCCCAATGTTGCCATACCAAGGTAGAACACCAGAGGGCGTCCCATGACTGACTCAAAAAGTAAGCGGACCAGCCTGATTATGGAGCCGAGAGGACTCTTTGGCAAGAGCGGTTGCACTACTCATTGGAAAATGTAGAGATGGAGGATTGGGCTCTCTCTCATGCTGGTCCGTCAGGTAACTCTTCCCTTTCTGACAAGGTTGCAGACGGCTGCAGGATCAGCTTGAGTTTATTGGAGGTGGTCCTGGGAAGCGTTCTGCTTTTCGAGGCCCAAGCAGGCTGTGTGGCGTGTCCCTGGCAAAAGCATGTCTTCTGCTATAAGTGTAGAAGGACTCTGGGCATAGAATGTCACATCTCCTTGCAATCAAGGAAAAAGAAAAACCACTCACATTCTGCTGAAATGGTCATCAGGTTTGCAACTCAACTAAAGTTGCAATTCCATACTTGCGTTGCTTTTGTCTTGTGCTTTCTTTTGTTTGCTTGTGGGGTTGTTTTTTGTTGGGTTTTTTTTTTGGTTTTTTGTTGTTTTTTTGTTTGTTTGTTTGTTTTGTTTTTGGAACAGGGTTTTTCTGTAGCTTTGGAACCTTTCCTGGAACTCTGTAAAAGAGGCTGGCCTCAAACTCACAGAGATCCACCTGTCTCTGCCCACAGAGTGCTGGGATTAAAGGCGTGCACCACCACCACCTGGCATTGTTAAGAGGCTTCAAAGAATGTAAAAAAAAAAAAAAAGACTCAATTTAGCTTTACAAAATGCAGGTGTGGGGCATGGAGGATAAGGCCAAGCACTTAGCTACTAGGATCAAGGTTCAGTCTCTAGTAATGGGGAGAAAATAATTTAAAATTAAAATTTATTTCAAAAT
Organism: Microtus oregoni; assembly: GCF_018167655.1. Classification (NCBI taxonomy): domain Eukaryota; kingdom Metazoa; phylum Chordata; class Mammalia; order Rodentia; family Cricetidae; genus Microtus; species Microtus oregoni. The sequence goes on along the minus strand of NW_024543829.1, from coordinate 6,930,954 downwards.
GATTTTCTCATGATGAAACAAACTGAAACATGCATGCAGCATCCATGAAAGCAGAGGAAGATAACTGGGTGCCCCTTAGACCACCTTAAAGTTGTGCCATCTACGGCAGAGGGAACTGTGAGTCCCTCACAACTCTATCAGCCTTTAACTGGCCCTTGTTTCTGTCCTTAAAATGATAGCTTCTAATGGTCTGATAAAGCTGTGTCAAAATTACGCAGGGAGACATCAAAACTACTGAAAATGATAAAAGATATATTTGTCGTAGAAATTCTATAACACTGACAGTACTTCTGAGTATATGACTGGTATATTCAACTATGTATACGTATGATTTCATGTACTGTGTGCCACGCACCATGTAGAGGTTTAGGCACATTCAATGGCCATTTTGCCAGGTATTTCACTTTAATTTATACTTGAGAAGCACTTGTGAGCATTAAATTTTCATCATATGTGTTCAAATTATCAGATATACCAAGGTTATATAAGAACTAGGGAAGTGTCTGTTTATGAATTCAGGTGACCCAATTACTTAGAAATATAAATTTATGAAACATAAATGAAACCAAATATTGTCCAAAGGCAATTAGGGGATCGGTAAAATTTGCTAGATTTTAATAGAATTATATGGAATGCAATTCAAATAGCATTCTCTTAAAAGAGAAGACAGGTTCTTACATTTGTGACTGTAATGAAATAAGAACTTTTTAAAAAGTAAAAGTCAGTTGACTTCTCTGCAGACGTAAATGATCCAAGATGTTACCCTCACAATTCTTACTCTGGGTGTATGTAAAAGCAACCTAATACAAAAAGTGCATTTTTTTATTTTCTAGTAAAATGCATACGCTAATACTGAGTGTTGTACAGGTTAGTACTATCAACTTGATAACATATAAACTCTCAGAGGAGACAAACCTCCAGGCACACCTGTGAGAGATTTTTTGAGCTATTGGGCATGCCTATGAGACATTTGTCAAGTTGCTAATTGATGGGGAGACCCATTATTAGAGTAGGCAACGTGGCTTCTTGAACCTGGGACCCAAACTGCACAAAGAGGAGGAAGCTACTTAAGCAAAAGGCTTCACCTTGCTGTGCTTTCTAAGTGCCTTGGGAGCGGCTCCTGCCTCGCTGACTTCCTCAAGAGGACAGACCGTACCCTTGAACTAGGAGCCAGAATAGACCCATAAGTTGCCTTTGTCAGGGTATTTTAAAAGCTATTTTATTTTATTATTTATTTATCTGCATGCATGTGCATGTGTGTGTGCGTGTGTGTACTGTGCACACATACACATACATGTGGATAGCTAAGGAGGCCAAAATAAGCATGTAAGAGAAGAGGGTGTTAGTTCTGCTGGAGCTGGATTTACAAGTGGTTGTGAATCATGTGGCTTCTTAAAATAGAACTGTAGCCCTAGGAAAAAGGGCCAATACTCCCAGTACTCTCGACTGCTGAGCCACCTCTCCAGCCCATGTCAGATATTTCTTCACGATGATAGAAAAGTTACTATAATCTGAGTATGTCTATTTTTGTAGTCTCTGTGCTCAGGCGGGGTTGATTTTCACTTAAGCTTTTCCATGGTGCTGAGCAGCTCAAACGACTGCAGGAAAGAGGAAGCCAGGTGGTTTGCCAGAACTGGTGAGAAAGGTTTCATCGAAGCCGCCCTGCCTACCACTTATTCAATGTATAGATTACTGCCATTCCCCGACTGCCCCTCAAATAACCAGAAATGTACTTAGCACCAAATACAGATGAGTACAGACTGTGGTTCTCAAGTGTTTCCAAATGGTAAGATTTAAGAAAACCCAATAGTCACTCTGAGTGATTTCTTTTGGAAGGGTCCCACGGATGGAACCTAAGTTATTTCTGGAAATGTAGAAAAGAATGGGGTGGACAGAAAGCCCTACTCCATTCATTAACAACCTGTGGACTGGACAGAAGGTATATAGTTTAAAAAATCAGCTTATATCACAGGATGATAGGTCAATTCATAAGACAGAGGGAACACATTGTAAAAATCCCTAATCTAGTCCAGGGTGCAATTAAGAATCTGAAGCTTAGAGAAGATATAAAAGCTCATGCTGTATGTTTATTTTTCATAAAGGAAGAAAAATCAAAATACGGCTTTTCAAATAATCCTGTTTGCTTTGGATGCCTGAGAGAAAAGGGGAAATGGGCCAGAAGTAAAATCATTCTCAGGCACCATGCCAGGAAAGTAATGAATGTATTTGTATTGCTGGACTGACAAACTTCATGTTTTAGATGGTAAGAGGAGTGAGTTGTGGCTGTTCACGTAGGACAGACATTAGGAGATTAGGAAGGAAAGGAAGGAGCTGGGGTTTACAACCAGTTTCCTAGTTGTTTAGAAACTTGGAAGTCCCCTTGCCCCTTTTTAAGATTTATTTATTGATTGTGTATACAGTGTTCTGCCTGCATGTATGTCTCCATGCTAGAAGAGGGCACCAGATCTCATTATAGAAGGTTGTGAGCCACCATGTGATTGCTGTAAATTGAACTCAGGACCTCTGGAAGAATAGCCAATGCCCTTAACCTCTGAGCTATCTCTCCAGTCCCTGGAAGCCCCTTATTAAGTAACAATCCAAACAGCACCATGGATATCCTCAAAACTACTTTCTAATAAGAAGGATGGACAGGGAGGGAACACATTTAGCATCCTAGTCCAACCACAGCATGTTAAAATTGACAAGACAATGAGAAGTCCAAGAGTACCTTTTCAAGGCTAACATTACTCATCCTCATTTGGTCTAAGACATAAATAATTTAGTAATAACTCGAAATTGTGAGGCATATGAACTGGGTATTTTGTGTTTGACCCTCAACTACAACACAGATATATTTTTTAAAAACTGCTTTTTAATTTTAATTTAAAATTTTTAGATTGTGAACAAGTTGATTTTTTTGTATATATTTAAAAAGTTATATATAATTTTAAAGCTTTTTCCTTAAATGGAACATTTATATGTCAATAGCAAAATCAGTATTTCTTTCTACTTAAATGTGAAATGGTTTATAACATAATAAATGTTGGCATGCTCTAAAAGGTCCAAACCAATGTTTCAGTGAGACTGTCTATTTTCCATATTATTCTGTATAAGTAATAAGAGGCATCCAATGTATATACCCTGAACTGGCCATCTTCTGTTATCAGATTGGTGATTACCCCAGTTGTCACCAGAGAGTCTCTTCATCTAGGGACTGATGGAGGCAGATTTCGAGATCCACAGCCAAACACTGAGCCAACCTTGGGGAGTCCTTCTGAGGAGAGGGAGGAGGGATTGTAGGAACCAGAGGGGCCAATGACATCACTGGAAAACTTACAAAAAGGAGTACCTTGGCTCATGGGAACTCACAGAGTCTGAACCAACAGCCAGGAAGCTTGTATGGAACCAACCCAGACCCTCTGCATATATGAGACAGTTGTGTAGTTTGGTCTGTATGTGGGACTCCTTGCAACAGGAACAGGGGCTGTCCCTAGAGTTTTACCTGGATTTGGGGAACCTATTCCTCTTGCTGGATTGCGTTGCTCAGACTGAGTAGAGGGGAGGTGCTTGGTCTTATCACTGCTTGATATGCCATGCTTTGCTGATGTACAGGGGAGTCCTGCCCCTGCCTAAGTAAATACAGAGAAGGGGTGGATTGGATGGGGGAACAGAACAGACATGAGGGAAGCGAATGGGAGGAGAGGAGGGAAGGGAGGCTGCAGTTAGGATGTAAAACTAATTAATTTTTAAAAATATTAATAAAAAACTGACATTCAGTGCTTCTCTTCCTGGGCCACTCAGTACTTTACCTGTGAATGACTTACTGAACTATCATTAGCTGATTTATATACAGTTTTACATGCTGAATACTGAATGGCACTGCCTTCAATGTAATTGCACTGGACAAAGTTCAGTTGAATTGGGGATGAGTTGAGTTAACTTGGTTTGCAGTGAATTGAGTTTAATGAGTTAAGTTTCAGTGGATTGATTGACTCAAATTGAATAGAGTGAGAAAGAGAGGTGCCAGTCCTGGGGTGAGGAACTGTTTTCTTGCCTCCTTGCTTTGTCCCTAGGATTGGGGACATGTTTTAGTACAAAGCACATATTCAACAAATCTGTGAAATAGAAGTAAAATAGCTGTGCTTTATAATCTATGTAGGTTGACATTTTGTAACCATTTTTAGTCCTGTGTACATGGACATTTCACTGTTTGGTAGGGAAACAGATATTGAAAAAGAAAGGTCCTGTTGATAAACTAATCATACTTTATTGTTACTCATAAACCAGTCAATAGGGAAGCAAACTACAGAACAAAATAGAATCACTAATATAGAGACTGTTCTTTTGTTTCCTGTCTGCTCAGACCCGAATAATCACATAGAAACTTTATTAATTATGACAATGCTTGGCCCATTAGCTTAGGCTTCTTATCAACTAGGTCTTACATCTTAAATTAACCTATTTCTTTTGATCCATGATTCGTCATAAGGCTGTGGCTTACCCAGTAAGGTTCTAGGCTCCTGTCTTCTTTGGAAAGTACATGACATCTCCCTGATTCCATCTACTTTTTCTCCTCTCTTTGCTTAGAATTCCAACCACGCTCTATTCTGTGCTTCCATAGGCCCAAAGCAACTTCTTTATAAGCCAACAGTAATAAAATATATTCACAGCATAAAAAGGGGAATCCCACATCACATCCCCTTTTATGTCTAAATAAAAAGGAAGATTTTAACACAGTAAAATTACATGTAACAAAACAGGCATCAAGCAAGAATTACAGTTAATATTTATATCTACTTTATCTTTTATCATAACTAAGAAAAATTGAAATTGAAGATTAACACTATAAAGAAATCCCATACTAGCTCATAACTGAATATAATAAAGGATTGTTTATTTAGGGGTAGAATCACAGTTCTCTGCACAAACAGGGAACGGGAACTGAATTCAGCAGCTGGAAGAGAGAGTGAGCACACTTTACATCAGCATTTATAGTATAAAAGGCCGTGCCCCAGTGGGCTGGTTTTTTAAAGGCTACTGGCTGAAGGAGTTCCTACAACATCTAATTATAACTGTCTCTTCTTCAACTCCATCAAAGACCCCAGAAGTATATAATATTACCTAAATTAACAGGAAGTGAATTGTAAGCAACTTTCAAAACTCTAGAATTGACAGAAACATATTTCTGCCTGGTCAGTCACCCAAAGTCCTTCTATAATATTGGGGCATCCATCTTCAGCCTAAAGGCCCATAGTATATGGCAGAGGTTTTTATGAAGCAGGAAATTAGAAAGACTGTTTTACCACTATTGGCAGTTTGCCAATCACTTTTTTTCTGTATCCTGCAGAATGTCTGTCAAGCTCTTTCGCACTCTGAAGGGGTCTGACCTTTAGGCAAGTTCAGCAGTCATTTTTCTGTGGGTTCTGCATGTGCAGTTCATACAGAATACCATCAAGCAGTCCAGGCAAGAGCAGTTTCTTGCCGAAATGGCTAACAAACTGCATAAGGAGCATCTTCGATGCCAATCATCTTCTTAAAGTAGATTAGAACTATCAGGAGCAGACATGTCTTATTGTTGAGAAAAGTCTAAGTTCTTAAATGACATATTCTATACTTCTTTGAAAGATTTGAAGAATACCTATCTATCTGAAATTTATCTGTGTACATCTAGAAAACCTAACTAGCATGCTACAAAATTGACTATTATAAAGACTATCTATTAATCTGTATTTCTTTATTATACATTACATCTTTAAATGAGCTTCACAAACATAATACCTTAATTAAGAGCAGACATATACATATAACAAAATTGACATTAAATTTGTATCAATAAACCAAGATCCATACCAATGCAAAGTATTCATCTCTATAGCATATCCCTCTTTAAATGTAAACAAGCATTTATAAACAATCATTTAGGGAATTTGGACATTGTTCTCAGACTGCTTCTTGCTGTTTGGCCCACTGTTAATCAGGTCTTTATGGGGGTATCCAGTGTGGTGGGTCCATCTCAGTCAGCAGTCCTCAAGCTGTCAGGATGTTGGACCATCTGGGTCATTGCTTCAGGAGATCTTATTTGGTTAAACCATATTAGCTGGTAAGGAATCCACAGCCTTCTGTTCTCTGTGGAAACAAAAGCAGAACCTCTTTTTCAATGCAATATATTCTTAGACACAAATTTTGAAGTCAAGATACCACGTGTGTGTGTGTGTGTGTGTGTGTGTGTGTGTGTGTGTATTGGCTTAGCTTAGCAGCCTATACAATGAAATGTCACTCTTACCTATCTTATTCACAGTCAAAAGAATTCAAGGAAAACCTAATAATATACATAATTCAAACTCTCTGTGTATATTCCATCTTTATGTCGCTTATTTTTCCTTACTCCTTTAATCTATGACTGTACTCTGTCTCTTTAAAGACATTGTTTTATTTTTTAAATGATTTATTTCTTTTTATAACTCTCTATACTCTTTTTCTTCTCTCTCTCAAAACTATGTACATGGTGTCCCCTGTGACTCTGTTTCTTTTTCTCCTTGGTCTGCTTGGAATCCCCGCCTTGCTCTATTCTACACTGCCATGGAACCAAAGCTGTTTCTTTATTAACCAACAATAATAAAATATATTCACAACACACAAAGGGGAATCCCACATCACACTACTGAGTCTGTAGCTATGGGAGAGCTACTCATACCATGTGCTGGAGAGTAACACATGTTGATGCTATGCTATGGAACAGCTTAGCAAGCGATGGCAACCAACCCAAGTCCTCTGCCAGGCCCAACCCATATGACTGCATTCATGAAAGGTCACTGACATGTACAAGGGTAAATAGTAATTCTCTCTGCTTCACTCCCAAACTGCCTGCCTTCTGTGGTCTATCTCATATAATCCCCAAAAGGATTTTCTCAATCAGTTCAGCACATGGCTCAGACTCAAATCACAAAAGGTGCCAACCAAAATCTTATTTCCAGCAAAATAAGAACCTGATGGCACACTGGTTTTGAAATATCTGTCTAACTGCAAAGTTCAGAGGGCACGAGACCATCTCTGATACTCCAACACTCCTTCCTAAAGCTATGACACTGTTGGTTTCAATCATGTCTTTGCTTTCTCCTATGCCTCTAGTTTCAAATCGCTGCTAAATCTCCCTCCCACAAGCCACATTCTATAAATATATCCCTCAAGTATCTATTTGAAATTACTTAATGCTCCTTCTCTACACTCACTCCTAGACACTCTCATTCCCCTGGCTCCAAGTAACATCTAATGGTCTTGGCGTCTCAGAATCTAGCCTCTTCTCTATCTTGATGCTCAGTTATCTGGTTTGAAGATACTTCAAATGTCTCCCAAGCGGCTCAAGTTATTCCAGAACAAAATGCTGACTTATGTTGTTCTTGAAGTTTGTTTATTCCTATGCCCCCTCCTTTACATGAAATGTCATTCCTAGATGTCTCCTTCCTCAAGCCTCAAACCTTGGAAGTTACCCTTGACCTCGCCTTGAGTCAACCTCCACTTACCTCTCCTAGTTCCCAATTAGAGAGAAGGCTTTCATGGTGAGGTCTCTGAATTCTTAGGCTGGGGGCACCAGTTACAAAAGGAGATGCCATGGTCTTGCCGTCTAACTCTGGCTCCCCTCGAACTACGCAATAAAAATTTCATTTGTGGCTGTCAAGACTTAACATTGCTAGCAAATTCTCCAAGTAATTCTTACAGTAAAGTATAAAAACCACTTAATAATAAGTACCTTCAAATCACACATTAAATGAGTTCCCCATTTACCTCCATAGCGCTCTCTCTCTCTCTCTCTCTCTCTCTCTCTCTCTCTCTCTCTGGTCTTTTCATGGGACACATGAAATGTTTTCTTAATGGTCTTTCTCAGGTTACCCCTTAAACCAGACTCCTTAAAAGTCTCCCCACAGAGGTCCAGATAGTTTGTGTACGGGCTTTACCGGATGAAATGCCCTTAATTATCTACTGCTTCACGACCGCTCAATAGCCGTCACAGAAATACAAAAGCAAATGTAGGTGACTAGGTAGGTTTTCATCAAAATATATTTACAGAAAGAAGCAGCTGGCTCATTTCCCACATAATTATGAATGACCCTTGAAAGCTGATTTAGTTGATGTGAAATTCCCCTCTGTATGCTGTGAATATCATTGGTTAATAAAAGAACTGCTTTGGGCCTACAACAGAGCTATAGGGGAACAGAACTAGGCTGGGAAAACTAAACTGAATGCTGGGAGAAAGGAGGCGGAGTCAGAGAGGTCATGCAGCCTTGCTGGAGCCAGATGGAACTTTATCCGGTGAGCCACAGCCACGTGGCATTACACAGACTACTAGAAATGGGTTAAATTAAAATGTAAGAGTTAGCCAATAAGAAGTTAGAGCTAATAGGTCAAGCAGTGTTTTAAATAATATAATTTATATGTATTTATTTTGGGGCTGAGCAGCCTGGAACCAACAAGCGTCTCCCCCCAACATTTAGTGACTTTCTATTTTTCTAAGAACAGCACTGAAATTCTTTATCATAATTTGTAAAGTCCTCCATTATGCAACCCCAGCTTCCTTCCAGTTACACCTGCTATGAACTTCCCCACCCCTGCTCCTGTAATATCCCAGCCACACTGGTCCATTAGCTTCTGACACATAGACTCCCATTTCTAGGATGAGTTTCTGCCTGTTAGTACCTATTTAGAATGTCCTTCGCCCTGTTTCTGCATAGACATTGAGAGCATGAACAAAGGAATTAGCCTGGATTCTAAAAATAGACCCTCCAGTTACCTTTCTGTACCTCTCTCTTCATCTTACAAATGAGGAGAATAGTATTTCCTATCTCATCAGGTTCTTAGGAGGCTTACATGTAAGATTCTTAAAAACCTATTAAAGATGTAAGAGTATTAAGTAATACATGCTCACACTGAAGAAACATGTGCACAAAGAAAGTATTTGAAACTGGGACCATTCTTCAAATTTTTTTTAATTTCACAGTACAAGCACAACTCCATGATATCTCAAGTAGAGCAAACAGAAAACTGAGATCTTCGAGAAGTATTTAATATGGATATGTGTCTGTCTATTTTATAAAAATAATGAAGTTTCCAGTGTGCTTATGACGCCACCCTCCTCTTGCTCCCTCTCTATTGCAAACACTCGCCTGTGTGCACTTTCTCTCAGCCACACTTCTAACTAAGCTTTAGGGTTGCAGAACAATGACCAACTGCGAAGTGGCCATGGCAAACTGCACAGTTCTCCAGTTGTTCCCAGGCCTTGTTGTATTTTTTAAATTTATTTACTTATTTATTTATTTTATATGTGTTGTTTTGCTAGCATTTATGTCTGTATGAGGGTGTTGGACACCCCTGGAACTGGAGTTACAGACAGTTGTGAGCTGCCATGTGGATGCTGGGAATTGAACCCAGGTCCTCTGCAAGAGTAGCCAGTGTTCTTTACCACTGAGCCATCTCTCCCCCGCCTGGTTGTGTTTTTTTGTTTTGTTTTGTTTTTTGTTTTTTCTTTTTTTTTTAATTTATTTATTTATTAAGGATTTCTGCCTCGTCCCCACAACCGCTTCCCATTTCCCTCCCCCTCCCCCGATCAAGTCCCCCCCCCTCATCTGCTCGAAGAGCAATCAGGGTTCCCAGACCTGTGGGAAGCCTTTCAAGAGGATCCCTGCGCCTTGCTGCAAAGGAAAACTAGTGCTGTTTCAGAACAACTCCCAGTCACCAGCAAGCTCATCCTAATCCCTCCAGCGCAGCATGCGGTCAATTTAAAGTAAATGTTAAATTCTCTGACTACCAATTCAATTAACTAGCGAAGCCTGGAATGCTGCAATTAACATTTAACATTAAAGCAGGAAAAACTGTTGACTGAGATCTAAGCTGTGTCTGCCCTGTTAATTATTCAAGACTGTTTAGCAGTGCCTTCAGACTCCCCGCTCTTTGGAAAGACACCTATCTGAGGTCCGACAATGGGTCTAGAGAATGGCCCAGAAACAATGAGTGCCATTGAGTTCCTCTGCGGGCCGCTGTGTTACATTATACAAACTGTTTGTGTCTCTCTTGGGTCATTTAATAATTGTCAGAATGGGCTGAAAAACGACCATTTTGGGTGAGTTTCGGCCCTCACTATTGTATTTAATGGCCAGTATGTGTGTTCTTAGTCAGCATGACACTTTTCTCATCCTTGTAGCTTTGTGGGCTACGATGGGGGAAACGGAAGCTTGTAGAAAGAAGTACACTGACCCTTAGGCCAGTTAACTGACTGGCTAGGGTTTGAATGGCTGTGGAGAGGTCCCAGTGTCGCAGGTCCAGAAGCTCTTTACCACTTATCTTGGGGCATCTTTAACCTCTTAATAGCCATTTATTAACTACCTCTTTAGGTGATCTCACACTCTTGTGAACCTTAGGTGATACTTGGAATGTACATAAAAAAACACACACTTCCCCAATCAAATGGTTAAGAAGGCAGTTAGACAGCAGCTGTGGTTGGTGGCAGAAATGCAAACACTTGGCTGTAACCACCCCCTCCATGATGGGCTCAATAACGCATCTGAAAGTGCCCAGGTTTATGAGTCCCTTTATTCTCTTGCTATAAAAACTGCATTGAACCGTTACCATGTTGACACATGGAAATGGAGGTAGCAGGAATCTCTCTTCCTGAGCTCATATTTGGCTCCAGAATAAACAGTTTCTTATTCCCTTTGAAGAGACAGTTATTATTGAGTTGACGGCAGCACTAGTCTTATGCCTAAATATCTGGTATGAATTTTCTTTTTCCTTACTTTCTTTTCCCATAGTGTATTATGATATAGGTTGAACTATGTGCCTTTGTTCACGTTCCATGAGTTTTCATTGACCGCTGGGTGTGTATGTGTGTGTGTATATATGTATACACACACATATATACAAATTATATATATATATTTCCAAGGTGATATCTGCCCTGTGAGCAAGTTGACAACCACATAAGTATGTAGAGCACACACACACACACACACACACACACACACACACACACACACTACTGCACATACACAGTTTAAGAATTTTAATCTACTTCTTCATGATTAATTGTCCATATTTGACTCCTGTAAATTTTCCAGGTCTAATTTCGACTTCTGGCCTACAAGAGGTCAGTATTGACATAAAGCTGGCAGCTTCGTTTGAAGAAGTGTCTGATATCTTTGAAAAGCTAAATGAAATGTTCTCAAAACCACACCAGACTTAGCTCTCCTAGACTGGGAATAGGGATTTTGATGTCAAGTCATTAATATCTTCAGAATAGTTTTTCCAGAACAATATAATTAAAATATATGGAATTTGTAGGTGTCATTTTGCCCAAGTCTCTGCAACAAGGGAGGAAAAATGGAAGCAGGGGAGACACAAGACTGAAACAGATTGAACTGTATGTTCTCCAAGCATAGAAGGTTTTCTCCTGAAGTATGATTTTGTAGCAAGCATTTACCATGAGTCAGTGGTTAAGTTTTCTCTGACTCTTAAGATCACCAATTCAAGAAAATACAGAGGTACATGTACAGAGATGCAAGGCATTTTTAGATCCTTCTTTTTAGAAAGACCAAGTACATTTTTAAGTGCCTTCTTTTCTGATTAGAGGGTGAAATCATTATAGAAAATGCAGAAAGTTACTCAAAAATAAAATATTATTTCATCCACCATGGAGAATTAATATTGTTCACTACACAGCATTTGCTCTAATAGTTACTTAAATACACATACACACACATGCACACACATATACATACACTCTTTTTCTATATGTGTATTGTCTATGTACTTTTAATAGCCTTTATAGAATTAATAATGTTTTACTTGTACAGTTTTATGCTACATGTTATAGCAATTTAATTTCCAGCTAGAATTCTCATTAACTCTGGGATCTTCAGCAAGTTGCTTAGCCTCTTCAATATTTTATTTGAGTTTTATATTTTCAACCATGAAATTAAAGACATAGCTGGGCTTTTATTAATATTTAGCTACATTTCCTAATATCATTTATTAATATGTTCCTTTCTCATTACTTTACAATTCTTCCTTTACCATACAGTAGGTTCTCATATCTATATCAAATTTGTTTTTATTAATCAATTTAGTTAATATATATTTATATTGAATCATTAGTGAATATCTAATATGGAAAGTGCTCTCATTTTATTATTCTTAGAATATCATTAGATTTTCTCATTCACTGGTTATTCTAGCAGTACATTCTGTGTGAGGACCTCTCAGTTTGGATAGTGTAGATCGTCATAGTATTAGCAGAAATTTCATTCATGGATAATATTTTGTCTTAGTTTCACAATAGACAGTTTCAGGGATGTTCTGTATAATATATTTCTTCCTTTCAAAAACCAGTTCAGACAGATAAAATTATAGCCATTTTTAAGTGAGAAGTTCAAAGAGATAAGTAGCACATTCAAGGTCATAAAGCTAATACAGTGCAGAAGTAGAATTCAAATTTATCCATGTGTATCTATATGCACATATTTACTTCAAGGACATTAGTCTTATAATGAGTCACACTGTCCATTTCAAATGGGAAAAACCAATAATTTCCTTGTTTACATACATTGTGATGCACATTTAGAAAAAGGAAAGAATGTTGAATGTAAAAAATAAAAGAAAATGCAATTGAAGAAATTGGAGAGAAACATCCATCAGAGGTGCTCTGAATTCAGTGCTGTGGAGAAGTGAGTATGTGGCATGGCAGGCAGAGCAAGCATGCACACAGCACAGCATGCACACAGCATGCACAGAACATGTTTACCCAGGTGCTTCCATGCCTTGCTTCCTACATAATAGTCAACAGATCATTCATTGCAGTCATTAGTTCTAATCAAATATACTCAATTTTATTTGAAACTAAATAAACATAGTGAGAACTAAAAAAGAATAAAGTTAATATTATTCTGTGTTGAGCAAAGTGACTCACATCTGTAATCCCAGTCCAAGACAGAAAGAACACCATGTCTCAGCCTGGTTTGGTGTGCATGAATTCCAGGACATAGTGGACTTATAGAATGGAACCATTCGTGTCTCAAGAAAAAGTGAGGAAAATAAATAAATATTAACATTTTAACAGATATTCTTTTGTACCATTCCTACTTCATCTGATTACCTTGTTTTACTCTTATCTCATCCTTACACTTCACTAAACTTAGCTACTTAACTTAGCTCATTGAACAGTATCAGAATCGATCATTTCAGGAAAATGACAGGAATAGACTCTTCCATAGGGTCTATGACCTCTCCAGCCACAGGTAGTTGGCTAGGCTTTTGGTACTAGGCATGAGTTCCCTCCTGTGGAGCAGACCTTAGATTGAATAGACAGAAGTTACTTAACCCTACGATAAAAGAACCACAATTGCACTACTGGGGATAGATATCTTCCTGGATCATTCTTGAAGACGGACGCTTAAAAGAAAACCCACACTAGCTCAGAACTGAGTACAATAGAGGGCTATTTATTCAGGGGTAGATTCACAGATTACAGTTCTCTGCACAAACAGGGAACAAGAACCAAATCACGCCGCCTGGGAAGAGAGGCAGGACGCACATTTTACATAGGCACATATAGTATAAGAGGCCACGCCCAAACAAAGGCTACTGGCTGTAGGAATTCCTACAGCACATTTTTATCATGTTAAATATTTATCCTTATACCTGCAGAGAAGTGTTGCTTCCATCCTCATCAAAGGAACTTGTTGCAACAGATGGAAATTATTACAACGTGTCAATATGCGGGGAGTGAGTGAGTTTATGGTGCTCAGCCTCAAATGATACACCTATAATGTAACCCTAAGGCTGAGGGGGACATGGTGACGTTTGAGACACAAGGTCCTAACACACAGTGGGCATAACTCACTCCGTATTATCAGACAATTACTAAAAAGAATTTTTCCCGATATTTTGCTTTGTCCCACATCTGAAACTATTTGCTTTGCACCTTGTTTCAATTTTCCAGTTGTTTTTGGTAAAAAGCTGGCCCGTTATAAACTACGTCATCAGGACCAGAATCAAGACTCCCTGGGAACTGTTCTGTGTTTGAGAAAGCTGAATCATCTAGACAATACACAGCCAAGTGCAAGCATGCAAGTCATTCCATTTGCTCCTTACTGTCTAGACGGCAACGAGATCACCACCTTCTCCCTTTCCGCTGGCTATTAAATTGAGTGCAGACCATTCCTTCATGAACAGTGTGACCCTTGGTCTTTTTCTGGACTTTCTGATGAGGTATAGTTACGATTTAAATCCTCGGACGACTGTATTTGTGCAAACATAAAGCAACATTTATGCTAGGCATCATAACCTGCAATAGACAATCCTTAAACAACTTAAATATCAATTGTTAAGAGACCAGTTAAGCGACTTCTCTCTTCGTCAAACAGTGTAGTTTAAGGAAAAAATAAAATGGACAATGTTTCTTTAGTTTTACTTGTAGAAGTAAAATTACCTGTAAGAATTTATTGCTTTTATATTTTATTGGCCATAATAAGTCAACATGTTTATAAGGTATGGGGTTTGTTAAGTTATATAATTGATAATAATGAACTTACAGCAATTAGCATAGCCACCATACCTTTGAAGTCTGTTCATTTTTCTAGAAATTTACCAGTTTTCTTCTTTGGTTAGCCACGTACACTTACACAATGCACTCCGGTTACTCCACCACCACCGTCTCCTGTCTCCCTCCCATTCCTGGTCAACCACGCTACTCTTTACAAACCCCTTTCTCCTACTTAGATCTTTTTGTTTTGTCTTGTGAACTGCTGAGGTTAGCGGGGGGTTGTCTATGTCTCTATGGATATGGGACATTTGGTCTCATTTGTGCAGCACAAGAGATAAACAATGACTTTCCCTTCCCCATAATCCAGGAGTAACCAAGAGTTTAGTGTGACTCTGCAGTGATTTACTGATGGCCAATCCCCTGCAGGCCCAGTGAAGGGCTCACAGGTTCTGTGAGATCAGGATTACAACAGGTATGTCCAGTTGAGATGATAGCACCCACAGCCCTCTCCCTCTTTTCAGGGTCTCATACGTTTCTGCCCTCTCTCATGACATCCTGAGCCTCATGGTGTGTGTGGTCTGAGTACCCTCTTTTGTGATAGGCCCCCAAGCTTCATCTACTCTAAAGAGCCAATGAACAGTCTTCTAATAAAAAGCAGACAAAGCACATGAGAAAGCTAGGAAAAAAATACAGCAAACTGGAGGGAGAAACAGACAGACAGAGAGACAGACAGAAAGTGAGGAGAGATTTGAAAATCATAGTTAACTGAAATAGAGAGTTTTGATTTAGGATAGCATGACTGTGTCAGAGAAAAATAAGCGTGGTCTTCAAATGATGCTCTATGAAAAGAGGTGGAATGTCCTCCATCTGTCTCCTGAAGCTAAACTAAACCTGACGGACAGAGGAACCCCAGCAAGGTTAGGGTTTTCCTGAGTCTGTTAGCACAGTTTCCTGTAGATGTCATACCCCATCAGTGGGTGGCAGAATTCTTAGTTGCTCCTCAAATTATAACAGAATCATATATGACCCATGCATTAAATAACTAAATTAAAAAAGAGATCTGTGCCGCACACCTAACCTAATAATAGAGCTCATGGGAAAGCCACAGTTGGCTGGCGGGAAGCTGAGCTTGTAGGTACGACCAGCATGAAGACAGAGTTTCACCCTTTCCACCCCTCACAAAGGCAAAGGCCCAAGTCCAAAATTCACAGTGCAGTAGCTCTTGTGCCTCCATGTGACTCTTTGGGGTATAGAAGCACCATCTCTGTTCTCCCATCCAGGTGTTAACCATGGCTGACCCTGCTTAGCTTCCGGGTCAGTCAAGATCTCACACACTCCGAGTGTTATGGCTAAGGCTCATTTTTACGATGCCTGGGTCCTCTTGCAATACAGAAGGAACCGAAATCCTTAGTGCTCAAGCTAGGAGCACACTAGAATACCGGACAATAGTGACTGCTTCTCTGAACACATTTTAGAAAGATGCTAAAAGCCACAAAACTTAGAGCTCATTTCCTCAAAATTTTACTATAATTAAATGATGGAGATTTCTCTTAACTGTTAATTTTCTTACAACACTGCACACTGTATGACCAATTCTCTAGAAAGGGTTATGCTCAAGATATTGTGGGCCTTACGGAATATGACATCAATGAAATGCAGAAAAATGTGAAAACTATGCCATATATGTATCTCCTTGCTTTCCTGTCTGCAGCATTGTAACATAAGCAAAAGAAACCAAATGGAGTCCCACAGGGCAGGACCCAATGTGGAGAAACGGGGGAGGGGCGCTGAGAGGGGAAGTGAGGAGGGAGGAATCCCGTTTTTTTCACCTCTTCTTTTTCCACGGGCCTTTAAGAACCAGTTCTTGATCCCCAGGAACCGGGACATAAACATTTTAGGTGTGGAGAAAGGACCTCGAAAGTTAGATGGACTGCGGCAAAACCCTAAGTAAAGGAAAACCTCCCCCTCTCATCAGAGACGCCAAACCCCACTAGCCTTAAGAGACTTCCCCTTTAAGAATTATGCAAATGAAGCAGTCAGAAAATTGAGAGAGAGACAAGGACAACCATTTGGTTTCTTTAACCGCCCGTGGCCAATCCTTCAAACTGAGACTTTATCGAATTAAAAGAAGTTTTTTTTTTTTTAAAACACTTTTTTTTTTTCTAGAGAGCGTCAAATCCTCAGGAGCTGGAGCTATTTAAAGACTCTGGCCCTACATTGAAACTGCACTTTTGGCAGTGACCGATTTCAGCTGGAATTTCTGGGCAGTGTGCAGCAGCAAATTCTGCTCTTTTTAATATAATGGCAAGAACGCTGGAAGCAGGAGGGATGGCTTCAGGCGGTGCCAAATTCTAAATGAAAAATCTAACTATAGCTGTTCCCTTGACTCTCTGGGAGAGTTCGAAATGATTGCGTGGGACTCCCGGGTTAAAGGTGACCTCGGCGTGGCCGCTTTGGAACGTAGCTCACGGTCAGCTTGCCCTGCACCTGGCCCCTGGGGAGGATTTGCAGTCCCGTGACAATAGCAGAAGTAAGGAATTTAAAGCAACTTAGCTCTGGCTGAACCAGGAGCAGAGCCGGTATCAAGTGAAGGAGTTTACCCTTTGATCTCTGAGCCCTTGAGCTACTGCGCGCGAAATAATCACTGACTTATAAGCACGCACCTAACTTACCGTGTAAGCCGTGCAGCTAGCCCTTGCGGGTCTTTCTGAATTCTATGATGTCACACAGGGGTGAGGCACCCGGAGAAGCAAAGGGGACATCAAAATGCATTCCTCTTGATGTGAGTGCCACAAGAGGCCACTGCTTGCTTCTAACAATTTTTCTATTCATGCCGCAGCCTTTGGTCCCCTTACCAACTCATATCCTCTATACCTGAAGAACGAGTCTTCTTACAAAGGCAGGGGTGTTACCAGTAGAAAAGTAGGTCTGGGGTAATCTCTACCAATCTAAATAGACAGCAGGTTCAAATTCTGAGTTATGAAGTACGAGAGGATGACTAGAAAAATCCACGTGATTCGGGTCTATTAGTTCAGGTTCTCAGTGTTGTGGTAAAATAACTAAAAGCCACCTAAGGAAGGAAGGGTTTACTGTGACTCCTGTCCTGATAGCACAGCTCCTCACAGCAGGAAGTAAGGGCTGCAGTAGCTTCATGGGGCCTTTGCAGAGTATCCAGCAACAAGGGACAAGAAAGATGGGCGCAGATGCTCAGCTCAGTTTCTCCTTTTCGGTCAACATGTAGAGTGGGGGTCCTCACAGTTCAGGGGGTTGCCGGTCTTCTTACCCCGACTAACATAATCTAAATATTGTCTCATAGACCTGCCCAGTGGTCTTTCTTCTATATGATTCTAGATGTTGTCAAGTTAACAATTCCAGCAAGCACACACGGTAACTGGCAGTCTTTGTAATAGGTCTGGGGCCCTGTAGATGACACTGTAACTTAAATAAAGAGTGAACTGGATGAAGAAACTCAAATTAGACACTTGCTGTCCATCTACCAAACAAGCAGGCACACCCCGCACACACACACAATCCCACACACACGTACACAGGCAAGCACACACATATGCACAAAAGCATGAATGCGTGCACACACACACACACACACGCACGCCTACACACACTATCTTTGCGTGATCATCAGAAAATGTAAGGCAAAAGAAGAGATGCCTTTCTTTCTTTGCTTCAGGCAGAGTCTTCAGTTTCCCCTTGAAGAGGCAGTCTGAGGAGATCTGCCCACTGTGCCTAGTCGTCAGGGCAATGCAAATTAAAACTCACAATGAGATATTACTGTTTATTTAGAAAACTTAAGACCACAACAAAGTGCGCCCTTGGTTGACTCTGTACAGTCCAGCCTGGACCCAGTTATAGACTCTTGAATTCCTTCACACAATCATGAAAAATAGACCAAAATCTAAGCACAGAAAAAAATAGAGTGCAAGAATCTATGCTTTTGAAAAAGATTCACAGAGCAGGAGAAATCCCTGGTATCTGAGCCCCAGGAGGATCCTCCCATTTCAAAAGTTAGAGTGAGATTAGCAGCCACCCCCTGGGGCAGAATCTCCAGTAGCAAACGGGGGCAGTCACCACCATCACAGCCACTGTGCCACACAGTGGTATTGTTTACCCCAGGCTAACTCCCTGGGAAACCCAGGATGTCATCCTTCCCAAGACTTTCCTACCAAATGTAACATCAAATAAGATTTCCCAAAGGCTGGTCTCCCTACAAAAGAATAAAAGTGTGTTGGGATGAAGAAAATCAACCGAGCATGCATTCCCATCTTACTGTTTTATGTTCTGCTCTAAAGAGATGCATTTTATTATAAACAGAAACCCTGGCAGACCCTGTTCCATCATTCCAGGCCAGGCCCTTCCTTGATTCCTGCCCCAAACTGCACACTGGAGGCCCTCAGTAAATGCATACTGGAGTACCGCTTCCAACTGATTTAAAACTGAACACTCTTTCCACTTTCCTCTGAGTCCACTGTCCTCAGTTTACAGATTATGTAGTGAAGACAAGAGGTTAGCATCCAAACAGGCAGTTTAATAGTGGACAGGGAAGAGACAGACCACGAACAGCAAACATGAAGTAGTTAAAATAAAACACAGGAACAGTCCTCAAATGACTTTTTCAAGGAACAGCTCTTTTCCCCAACCAAAAAAAAAAAGTCTCTCTTTTTCTATTAAAGTAATACGTGACCATTGTCATGTTTGCCAGGGACTCATGAGGTTTTGCTGGATGGATTCTGAATAGCACCGCCAGTGTGACTTCAGCAGTGTAAGACCTTGAGACGAGGGAGCAACACAGATACAGCTAAAGTCACAACTGCCCTCTTTCTGCCCTGAGCATTGAATCCAAACACAACTCAGTTCCTATGCATTCATTGTCTTATGAACTCTGAGCTTTGCTAAACCATTGTAACTAACTGGAAAAGACGAGACTGTTTAGATAGATCAGAAAGTGTTACCCCAACGTTGGCAGCCATAGGGGGGTACCTTGAGAAATTCATTTGACGAAATGCTCAAAGACTGGGGCTTGGCTTCCCTCATCTGGTCGTAAGCACATTGGAGGACCATTGGTGTGGGCAGAGCAGCTACTCTACTGCTTGTTTCTACAAAACTCCAAGAGTACAAGGTATTTTATATCTCAAATATGCATGTTGACTTTCCAATTTGACATCAAGGCATCCCTGTGAGAGATGGTGGGGGATCTTTCAACAAGCAATGCTGGGAGATTGGACAACCTTACATACAGTAGTGAAAAACGAAACAAGAACTTCAACCCATTAACAAATGCACTCCAAATGGATTTCATAGCTACAGAAAATACTTAAAATTAGAAATATTTTAAAAGAGAATGAAAGAGAAAACATATATGACTCAGAATAGATGAAGAGCTTTAAATATGAAACCAACCAAATATTATCTACAAGAAAAAATGATAAATGGACTTTATGAGCAAACAACAATAATAAATAAAAAATGGAGTCATTCCCAAGCACTGTGAAAAGAAAGCAAATCACAAACTAGAAGAAAATATTTGTAAATCGCTTAAAACTCAGCACGGAGGGGAAAAACCTCTTTTAAATGTGGGCACACTATGACAATAGACAGCTTCATCCAAGGAGATATTCAGGAGCCTGGAGAGCTAGCTCAGGGGCTAAGAGCTCTCAGCTCTGGGTCTAAGTCAGTTCCCAGCAGCCATACGAGGAGGCTTACAACTGTGTGTAACTTCACATCCTGAAATCCAACACCACTTTCCCAACTAGGAGAGCTGAGACACTCACATGTGCAAATACCAAAATATGTACACATAAACACACACAACAAAAAATAAAACATATCTTTAGAGTAAAGAAAGATATTCAGAAAGAAGACATGTATATTGAAAGATATTTACTTACCACCATTAGGGGAATATCCATCATAATTAGGGAAACAGAAAAGGAAACCACAGCAACGAATCCCTGACAGCCTATTCCAAGCGCTTCAAAAATTAGTATCAAATGCTGATCAAGACGTACAGCAACGGGAGCAGGCCAGCATAGTACATAGAAGAACCCACGGCACAGAAGTGCAGATCTACACGGCAAGTAAACACAACTCAGGGTCACAGGAGGTGTTCGAACCCTAGACTAAGGGTCAAAGCGATGCCCTCCTTCCCTTTAGCAAACCCCGTGTTTGCTATCTACATGGCTTGCTTCCTCTGAAACCGAACAAGTGATTGAAGAACACAGCTGATGGTTTTATTTTCTCTTCCTCAAGCACAATAGAATCCTACTTTATAAACGGTGGTACACGGTGGGCTGTTGTAGACAGAGGGTGGCCAGGAAGACTTCAGAATGGGAACAAAGGCCCTTGCCCTACCGGGCCTGCAGTGTGAAGCCGAGGCTAAATCACTCCTTTGTTTCTGTCTTGTTTTCCTTTAATCTGCCATAACACTCCTGATCCAAGGTGCGAGATGTAAACAGGGAGCCAGGGCTGCTCTTGGAGAATTTTCTCTCTTTGCAGGGAGAAATCTGAAAAGCGCCATTCATTCCTAGCAGCAGCGTGTCCCAGCCAACTTTAGAGGAAGCGCTTGGCTTCTGCGTTTGGAACATGCATCAAAAGCTTGTTTTCCATTCGGTTCCACAATGGTCAAAGCTAGAGCATTTGGGCAAGGTAAATGCACCTCCTGCACCTTGGAAAGGGCTCCTGAACTCATCCCAGGATGAAATGGAAGTCAAAGGGAGAAGGAGGATTTTTCAGGGTCGTTTCTATGCAGTTTTTTTTTTGTTTGTTTTTGTTTTTTTTAAGATATTAAGAATGAGAACAAAACCAGTTATGGCAATATGTGATTTCTCCAGCTCTAGCCGGTTTCAAACCCCGCCCCCCGGGTGCCAAGCAGCAGGCCCCTTCCTTGGAGTTGCCTCAGTTCAGGCTCCACCCCAAGAGGCATTGCTCCGCCCACGAAAAAGCCTTGCATCGGTGGCTCTGCCCCCAGAGGGCATCAAAAGACCCCCACTTCGTGCGTTTCCCCTTGAAGTCTCCTCAATTTCCTCTGGATGTACCCGGGAATGCTTTGTTCAGAATAAACCTGGATTTATTAATCTGGTTTGATTGGCTTATTACATCAGCGGCAGCAGATTTTTACTAACCAGGGCTTTAACTTAATATTTGGTGCCGAACCCGAGTAGAGTTTTCTCGCTATCAGGTGGCCATGGAAAACCACTCTCCGTTCCGTCGTCGGACAGACTTGCTCGGTGAATTACCCAATTTCAAGCCACGGCCTCTAAAAGTCTCCAGGACCGCCTTCCGTGCCTGTGAAGACACTGCAGCGCCAGGCGGCTGGCCTGTTCTGGCGTAGAGACCCTTGAACGTACGGGAGACGTCCTGCACATGGGTACCCCCAAACCTCCGACTGTTTTGACCCCAGGCTCCTCCGAGGACGCTCTGTCTAGCCGAAAGGTGTTAATTTGCACCTTTGCAAAAGATGTTCTATGGGATTGGTAGACGACGCTGAAAGTTATGTTGTAAGGTGTGTGAACTAGTTAAATGAGCTCAAATGGGAAGTTCAAATAAGGTCATGTCTTTCTATTGACCCTATTATTAAATAAACTAACAGTTTCTATTCTACTCTCCGATGATTGCCTGTATTTCTGCAGGCAAATATGAAAACAGCTCACATTCAGTTTTCTTCTTAAATTACCAAATTTTCTCTTTGACTGCGGTCATATCAAGGGTAGTGTGCTTCTGAATCCACAAGAGGGCAGCAGCGCTGCATTTTGAATCAAATGGTCTCTAGAGGCTCAGTACTGGCTCTGAATCAGCTGTTCTTAATCTGTGGGCTTCAGACCCACCCTCTTTCATTGGGCTCGCCAAAGACCACGGAAAACACAGATATTTACACTACGACTCATAACGTAGAAAATTACAATGATGAAGCAGCAATGGAAATAATTTTATGGGGGGGGGTCACCCCATCATGAGGAACTGTGTTAAAGAGTCACAGCATTAGGAAGACAGAGATCACAGTCGCAGTGTGACAAGTTCATGTCCTTTTCCAAAGGGCTCTTTGAATTCTGATGGTGCGCTTTTACTAGAGATACTTTTAAATTAAATTCCTGCAATGTATGTTCTTATAAACAAGAGAGACAGACATTTTAAAAAGAAACATGCAATAATTTTAGTAAGTAAATTACAATGTATGCAAAGGGAAGATATTTCAAAACTTCTTTAAATTTTATTTTTCAAAATCACAATGTTAGAATCACCTCAGTGACGTTTTCAGTAACAGGCTCTTAAAGATTACAAGGACACATGGCTGTGTAACATTTGTGACGGTCACAGACTTCTGTATTTTTAAAGCTACCCATATTGAAAACACAAAAATCAGTCAACACAACCGCTAATGATAACAGACTGTTTGGCGACCTTCTGGGTGTTGAAACTCTATTTCTTTTCTGGGCTTAGGATAAAATAGCTTTATTTTCAGTAGCTCTATTTAGCCACCAGGTGGCGCTCCTAATTAAACAATGAAGTAGAAAAGAGTTCGGAAGCGTTCTGCATGTTCGGAATGTATTTATATACACACGGGGGCTTTTGAAAACCTAGGTTAATTTCCATGAGGTAGATACTTTGGAGAACTACGTGAAGCTCATCTAACTAACAGAGAACACCGAACTTTTCATGAAGGAGCAGAATTGCCTTTTCTGGCATCACAGCCAGAAAAGATTACTTCTATTATCTCTGAACTTGCTACTTTTATTTCTCAAGCCAAACGACAACAGCAACAAAAATCCCGTCATTTTACTGCTTCCACTTTAGAAATGTAAAAAAGAATTGTTCCCTAGAATCAACAGGAGGCAGAGAATTAAGGGAAAAAAAAATCACCTTTATTCTGTGTTATCTACAGACGCCCAAGTAATGGTGTGTGAAGAGATGAGAGGTAAAACTTCAACTCGTCATCAAAAATCGCGCCATTTAGCCGGGCGGTGGTGGCGCACGCCTTTAATCCCAGCACTTGGGAGGCAGAGGCAGACGGATCTCTGTGAGTTCGAGACCAGCCTGGTCTACAAGAGCTAGTTCCAGGACAGGCTCCAAAACCACAGAGAAACCCTGTCTCGAAAAACCAAAAAAAGAAAAAAGAAAAAAAAATCGCGCCATTTAAACTCGGTGGCACAAATGCCATTCATTATCAGTGATCCTAATGTTACAAATGAATTATAAATGTGTCGACTATTTTATAATAAAATATATTCCACGTTGGTTAGTATTTGTATTGCTGATAAAATTCGTCCCATTGTGAAACATGGCAAAAATCGATATGGGTTAATAGTGTATTATAAAACTACGTATGGCAACGGCTTGGGCTTGGAAGCCACCACGACCCCAGTGGTAGTACCGGCCATCCAGATCAGCATGTCCTTGGTAGCAGCATGGCCCCCTGGCACCATCATGGTCCCAGGTGACTTACTAGATCCTGGGCAATGGCAGAGTCCTCAGTGACAATAGTCACAGACACCACCCAGACCCTGACCACCACAGGACACACAGACCCTGGCTTGTTGGGACCATTTGGAGTCCGGGCCTCCAGCTGCTCTTCCCTGCTAGAGATCTTTACTTTCCTTCTGATCTGAGTTACTGAAAGCTGTGTCAAAGTTGTTTACCAGCTCTGCTTCACGAGCACCTGTTGCCTTGGCCTTGAGGATCAGAGGATGAGGTTTTCACCTGTTGGCCCACTTGACTGTGTTGGGTATATAAGCCTCCGTGGTGCTATTGAATAAAGGGCTTCTAACCAGTGACTAGAGGTCCGCGTCTATGTCTCTCTGTCTGTGTGTGTTTGTGTGTTTCAGCCTCCAGCCCCTTGCCCGAAGCTCGTGAACCGTGTAGTAGCGCATAGAGCGCAGACAGGCATTGTGCGCTGCACTGGCGGAGTCAGGGTCACGGACTCAGAGATGGCTCTTGGCCTGGCCCTGGTCCAGATGATACAATGGCACCAGGTAATAGCACTGGCCACACAAATCGGCCTGGCCTTGGTGGTGACACAGCCCTTGGACACCAACATGGTCACAGTTCATGACCCAGACCTTTCTAACAGTTGGGCGTCCATCCTCCAAGAGGCACAACTTGAGAAACTTTCTCCAGCTTTCAAGGGTAAAGGAGCATGACAAAGGCTGTCTGCTCCAACACATCTTTTCCTGTTTTACTGCGGGGATGAGGGGTGGGGGAAGGGAGGCTACATCTAGTTCCTGTGCTCGGGTAGCCGCTTCCTGCTATACTGCCAGAAGAGGGCGCTGCAAGCCGAACCAGGAAAAAAAAGTTTTCAAGTCCGCAGCCGGTTTCTCGGAGTAGGACCTCTTGTAGCGGTTGTTGAACCCGCTTTCTGGCTGTTCATTGTTCAGTTTTTCTAGATATTGCAGAAGCAACTACGCTGTGCCCTTCCTCAGATTCACACCGGCTGAGTACTGATCCGCCTTCCCCCCGCATCCGCTCCTCAGTGCTACTTCCCAGCTTCCGAGTCTTGACTGACTCAGTCACATCTCTTAGAGTGGATAGCTCTTCCTGCCGTCACTGACTGCCTAAAGTCAGTAAACTAGCTTAATGACTAGAAGTACCTTGTTTAAAAAAATAAAAAAAATAAAAAAAAATAAAAAAATAAAAAAGGAAACTTTAGACACGGAGAGCTGTGCATTCTGGGGAAAGGCCCTTAGAGATGGAAGCAGAGCGATCGGGGAGATATATCTGGAAGACAAGGTGCAACAGAGATTACATAAAGGCCTTCGAAGCTAGAAAGGGATGTCTGGGATGGTCCCCCCTCGTGTCCTCAAAAGGAAGCAACAGTAGGAATATCTTCCTCTGGAGCATCAGCTTCTAGAAATATCACTAGCAATTTATTCTGAGGCATGTGACTTATCTGGTGTGTCGATTTCTATAATATTTATCCCACAGAGAAAGAACAACAGAACATAGAAATTGTTCAATCCAGTCTAGTTTGGGGGATGAGGGGGTTTATTATGATCACTTATAGGAATCTGGTGGAACTCGGGCAATGCCATCACTGAAAAGCCCACAAAGACTGTGCCACAATGTATGCTGTGCATCTTACAGGCAGCTACAGCAACAGTCTCCTTTCCTCCTGCAATTTTTTTAATCGCTTATATAATCTTGGGGAGAGGCCACCTGAATCTTGTGAGTTCCATGACCCTCTTGAACCTTGTGATCCCTCCCCAAAGAAACGTTTTAATCTAGAATTAACAACTACACAACATGACATGGTGTGACGTTTTACTTTGCGGGATTTTTTGAGGGCCTCTCCATCCAGCTAACAAATCACACAAGAGGCTTAGTCTTTGTTATGAAGGCTCAGTGTTAGTGTGGCTTGTTTCTTGCCAGCCTTTCTTAAATTATCCCAACTATCTTTTGCCTCTGGGCTTTTATCTTTCTCTATTTCTGTATGCATTTCTTCTTTCTCTGTGGCTGGCTGTGTCACCGGGTGGCTGGCCCCTGCTGGCCTCTCCTCCTTCTCTTGCTCCTCTTTCTCTGTCTCTCAGATCTTTCCTATTTATACTGTCTAGCTGTCAGCCATGCTCCTCCCTCACTATTGGCCATTTATCTCCTTATTAGGATGATCATGTGTTTCAGACAGGCACAGTAATACAGCCTGACAGAGTTAAACAAATGCAGCGTAAACAAAAGACATGAGACACTAGATGCCTATCATTTAAGCAGTCTAGTACATGATACGTTATTACAGAAACCTCTAACATAACAACACATTTGGTTCAGAACTTTATTCCTAGTTGACAATGCTTTAAAGAATTTTTTTAAAAAAAAATAAATGGTGCACATTTAAGAGCAAATGCTACTATTATAGAGGGCTGGGGTTTGGTTCCCAGAACCCCCAGTAGCAGCTCACACCTGCCTATAATTCTAGATCCAGGGGAACCCGACACCTCTGACGACCATGTGCACGAGAATTCACAGGCACACACCCTCACACAGGCATGCACATACACACACAGATAGAGTAATAAATGGCTTGACAACAGAGCCACACAGCCTGCTTTTGTTGCAAGCATTGTGTTCATCCTGTGTACATCACATTGTGCGATGGTTTAGTTGAACAAGAATGCAACCAGTCAGAGAAAAGCCAGTGATTTCCTACTGCAACTTCTCCCATCTGGGGATGACAGGAAGGAGGCAGTCTTCCAAATACCCATCATGAGAGGCTTACATAGCATCCCTTGAATATTTAATCCAGAATATTGCCTAAAGCCACCCAGAACTAGCTAGACCATGGACGTTATTCCCCTCTGCTTCTTTAAGATGAAAATTCTGGATCTGGGAAGAGAGATTACGGTGGTCGCTGCTGACCCTGGTGATCTTGAGTTCTAACCCCAGGACCTAGATGGTGGAGGCAAGAACCAGTTCTGAAAGCTGCCCTCTGCCCTCCACATACGCTTCATGTCTAGGACCCAGACACCTCTACATACAAGAAGCACACGAACACACACACACAAACGTGCACAAATATGTACAAACACACACATACACACAAACATACACAAACAAAACAGACGCATATGCACAAACACACACAAAATGACTTTTTTATTGCTTAAATTCTTCCTAAAACTTGTATTTCTCCAAGCCTCCACCAATGTTAAGAATTAGCAAAAATGAGATAAGGCTGTGATCCCGCTCAAAACAAAACTTTTACACAAAAATTCAAGATGCCTTCTAGAGAATGCTTCATTCTTCTGGACAAGTTGTGTTATTTCTAAAACTTTATTACATTGTGCTTTTAAAGTACTTTTATTTTTTGAGATTATAATTACATCATTTCTTCCTTTACTTTCCACTCTGCAAACCCCCTTGCTCTCTTTCTGATTCATGTATTTAATGGTTGTGTTCCCAATGCAACCTGAAAATTCTTTTAATTCGTTTTACTATTTTTAGTAATCTCCTCCCTTGAATTTTAGTAATACTAATAAAACCCCTCCAAGCTGGGTCACTTTCTTTAGCACATTTTTAAAAAACAAAAACAAAAAAATACCGAGTTAGTTAACTTATTATTGCCTCCACTGGAAGATTATTTATTAATACCCCAAGGCTTTCGGGGAAATTTTGCATAAGATTCTGATTTGTGATCCACCCTATCCCTCCTCACATTCACCCTCATGTACAGCATTACTATTCAAGGTGTGTTTTGAAAATTTGGTATTTCTAAAGGAAAAAAAGTATGGCATAAAGCATAACTTTAGCCTATTCTTGCACAGTTAATATGCAACTCTAAAATGATAATTCTAACAATGACAGACACTTGTACATTGCCGTTCTCAGGCAGAATTCATGCAAAGTCTCATGATTAGTCAGTTTGAATGGATCTAAAATTAGTGTGAGTTGATTGGGAACCCGGGGAAGGCATGATCGCAGGGGAGTAATTTTCGGCCCATTAGGGAGAAGGTTAAACCTTTTCCAGGTGGCAGGAGTTGTCAGCAGTCCCCAATCATTACAACTCCTCTGTTTTTAAGGTCTGCCAGACTCTTCCCAGATGGGAGAGCTACAGAAAATAATTCATGAAATACAAAACATCCTTATCAGAAGCAATACCTTCTCTTGAAAAACTGGACACTAACCATGGTGCATGCACCACCATGGTGACCACAGTTCTTAATTTGAAACTATTTCCTCTCAGGAAACATAACTATAGTGTGAGTTTCCCTATCATGAGTGAAGTGTTGGTTACTGCTGAGTCTTTCCTGGAGAGGGGAAAGCACCAGTGTCCTAGGAGGGGGTAAGCTTTGATCCTAAGGCATGAACTAAAACCAAATAAAGTGCATTTTTCCACTAGTAGGTTTTCATATGACTTTTCAGTAGCCCGTTAATATTAGTTACTCCTCCTCCTAGTCCCTCCTCTACCCTGCCCTTCTACGATCACCCCATTTAAGCCCCCATTGTATTTTCCCCTTTTCCTCTTCACAACTGTATTTCCCTTTCTGGAAGATCTATCTTACCAGTCCCTTTCTAGATCCCAAACCTCTGTGGTTATTTGGATTGGAACACACACATCTAAAGCTTAAAGTTAACATCAGTATATAAAAGAAAACATGCAATTTGTCTTTTCTGAGTCTAAGTTACCTGGGTTACTCATTCAGGATGGTTGTTTCTAACTCCATCCATTTAGCTGTATACTTCATAGTTTCAAGTTACTTAACAGCTGAATAGTATTCTATTTTGTGTAAATGTACCACCTTCTCATTATCTATTCATTAGTTAATAAACATCTAGGCTGTTTCCAATTTCTGGCCAATTATGAATAAGGCAGCAAAAAACATGGATGGTCAAGTATCTCTGTTGTAAGATATGGAGTCCTTTGGGTACATGCCTAAGAGGGGTGTAGCTGGATCCTGTGGTAGGTCGGTTTTTAGGATCTGCCACCATGCTTCCCACAGAAGCTTGGCTAGGAACTCAGCCCCACTCCTCCCATTCCAAACCCCACCCTCTCAGAAAGCCCACCAAGGGTTGACTTGACTCCTCCCCGGAGCTACTCAAGACTTTACCTATTGAGTATTTAAGGCTCGGCTCCTTAACCTGTCTCACGATTTCTCTTCTGCTTTCTTCGAGAGTACTTTGCTTGTTGCACTGGCGGAGAAACCCACTAGCAGGGACTTCAAAAATACTTATCACGTATTACCGTCTTTAAAAGTAGCACATATAAGAAAGCATGATAAGCAGGTCATGAAGGCAATTGGATGGTTTCTGTGTAGGTGGTAAGAGATTCAGGCAAAGCTTAGCTGTCTGTCCAGAAAGAAATTCCCCCAATAAGAGAGCAATTACAATGGGGAAAAAAAACCACGGTGACGCTGTCCTCTGTTTTAACCTCCGATCTAGTAGAAAAGAGGAAAGAAAGAAAAACAAGCGGCAAGTGTTTTTGATTGCCTTTGTGTTTTCTGGCGGGGTACAAGACAAAGAGTACAGATTAGATCAGTGTTAAAATTGTCTTCCTGGGATTAAAGAATTTGCAGCCCATGGGAAGAGTCGACAGCAAGGCGAGAGTGAAGTGGAAATGACGGAAGTGGCCCTGCAACAGACCTTTCATACAGAGACAGGAAGCCTCCGCTGAGCATGCAGACGGGAGACTTAATCATAGCCCAGGAAAGGAAGCTAGGCTAACCCAGAAAGGCTACCCATTCAACTACCTTAGCGTGGGAAAGGTTTTCCACAAACGAAGAGCCCTTCAGCCTGAACTTGTGAAGCTGTGGGCATGGACCAGTCTGGATGCCATAGAAACAGAGAAGAGCATCATAACCACTCATTCCTTCAAAGGGATGACTACAAAGACTACAGAGCCTGAGGAAACAGGAGGCAAATCAGTCCCTGAGGCTCTGGCTCATAAGAGTCATTAAAGACATTGATAATTATTCCATTGAGTTCCCTATGAATATCAGGGACTGGAAAACAATTAAGGAATTGCAAGCACTACTGAGAGAGCTGGGGATGCAAGAGGAAGTGTTTAATGCCCAATTCACTCGGTTGCCTAGGACCATGTTCACAAGACAGTTGAAAAAGACTCTAATTATCAGGGTCTCAGGGATCTTTTGTGACTTTTCTGAGCCCCATGAGAGGATGAAATGGTCACAGGTAAAAGAAACTTCGGCAGGCCTCTACCTGAGTAGCTTAGTCTGGAATATGAACCAAGTTGGGATGAGAAAGGACGAGAGAAAGGAAAGCCAGCAAAAGGTGTTTATCCAGGCCATTTGAAGACAGCAGTGGTAAGATAAATTGAGACACAATTCCTACTGGGGGAAAAAAATGACAGAAAGCCAAACTCTATAGTAGTGAGCTTCTCAAAAGACTTTAGACTAACCTGAGAAACATTTCACAGATGGTATAAAAATTAAATTCTGCAAAGGAAGATTAATTTTATTCTAGAGTATACAGTAATCTCCTCAGATGCTGGCTTCGTTGCTTCCTTTCAAGAAAAGATACTGGGTGGTCTGTATTGTTGGTGTTTGAGAAATATAACTATGTTGGAATACATATAGCTAATACTATTTTCCAATCTGGAGCTTGCTGATCACATTAAATGTATTCTACATGCAGACGGAATTTATTTTGGTGGTGACCGACCTGTCTCTTAGGGTCTTTTGTGTTTTCCGCATCATCAAATGGATTTGTTTGTACCTGTGTTCCCTGTAAGGATTTTTCTACTTTCTCATTGACAAGGTTCTTAGAAGTTCCATGGATTCCTGAGGCTTGGTGTGGGGACAAGATACAGACGTTCCGTTTAGAGCTGAGCGCTCCGTAGTCTCTCAGTCTCTGCAAGCCAACTGGTTGTGGGCCTCTGTATTAATCATCTACTCCATTAAACATAACTTTCCCTGGCGAGTCTTGAGAGACACACTAATCTATAGGTATAAAGATAAAAATGTTAGTAATAGGTTCATTTCTCATACTAATATTAGGTTTACTCCTAGGGCCTATGATGCAGCCACTCATAGGATTTTGGTACCAGTATCAGGAGTGGTGAATGATGGTATGGAATAGTAATTTCTGTTTATGGCTGTGACTACATGCACAAGACAAGCAAAAACCAAGTCAGCCAAAATCCAACATAGATGACAGAGGGTGTCATGAAGCAATGATTTTATATAATAATAGTTTGAAGAGGATTTGGATGATTGCGCACATTATGGTAATAGATTATGATAGAGATTAGTGTAATAAAAATTAACATAGGTAAAGGTAGGATAACAAGTTGTCCCTGCCTCTGGTAAAGCAGAGGCTGCAACAGATAAAAAGAAAAACAAGGAAGTGTCATGCAGCAAGAACACATGAGTTTCTATTGCAGAGTCATACAGGCTGTGGCTTAGGTTAATGATTAAGAAGACAATCGAGTCCCAGTGCCCCATCTAAATTTAAATTCTCCTAATCTTAACCATGTAAGGGAAATGGAAAACATGTTTTTTTAACCTTTATTCATTATAATTGTTCACTTGTAAAGCAGAATGTAGCCATATTAAATTTTCATACTGCCTGACAGATTTTGTTGGGATATATAAGCTGTAGAGGAAAAATGAAGTTAGAAGACAAAAAGAAAAGGATGGAAAGAAACCATTAAGTGAATGTGTAAATGTCTTTTCCCTTGCTCCCTCAGATAAAAAGACTCCATCGATTGTCTTCAACAATCAGCATGCACTGTTGGAGACTGGCCCTCACGGCAGTGGTATCTTTTCAATGTCTGGAAAGAATTATATTGAAATTTTGATGGGGATGGGATTTTAATCTGTAGATTTTGGTAGGATGGATATTTTTGCTTTGTTAATCCTACCTTATAGTGATATTTTGTTTATGATCTAGCAAATAAAGCTTGCCTGAACATTAGAGCACAAAGATAGCCACACTGGTCAGTCATACAGGCCAGTCAGTGATCTGCTGGGTAGGGAGCCCGAGAGGAGAGGGAGACTGAAGTAGGTTTCCTGCTGCGGGGCTGGGGGGTTGGGTCTCAGGAAGAGTAGGAAACTTCTGCCCTGGGCCTACTTGTTGCCCAGGGAGGAGTGACCTTCAGATTAGCAGGGATGCTTGCTGGGGTGGAAAAAGCAACAGGTGGGCAAGTTAGAAGGGAAAGATCTGTGGGATCCATAAGAGATGGGAGCAAGGGGCAGGGAAGGCTGCCACAGGTGTTCTGCCATAGAGCTGGGGATGAGGCTGGGGGAGGTGGAGCTGGGGAAACAAACTGAGAAGAGAAGGTCTGCAGGTAGCCTAACTGGTTTTCTGGTGGGTATGCAAATCCTATATATTTAAGGTCTTCTCTTTTTTTTTAAATCTGAGGATGGAATGAACAAATGTGGGAATTAAACATGAAAATTGGTCAGTCGCAGAGTTCCAGATAATCAACAGCAATGATAGTTTGTTCCTCTATGATAGGAAAGGACCCAGGTGATTTCAAATAGGATAACATATAAAACCGGAAACACTGGGTACTGACTAGAAAAGAAGAGATGGGAAAAAGTAGTGCCAAGAGTGATTCCAAGTTTCTGTGCTATGTAATTGAGCCAGAGGTGGCATTAGTGACTAAAAGAGACACTATAACATGGAAAAGGGGCTAGGACACTAGATGTTGATATAATGAGTCATGTTTTAGGTAGATGTTGTATAATGTGCCTCCAAGACATTTATAAGCAGGGATTTAATGGAAACCCTCATGTAGTCTGAACTTTCTTCCATTTCCTTTTGACCATTTATTTCTGTAGTTCATATATGTCCCACAGTGATCCATGTTGTATCTTTCTTTGCTTTAATTGGTGAAAAGAAAATGTGTGGTGTATGTTCCTATGCAATCCAAAATACTCAACCTCATACAACGAAACGTCAGAACAATGCGGGAATCCCGAGCCATGTAAAGAAGCAAGTTAAAATTATTGAAATCGAGAAACTAATCACAAAGAATCCAGGAAAAGGTGCACTCACTTGTCTTGCAGACAATAATGATCAAATGGAGATGGTTCAGGAAGAACGCCTGCAAGTGAACTCGGCCACAGAACTATAGTAGCCAGAAGAATGGAAGCATTAAGTCAACTCCTCCTTACCTATAATGTCGCCTAATCATCATCATCATCACCAGCATCAGCATCAAAATCTGTTCGCTGCTGTTAGCTGCTTAAGCCTCTTCCCATTGTGTTTCTTCCTTGTCTCAAAGGCTCCAAATGAATCTCCTTCTGAGCCAGAGGAAAGGCCAATGTCTTACCCTGAGCTAAACACCATATCCACCTTCTGTTGGTGACTCCCCTTCCCCATCATTCTTTCTATCATTCAGAACATCTTGTGAATGCACACATAGACACCCTCAGCGACCCTCAAATCTGCCCGGCTTCCACTGGTTTCAGAGCATTTGTACTGTAGTTTCTCCTTCCTGCAACCCTCCCTTCCACATGTGACTGGCTCATCCCTTCCCTCACATTTGCTGAACACCTTGCTCGGATCTTTTCAAGGGAGTATTTTCCTGATTAGCTTTATAAATTTATGCTCTTAATTATTCTCCATCTCCATGTGCATATTCATCTCCACATCACCCATCACCACAGCTACTTGCAATTCATTCATTCTTTCTCCTCCCACCACCCATCAGTATCTAACAGACACACTCCTTTAGGGCAATGACTTCTCTTGTTCTGGTACAGGGGAAGTCCCAGAATATAATATGTTCTCAATGCATTATTGGGTGAGTGAGTGCCGGGTTCCTGAAACCGCAGACTGAGATGACAGGTAACCTAACCAGCAATGCATGTAGCTTCTGAATTTGTGCTGTTTTGACTTTTTGAGGGGCCCACTACCCAGCTCCCCAATAAATCACATGCAGAGGCTTATTCTTAGTTATAAATGCCCAGCCTTAGCATGGCTTGTTTCTTGCCAGTTTTTCTTAATTTAAATTTTCCTGACTCTCTTTTGCTGAGGTGCCTGCCACGCCCATTGGCGCTCTTTGGGCTGCCATACAGTTCATGAACCGGGCAAGGGGCTGGAGATTGAAACACACAAACACACAGAGACAGAGAGAGAGAGAGACACGGGTCATCCTTGATACAGGAATACTCCAAGAATGACCCTTTATTGTGTCCAGGGGCATCTTATATAGGGAAAGCCATGCTCCAGCCAAATGCACCAGAAACCATTGCCCTGCTATTGGAACTCCTGAGGATCTCGTGCTCAGAGCAGCTGTAGGCACTCAGATCAGGGGTAAACAAGTTGTTTACAAGAAATTCAGGATCTGGAGGCTCACTGCTCCCAACATTTTGCCTCTGGGCTTTTATCTTTCTCTATTTCTGTATACCTTTCTTTCTTTCTTACTCCGTGACTGGCTGGGTGGTTGGCCCCTGTGGTCCTCTCCGTGTTCTCTTCCTCCCAAATTTCACCTTTTATGTATACTCTCCACTTGCTAGCCCCACCAATCCTTGCTCCCGCCTTGCTATTGGCCATTCATCTCTTTATTTGGACCATGAGGTGTTTTAGACAGACACAGTAACAGCTTCACAGAGTTAAACAAATGCAGCATAATCTAAAGTCATACTGGAAAATAATATTTCCCAACAGCGCTGTTTTCATATGAAAACTTCATATTGTGTATGGTCACTCAGTTGTTATTTCCCTTTAGGTCCTCTAGACCATAGCTCTTTTTATTTACTTTTTTATCAGTGAAAGAAAAGGGTGTGAATCTTTGCTCTGTGCCGTTGTTCCACTTCTTGATTCCATAGCTCGCTGGTTCTCATACGTTATACACTTCTAGATTTAAGGTCTAATACCATAGCTCTAATAGCCTCACTATTATCCACCATTTTCTACCAATAAAAGCTCACCAATTCAGTCGTGTAAAGAGAACGGTCATTTCCCAAAACCTGCTCATAGGGTTGGGTCATTCTCCTACAAAACAGCAGATGTTGATCATCCGACAACATCCTGACTCTCAATCTACACTCGCCTGAAGTCAGGCAGAGAAAGGCAACAATGGT
Source organism: Microtus oregoni (assembly GCF_018167655.1). Classification (NCBI taxonomy): domain Eukaryota; kingdom Metazoa; phylum Chordata; class Mammalia; order Rodentia; family Cricetidae; genus Microtus; species Microtus oregoni. Next base: position 6,895,941 of record NW_024543829.1, on the reverse strand, counting down.
TTACAGGAATATGTTCCAGCTACCTCAGGTCAAAGGACATAATTAATTCTGCTTCTTGTCCACTGAAACATCTGCCTGAAGTGCAAGTCACATTGAAAGCATTTGCCCAGAGCCTCTTTGCTCATATGTTCGTAAATATCTGTGGGTATGCTGGAATACGTGTACACTCAAATGTGCTGGAGTGTTTGTGTGAGTGGGGGGGGGGGGGGGGGCAGAGTTTGTCTTCCTCAATGGATCATTATTTTTTTGACGCAGGATCTCTCACTGAACCTGAAGCTTGCCAAATCCCCTAGGCAGGACAGTTAACAAAACCTGGAGATCTTCTTGTCTCCCCTTGTACAGCATTGTGATTACAGGCCATGATGCAGCATCTAGCTTTCCCATGTGTAGTAGGGATTGAACTCAAGTCCTCATGCAAACTCTTTAGTGACTGCGCCATCTCCCCAACCCCTGGAACAAGTGAAATTATTTCTCAGTTATTAAAAGTTCTTTACTCAAGCCCCATATTCCTCAGCTTAAGGGAAAGTCCATTCAGCTCTGCCCTGATTCCGCATCGTGGGGAAGGAAGTGTGACCTTTAAATGAGATACCTGCTCAGGTGGTCACTCAAGTTGTTTCTTCTTTACATTTAATTTAAAACTTTCCATGGAGACTTATGTATGCAAAACCATACACCAATAATAGCTTAAAATAACATGGAGCAAAATAGTTCATACAATTTCAGTACTTCATATAAAACTTCATAATAACTCAGAGGAAGGTGTACTATGAATAACTTTGAAAAAATAAAAAGTACCTAATTTGGTTAGAATTTTCTGACACTGTAAACAGCAAAGACTGCTGTGGTTTAATGTGTACCCTAAGACCCATGTATTGGAAACAACCCCGAATAAAACAATATTGGGGAGAGGGGATGAGGAGAGTTATTCTGCCATCACACACATGATGTCCTTGTGTATGACATCATAATTGTAGAGGTTGGTTAGTTATCGAAGTGAGTTAGATTGTCACTATCTCACTCTTGCCTTCTCTAGCTCTTCCCATTCAAACACAAATGGTGTTGCATGAACGGCTCTGACCAGAAGCCATAGTCTTGCTGTGAGGCTTCCCAAACTTAAACCATGAGCCAGATATGTCTCTGCTCTTTAGAAATTATTCAATGTAGGAACAACACGGTAGTTAATAGTGAGTAGTGCCCAAGTGCAGTTTCTAAAACCCAGGTAGGGAAGCTCACAGCCACTCCCAGTAACTCCACCTTCAAGTAAGAGTAAAGACTAAAGGACAAAACAAGAGATTAAAAACAAGTAGGAAACAGTAAAGTTTGACGTTCTTTGGCTATGAATGTTCTACGAACAAAGATTTAGAGCATCACTGCACTGTAGCATAAAATGTTTCAGAATGGAGGCCTTCAGTGTCAGCAATTTGTAACATTTTGGAAATACATTCTAGAAGTATTCAGGGCTATACATGTTATTTTCCAATTATTTGATTATCAAACTTAAAAAAAAACCTTTTGTGAGCTCACTAAAATTTAGTGGTTTCTGATTTAGAAAAATGACAGTTTCGAGAAAGAGCTATAAATGCTTAGTGTATACATTAAAAGCTTTCTGAATCATTCAACCGTTCATATTTATATCATTCTGTTACTCAGGTTTATTGCCTGGTCAAGCAGTAGGTGAATGATTTGAAAGGTCAATTCGTTCTCTGCTTTTCAAAACCTTTCTCCTCATAAAAAACAAAATGTTGGAGCAGCTACGGTTTGTGTAAGGCCCTGCTCTGCAGATCTTTGTGTGCTTTGGAAAACACAGAGGAAGCTGCAAGAGCACAGATTAGCTCACAAGTCGAATTGTCTTTCACCTTCTCTTTCATAATTGATGCAGCAAATGGGAACATGTAGTTGTAGTTGACTGCAAATCTATGGCTTACAAAAACTGCACAAGGAAGGGAGGGAGGCATTTGCCCCATGATAAGTTATGCAAATGGACTTTCTTGAAGAGAATGTTATCAAAGTCAGATGATAACAAATAACTTTTTAATACAAGTGTATGACAATGATCATCCTTTCAAATAGGTTCTGATCCAAATACTTGCACTGCTATACTGCATGATTATAATACCTGAGGTTAAACACATTTCAAGAAGTTTCTATCTAGATGACATATAGTAACACAAACTCAAGTTTAGCTTTAAGGTTTTTATCCCCCCCCCTCATTTTCTCTGCCTAATTTTAAACTTTAACTTTATTGCAGATTCCAGAACATACTCAAACATGCTTGCTTATAAGTACTTAGAACACATTGATTGGACCATGTCAACCTTTCTCTTTGGCCAGCTTTCATATCTCTTAAAATGCTTCTTTGATGAGAGCCGTGTTCCTTTGAAATACACTTTTTACAAACATCCCCACACTGAAGGTGGATTTTGTCATTGTGTCGGTGACCATTTTATGAATATAGATTCTCATCAGCAGGAGGGGGTGGAAATGTTACTTCATTTAATCAGTGCTCTCCCTAAAGAGATTGGGAATCCCCAAATTTAACCTACTCAACAGTATTTCTTTGAATTCACAAAAGGAAACAATCTGGTTTTGAGGTGTGTAGAGGTGTCAGTGTCTGGTCTCAGACTCTGATCCGGTATTAAACTGGTCACTTCCTGAGATGGGGTCATGTAATAGCCATTTCCCATAGTTTTCCCATTAGTAGCCTCAATCATCTTCTCCGGTGGATTTTACAGTTACCTTTTTAGAACTGATTAAAGTATCATTGAAACAATCGACTTTTCCAAAGCCACATAGTAATATAAAAGGATGTAAACACTTTGGATCTGTGTGTGTAGAAAGAGAGAAAGATAGAGAATTTGCAAGTCCTTTAGCCTTTTTACAAGTATTATCTAACGCCTTATAATATCAAACTGCTTCTAAATCAAACTTAGAGTTTTGATTTTCCACAAATAGTAGAATTTAATTTAAGAAAAATCTAAATACTATCATAATACTTTGACCTTGGAAAAAGTAATAAAAATCATAGTATTAAAAGTAAAAGTGATTTCTCTTTCCTTCTCTAACCTTCATGCCAAAATAAATTTAGAAAAATAAGAAACAAAATGCCAAATGTCTCTATAAGGTTTTTTATTTTTTATTTTAACTCTTGCTTGTGTGAAAAAAAAACTCTTTAAAACCAAGCATTGTGGCTCATGTCTTTACCCCCATCAATGTTAGCAGACTTTTGTCTACCCAACAATTGTTGGTAGAGCATGATACTCTTAATCTCAGGGTCGTGGGTTCGAGCCCCACATAGGGTGCCAATCTGTTGACAGAGACTGTTCATTCATTTTCCAACTGCCCAGACCTGAAATAATCACTCAGAAAATAAATTAATTAATACTGCTTGGCCAATCACTTAAACCTATTGCTATCTAGCTCTTATATCTTAAATTAGCCCATTTCTATTATTTTATATTTTACCATGAGGCAAAGGAAGGTTCCTGCTGGTGGCTTGTGTCTTTCTCCTCCAGGGACCACATGGTGTCTCACTGACTCTGTTATCTTTCTCCCAGTATGGAGTTTAATTTTCCAACCAAGCTCTATTCTGCCCTATCATAGGCTAAAGTGGTTTCTTTATTCATTAGCCAATAAAGAAACACATATACAGAAGGACTTCTCATATCACATCAGTTTGGATGCTGAGGCAGAAGGATTGTCTTACAAAGTAAGATATTCTTTCTCTCAAAAAAAAAATCAACAGATATTGTTCAAAGTTGCGCAAGTTCAAAACTAATTCGCTCTTAAAGATTCATAAAGATTTGAAAAGTAAATCAGATTTTAGCAATTTTCTCTATATACACGTGTTCACACTTTCTAACGTCCTGTTTATTAATTTGTGTTAGATTTGCTTATTATTCTTTATAAATTACATTGTTTTTCCTTCTGAACTGAGTTTTAGTTCAGACAAATCTGATATTTGTCTCCTGATGTTTTACACCCTTAAAAACCATTTGAAGCTCTTCCTCCAGAGGGCAGTATGAGCGTGTCAATGAACATCTGCTAAGCAGAACTTATTAGAAATCAAAACATGACATTTAAGGCTGCTAAATAGCGAGAAAATAATGCCTCCTAAGTCCCTGTTTCTTGGGTTTTCTTTAATTCTGATGGAAAAAGCCACACGCAGACTACCTTATAATTAGAATCCTACAGAAGTGAAAGACATTTTGTCATGATAGTGGCTGACAGAAGCTGATAGGTGGATGTGTATGAAGTCCCTCTGAAACCTTTCTGGGCTGGCTCACAGTCACTAACCTAAGGCCCTTCTTAGGCAGTCCAAGATGACATCCTCTATCTCAGGCCATTTCCTCCTCACCTTCAGATTGTGCTTTTCTTATGTCACTTCCTACACAGCAAATTTTATTGTTGGGATCATTTGGAGTCCTGGCCTCCAGCTGCTCTTCCCTGTTAAAGAGCTTTACTTTCTTTCTGATCTGAGTTACTAAAGGCTGTGTCAAAGTTGTTTACCAGCTCTGCTTCATGAGCACGTGTTGCCTTGGCCTTGAGGATCAGAGGATGAGGTTTTCACCTGTTGGCCCATCTGACTGTGTTGGGCATATAAGCCTCTGTGGCTTCTTACCAGTGAGTAGAGGTTCATGTCTCTGTCTTTGCCATCTGTGTGTGTTTGTGTGTTTCAACCTCCAGCTCCTTGCCTGAAGCTCACAAACTGTATGGTAGTGCATAGAGCGCAGACAGATGTTGTGCGTTGCATTTTTATGAGACTATTTTTATCAGCTTAATGTGTCCCTGCTCTGCTAAAGTATTTGACATCAGCGACTGCTTCATAACTAATGGCTAGAAATTGGAATGTGTAAATCGACACTTTGTTTGTTTCAGATTTTGTCAACTCATTCAAACTGCAGTCACCTGGGAAGAGCAAACATCAACTGAGGAATTGCTTCCATCAGACTTCCATCACCCTGTGGGCAGGTCTGTGGGGCATTCTCTTGACCAAGTACTGATTGGAGTGGGTCCAGCCCCTGTCATTGGTCCTGGGTTTTATAGGAGATCAGGTTGAGCAGGGGAATTCCATGGGGAATAAGCTAATAGACAGAACTCATTGAGTTCTTGCCTCCATATTCCTGAGGTGAGCCTGATGAAGGAAGGTCATTGGTTAAATAAAAAGAAACTGCTTGGCCCTCATTGGTTAGAAGATATGTGGGAGGAGTAAACAGAACAAAACGCTGGGACGAAGAGAAAGTGAGCTCAGACTCCATACCTCTCCCTTCGAGAGCAGATGCCACAGAGAGAGAGACGCCATGCTCCCCTCTCCTGGGCAGATGCGATAGCTCTGCTCTCTGGGACACACGCAATGAAGCTCCGACCCAGGATGGACGTAGGCTAGAATCTTCCAGGTAAGACCGGTGCTCACAGATTATTAGAGATGGGTTGATTGGGATATCAGAATTAGCCAGTAAGGGCTAGAGCTAAAGGGCCAAGCAGTGTTTAAATGAATACATTTTGTGTGTTGTTATTTCGGGCACAAGCTAGCCAGGCAGCCGGGGTGCTGGGGACACAGCCCTGCCACCCTTATTACTACAAATGGCGCCCGACGTGATGGACTAAACCCACTTAAAAAAACCTGAGAAGGCTTAAAAATAAGGGAGAGAGAGTTTAACACAGATTTTTGCTGTTTGTTGGTGGCGTGCTGTAGAGAGATTTCCTGATTCGGCAACAGCAGCAGAAAAAACACTGTGTCATTTTAAAGCGTGACTTCCTGGGGCTATGACGCCATTGCGATCTCTGTTTGGCTCCTGCTGGAGACAGAGCTTTTGAATAGAGCATTTGGAGTAAACTGCTACGATTTGTTTGATGGCAACTAGACTAGCTGTGTTCTCGGGTCTGCTCTGCTTGTTAGAGGCAAGCAAGCGCTCTCATCTAAGAGAGGCTTCCTGACGCAGCTTTAGCTGCAAAGCTTGCAGCTCTTTTAAGAGGTCCTGCCATGAAACACTTAAACAGTGTTGACGAAAAGCTGAACGCATGCTTTTCGGTTTTCAGCCGTAGCAGGAAAAAAGCTGCGCCGTTTAAAAATGCCAGCTTTCTGGGCTGTCCTGCCAGGGCAAACTCTGACTCTTTTACGCAGGTGGTTCGTGCGGTTTGCAAGCACAGGCTGCTGAAACTCGCTTGCTGGCAGGGACCTTGAAATGCCATAGAGTTGTGGCAGTAAACATGGCTACAGCCAGTACCTCAGCCATGAGGCTGGAAAGCTAAGGAATGGGCTGGATCCAGCCGTCAAAGCCACGGCTTTAGTCCTACTGAGATTGCTTGGTAAATTAAAGACTCATGTGGTCAGAAAAAGAGAGATATACAGTAAAGAGAGATTCAAAGACAGAGAAAATTTCTGAATGGTTTAAAGTGTGTTAAAAATATATGCAGACTAAAAGTTGAAGTTCTTAAAGTAAAAAACAAAAAAAGGAAGAGAGTTGTTGTGTGTGGTAGTACACACCTTTAATCCCAACACTTGGGAGGGAGAGGGAGATTGACCTCTGTGACTTCAAGGTATGGTAGCACATGCCTTTAATCCCAATGCCTAGGAGGCAGAGACAGGCAGATCTCTGAGAGTTCAAGGACAGCCTGGTCTACAGAGTTACTTCAGGTCAAAGATACAGAGAACCTGTCTCAAAAAGCAAAGAGTTAAAAGTAAAAATAAGCAAAATAAAGGGTAAAACAAAGCTGCACAAAGATGGAAAATACACAGAGTATTTTGATACTGTATGCTATTATGCTCTCTTTAAATTATTTAAATGCTGAGGAAGGAGCAACAGATGCTAAAAGATATTTATTTATAAATGCTGCTGAACTAATCCAACATAGATATTTTGATGCCTTGACTTTGAAATTTGGATCTAAGGACATGATGCTTTGGAAAGGAGTTTCTTATCTTGTTTTCACAGAGGATGAGACCCTGTTCATTTCTTCTATTCTGATTTGGTATGATGGACCACGCCCTCCTGAAGGGTTGGTGTGAACGCCTTCAGAAAATTGCTTCGCTCAACTGCCAACTGAGATGAAACTAGCACACAGGTTATACCATGAAAGACCTAATCCAAAAACAAACACATAGGCATCCTCAGGAATATTAACCTTCATCAGGCGATGAAAGGAGACAGAGACAGAGACCCACACGGGAGCACCGGACAGAAATCTCAAGGTCCAAATCAGGAGCAGAAGGAGACGGAGCACGAGCAAGGAACTCAGGACCATGAGGGGTGCACCCACACACTAAGACAATGGGGATGTTCTATAGGGATCTCACCAAGGCCAGCTGGCCTAGGTCTGAAAAAGCATGGGATAAATCCAGACTAGCTGAACATAGCGGACAATGAGGAATACTGAGAATTCAAGAACAATTGCAGTGGGTTTTTGATCCTACTGCACGTACTGGCTTTGTGGGAGCCTAGGCAGTTTGAATGCTCACCTTATGAGACCTGGATAGAGGTGGGCAGTCCTTGGGCTTCCCACAGGTCAGGGAACCCTGATTGCTCTTCGAGCAGATGAGGGAGAGGGACTTGATCGGGGGAGGGGGAGGGAAATGGGAAGCGGTTGTGGGGACGAGGCAGAAATCCTTAATAAATAAATAAATTTAAAAAAAAAAGACCTAATTAACGACGCCCCCATTCAGCAGGAAGCAGTTTGGAGAGAAATAACTGCGCCCATATTCCCAAAAAATGTTTATAAGCGTTCTTTTATATTTAAAGGGGGATATGATAGAGGTATGAATAATTTGCATTAGTATAGATTTTGCTTTATTGATAGAGATTTACGGTCAATTTTTATTTCTGATATTGATTAAGGTATTGTGATTGTGTAGTTCATTATTGAAATGTAATGTATAATTAGGAAATATAGGTTGTTGATGGATAATCATAAATAATAGTCAAGTTTGTAGTCATGTTAGTTAATATTTTCTAGATGTGCGTATATTTTAGATAGGCATTCTTCATATTTTTCAAAGATTTTAGAATATGGCATTTTAAATGTTTTAATAACTTAGGACCTTTCATGACAATGAGACACTCTGCTCCTGGCAGCACCAATCTACTTCAAGAGGAAGATGGGCATCGAAGAGGATCCTTATGGAGTTTGATAGCCATTTGGGCAAGAAACTGCTCTTGCCTGGACTATTGCATAAACTGGACACAGAGAACCCACAGAGAGAGGACTACTGAACTTGCCTAAGGTAAGATGATCTTTCGGGGTTCCTGATTCATGAAAGAGTCTGCGAGACATTCTGCAGGACACAACAGATAGTGACTGAACTGACTTTGAATTTTCCTGCTTTATGGAAATGTCTGCTGGATACCATGGGCCTAAAGGCTGAAGATGGATGCCCCAACGGTACAGAGGAATTTTAGGTGACTGTCCAGGCAGCAAAATGTCTCTGTCATTTCTAGAGTTTTAAAAGTTGCTTTTTTCTTGTTTGCTTAGGTAGTATTGTATCTTTCTGGAGTCTTTGATGGAGTTAAGAATAGTTAGTTATAGTTATAGTTTTCCTTAGTTATGATAAAGATTATTGTAACTTTTACTTGCTGTTTCGTTATATCTAATTTTGCTATGTTAAAGTTAAAGCCATTTTTTTTTTTTGGTTTAAACCGAAAACGGGGAAATGATGGAGGAAGGTCATTGATTAAATAAAAAGAAACTGCTTGGCCCTCATTGGCTAGAAGATAGGTGGGAGGAGTAAATAGAACAAAATGCTGGGAGGAAGAGGAAGTGAGCTCAGACTCCACAGCTCTCCTCTCGAGAGCAGACGCCTCAGAGAGAGAGACGCCATGCTCCCCACTCTTGGGCGGATGCGATAGCTCTGCTCTCTGGGACACATGCAATGAAGCTCCGACCCAGGATGGACTAGGCTAGAATCTTCCCGGTAAGACTGGTGCTCACAGATTATTAGAGATGGGTTGATTGGGATATCAGAATTAGCCAGTAAGGGCTAGAGCTAAAGGGCCAAGCAGTGTTTAAACGAATACAGTTCGTGTGTTGTTATTTTGGGTACAAGCTAGCCAGGCAGCCAGGGTGCTGGGGACGCAGCCCCGCCGCCCCTATTTACTACAGTGAGCCCCTGCCCTGGCTTCCCTTGAGGATAGACCATAAACAGTGAGCTACAATAAGCCCTTTCCTCTCACCACCCAGTTACTTTTGCTCAGTGGTTTATTACAGCAACAGAGAAAGAAGAAAAGTATGCTAGGTAGATGAACACATATGATCATGGATGAGTATAGGATATCTCCAACAGCCTTTCTGGAATAAGAAGTTCAAATGTCTGTACAAATATATCACTGAGCTGACAGCAAGTGAAAGTGTTTTCCCAAGGACAGAAAGTGTTCAACCCTATGAAAGGGGAAAGATAAACACCAACCCAGGTACCACCCTTCCATCTACAAGAGTGATCTGCCTACAAATATCCCAGTACAATAGTGGCACAAAGTGTGTGATTTGAAATAAGGCCCACTGTAAGATACATGATCCTTACCGGATGCTGCTTGGGTGGCCAAGAACCTGAGGCTAAATAAGCCAGGGTATAGTTGATTTTTTTTTCTCTCTGGGGGCCTGCTACTCAGCTCCCAAATAAATATACAGAGACTTATTCTTACTTATCAATGCCTGACCTTAGCTTGGCTTGTTTCTAACCAGCTTTTCTAATTCAAATTATCTCTCTTTAACTACATTTTGCCTCTGGAAATTTTCCTTTTTTCTATCTATCTATTTTCTTTCCTTCTTACTTTGTGACTGACTGGGTGGTTGACCCCTGCCCTCCTACTCTCTTTCTCCTTTTCTCACGCCTCTCTCTTCCCCAAGTTTCCCCTCCTATTTTCTTCTCTGTGCCCACCAGCACCACCTATTTATCTCTCCTGCCCCACTATTGGCTGTTCAGTTCTTTATTAGACCAATCAGGTGCTCTAGTCAGACAAAGTAGCATTGCTTTACAGAGTTAAACAAATGCAGCGCAGAAGAATGCAGCACATCTTTGCATCATTAATCTAATGTTCCACAGCATAAAGGAATGTAACACATCTTCAACTAATATTTTCCAGCACCAGGGACATAAAGTAAATCAAATACTATGGTTCTGCTGAAGAAACATATCAATACAATGACTCCTAATGACATTCTGTATACTCATAGATCAGTGCCTTGTTCAGCCACCATCAGAAAAGCTTCCTCCTGAAGCAGATGGGAACAAATACAGAGACCCACAACCAGACAATGTACAGAACGTGAGAGAGACCTTGGAACATTCACTCCTCAAACAGGATGTCACCATCAAATTCTCTTCTCGGAGCTCAGGAAACTCTACAGAAGTAGAGGTAGAAAAGCTGTAAGAGCCATTGCAGATGGAGGACGCGAGGAGTCAAGGCTTCTAGACCCGACAGGACTGGCACAAGCATGAACACACAGACACCGAGGTGGCAACAGGTTAGGACCAGGGTGAGAGATGGAAGAAGTGTTGTTTATACTTCCTCCAAGACACTTATATAGCACAGTGGCTCATGGGACAAAGTCAGATCTCAAGTTGTGAGTCTGGAACTAACCACAGTTATATACAGGTGGACCTTTATTGCTAAATCCATTTTCTGTGGTCAGAACACCAAGAGTCATTAGAGGTCCTATTTGCACAGGCACAGCACAGGGTCTTTGTTGTGACTCAGTCTTCACACGTGTTCCCTTCAGCACGTCCTCCTCATTTCTCAGCAGCCTGTCCTCAAGGGGTGCTGAAACAGGAAGGTGTCCGAGAGTGTCAGAATCCTCTTCAAATAATGATGCCTTTGCCATGACAGCATCATGGGTTCTGTCAACTCTCCTCCCTGAAGATCTTTTCCTGCCATCTTTTACTGAAATTAAACAGCCCGAATGGAGCTAAAGGCACACTAATCAAAATGACATCCTGTCACACACTGGGATGAAGAAATTGATTTTCTTCTTTAGAATAAAAATATTAAATCAGACTCTTGCTCTGCTGCAACTTCCCAAAAGTATATCCGGAGATGAATGGGCACAACCCAACACACGGAGGTGCAAATATGCTCAGCCAAGTGCAGTGGCAGAAACATTCTCAGGCCTATGTCATTCCCACCAAGACAGGAAAGGTTCACTGTAATCAAAGATTGAATTTTAAAAAAGTAAAAAAAGTGTAAATCTATGCAATATGTAATTTAGAAAATGTTGGAAACATGATTTATTATTGTGTGTATCAATTCATGTAAGTTTGTCTAGGGGCATAAGAAATTGATTCTAGGAAGAAAAAAATAATTGAATATCTTTTCTAAAAATAATGAAATGAGCAATTCTGCTCCACTGTTAATGTACCAGGCAGTTTTAACATTTAAAAGCTTTGAGCATAGGAAAGAGAATGTTTGTTTTTGAGCCTGACTTTGCAAAAAGACTTGCATAAACTGAATTCATGGAACCAAGGACTTTGACCCCAGAGGGAGCCTAATGTGTTTGTCTTCATTCAAACTTACACCTTCATTCCAGTCCAGTAGTTCTCAACCTTCCTTTTGACAGAGACTGCTCATTCATTTCCAACCACCCAGACCCCAAATAATCACACAAGACTATATTAATTAAATCACTGCTTGGCCAATAGCTTATACATAATTCTAGCTAGATCTTCATCTTACATTAATTCATCTTTATCAATCTGTGCATCACCACAAAGTTGTGGCTTTCCTGAAAGTTACTGGCATTTCTCTCCTCCTGCAGCTGCATGGTGTCTCACTGACTTCACCTTCTTTCTCCCAGCATTCAGTTTAGTTTTCCCGCCTAGCTCTATTCTGCCTATCAGTGGCCAAAGAAGCTTCTTTATTCATTAATCAATAAAAGGAACACATATACAAAAGGGAATCCCACATCACCTTCCTATTTAGTACAACCCTTTAGTACAGTTCCTCGTGTTGTGGTGACCCCCCCCCAACATAAAATTATTTTCATTTCTTCTTCATAACAGTAATTTTGGTAAGGAATAGTGTCTCAGTTCCTAAGACCATTGGATGTGAACATTTTTTGGTGGTCATGACCCACAGGTTGACAGCCACTGCTCCGGTCTTTGCTCCTGTTTGTTTGTGGAGCTCCACATTAAACCTTTACCTGCCTCAGGACTTCCATCATCATCATTGCTGTGACTCTCCAAGGCAGTCTTGTAAAACTTCCCCAAGTGTCTGGATCCATATCATGATTCAAACAACATTTCCTTAGACATGTTTACCCTGACCACACTTGTGACTGTAGATGTTGTTCTACAGTGAGCCTGTACTTCTGCCAAATACTTAGGCTCACAATGAACAGAGTTTTTGATACAGGAAAGAAATAGGAAAATTCCTGGCTTAATAACTTGTTCAGAATGTGAAAGATTTTCAGTGGAGATGAATCTATTTCAGGTTCTGTGTTTTCTTTTTCTTTCTTTTTTTTTTTTTTTTTTTTTTTGCTCTTTGTTCTGTTTTCTGAGAGAGGAAGGGCGTGAAGTTGAATGTATAGGAAAGTAGAGACAGTTCTGCAAGGAGTTGGAGAACAGATACGAAAACAACTGAAGCATTTTGTATGAAGGTAAGACAATAGACCTGCTTATTATAAGACAAATATAACAAAACAAGCAAATAAGTACTGGGTTCCCTTATGAAAATTAGTACCTAGACAACACAGAACAAAGACATGCTAAAAGAAAAACCCCTTCTAAATTGTATCAATTTTATTAAAAACATCTAAAATGATAATGCTTTGTATTATTTGGGGGTCTTGAAACTTTGCTTTGCAAATATATTTAAAGTCTTCTGTAGAGGCTCTACCTACTGGAGCCATCAAGGCACATTATTCACTCATGTGCGAATCAATTAGACAAAGATGCCAGACTTTCAAGATGGAGTACTAGAGCCCCTACTGGAAACAAATTGCATCGGGATGATCATAGTTCTCTTTTGTCAACTGATGAGTCTAACACAGAAATTATTATTGGTTCCCCCAAATAACCATGAAGTAGTTATCATCTGTAATATACTAGCCCCATAACCGAAGATATGCAAGCATGATACAACCAGGGTGTTAGTCTCTTATAGACGAAAGTACTAGATGGTAGAAGAGAAGAGGGTGCTATGTGGAAACCATCTAATCGTTCAATGTCTAGGGCTGATGAGGAAGTGGCATCCATTAGAGTTCTCAGAAAACATAACTACAGGAGTGATAATACTGAATTAGAGCTGGTGAAGGAAGATGAGATGGGAATGAAATAAAATAAAGGAAAGAGGAAGGTTCTTTCCGATATGTCTTAGAGTTTGATTTTTTACACATGTAAGCATTCATAAAATAACATCTCACCCCTCTCGAAAAGTAAATTGAGGTAAATCTTGTTTATGTCATGACTTATTTAATATTTACATTTATGCAAACATACAAATTGTACATTATATTTACACCAAGACACAACATTCACCTCTTTATCTCTTGAACACAATGATTGCCAAACTTAGGCAAAGAAATTCCTCTAAACTGTCATCTTTTCTCTTGTGCCCTCTTAGGCTCTGATCAGAGCTGTGCTTTCTTCAGAAGTGTATAATTTCCTGCTAACCAGGGCCTATTATTTTAATATCCCTACTTGAGCCAAACTCATATTCTGGTGCATGAAAATTAGTCTAGCTAGAAAAGAGGGAATATTTTATGTAACAAAAGCATGTTCTCAATTAATATTAGAAAAAGGTCACAGATGTTATCAATTATGAATTTTTAAATGTAATAGTACAGATAAATGCTTAGGCAATTTTGTAAGTTCAAGGTTAAAGGGATTATTTTTTAAAATTCCACTAAGAAACAAAGTTTATATTTAGAGTCACAGAACAGGAGGAAATCTTTTGATGTCCTTGGCATTCATATCCAACAGTTTCCATATTTTCCTCTTAATAATTCAACCAGGAAATACATTCTAAATTTCTGTTCTTATAATGCAAAGTGCCTAGAGGTGTTTAATTGGATTTATTTTGGTCCTAGTAGCACATAAAGTAAAAATTGTGTCCTTACTGATCTTATCTAGTGTTTTAGTTAGGTTTATGTTTTTCTGTGATAAAGCGCCACAATCAAAAATAACTTGGGGAGTAAAGGGTTTATTTGACCTTTTAATTGCATATCAATATCACTACCCATCATTGAAGGAAGCCAGGGCAGGAACTAAGGTCAGGAACCTCGAGGCACGGACATTAGCAGAAGCCATGGATGAACACTGCTCAATGGCATGCTCCTCCTGGCCTGCCCAGTCTGCTTTCTTACATCATCTAGGACCTAGGGATAGCACCACCCACAATGGACAGGACCCTCTCACAAACATCATTAGTCACAACAAAATGCATCACAGGCTTGTCTCCAGGACAATCTTATGAAACATTTCTTTCCATTGAAGTTGTCTACTCTCAGTTGAATCTAGCTTGTGTCAAGTTGACTGAAAGCTAGCCAGCACATCAAACTCCTCTAAGGAGTTCTGAATAGACAAGCTATAATTATTATAGACATGAAGCTAAGCTGACTTGACAACAAAAAAAGTGCAGGTTTAAAATGGAAGTGCTTTAAGCTAGCTTCAGTTATAAGAAAATGTTGCTTCTTAGCTATATAAAAACAAGATCAGAATGAGTTTCCATTTCTATACATTCCTTAATTACTTCTGTATGTTATTTAAAATTTACATAATTTAATAAATGGAATTCACAAATGTTAGCAATAAACAAATATAACAGACTTCCCATGAGATTAAATAAAAGTAGTTTTCTGATTTACTCAATCCTACAATAGTAGGGCATCCATACAGCTTTTTCAAATGTCTTTGCACACAATCTCCTCTACACGGCCCTCTCAAACCCTTACTCTGTTTAACCCTTCACATTCCATTATCCCTGTCCCTTCTGACCCCCTGAGTCCTAAAGCCGTTTTCCTTGAAATCCCCTCCACAGCCCCTATTAGTTTCATAACTCCTATGAATAGTCCACATTAGCTATCCACTTCTAAAGATGCAAAGCTAGCATCCACATATGAAAGAATGTGCAGTGTCTGTCTTTCTGGGTCTTGGTTACCCCCATTCAGTGCAAGTATTTCCAACTCCATCCATTTACCTGTGGATGACATAACCTCATTTTTAACAGCTTGATAATATCCTATCGTGTAGGACCCCACATTTTCATGCACCATTCATCAGTCTGTAGACATCTAGGTTGTTTGTGTGACTTGGCTATTGTGAACAGAGCAGTCGTGAGCACAATGAGCATCTATCCCTCTGGTAGCATACAGAGTCCTTTAGGAATAGGCTCAGGTGTTGTCCATGGATGTAGGAAAATAAAAAATCAACACATACAAATCAGTAGCCTTCCTGTACACCAAGCCACCGAGAAAGAAATCAGGGAAATAATTCTATTGAAAATAGTCTCGAAAATACAATATTTTAGAATAAATCTAGCCAAGGAAAGACTAGTAAAACATGAGGGTTATTGTTGATAGAGGTTTCTGTCCCAACAGGTCCTGCAGTCATTCAGTCCCCCCCGCCAAACACACAGATGTCTATATTAATTATAAAACTGATTGGTCCATTATCTCAGGCTTCTTATTAACTCTTATAACTTATATTAGCCCATTATTCTTGTCTATGTTAGCCACGTGGCTCAGTACCTTTCTCGGCAAGGCAGCCACATTTTGAGTCCTCTTCATCTGGGTCACGACTGTAGACTGAAACTTTCCTTCTTCCCAGAATTCTCATTGCTCTGCCTCTACTTTCTGCCTGGTCACCCTGCCTATACTTTCTGCCTGGCTACTGTCCAATCAGCGTTTTATTAAAAATAATTTTTACAGTTGTAATTATGGTGACCTGTTCTCTTTCAGTCCTACACAAAACTGTCTATTTAGTGTCTTTTCAAGACTTTGGATCAATGTCAAAAATGTTTTACCATCTTTCCCTGAATGATTTTGTCTTAGACATAGTATATATATTTCAACTCTTTAAGGGCACATGTTGATTTCAGACATAATAATTACTAAACAAAGCTTCATTCCTATGAGAAGCGTTTTCCTAGGATTCCCTTAATCTTTGAAGTGGTATTTTCACAGTGGAGTTCATGCTTTAGTCAAGGAAGAAAAATCTCTGTTCCGCACGACACTCTTTCCAACTTCTCTACCCAAGGCCTTCAAGGCATTAGAGGCATTTTCCCCACGCTGGGTTACATATTTCATGATATCGTCATCCATAATTCATATATAGACCCACTTGAAATGCTGAGTGTTTCTGCTCATAGTCATCCAAGAAACTCCTCAGAAGTATTGTCTCCCTTCTAGGCTGTTTCGGAGAAGAGGCTTTTGTTTGCTCAAATACTCTTTTACTGGGTTTCCTTTTCTAATTGCCTTCAATTTTCTCGAATCTATGAGCTAGAGGGATGCTCTTTAAAGTACTTTGTGCCATTTCCTCTCTGCTTTAGCGGCTGTCCCTCTATCTGCACTGTTGATACACTATTGCTGCAGGTGGGCACCGCTTATCCACAAACCAGTCTTTCAGCTCTCAGACTTGTAGTATTCCCCAGAGATGGGCTGAACAACATGGCTGGCTCCACCCTGAGCAGCTTAACTCCTATTCTCTCACCGTTAGCCGTGCGTGATTAGTGAGCACGGGAAATGATGCTAGAGCCACTGAGGAACAGCATTTAGTTACATGTAGTTTTAAGTAATTAAATAGCACCATGTTGTTAAGAGCTAAAATATTGGACAACAAAGCGCCATGTCACTGAGTTCAAATTGCTTACACATCAAGTGTTTAATAGACATTGACTGATGGATACATAATACAATGTTAGAATTGAGTGCTTCTTTTTTACTTTTTTTTTAAAGTTGTTTTCATTGAGCTATACATTTTTCCCACTCCCCTTCCTTCCTCATTATTTCAATTTTAAATTACAGTTATTGCCATGTGGAATTTCAACTTAAGTTTTAGAGAATTTTTTTTATTAAGAAAGAGAAAGGAAGGAAGGAAGGAAGAAGAAAGGAAAGGATGGAAGAAAGAAAGGAAAGAAGAAAGGAGGGAAGGGAGGGAGGAACAAACAAAGAAACAAAGAAGGAAATAAGCAGGGGAAGGAAGGGAGAGGGGGAGACAAAGAAAAGTGAGATAGAAAGTGGGAGGTTGACAAAGGAAGGGAAAAAGAAAGAGAGGAAAAGACAATGAGAAGGGAGGAATTGAGAGAGAAAGAGATGAAGGGAAAGAGAAGAGAAGAATGGATGGAAATGGACTGAGATGCTTTTGAGGGAAAGCTGAACGTGATGCTGTTAAAAACCATTTCATTCTCTCTACTTACAGCTGGACATTATAATCACATTCCTTAGCCAGCTCCACATTTTAAGTGGTCTCACACTGATTGGGGCGAAGCTATCCTTCAACACAAGAACAAACCATTAATTTCCAGATTGTTCAATCAAATGTAATCAGGCAGTTCCTGGGTACACTTGTGAGACTACTGTTAACATTGTGGGTGACTGGGAGTTGGGCAGAGTGAGAGAGAGAGCTATTACCTGGTATGGCCAAATTAGAACTAGACCCTGACTTTCAGTGAGGTTTCCTTCCCACAGAACTATTCTGCGTGAGGTGCGACAGAGATTGAGAGTCTGCTGTGCCCTTTCCTAGCCCCTGACACTCTGGTGAATTGTGGTCCCTGGGGAGGTACACAATGTCCCTAGAGAAGCCAATGTTTCTCCTATTCTCTTGGGACATCAGGTGATTGATGAGCATTAGTAGCTGTTTGGGGTTAGACGGAGAAATGCAATATCAGAAATGCGATATTTGTACTCGGTTGTATAATCTTCTATTCCTCCAGAGTTCACAGCCATCAAAGAAAAATTACAACACACACAGTTTGACTAATCCCAAGCATAGCAGTCTGACGTGTGAGTTTAGTTGTACTTTTGCAGGACACAGCTTTTCATTTAATTTGATTTGTACAAAGAAGCAGCCTCACACAGATCTCCTGGGAGTTGAAAGAAAAGAGACTTTAGCACAGACAATCACAAGTACAGTTTCTAGAACTTACGGATGAGTGAGCTAATTGATTCCCATTGTATCTGAGTGAAATAGGCCCGAAGAGGACAAAGTAGCAAGATCTCACCTTAACTTCAGAGACACCAGGAGAGCAGGACCTCTGGCCTCACCAGATGTGGGGACAGAACCTCTGGAAAACACAACCTTTACTTTCAGCGATGCTGTCCCTCAGGTAGCAAGTAGTATAGCCCCTGGTTTTTTTCCCTCTGGCTTACGGATTTCATACATTAAAGACCCAGCCTCCTAAGAGATTTTCTACCACATATCTTTGGCTGTTCAACAGTGATATCTCCAAGAGGACTCCACATTTCATTCTTCATAAGCAACTCAGGCCTGAGCAGTCATCTGCCTCCAGACACAATGGTTGCATTTAGGCAGATGTTATCAGTTCTGCACAGTCCGGTGGGTCAGACTTGAATCACAACATGCTGGGTTGACGCCCGATTCATCAAATTTATCAGCATGAAGACTGTGTCTCAGGTTAGTGTCCTAGACTCAGGGCAGTGCCCAGTAGGTACCAAATGGAATGCTGCTCGGCTCTATGGTTGAGTTGCCCATTCTTTATGCTGGCTCATAGTCCAGCAATCATAACAGCCTATTATACATTGTCATATTTAGTTAAAAAATGACAGGCCTCATAATGAGTCCAATTTGTATCCAAGCTAAGCTGGGTCCCACTATGTTTCCCAGGGAATCTTCAGAGACCTCGCTTGTGTAGCTGGCTTCCTGTTCTTATCATTTTAACTGTACCCCCCAGGAGTCCCACTTGACATCAATTCGATTTGAATGTAGAAGATTTCCTCAGGCAAATCACTTTAATGAATTTTACAGTCTTTTCTGGTTCAGCCAATAGAACTATTCTTTTTTTTTTCCTTTTAGCAAAACTTGAAAAAGTTTTCCAGGAAATGCCTTTATACTGTTTACACTTCCTTGATTATTTTATAAATTATGTATTGATTCTTAGAAGTTTCTATTGGTTATTTTCCATAGGAATATTTCTTCCTGAATATTTAGTTTGTTATGACTTATATTCATTCTTACCTTACTGAGGCGATTGTGAGTGGTAAAGTCATTGGCATGGAAGGAGACCATTCAGTAAGCATCACAATCACCCCAGGAACTCCACTTTTTCCTTAAAGTCCAGACACTTGCCTAGCCCAGCGAAGAGAAGTCAGGGGCTCCATTTAAAGAATTAGACCCTTACTTTGCATTTAAACAAAATCAGAAGTACAGTTTCTACGCCAACCCATGTATGTGTTATTTTGAAATAAAAGGGTCCTTTCTTGTTGGTATTATTTGCCAAAGCCACAGAAAATCAAACATATTTTTAGTTGATAAAACTTACTATGTTTTAGTGTTTGTCTAGAGATATTTGAAAACTCCAAAAACAATAAAGAATTGTTCATGAATTAAAAAGTAAATAAACTTTATAAATAAGTTGTTAAAAGATGGTCTCAGTTTTGCACTAAATAAACTAGTTACCCCTTTCCCTTGAGATAGATCTATAGTCCTCCTTTTTGTGACTTCAGAATGCCGAGATAATAAAAAGAATTCTAAAACACAATATTCTCAGATTGCCTCCTAGAAAGTGTAGCATAATATGTGTTATTTATACTGAATTATAAGAAAAAATGTTATTTGGCTTTTACTGCTGTTTAAGAATGGAATAAGGATAATAATTGCCCTAACTATATAAAACTTGTATAGAATAATGATAGTACTGACTCTATAAGATTTGGATACAATAACGATTGTACTGACTACATAAAATTTGGGTTATCTTTCTTCATAGGTTAGCAAGCAGATGTGAACCTTAATGGCAGACAGACTATGATACTATTCTAGATTAAAACCATTTACCAGATTCTTTGTGGGGTAAAGGGTGCTGTTCTCTTCTGAGGTATCTTACTGGAGGGTGGTTATGGGCTTTGGGATGATATGAGTCTTCAATGGAAACAGACAAGGTTCTTGGCCTTTGGGCCCTAAGTTCAGGTTACAAGTTTTGGTCACTGTGGTAATCAGCATGGTCCTAATTATTCTCAAATAATTCTAAAATGAAGAGGAATGTTGCTGCTTCATCCTGAGTGTTCATAATCCACCTAGGTGAGAATTGCTGGTCTAGAAACTCATCCACAGTCTGAACTAATTTAATTCTAGTATGGACATAGAAAAGAGAGGAATGTTGCTGCTTCATCCTGAGTGTTCATCCACCTAGGTGAGAATTGCTGGTCTAGAAACTCATCCGCAGTCTGTACAAATTTAATTCTAGTATGGACATAGAAAAAATTTACTGGTAACCTTGGGTGATGTGATAATTTATTTGTGTAAGATGTGGTAGGACTCGGGGCCTCAAGATGTAATTTTTTTGCTTTCCACGATGCTAACTTCTATAGTCTGTGCAATGCTGAGACATTTTGTCATCATTCAGAATCTCCTATCTATAGCTTTATTTTTAATAAAACATCATTAAATTTAATGTCAAATGTAATGTGTCAGGAAATACAAAAGATGGATGTTGATAGTTGTGTGAACTCATTTAGTTCAAAGAATGACAATGTTATTATGAATGCATTATTTGTCAATCATTTGTTTTTTTCCTAAGTAAAGGTAACTGATTCTTTGGATTTATTATCAAAAGACTTTATGAGAGTTCATTACTTCTTGTTTTTCTTTATTTTCCCTCCCCATAACTTTTCCTTCATTATCTTTTATTATTTTTTGCACTTTCATTCTAATCATTAATATTTATTTTCTTCGTTGTTCCTTTTCTTCCTTTCTTCTTTTACTAAAAAAAAACACGTCCCATGCATAAATACAAAATCAAATAAAAAGGGATGATCAATGTGAAATATTTACTACTTGGGACAGTTTTAGCTTCTTTAGATTGTAACCTTGAGGTAAGAAATGTACTCTTTGCTTCCATTCACAAGTCACTGGTCTTGGTTTGTATTAGCCAAGTGAATAATGTTATCTGTGCTATGCTGTCTTTACTGGGTTCGGGGCTTGATTCTACAATTCTGCTTCTCACACTGAATAGACAGATTTTGAACGTACTACGCTAACTCTAACAAAAGCGA
Organism: Microtus oregoni; assembly: GCF_018167655.1. Lineage (NCBI taxonomy): Eukaryota > Metazoa > Chordata > Mammalia > Rodentia > Cricetidae > Microtus > Microtus oregoni. Next base: position 6,874,788 of record NW_024543829.1, on the reverse strand, counting down.
GTCAGACTGATTTACACTTAGCTTGTCAACATAGACTGTGTTTAAATCCAATGCATGACGTTGTGTCAACCACAACTTAACAAGTACACTAAACTAAAGAGACAAAAATGCACAACTCTATGCCTTGTTTTGTCAGCACTGTAATTACTGGGCAATTGCCAGAGGAATAAATGTTCAAGAACATTCATTAATTTCCTCCCACTATCACTTTATAATACTCACCAGAAAGCATCTAATTTACTAGTCTAGATGTTTCAAGAATTAGAGCCTATGGCTAAATTTGGATGATAAAAATGGCTGCCATAATTATTTCTACAACTAGAAACCATTGACACCCACCAGCATCCATCAGAAGCAATTTGGTTCTAACAGCTAACAAATGTCACTAACTAATAACTAAAATTAGTTGAGGCCCTTAGCATTGCTAAGGAGACAACTGTGAGCTTTAATTTTATCTTACGTCGGTCTTAAGAGATGCATTAGCTTTGGAGCGAAATGCCTTTTTCTTAAATATCTTGTATCAGCTCTTCACTCTATAGTCAGCATATGGACAATAGCTCCTCACACAGCAGCGCTTACTTCCTTGTTTGCTTTCTCTCCAGCTTGAAATGAGCTGTAGAAATTTGCAAAATGCCTCATTCTTCCATGAATGCTATAGTTATATAAATCTCTGTCTAATTCCCTTCCAGTCATACAAACTTGATTAATGAAGTTTGTGTGTGTGTTCCTCTGAAACTTGCCTTGGGGCAGAGCTTGAGAAATAGCTTCCTCCCACTGCTGAGCGTGTTTTAAAGAAAGCATACTTCTTTGTTAACTTTTAGATCCCAGACAAACTGTAAAGCAACCAAAGTCTTAGATGAGTACAAATGATGCTTTTACTCAACATCTACACAGTAATTTGTTAGAACGGATACCATAAAGAGGAAATTGTAGCATTTCTACGAAGTATGTTCAAGCACATTGATGAGCTATGTTTCGGTTCTCTTGAATGCATTTGACACCTCAAAGCCATTGATTGATTGTGGAAGGAGAACATGCGGTCCATCACTTTCTATAACCTACTGGCAGAAGAAGATGCACCTATTAAATTAGTATTGGTAAACTGGCTTCTTTCCCTTGTGTGTATAATTCATAGACGCCATGTCCTCAACTTACATGGTTATTAAAAATATTAAATGAGGTAATCGCTGATCTCTTGGCATGGCCCCTGATATATTCGTGCTCAAAAGTGTATGAAAAGATGGATGGGGCTACAGATCCATAGTAGAGTGTTTGCCTAGCACCGGGTCAGCTTTAATTTTTATTCCCCAGCCCTCACGTGCATGCGTGTGTACACACACACACACACACACACACACACACACACACACACTCACACATGTTAGAAGACACACACACACACATAAGAAGAGATAAGAGAAAGAAAGATAGTAGTTATACAGGCCCTCATGTGTTGCTTGAAGGCAGGTTGTTGTGGGTCAGGAGTGGAGCCTTATCTTTCTGGGCACTGCCGTTGCTAGAGTCAGTCATAAGCAGCTCCAGTGTGAGCCTTTTCATCCTCAGTGTGAAGATGTTACAGGAATCTCATGCAAACCTACCCACATGCAAACGGTTATAACCAAAAAGAGCCATATGGTACTATCATTTGGACAGCCATTTGGTCCTGTGTTCCAAAGTCATTACTATAACAGGAATAGGAGCTGTCCCAAGTATTTGGTAGTTCTCTTATTAGGATAGACTGTTGATTTTGGATAGCCACTTTACTCAGTATTTCAGTGAAGGCTCATTCCTGTTTAAGTACTTTTTTTATTTTCACTAATTATTTGAAAGAGGTTCAATATGAATGTTTACATTTGGCACCACGTTTTGAGTTGTTAGGAGAGGGTTGCAAAGTGATAGAACTGAGGAATTGTGGGTAAAATAAATTTTACCTTAATTAGGTAAGACATTGAGAGGAATAAACCAGTTAGAAAACACTAAGGGCAATGAGAGCATCACAAAGGAAAACCAGTAAGGTAAGTTAGGCTATCCTATAAAATGGGGACAGAGTAGTTCTATTTCCTGTGGCTTTATGCATTTTTATACTTATGTTAAATAGAGTTGCTTATTGTGCTCTGGGAATTCCATTAAGGCAATGATGTTAAATTGTGAAAACAAGCAGCCACAGTAGTAGTAAAACCTCACAAAAACCCTTAGGGCTAAAGCAGCCGAGTGGCCCATCTCGTCTCTCTATTGGTATTCACACGAGGAACAGCTGTGGACTTGTAGGTACCGACTTTTCAAACGTCTCGTCAATCCAGACACAGTGACACGTTTGATTGTGAAAATGTTCGTGCCAAGGACATAAACAGTTACAATATGAACCCAAAACTGAGAGATCATTTCATCAATATCGTTGACATAATGGCATAAAAATGTCGTAAATGACATACAAGCTTCAGTGATGACATGGAATTAGTTTTGTGTAAATAAGTCAGTTCTTGAAAGTAGTGAAAATTTTGATAGACGTTAAAATTATACTTATCAACATGAAATTCGAATTGAAGTAATTCAGACCAAACTAGTATAGGACATTGAATTTGATAGATAGGTAATGGGACATGGAGTCATTAACAATGATAAATTATCAATAAAAGTCATTGAATGTAAGCAGAACAAAAAAATACAGAAAAAAATTAAAGACTGTTTTTCAAATTTGAAAGAATAAGAACCAAACATTGAAAAAAATAATGAAACCAGGAGGTACAGAGATGGCTCAAGGTATAGGAGAACCATTGCTCCTACAGAGGACAGAACTTCGTTCCCAGCACCCACATGGTGGCTCATAACCTGTAACTCCTTTTCCAGGGGATCTGATATCTTCCCTTCACAGGTTCTGTGTGCATTTGGTACACAGATATATACATGCCAGCAAACTACTCACACACACAAAACAAGCACTTTTAAAAAAATCTGTTTCCAGACGGTGGTGGCGCACACCTTTAATCCCAACACTCAGGAGGCAGAGGCAGGCGGATCTCTGTGAGTTCAAGGCCAGCCTTAGTTACACCCACCCCTTACTCCCTTTCCAAATACCTCTACCAACAATTCCCCCTACAACTTCATGTCCTTTTCCTTCATCTTAATTTTCGTTTAGATTTATTTAGTTTATGTTTGTGAGTGTTTTGACTGTATGTATGTATGGATGTATCCATGCATGTATACCATACACATACAGTGCCTCCAGGGGCCAGGAGAGGGCATCAGATTCCCTAGAGATGGAATTATGAATAGTTGTAAGGTGCCATGTAAGTGCTGGGAACCAAACCTGAGTCCCCTGCAAGAGCAACAACTTCTCTTAACAGCTGAACCAACTCTCTAGGCCCCTTTCCATCTTTTAAATTAATAAATAGAGTCCCATTAGGGCTATCCAGATATGCATGACTGTGGGGCCAACCAGTGCCTTTATGGACGACCTGTTAAGAGCCATGCCCCCAAGGGAGAGTGACTTTTCCTTCCTTTCTAGCCATCGACTGCCAATAGCCACTTCTTAGTTAGCAGTCAGCCTTGCTGTAATTTTGATGACTTGATCCTGGAAATGTTTTGAGAAGCTGCTGTGCACTCATGTGCACAATGGTTATGTCATCTCCAGAAGAGAGCATTTCCCAGCTCTCTTTCCACTCCTCTGACTCTTGTGTTCAATACAGCAGCTCTTATGAAGGGTGGAAAGGGGTAAGTCAATTTTGTCTGAATACTGTTACCAGCCTCCCAGAATCCATAAGAACAGGTTCCCAAGTCTAGAATAGAACCCCCTGATGTCTCCTGTGCTTCTTGCCACATCTTCTTTTCCTCTTGCAAAATAATCTTTGATCTGTGACCTTGGGTGATCTCCCCAATACTACTTCATTAAGGAGAACAAGAAATGGGTTGACCTTCCTAAGGGACCTCCCTAGCATCAACATTGCTGGCAAAACAAAAAAATCCAAAAACCAGTAAAGGTATGAAGTTGGGAATATAAGCTATTCTTTCAGGCAACATTAAACAGAACAGAACCCAAGCACACTGATTCAGATAGACACACAGAGAGGTCTAAACTGAAAAAGGTATCAACGATTTTCTAGCCTCAGGTTTTCCAGTTTTAATTAGCTTTGGAAATAATTTCTGAAGTATATGCATGTGCTGTTGTATATAACAAGTTCTTGCTCTTTTTCAATTGGTAACCCTTCATCCCTTTCAATATCTCTCACATGTATGAAGAGTTCCTAGTGGAAGTAGTCAGATGGATGGGTACATGCTTACTAATAAGCAGCCCTTACTGAAGCAGTCCATAGGCGTTTGGCAGGCTTTCATCCTTCTCTATCCACTGCCTTAGGAATCCCCTGCTAGATATCTGGTCATTTAGTCAGCTTCTGCCCCATTCATTTCTCCTTCATGTCACTCCCTCGCTTGAAGATGGAAAAATTGAGTCTGCATGAGATAGCTGTGATACTCACAGCACGGCCTGCTCTATCTGCCTTCTGCATCACATTTGCGAAAAGAACCCTGCTGAACGTTAGGCTGTGTTGCCTTCCACTGTATCTGCTTCAGTGGAGGAAGGTGAGGAACCACAGCTCTGGTGAAAATCAAGATCTCTTTCTTTCTGAAGATGTCAGCTCGTACAGCCTTGACCCAGCCGGCTCTAACTTATTCTTTAACTCAGGAAAGCTACGGACAAAGCAGACCTTCCTATTCTGGGAGCTTTGACTTTGGAAAGCCTGTAATTAAAATCTCTTTCTCTGTCCCTTTGAGATGCAAAATCTTCTCAGAAGACTTTTCCCAGTTACATAACTCAGGAATGTCTTTCTCAAAGACCTAGGAAGCTTTTCTTTGAAATGTCAGCATGAAAGAACCCCCCCCCCCCATCTCCCAGTCTCCATGGGAGGGTAGAAGCCTAATTTCCATGGATGCCAATTAGCAAACACAGATGGCCTAATCACAGAGCAAAGCATTTGCAAATTCAGGAATAACTCCATGTGCTCAACACATCCTATTGATCAATCTCCCTGCTAATGGGTTGTGGGAGGGGAATCGTTGCCCTCCAGTATTTTTCCACCTGCTCATTCCTGCGCTTGGAAGCCCTTCTGCCTTTGGTGTTACTGAAATTGAGTTCCATTTTTGTTTTATTGCAGTGCTCTGAATTAAGTCATCTTTTCCTGTCGCTGTGCACTGGGATTGTTGCTTGCATATCCTCTGATCCAATTTTAAATCTTACATTCTCTTGCTCTGCTGGCTCCGAAAATGAAGGAGAATGCACCAATTTCCAATTTGTCCCTTAACAAAACCTCAAGAAACTTTACTAACCCTAAGGACCACAAGACGATAAATAAAAACAGAAAATTCTAACTTCCTCAAATGAGAAAAGATTAATTTGGCAGGGTCCTCCTTCACTACTCTATCCTAGACTTTGGTGTGATACCAGCTCTACAAGGCTGCCATACCATATATATGGCTAATTATGAATCTGAAACAATTTTCTTATGAATGGCATGTTCTTTCTGCCTTTTTCCTAGTTGGTTTCCACTGTGCCATATTGTGTAAGGGTCTACAGAAGATATGCATCATTCAAAAAGGACATAGCTGTCAAAGGTTGCAGGAAAGTATGGAACATGAGTTGAAAAGAAAAGAACATTGAACCTCTGAAGATGGAACAATGTACACTGTCCTCTTACATAGAGACAGGATTTTACTTTTCATTCAAATCTGTGCCTGAGAGAAATGGGAGTAAGCTTTCCATCTTAAAGATGCCATATGTTTGAAAAGAAAATGACATAGGGTCATGCGGTAGTTTCAATGTAATTGGCCCCCATAATCGCATAAGGAGTAGCACTATTAGGAGATATTAAAGCCCTGCTTGACTGTGCCCTATTATAAAAGACCCATTGACAGCTGACTCTGTAGAATTTCCACAAGAGATAGATAACTTATTGGTATTATGATCTTAAAAGTCTTCCATCATTACTTGTTTATTTAAAATGTGATTTGAATGAATATAATTCTTTAATTATTTTGGTACTAGCAACTAAATCCATCTTACACCAACCAATATTCCCAATTACATTCCAATCTTACATGAAAGGAGAGGTCTAGGTTCAGGAACCTCAGGACCAAGTTTTGCACAAAGGAGATTAATTTGCTCCAGAAAGACAAAAGGCAGGGAATAAGAGACAAAAACTGGAGATAGTGGACAAGGGAAAGGAAAAGAAAGCAAGAGGGTGAAGGGCTATTTGTCCCCTTGGTGAGTAGCTTTAGAAATGTAATCTAACTGATTTTAGAGTCACGTTTGCCATTCTCAGGCTAGCTAGAGTCCCTTCAATATTCATCTCATCTATTTAATATTTTACAATTTGGATGTATAAAATCATAGCTTTAGTATCTTTAATGATGTACTTAGAAGTGTATATTCTTCTGCAGTGTGTTGTACCTAATGAATCACTTCCCTGTCAAGGTGTGAGGAAAGCAGGGTATTCAATTTAAATTCAATCTACTTCATTCTGTGGGAGCTCATCTTATAGTCCAGGGTTTGGGTCTTCATACTATTAATAACACACTTTGCATTTTACCTTAACAGGTACTATATTCTTTTACATATATGATTTATAAACATTAATAGGAAAATCACATTTCATTTTGGATCTTACTAAATTATTATTATGTGACAGACTTTTTCTGGGAAGACTACACACACACACACACACACACACACACACACACACACACACACACATCTACTCATTCCAAATAGAGAGTCCATGAGAGATCAAAGTGAGAGTACCACTGAAGTTCAACTTGGTGAACCAATCAACTTTATTGAGGTTACTTATAGCAGTCTGCAAACCCAGAGATCATTGAACGACTTGCAGTTAGCTAGACAGATTGTACTGTATTCTTTTCCTGAGGCTCAGGCAACTCAGCTAGTTTGTACATCTTTCAGGATGTTTGGCGGGTCTCTACTTCTTTGAGGCAGGTGGGCTTATCTGAGATTAACACTAACAACCCTCATTGTTCTCTTTTGAGGAGAGAGGAGCCCAGGGAATCTGGTTAGTTTCTGGGTCTTGGAGCAGCTATTTTGAGTTGTTTACTTTCTGTCTTAATGAACTTCCTGCAGGATAGAATGTTTCCGTCTCAGAAGAATCTAGCACTCAATACTTAAGACTTCAGATAGATTTAACAGGAAACATGAATACATTGTATATTCTTGTATCTTTATATCATTAACAGTTTTCATTGATAACACTGTATAGACCACTGGTATATGCCTACGCAATATGCCTTCTTCCTGTTTCACTTAACAGTTATTTTTGTTGACAATTTAAAGCTAGACTGTGAAGCATGATTGATAAACATCCTTATGAATTTGTTGGTTCACAGGGAGGGGCTGCGGGTTCCTGTGGGATGTGGCTGTCCCCTTGTTTCCCTTTCATTGGCATCTCTGCTTCTCAGCTATAATATGGCCAGTCTTGATGGTCTACTCCTGGGCCTGTCAGGGCAGCAGTTCCAGGTAAGATCTTCATATTCTCTTGCTCCAATGGCTAACCAGTTGTTCTGAAGAAAAGTAGCATGACAGATACACCAACATTTTCTTAGTGTGTGGCGATGACCCAAGATGAAGGCCTAGCTTTGATGGAGAAATGATCAAACCAAAATAGCTATATGTGAATTAGGAAAAAATAGACAAATGGCAAAACCCTTGTTTTGAAGACCTAAAAGAATTTAGAGCATTTTTGTAATATGAAATTCCTCACATCTTTCAATTATTATTTTTATGAGGTAAAATAATGAGACTGAGATATAATTTAGGATGTCTGTCATGAAACTGTTATGTAAAGGTTTTAAATATTTGAACAGCACAAAGGGTAATTTAGGGTTTCTATTTTATTTGATGCCCCTGTTCAACTTTACTGCTTTTCAGGTGCCAGGATAGACTCATGACTGCCTCTACCTGTTAAGGGACACTCTAATGTCTAACATATCATTATTTTATGCAGATGACAGCCCAGTTCCTCATGTATTAATTTAATTAAAGTTCTCAGAAAAGAATAAAGGCTATTTGGAAGACTTTATGCTGACTGATGAAATTATTTGCAACTTCCTCTATGCAAAAATGCAGAAGTCTGCCTCCAACCTTAAGACTCTCTGTCCTACTTGAGTCCAGTAAAGAACAGTTCTGTAAATCTTTGAAATTATCTGATAAGTGACTGATCCAATCTCTCTGGTACAGAATGCTTCCTAGGACTTGAATGGCAGGAAATTATTGTTCATGAAAATATTTTTAATTATTTCTTTTCTTTTTTTTTCTTTTCAGATAAAATATTCAACAAAGTGAATACCTATAAGTTAGGAATCGTACTTAGTGTTTCCAAAAAAAAGCAATGTCAGGTTAATCACAATTTTTTGGGAGGGGGTTGTTTTTTGTGTTTTTTTGTTTGTTTGTTTTTAGAAGTTCTTTGGAAAAATTTGTAATTAAAATACCATCGTAGGGAAGAAAGAAATGCCAGTTCTACATTCTTTTCATAAAGAACAAAAGATGGATTTCTTTTTAAATTTTGAACTCTTTTGTATTACCCGGCAATAAATAGAAAAATATCCTTTATACTAAGCATGCAAATGCATCCATTCATATCTAGACCCGTGGTGAAGTGTGAGAGATCAAGCACTGTTTATTGCTTGATCATCCTTTCCATTCCCTATCCATGTTAGAATATGCTCGTTGGAAAAGCTATTCCCAGAATCCTTTGCAGTTAAACCCAAATTAACAAAATTTCAGTGGAACTAAGTTTCCTATATTCTGCTCATGTAAAAGTCTTCCATTTCTTTTTCCTTTCTGGTTGGCTGGAATAGAAGCAAATTCTATTGTATTAGAGTTTAAATACCTCTTAAGACATCATGCCAACCAGCTCATTGGCATAGGTTGTTATGTTATGCTGTGTTATGCTGTGTTGTGTTGTGTTGTGTTGACAACAATGACTGAAGTGCTCCAGACAGTTTTACCACAGTAGGGTTGAGGATTTTTAATGCCAAATTGTTTTATTTTAAAGCTTATAAATAGTTTCTTGTGTAAAAGGGCTATCTATTTATTCCATTATAAGACATTAACTGCTCTTTCACTTATCAGAGGAAATTCTAATTTTTCATTATGCATCCACCAGTTAATGAACACCTAGCCTATTTCTGTACCCTAGCTATACGTGTATGTAACAAAACTCCAATTTCTCTAAAGTGATCTATTTCTTCACAAATCTTATTTTTATAAGGTACAATGAACATGTCCTGTACTTTCATAGTAACAATTATTTTTCTTTCATATTACTATGGCTTCACGATTTTACTCTTTGTTCTAACTATATTTCAAACTTAAACTTCAAATGTTGCTAAGACAGAGTCAATCATAGAGAGTATATTATACTATTCACATATGGCTTTTTCAATGTTCTAGTTATAGTTTAGATTATGTAATATAAAAGTTGATTGACTAGGAGGATGCATCTCTTACCGTTTGTATATAATATAAATAATCAAATTAAGATTATTTCAATTATCTTGACATTTTCTACTGTTTTCACATAATTGCAATGACTTTATTCTCTCTCTCTCTCTCTCTCTCTCTCTCTCTCTCTCTCTCTCTCTTCTTTTTTCTTCTTTTTGGACAGCATCTGATTATGATGTGGCCCAGACCAGTTTCAAACTCTTGCTCTTCAAGTCTTAGTCTTGCAAGTATGAAAACTGTTAACAACCAATTAATAACAACCTTTCAAGGCAAAGGAGAGAAATCAGAAGCTACATAAAGAACAAAGAAAATAGATGCCTAAGAGAAGGAAGCAGGTGTTGTTTATCCAACAACTAAACACCAAATAAAGCAATAATAAAAAAATAGCAACATTTACATTATCTGGTAAAACCTTGTCTGTTACAGAATGCACAACTCTGAAGTTTGTGACGGATCAGTCAATGACCAAGACCTAAAGTTTAGCACAGGAATAATGCTGTGTCATGCTAAAGAGATGGCTGAAAAAGTTAGGATTTGGTGCTCTTCCAAAAACACTGATCAATTCCCAGTGCCTACAAGGTAGCTCACAACCACCTGTAACTTCAGTTCCATGAGATTTGACTCCCCCGTGGTGGAATACCACTTTAACTACATAAAGGTGTGTTACATTTGTTTTTACAGTGTTTGTTTAATTATGTAAAGGTGTGTTGCTTTTGTTTGCGCTATATCTGTTTACTTATGTAAAGATATGTTGCTGTTTCACCTTGTCTGCCTAAGGCACCTGATTGCTCTAATAAAAAGCTGAAGAGAAGCTAGGTAGTAGAGGGTTAGGTGAGACTGGCAGGCAGAGAGGGTAAGTAGGAGGAATCTAGACTTGAAAGGAAAAGGAGGAGGAGAGAAAGAGGGAGAAAGAGAGGGACATACCTGGAGCCAGAAACCAGGCAGCTGTCAGCCAGTCAGACACTGAGTAGGACATACAGAATAAAAGAAAGGTAAAAAGCCCTAAGGCAAAACATACATGAAGAGAGACGAGAAATAGACTATGTTAAACATCAGAGAAGGCCATGCATTCATAACTAACCATAAATCTCCCCCTTTGACCTCTGTGGACAACAGGTATGTGTGTGATGCACATACTACAAACATACTTGAACATAATTAACTCATACATATAAAGTAACGTAAGGAAATATAAAACAGAAAAGGAATAAAGTAGTACTGCTGTGTGCAATTTATACTTTCCTAGCTGAACTAAACTAGAGGAACTCTCTATAAGGTCAACGTTCCTTCCTACCACAGTAGACTCAAGTCCCTGACTGGGGCTTCTCAAGGGTAGTTTTGTGCAAGAAAAGTAAATCTACTTACTATCAAATTCAAATGGTCTATATCTTTTTGTAAAATGGTCTCTCTGACGTATTCTTATTATTACTTCAATTCCAGCTTAAATTGTCGACAAGTGTCTTAGTTAGGGTAACTATTGCTGGGATGACACACTATAACCAAAGCAACTTGGGGAGGAAAGGGTTTCTCTGGCTTAGGCTTCCACATCACTGTTCATCATCGAAGGACATCAGGACAGGGACAAAAAAAGGGAAGGACCAGAGGCAGGAGCAGCCATGGAGGGGTGCTGCTTACCAGCTTGCTCTTATGGCTTATTCAATCTGTTTTTTTTTTCTTTTTTCTTTTATAGCACCCAGGACCACCAGCCCAGGGATAACACCACCCACAATGGGCTGGGCCCTCCCCCATCAATCACTAAATAAGGAAATTCCCTATAGACTTGCTTCTAGCCCAATTTTATAGGTGCATCTTCTCTCTTGCTTGTATCAAGTTGACACAAAACAGCACAATGTATCAATATTGGTCCTCAGCCACAGAAATTTAACACACGCATGCATGTACAAGTACACACATATACATGCACACACAAATACACCGTTCATATCTGTGCTTTTTTTTGCTAAAGTGAGCAAGGCAGCAATTTATCTGTGTTGAAATCTTAGCAACAGAAATGTAGACAGCTAAAAGTTGCAATGTTGCCAGTTATTCCTGCCTTTTCCATTTGACAGATGTAAGCAGCAAACACCCTGAACTCTACAGAATATTGCAGATGTTCCAAGCCTTTGGGGAATCTATTTGGTCTGAAATAAAAATCTGTTAGACACAACTCCTGCATGAATAAACCTCTGGCCTGAAGTTCAATGTCTTATTAGTTCTTTCAAGTTTCAACGTCTTCTAACACCTAATCTATGAAGCTGCTATTTCCTATCATTCAGGTCAAGACTTAAAAGATATTACAGGTTCTGGTCAATTTTTAAATTTTTAGCAATGCTTAGTTAAAAAAAACTTTTACGTTCTAAAGAAAATCTAAATTTCAAATTACATGATAATATCATGGTTAATGTCCACTTTTTTTGATGAATGATGGATAAAATCTATATAGTTATTTGAGAGAAAAAAAAGTCAGCATATGCCCAACTAGCAAGGAGTCTGATTAATTCATCCAAGGTGAAGACACTCTTTCTGATCTTTCCTGATAGGCAAGTATTGTTTTTGAACGAAAAAGAAAGGAAGAAAGAAAGGAAAGAAGTGTGGCGGACCTCTCGACCGGCGAAAAAGAATAACCACCACATCAGGATTCCACTCAGATCACGCTTTACTGGAGTACCCTTGATTGATGGGGAGCATGAAACTAGGGGTCAGGAAAACAAGGGGCAGGAAGGGAAGGGCAGGGAGAGCATGAAGCGAAGGGGAGAGGCAGCAGGAAGCGAAGGGGCGGGGGGGGGGGGGGGGGGGGCACTTAGGTAGGGAATTGGCACACGGGTCACCCTGTGATTGGCTGCCACCAACAGCTGACACCAGACCGCATCGGGATAGGCTCAATGATCCTCATCCACTGCGCATGCGTGAAGCGGGGACTCGCAGCTCTCAAAGCCATAGCCAAATATGGAGTTGTTTATAACCAACAAGACAGGATGTTGGCGCCATCTTGTAATGGCGATCCTGTCCGGCTCACTACAAAGAAGAAAGGAAGGAAGGAAGGAAGGAAGGAAGGAAGGAAGGAAAGTACATGACTGCTCCTCGGTGTGGTGGAGGAGAAGGTGTATTGCAGAGGGAAAACATAGCCCAGGACAGACATTGGGAAGAGTCCAGAGTGAACACGGCCAGCCTGATCCAGGGCATGTGAGGAGAGAAGGGGTGGGGGAGGAGAAGAGAGGAGCCACAGACTAAGAGAGTTAGCCTGGGCCAAGAAACTAACCAAGAGACCAGGTAGGTAAAGGGTAAACACAAAGGCCAGGTAACCGAAATTGTATCATATAGGGAAGGGCAGTTGGGGGAAGGACATCCGAGTCCCCAGGCTGGAGAAATATAGGGTGGGGGGAAGCAGCATGCCAGCCAGAAAAACCCTGTAACAGGCAGGGGCTGAGGGATGCTGGGAGAACTTGACAGTCAGGCCCACTTTGAATTAGTAAATACTACCTCAGCCATTTTCCCCATGTTTGATAACAGTTTTCAGTGGCCGTATTTCCAAACTGTTCACCTGAGTAAAGTTACCACCCCGACACAAGAATGAACGGTCCAAGAATCTCACCCAACCCCAGGGTCAGTTCTTCAAAGAAGTCTCCACAGTGCAGTTTTCTTATGTTTTTAACCTTTCACCAGAGCTGAAAGTGGCTTCCACAAATGTAAAATCAAGGAAGTAGGAAAATAATTTAGGTTTCAGTACAAGCCTAAGACTTCAGCCAGACTGTCCATGTACTCCACATAAGCGAACCCACAGGTTATCCTGCAGTTAATGGGATGCACTCAACACCTGTGGTTTGCGGGGCTAGTTGTTACAACAAGCAGGTGGATATTCCTGTGAACGAGATGCAGGTCGGATTTAACCATGTGCAGGTGCACTGGTATCCTGAGCTTATAATTTTAGAAGCCCAATATCCTTACTGTTGTCATTTATAATCTAGAGGGCAAGAAAAATTAAAGATATCTTATTACCTTTCAGAATTTTGCAGGGCTTTTGACATGGCGTCTCTGTGATAAGATGATATTAGCTTTGCACTTCAGAGTCATGGCAATGCAAATAAAATACTTTTAAAATTGAAAATTAATTATGGATACAGTATTCTGTCTGCGTGTATGTCTGCAGGCCGGAAGAGGGCACCAGAACTCATTACAGACGGTTGTAAGCCACCATGTGGTTGCTGGGAATTGAACTCAGAACCTTTGGAAGAGCAGGCAATGCTCTTAACCACTGAGCCATCTCTCCAGCCCCTGTATCTTCTGCTTTATAGGTAAGAGAAGGGATAAGGGGCTGATCTGACATGAAGATGACAGAAGGGGAAAGCAGAACCAAGCTGCAGGTTCTTCTTCTCTTGTCCATTTTTATTGAAAATAGACTTTTCCCCCTCACATAATATATCCTGACTACGGTTTCCCCTCCCTCTACTTCTCCCAGTTTTTCTCTACCTCCCCTCATATCTGGGCCCACTCACTTTTTGTCTTTCATTAGAAAACAAACAGGCTTCTAAGCGACAATAAAACAAAACATAAAGATAAAGCAAAAGGAACACACCAGAATTGAACAACACAAACAAACCAAAGGAAAAGAGCCCAAGAAAAGGCACAAGAAACAGAGAATCACTCTTTGTACAATCAGGAATCCCATAAAAACCGTGAACTGGAAGACATAATAAATCTGCAAAGGAACTGTAGGTTAAAAGAGAGAAGAAAAATCAATAAATGATGGAGGAAGGTCATTGGCTAATAAAGGCACTGCCCTGGCACATTTTATTGGTTAGAGGATAGGTGGGAGGAATAAACAGAACAAAATGCTGGGAGGAAGAGGAAGTGAGCTCAGTCGCAACAGCTCTGCTCTCAGGAGCAGACGCCTGAGAGAGACGCCATGCCCTGCTCCTGGGATGAAGCTCCGACCCAGGATGGACATAGGCTAGAATCTTCCCGATAAGCGCACCTTGGGGTGCTACACACAGATGATTAGAAATGGGCTAAATTAATATGTGAGAATTAGCCTAGAAGAGAATGGGCCAACCAGTGTTTAAAAGAATACAGTGTCTGTGTAATTATTTCGGGGCATGAGCTAGCCGAGCAGGCGGCTGGGGTGCTGGGAACACAGCCCCGCTGCTCCTATTACTACATATGGCGCCCACGTGGACAACTGCTTCCATATAAAGCCTGAGACAGCTTGGGAAGTAATTCTAGAACAAAATGAAAGCATTGTGCCTGGTTTCTTGGTAGCAGCAATTTCTCGGTTCTACTCTGCTTGCTAGAAGCAAGCAAGCGCCTCATCTAAGAGAGGCTTCCTGACTCAGCTTTAGCTGCAGAACCCTGCAGCTCATTAAGAGGTCCTGCCACGAAACACTTAAACAGTGTTGACGAAAAGCTGAACGCACGCTTTTCAGTTTTCAGCCGTAGCAGGAAAAAAGCTGTGCCGTTTAAAAATGCCGGCTTTCTGGGCCATCCTGCCAGGGCAAACTCTGACTGTTTGAGGCAGGAGGGCCGGCTACCGAGAGGAGCCGGCTACCGAGAGGACTTGAGTGTTGTCTGTTGTGGCTCGCTGGCTGGAAGGGACCTGGAAACGCCATAGAGTTGTGGCAGTAAACATGGCTGCAGCCTGTATATCCGCCACGAGGCTGGAAAGCTAAGGAATGGACTGGATCTAGCTGACAAAGCCATGCCTTTAGTCCTACTGAGATTGCTTGGTAAATTAAAGATTCATGTGGTCAGAAAAAGAGAGATATACAGTAAAGAGAGATTCAAAGACAGAGAAAATTTCTAAATGGTTTGAAGTGTGTTAAAAATATATGCAGACTAAAATTTAAGGTTCTTAAAGTAACAAAAAAAAAGGAAGAGAGTTGTTGTGTGTGGTAGCACACGCCTTTAATCCCAGTGTTTAGAAGGCAGAGACAAACAGATCTCTGTGAGTTCAAGGTGTAGTAGTGTACACCTTTAATCCCGAATGCCTAGGAGGCAGAGACAGGCGGATCTCTGAGAGTTCAAAGACAGCCTGGTCTACAGAGTTACTTCAGGTCAAAGATACAGAGAACCTGTCTCAAAAAGCAAAGAGTTAAAAGTAAAAATAAACAAAATAGAGGTTAAAACAAAGCTGCACAAAGATGGAAAATACACAGAGAATCTTGATACTGTATGCTATTATGCTCTCTTTGAATTATTTGAATGCTGAGGAAGGAGCAATAGCTACTAAAAGATATTTGTTTATAAATGCTGCTGAACTAATCCAACATAGATATTATGAATTTGGATCTAAGGATATGATACTTTGGAAAGGAGTTTCTTATTTTGTTTTCACAGAGGATGAGACGCTGTTCATTTCTTCTATTCTGATTTGGTATGATGGACCACGTCCTCCTGAATGGTTCCTGTGCACACCTTCAAAAAATTGCTTCACTCAACTGCCAACTGAGATGAAACTAGCACACAGGTTATACCATGAATGACCTAATTAACGATGCCCCCATTCAGCAGGAAGCAGTTTGGAGAGAAATAACTGCGCCCATATTCCCAAATATGGTTTATAAACGTTCTTTTACATTTAAAGGGGGATATGATATAGATATGAATAATTTACATTAGTATAGATTTTGCTTTATTAATAGAGATTTAAGGTCAATTTTGTTATATGTATAAGTGTTTCTGATTTTGATTAAGGTATTGTGATAGTGTAGTTCATTTAAATATGTACTGTATAATTAAGAAATATAGGTTGTTAATGGATAATCATCGATAATAGTAAAGTTTGTAGTCATGTTAATTAGATTTTCTAGATATATAGAGATATATTTTAGATAGACATTCTTCATGTCTTTCAAAGATTACAGAATAGGACATTTAATGTTTTAATAACTGAGGACTTTTCATGACAATAAGACACTCTGCTCCTGGCAGCACCAATCTACTTCAAGAGGAAGATGGGCATCGAAGAGGCACCTTATGGAGTTTGATAGCCATTTGGGCAAGAAACTGCTCTTGCCTGGACTATTGCATAAACTGGACACAAAGAACCTGCAGAGAGAGGACTACTGAACTTGCCTAAGGCTGAAGATGGATGCCCCAACAGTACAGAGGAACTTTGGGTGACTGTCCAGGCAGCGAGATGTCTCCGTCATTTCTAGAGTTTTAAAAGTTGCTTTTTTCTTGTTTGCTTAGGTAGTATTGTATCTTTCTGGAGTCTTTGATGGAGTTAAGAATAGTTAGTTATAGTTATAGTTTTCCTTAGTTATGATAAAGATTATTATAACTTTTACTTGATAACTGTTTTATTATATGTAATTTTGCTATGTTAAAGCCTTTTTTTTTGTTTAAACCGAAAAAGGGGAAATGATGGAGGAAGGTCATTGGCTAATAAAGGCACTGCCCTGGCCCATTTTATTGGTTAGAGGATAGGTGGGAGGAGTAAACAGAACAAAATGCTGGGAGGAAGAGGAAGTGAGCTCAGAGTCGCGACAGCTCTGCTCTCTCGGGAGCAGACGCCTGAGAGAGACGCCATGCCCTGCTCCCGGGATGAAGCTCCGACCCAGGATGGACATAGGCTAGAATCTTCCCGGTAAGCGCACCTTGGGGTTCTACACACAGATGATTAGAAATGGGCTAAATTAATATGTGAGAATTAGCCTAGAAGAGAATGGGCCAAGCAGTGTTTAAAAGAATACAGTGTCTGTGTAATTATTTCAGGGCATGAGCTAGCCGAGCAGGCGGCTGGGGTGCTGGGAACACAGCCCCGCCGCTCCTATTACTACAAATAAAGTCACAAGATTTTTTAAAAAAGGAAAGAAAAAGTTCTGTCATGACATTACGAAACTAAGAACCTCCAAAGATGCCACTGATTTTTTCCAATTGGCCATCTACTGCTGCCATGTATCAAGCTGCAGTTTTAATCAATACTTTTCTTCTAAAACACGAACATGCTCTCTATAAAGTTTCCCTAAATCAAATCACAATGTGGAGAAAGATCATGATATCCTTCAAGCCACTTTCTAAACTCTTACTGAGAGAATTATAACACTACATTACAATGATGTTTTCTATTACCAGCTAAACTACCCTTGATCAAAGTAGGTTGCAATACGCTTATGTCTATCAGAATACTCATTACATGTGATATGTGTTATCTTTGCAAGATCTAACATGAAATCCTGATGGGATAAAATGGTCTTAAGAAGGATAAAATGATCTTAGGCAACCAAGGACAAGTTTTTAAATCAAAATTTTCTTCACAAGCAATAAATTATTTTCTCAGTGATATGCTAGTTACAGCTCATTACCAACTCGTATCATACCTGATTGATTTAGCACAGAAGTTACTCAAGGAGTTTAAACTTCAATATCCAAATGGAAATAATAAGTCATACAACATAACTCTTGATAAAGCAGGCAGCCATTAGGCTGTTACCAGAGTGTTCTTCTGCCGTATGACATTCTAAGGACGCTATGGTAGCCTCTTCTTTTTCAGTGATCAAACAATCACACGAAGAAATTCCAGTGTGTGGTGAATTCCCTTAAGGAAGACAGTTGGAAAGAAATGGGATTATCTTGTGAAAAACTGCCTCCTGAGACATCAAATGGACATTAGAAACTTGCTATAATAGTGACGCTGGAACCCATAGGAAAAGGTGGCCTGACCTGAAGGATGTCTCAGGCAGTCAAGAATTGAACTTTGTCAGCTAAGGCACTGACAGTGATCCTGACTTTATGACAAAAAGCAAACGAGGATATGATAAAGAGAGTTAAAACAATGAGGAGATTCAGTAATACCCAAAGCAAGTTGTTATCAAATATAATGCAGGCTAAATAAAGAATTGACCATCCCATGAAACATAATCATTAGTAATAATATGTGTTATAGTTATAGTCTAAAATTAATAAACAGCCCAAAGAAGGGTTAATATATCCTTTTCTTTTTTTAAGAACATGCACCCTACAATCCTCCTGGAGCCCATAACAGCATTTTCAGGGCTATGGCTTGGCCTGTCCCAACTTCCACCCCATATATGATCAGTTGATTCTAGCCTCTGTTATCAATACAAGATCAAGCTATAGTAATCAATTCTCTCTGTATTATCATTTGCCCTATACAACCTCAGCAGATTCTTACATTATCCTAAAAGGAAGATTAGATTTTTCTCATCTGTGTCCCCAAAAAAGAACATGCCCGTAAGAGTGGTTAAGCAATTTGACATAGCAACACATTTCATAAACCATGAACCACAGGTTCATTAAGGTCCTCTGAACTGAGCTTTGCCATGGGGTCACAGTAAGGGTAAAGAAAAGAACTTGGTCGCTTTGGTCACCCTAGTTATCTCTTTAAATGTCAGTACTTCTTCAAAGTAATGAATAGCAACCAAGCATTCCCTAAGGAGTTCTGGGGAGGATTCCTTTTCCACACTGTTGGCCTGGCTGCACTGTACTCTTAACAAAGCAGGTATAATTGCCCTCTTCCTTCAGTTATGTACTGGTTTGTAAAAGGGGGGGGGGATGGCTTGTCCATCTTCCATTTGCTTTTCCTATAACCAGATCATCTTAAGCATGAAACTTAAAAGCCTGGGAAATAGCAAGAAGATTTGGAAAGGAGAGTGAGGATGACCTGGTCTTTCTAATTTAGCAGCTCTGTGAGCTTCAGCTGAAAAGGAAACTCCAAAAAGGCAGAGCTGTGGGTACCCAACCCAGTGATATGGGTTCACCCAGCTCAGTGATATGGGTTCACCCAGCTCAGTGATATGGGTTCACCCAGCTCAGTGATATGCTGTCCTATGAGCTGGACTAAGGTGACAGCAAAAGAAATTTAGAAACAGCAGCCAGGTGTAAAAGTACTTGCCTTGTAGAAATCAGTAGGAAAAGAACATAAGGCCTAAACATACAGGAAGCTAAAATAGTCATCAAGCAATAGAAGCCCTGCTTCCTGAAGATTCGCCAGTGTTTCCAGGAATTCACTTTGGATTCTGTGTACACAAAATAGAACTAAGATGGAATGGGAACAATCTTGTTATATACTTACATAATATTCTCTTGGTGGTTCTGCAGAACTGAATTGAGTCTTCTCCTGCCAGGAAACAAAAAAAGCAAAACAAAAACCACGAAGGTGTTTGCATTAGGAAAATCATAAGGGATGCTACCTTGCTTGTGCAGGTCTCCTTTGAACCAGTTTTCAGCATCTTTCCTGACTCACCTCACTTATGAGTTAGATAAAATACTAGCCACTGTGTTGATTTTGTGTTTGTATATGCTTAGCATGGTTTTCTCGATGATTTTAAAAATTCATCTTATTTATTTAAAATCATGTGTATTATTAATGACAATACTCTCTCTCAGTGTGTGCATGCATGTGTAGATATGTGAAAGTCCATGTGTGCACAGAAGCTAAGGGGAACATCACACATCCTATTCTGTCTTTCTCTGCCTTATTTTGTTGAAATAGGGTCTTTCACTGAACCTGCACCTCAAGGCTGTTGGGTAGGATGGCCCTGTGGGTCCTCCTGTCTCTTCCAGCCTACCATAGCACATACTGGCACTAGATTTCGTGTGTACGGCCACATCCAACATTATTTTTAATAATTGATTGCAGAGGATCCAAACTCAGTTCTCTATGCTTGGACACCAAATGCTCTTCCCTGCCCTGCCATCTCCCATCCCTAAAACAATATTTTAAAACTTAATACTCTTTTATGACATTTTGAACCTGGGTCCTCTATAGTCTCTTCTGCCATTGAACTCCCGATATAGCTGAGGATGATCTTGAACTCCTGATCCTCTTGCCTCTATCTCTAGTGCTAAGATCTCAGTCATGTGCCATCATCAGTGGTTTCTGCAGTGCTAAGGATCAAATTCAGACCTACTGAATGCTAAACAGTAACTCTCATGACTCAGCTATATGCCCAGCTCAGAATTTTTTTTTCTTAAAAAATAGTGCTTTAAGCCGGGCGATGGTGGCACACACCTTTAATCCCAGCACTTGGGAGGCAGAGGCAGGTGGATCTCTGTGAGTTCGAGACCAGCCTGGTCTACAGAGCTAGTTCCAGGACAGGCTCCAAAACCACAAAGAAACCCTGTCTCGAAACCCCCCCCCCCAAAAAAAATAGTGCTTTATTATTGCTTCTGAGGAGCATCTAATTTAAGTACAACAGTGATGGTGAGATTGTATGTGGTGAGCAGTGACTTGGTGTCTAGTTGCCACAGACAGAAGATGCCACATTTTGAGAAGGAGAGTGGGGAGGAGAACTTGGGGGAAGGGATAGTTGAGATGGAGGAAGAACAGAGATGAGAGATATCTTGATTAAGGGAGCCATTATGGGATTAGCAAGAAACTTGTATCTAGAGAAATTCCCAGGAATCCACAAGGATGACCCCAGCTAGGAAGCTAAACAACAGAGGAGAGGGTGCCTGAACTGGCCTTGACCTGTAGTCAGATTGATGATTACCTTAAATATTACCATAGAACCTTCATCCAGCAACTGATGGAAGCAGAGACCCACATCGGAGCACTGGACTGAGCTCTCAAAGTTCAGTTAAAGAGTGGGAAGAGTGAGAATATAAGCAAAGAGGTCAAGACCATGATGGGTTCACCCACTGAAACAGTCTACCTGAGCTAATGGGAACTCACCAACTTCAGCCTGACAGGGAAGGAACAAACCAGTCCCTCTGAATATAGTTGACAGTTGCATGGCTGCGGCAGACTAAGGGGCCACTGGTAGTGGCACCAGGATTTATTCCTACTGCTTGTACTGAATTTTTGAGAATCCATTCTCTTTGGATGGATACCTTGCTCAGCCTAGATATAGTAGGACCTTATACAAAGCAATGTGCCTTACCCTCTCTGAGGATTAGATGAGGGTGGAGTGGGAGGGTCTGTGGAGGGAATGGGAGGAGAGGAGGGAGTAGGAACTTGAATTGGTAGGTATAATGAAAAAAGATAGTTTGTTCTCTTTTTTAAAACTAAAACTAACATAAAAAGTATGAATTAAAAAAAAAGCATTCCTGGTTTACTCTACATCCGTGGTTCTCAACCTTCCTAATGTTGCAGCCCTTTAATACAATTCCTCATGGTCTGTTGACCCCCAACCACACAATTATTTTTGCTGCTACTTCATTACTGCAATTTGGTACTATTGTGAACTGTAATGTAAATATCTGATAAGCAAGGTGTCTGATATGTGACCCCCTCCCCCAAAGGGGTCACGATAAACAGGTTGAGAAACACTGCTCTACATCATTAATTACAGTTTAGAAAAGAGGAGGCTCGGTTGTTTTACCTTCCTTCTGCTCTTAGGCTCCTGAGAAGAGTCTTGATGAATCTACGCACTGTATCTATAGCAGGGTCACTGTGTGCAACATAGAACTGAATCAAGGAGGGAACCCGTCAGTGGGTGCTGCCTTGGCTCTTGATGAAGTTTGAATAGCTTAGGTTTGTGTCTCACCCACCTCTGCAGAGGGATCCTACTTTCTCATGGAACACTGGGTGCTTCATTTTATTTTACTTCTAGCAACCTCTGTCCTCTTTTCTTGTCTTTCTTAATCCCTTTTTATCCTTTTCAAAATAAGGACAAGGAGCCAGGGTGATTCATCTAATTCTCACCTTCTGTGAGTCATGCTGGGATTCCTAAGTGTCCTTCACCAGATGCTACAGCCTCCGCGGCCTCAGCTACCTCAGCGGCCTCAGCTACCTCAGCGGCCTCAGCTACCTCAGCAGCCTCAGCTTCAGGCTGATTACAAAGAGTGAGATGCTCTTGAATCTTGAGAATTCTGCCAGTGAGATCTTAGTCTGCCATTCACTTGTTTTTAAAAATGAATGTTCTTTTAGACCTGTCCAGTTCAGACGTGCACAGAGCTGACTGCCTTCTGACTGTTCAACCCTCGGGGAATTCATTTTTTAAGTACAAACCCCAACTTCCCTTCTTTTGTAAAACAATCTATTAGTTTCAAGGCAAAAGAGAAACAGATTTTGATATGACCACATCTGTGTTACAGACTAAGTAGAACATTTATTAGAACATGGGTTGGGCTTACATAATTGGTGTAGGAGATCCCTTTCCTTTCAATACATAATAGCATTATCTGGATTTTTCTAATGACATTTTTTGGGACATGTTAAGCCCTTTATTCTTAGACTCATAGTTTTAACCAGGAAGAGGTATCTAGTTTTGTTTTGTTTTCCTTTGTTTTCCTCCCCTGATCATTGGAATGCTAGAAGAATTTTTTCTTTGTCTTTTCTGGTTTCATTTACCCCAAGACTGAACCTCCTGAGGGTTTGATCCTCTCTGTGGGTCTACTTTGCATAAGAAACACTGCTGTATTCCCAAGATGGTTTAAAAGAAAATGGTCCCCAAAGGGAGTGGTACTCTTAGGAAATGTGGCTTTGTTGGAGTGGGTGTGGCCTTGCTGGAGGAAGTGTGTCACTGTAGGGGTGGACTTTGAGGTTTCCTATGCTCAAGCTACTCTCAATATCACAATCTACTTCCAGCTGCCTGCATATCAACATGTAGCAGTTCCTTTCCAACACAATGTCTGCCTGCAATCACCATGATGATTATGGACTAAACCTCTGGATCTGAGTGACATATTTTCCTTTATAAGAGTTGCTGTAGTCATGGTGTCTTTTCACAGGAATAGAAACCTAACTAAGATAGTACCTAAAAAGTAAAAGCTGTTCCCTTCCTGTTGTTCTGTCTGTCAGAGTCACCACCAAGATACGCCCAGGCTACAGCTATGCCTGACCTTCTGCACGGTAAATATAGTTTCTGGACATAGACCTCGACACCGAGTATCCTTTTCTAGACCTTACACTGATAGTGACTGGGAATCCGAGGAAGCTACAACTCTCCACGAAGCTGACTAAATAAGTATATTTGTAGTCTACTTTCATTAGACTTCCTCTGCAGTTATTGCAAGCTGTTTAATTGATCAGAATCATATTGAAAGCCATTGTCTCTCTTTATCATTTGTTTACCAGTCTTGATTAACAAATTAGCACTTACTAAAGTTACAGCTTGACTTATTGATTAATCTCTATCCTGTTTATTTTTTTATGTCTGTGAAACTCTTTAACTGCCCCGAAAAATTTAATAATCCAGAAATATGCAAAATTGCACCATAAAGTAGGTTCTGATGAGTTAGGATGATAAGACAGTCATTCTAGGCCAGCTCTGAGTCTCATTGTTGACACGGTTTTAGATATTCCAGTTGAAGACAATAGGTTGTGCACTGGAAATTATCTTTGACTTTACAAAACACCCCTCGAAACAGATAGGAAAGAAAATTGAAGAAGATGAATGGTGAAATGAAATAAGCAAGAACTACTAAATATTAGATTCAAAACTACTTGGAAGATAAACATTCACAAGGAGTATTGGAAAATACACAAGGTAGGAAAGTCTCAGATTTATAAGCATGTTTGAAATGGACATCACAGCCTGTGCAGAGACTCAGAACGATTCTCTATCAAGGTTGGTAAATGACATTCCATTGGCCAAATTTAGTTAAGTGTCTTTTTTTTTTATTTACACAAATGAAGTATTGTTATAACCCAATAACACATACACATTTTCTTGGGTTGCTTTCTCATGGCAATGGCTAAGGTACAAGTCTAAAATACAATGTGTGCTATTTGACGCTGCAGAAATATTTGCTGAGTTCCTGTTTAAATTTAGGAATGGAATGTATCATTAATGATGAGTTAGACAAGCGGGAATGAAAAGAGAGATCAAGTGAAGACATGAATGCTGTTGACTGCTCACCACACTTTCCATATCTCTTCTTAAACTGTAGATGAGTAGACATACAACCAGGACTAAAAGATTGAGCTGACGAAGGAAAACACATCTTTTGATTTCAGACTTTAAAGACAAAAAGACACAAAAAAGTTTCACCCAAGATCATAAAGAATTTATAAAGTGTTATGTTTCTATGCTTAATGTTTCTGTGTTTAGTGGTAACGACTTTCTTACAAGGTTGCCCCCTCTCTGTCTTGTAAATCATTTATTCCTTGTGTTGCTCATTGGCTGAACCTTAAATGGTCCATCATAGCATCAGATGCTTGGCTAATGCCACTTTCAGTTCTGATTCAGAAAGAGCAAATAACCCAGAATTCATCACTACTTTCTTTAGTTCTTGTTTTGATTCCTTCATTGACTACTCAGCAGAATTCCTCTGGAGTATGCTCACTCATTATAAATCAATAGATCATATTTTCTGGAGCTTATTCCAGATACTTTGTACTGGAGAATCCTTTAGCATTTATTGACAGTACAATTTCGAAAATCAAGAACATATAATCATTAGGTAAACACACAAACACGTAACCAAGGTACATGGCTCAGGTTGATAGTGTGGCTTAGTGGTGGAGATGCTTGTCAGGACCCAGCTGTGATCTACAACACTATGCATCATGCCAATCAATCAATCTATAACAATAAGTAAACAAATGCAGAAGAAATTTAATTTAAAAAATATGATGTGGTAAGAGTATTAGGAGAGTTATAAAACAGATGAATGTCCATCTATAACTAAACTATAATATTTGGCATCATTTCTTCTACTGGATAAAAATTAACCTCATCTTTAATGAACAAAAAAATATTAACCACTGCCCCCAAGGAGTTGTAAAATAGTACAGTCAATAAAACACAGACCCCAGAAGAACACTAAAAGAATACTTAGTAATCGTTTCTGCTATTCGATGTTTCCAGTAATTTCTCTTATGAAGCAAAGCACAGTGGGCATAGATGTTCTTCCAATTCTCAGCAAAATATTAACAGAGGGCTTTTCAATTATTTGTTATTGTCTCTAAATAAGCTAGAAAAAGTATCTGAGGGGGATAACGGATGCATTAACGTGACAGAGTCCAAATCACTTTCTGATGGTACTCACAAGAAGCCATGATACAATGGTTCAATCTGGCCTAGAGTAAAGCTGGCAAGAGACAGATAATCTGTGTTGATTCAGGTGGTCAGCATCCTCATCTGCTTCACTGAAGATGAATAAACACTTCAAGATAGTTTGGGTTGAAATCAAACACTCACTGAACAAAGAATAAGCTGGGTCTAGTGGTACAGGCTTGTAATCCCAGACACTTGATTGGCTGAGGCAGTGATAGATGAGGTTGTTAAAGGCAAAAGGAACCTTTTAGTGCATCAGCGGCAATGATTTATACTTTGTATAATTTGCATAACAATATTTTAAATAAGTTCAAGTGTTTGATGACTTGCTGCTCTTTGTTCTTCATAAATAAATATCAATAAAGAACAATAAAAAGCAAATTCTCCTTTAAAATGTGACAAAACAAGACAAGTGGAGAATTTGTTGATGTTTTTGAAATGTTTGTAAATTGGTATTTGTGTTGTTGATTTAAATGTCTTGCAAGTCAAGAGCAAATGTTGAGTACTTCTACTTTATGTAGGTTCAGCACAAA
Source organism: Microtus oregoni (assembly GCF_018167655.1). Taxonomy (NCBI): domain Eukaryota; kingdom Metazoa; phylum Chordata; class Mammalia; order Rodentia; family Cricetidae; genus Microtus; species Microtus oregoni. Next base: position 6,848,851 of record NW_024543829.1, on the reverse strand, counting down.
TATCTGTGCTTGTATATTAAATGAGAAGATATGACCTAAAATGTTAATGAAAACCCACTAAACATTGAATACTTCTAAGCAGGCATAATTTAATATCTTCACATAACAACTCTCTATAAAAATCTCTTTCATTGAACCAAATTATTCTCAGAAAAGTTGAAACAAATAAACAAAAATATCTCCCACTCTTGGGTTAACTCACAGTGAGAATTGATGTTCTCCCCAAATTGGCAGAACTTTCCATGCACATGGAAAACAAAGATATCTGACCCTCAGGAGCCCTGACGATGGTGACTCTTAAATCTTTAAACACATGAGACCCCGTATGTATGTTACACAGGTTTTTTTTTTTCTATCCACAGCTTCATGACTCTCCAGAAGAGCAATAAAGCAAAGACTTGATATACTTTTGTTCCTTTCATTTGATGTTTCTGAAAAGGCTTTATGGCCAGTGACACTGTGCCAAATTGATGCTAAATGCTGAATTCCAAGGCAATTCATCCTTGCAGGACGAGGTCAAGTGTTCACAAAATCTGGCTCTCTGATAGATGCTCATGACTTCCTCCACTCTTCAAACACACACAAAGGGGGCCTAATTAGCATGCCGGGTTATAGATCTTGTAATCACCATGATTCACAGGTTAAAATAAAATTACCAACACCCCACAATTGCTTCGCTGTTGAAAGAGCACAGCTGTAACCAACAGAAAGGAAGGGATAAAAGCAGTTACTGAAGAACGAAATGGATGGCTTAGGGGTGTTTCTTGTGTTCATCTTCCAGTCTCCCGCTCTTCAGTCATTGGCTCCTGGGTGTTCTTTTTACTGTTATGTGACAAGAGCAGCTGCATCTGCCTTTTGGAGCAGGCTACAAAAGGAGGCTCTGAGAACTGACTAACTCTCTGCTCTCACTGATAATACACTTGACCCATATCATTTCTGTACCCAGTGCAGCCAAAGATGCAAGTTTTATTATTTTTTATTTTGTCTCCCGGTAGGATAAGATGTTATTTACATTAATTTAATTGATAATAAATATAGAAATGAATAAAAATAAATGCAGACAAGTAATCTCCTCCTATGTCTAGAAAATCCTGATGGTAAATTTTGGATCAACCAAACAGACATGCCTAAGTCGTTTGGATCAGATGAGACTGATGAAAAGCAGTGAGCTCCCAGTCCCACAAAAAGTTCAGTGAGGATTTTACTGTGTAATTTGTTGTATAACTTCCAGAGGTTTATAAATTCGCTCAACCAGTTCTTATAATAGAAGAGACAGCATCTAATTGAAACAAAAGCTTTCTTCAGGCATTGGAAGACCACTTGCAGATGACTTGGCTGTTCATATTAAGCAACAACACAGCTAGAAACCCTGCAAGTTCTCTTCTCCAAGTCTGCTTCTCTGTACTCTGGCTCCACAGATAAACCGTGGTTTGAGACCACGTCTCAATGTGCAAAGGTTACTGGAATAACAAACACTGGTTAGCTGATTTGATCATTCCATCCTCACTCAGCTTTCGTGCCATATGGATTCCCAGTCTCCCAAGAAAGGCTTAAACTGTCCATGGGCCAAATCAAGTGGTTCATCCAACTCCAACTGATATGCACTGTGTGCTCTCAATTAAAAAAAGTCTGCACTTCATAGACCATCGAGACAAAATATTCATTAACAAGGGGAAATGAACCTAACATTTTGTTCAAGTTTCATATACCAAACCCAAAAATTTAATCAGAATGAAGTGACTGTATAAAGCTTTGTAGATTTCCTGTTGTCTGATTGACAGCTGCATTGCAAATTGAATCAGAGTTAGTCTGTGAAGTTCTTTATGGGAAAATTATTAAGCCATGAGACTGAATCAAATTTAGATATAAATTCTGTGTGTATTCAATTGCACATTTAGATGAATTGACTTACTGTAAGAAAATAATTGAAATGAGTCGCAAAATTCAACATAACTTATCAATTCCAGAATATCAAAAAAAAAGAAAAGAAAAAAAAGAGATAAATAAAAAAACTCAACAATAAAACCCTGATATTTTCTTAATTAGATCCTACCTCAGATACTGTGGTGTTGCCATTTTGGAGAATAGCTTGGGTGCCAAGGGTCTCAAATTTCCCAACAGAATTTCACATTAAGAAACATTTATGTGGTGTGTATATAAATGATGTCATTTGAGAATACTAGGCTTGTCTAATCGAAGGTCTATGTATAGCTGCGATTTATTCATTACTAAATAATCCTTTAAACTAGAAATTCCCATGTTTCTAAGTCATGCTGTCTATAGAAAAGTGAGCTATATGTGTGACTTATTGATGATAAATAGAAAAGAATGTATGAAAAAACAAACAACAGAAAAGAAATCCTGAGGACTTACACCTCAGGTTTGCTATTTGAAGATAAGCAACCCATGGGCCAAAGGCATCAGGGCACATCAACAAAGACATTCCCCGTAGCTCAAAGATTAAGATATTCCTTAAGTTATAATAAAGTATAGGCAACAAACAATAAGAAGAAATGAGTATATATAAAGGACCGTTATATTTTGTCGACTTTCCACCTTTCTCATAGGCAAGCTGAGTTTGGGCTGGTATAGAATAGATTTTTTACATTCTAAAACGAGCCTAGAAGTATTTAGGCAAACTCAGAGGAGCCATGGGCCACAGGGACCCTTCATTCATTCTGAATTCACCCTTCATTCTGAATTCACAGCACAAGAACCTAAAGTTTTTGTTCAAATGCAGAGTCATTCCACAGCTCAAGCTCCGCCAATATCACTCTTTGTCCCGTTCCTCAAGGCCAGACAAGGTTAGGAATTGTCATTTCCTTTATCTTACCTTAAGCTTTGGTACGACAACCCACAGAGAACTTAATAATCATCAGTGCCTGAAGCTAATAATAATGGATTTAAGATCTATAAAATCATAGCAGTATAAGCAAGCAACAAAAATCCATTTTTATTAAAATTATATCTTTTTACTAAGAGCCAGTGACATCTCACATATGGGATGGGAATATAAAATGAGACAGATGCTGATTTTAATTGTGCCTAATTAAAAATTGTACGTATGTGACTGTGAACCAAGCAAAGCATATTTGGCTTCAACTCCATTTTAGAAACAGGTAGGATGGAATCCAGCTTTTAAAGTATGAAGTCAAGTCATTCCAAAAGAGTTGTACCGAAATAAAACTGCTGAGACGGAACTTTCGAATGCATAGTAAAATACTCTTAAGTTTATTTTTTCTTGGGAAATAGTTGCATAATTTGATCAGTGGTTTGGAGGAAGTATTTGTGAAGATTTTTGTCCCTAAAATATTTAGAAGCAAGGTGCATTTTCTATCTACATGGAAAGCTTGATCTGAGATAAAGTTGTTTCAATAGTAGGAGAAAAGGGGGAGAAAGCAAAGGATAAAGATTAGAAAACATGCTGAGAATTATTAAATTTCTTCAGAATATCACAGGCATCAACATTGATACACTTTGGAGGAAGCAATAATGCTATCAACTCTTCTATCAAATATCAATCTTTTCCTTCACAACACACACACAAGTATTTGCAGGAGTTTCAACCCGGTGATTTACCACAGCTGCATGCAATGTATTTTAGATGCCGGGAGCAGCATCATGCACAGGTAGTAGTTGTGTGGCTAAATATTTTCAATATCTATATATAATTAGTTTAAACCGTTTTCTTTCTGTGCCGATATTGCATCCGCCAACATGGTAAACGTTCCTAAGACTCGCCGGACATTCTGCAAGAAATGTGGCAAGCACCAACCCCACAAAGTGACTCAGTACAAGAAGGGCAAAGATTCTTTGTATGCCCAGGGAAAGCGGCGTTACGACAGGAAACAGAGTGGCTATGGTGGGCAGAGTAAGCCTATTTTTCGCAAAAAAACAAAAACTACAAAGAAGATTGTGCTGAGACTGGAATGTGTGGAGCCCAACTGCAGATCTAAGAGGATGCTGGCTATTAAGAGATGCAAGCATTTTGAACTGGGTGGTGATAAGAAGAGAAAGGGCCAAGTGATCCAGTTCTAAGCTGACCTTGTTATGAAGACAATAAAATCATGAGCTTTCACTAAAAAAAAAAAAAAAAAAAAAATAGTTTAAACCGAAGCCATCTTGTTTCTTCCTAATTATGGCACCATTCATGTCAGGGTCGCTAGTTTCTATATTTGGCCTTGGTTTTGCCAAGGTACAAATTTTTCATTTCTCACCAGTACCCCATGGGTTCGGACTTTGGCATTTAGCATTGTAATTACTTTAAATACCCGCCAGGTGTTTGCTTCTTTCAGTCTTTGCAAATCAACCATTGGAAATACGAGTGGAGATGAGAAATAAAGACCCTGAAGGAAAGTCCACTTCATCTACACCATTTGCTTACAGGTAGCTTCCATGCCATTGCCCAAGAAGAGGAAAAACCTCCTGGACAAGTAAGTTGTCCAGGACAAGAAGGACGAGCAGTGCAAGAATAATGAAGCCCTTCACTCTTCAGTTGTTCGTGATTCTTCAGTTCCACTAGGATCTTTCCTTAAAACTCCATGGTAAAGGAAGAGCCGCCTTGTAATCAGATGCCAATAATTGTCTTTATTCATGTCTTAGATAAAGGAAGAAATAGCCCAAGCTAAGAATATGTGAAAGAACCAGTGGAGACATGGCCTGTCTGCGTGAGGAGAATCCTGGGAGTGCTGCCTGGACGACGCTAGTGAAAAGGAAATTTTGGTGTTGAGACAAACCCATAGGTCTACTGAAATAGAGTAGGTCTACAAAGGGGTTGCCTTGTCTTTCATTAATGTTACTAATGAAAGTACACTCTGAATAGGAAGCATTAAACAATGGTGGAGGATGACTTGTTCTGAACAGCCACACAGTTCCCGCACAAAGCCTTTATGAGTATACTGCCAGGAATGGAAGCTATAAACAGGCTCAGTGTTCAGACTTCTTTCCTTTGAGGCTACTGTTTCTATTGGATGCCTAGCAATGACCTACACACAGCTTATCGCTTTAAGACATGAAGCCTGAATTCTGGAGAGAGAGGGATTTCACAGGCTCCCCAATACTCTAATCCTGGAGGGTACTGGGATTGACCCCTAAGGAAAATTGTGGGTATTTCAGATGAGGAACTGCCTTCCCTGCTTTTTACAGGAGCAAAGACTTACAGATCCCCCCTAAAGATCTATAAAAGTAATGATTTGCTCACGTGGAATCCTTATAAAACATTATCTCAGACTCGATTCCTCCTTACAGTAAAGGAAGGAGAGTGAGTTCCATGACCAACTAGAAGCAGAATTCCAAAGCCTCTACTAAGTCTAAGGTATAGGCTGGGGTACCTTAAATGTTTAGGCTCTTCTTTCAGGGTGTGTCAAGCACATTGACTCCGTGGCCAATACAAATTGCTGAAACTAGATAGAAACTGTTTGCAACTGCAGTTCACTGGCTGAGAACTAGGGATGAACACGGAGTTGGCTCTACCACCATGACTCCTAGGAACACAAATATAGAGCATAAAATATCTGCTACTACTTCTACTGCACGGACTGCTTCATGTGAGGCTTTGAGAGGAGTCAGGTGATGGAATTTTCTTCCAGCAGAACAAAAAGCTCATTAGACTTGGAGCTGCCACTCTCTTTCCTTATATCAGCAGCGGCATGAGGAAGGGTACACATGTCCATCCTGTAGTTGTAGCTAACTCCAGCTGTGAAAAGAAGACAAGGTTGCTGCCACACTATGACAGCAGGAAGTCGTTGCAGCTGGACTTTGAGTTATTGGTGCATCTTTAGTGCTGTGATACCCAGGTGGAACTGTAGACTCGTGGCTACAGCAACAACTGTAGAGAAACAAAGAAGCCTCGCTCCCTTTAGCATGAAAGTCTCATTCATGCTGTACGCAAACAACTTATACCCATGACATGTTGGTTAAGTACGAGGGAAAACTAGAATGTGTCATGGAAAACAGATGACAAATGCCAATGGCAACATTGGGATCTTTTTCAGCCAAGGAACCTCTATATTTTTCTTCTGCAGTTTTACAGTTCTTACTGACCATAGAGTCTCACTTCTAGACTGTCTTATTTGGAAATAGGACACTTTCAAATCAATGGTTTAAAATGAGGTCATCCTGGAATTAGATAGGATATTATCTCCATCAGCCTGGAATTCTTTATGACAAGGGATATGTAAACACAAAGACAGACGAGCTGAAATAAAATATGAGTACAGAAACAGAGGGAAACAGGCATAGAAGGAAAGAAGCAGACACTGCAGTTATGCTACAATCTAAGACCACCCAACATTATTGGAATCTGGAAAAGAAAAGAAGGAACTCCATCTTGAGATGGATCATAGGGACAGCAAACCTGTGAACACCTTCATTTTCTTATTTAAATGCTCTGTAAGTTCACAAGACTAAATTGCTTTAAGATATTCAGTTTGTAGTAATTTGTGACAACCATGCTAAGAAAACAATATACCAACGGCACTAAATGCTTTTGTAGAAATTTCAGTTATATGTGTATTTTAAGGCTCAATGATGAGTGTATCCAACTAGTGTAAGAAATAGGCCATGGAGACTCTGTGGACCATTATTTCCTCAGTTACTGCTCTTTGTGCCAGCTATGTACAGGTGAACCATTTAATACAGTGAAGGATGTATATCTTTTACGTCCTGCATGGTCTTTTGTTGGTTTTTTGACATGAGAAATTAGCAGTTCCTGTCATGCAAAGTCGTGTACAATGTGCCTGGCAGCGTGAGAAAATCAATGTGCTAATCTTTTACCAGTGGGCGATGGAAGCTGGTAGCTGAGATTCCCACTCCCGCGTCCAGGGTTGACCATCTAAGATGATTTCTGCATGGTTCTAAAAGCATGCAGTCACCAGATGGAAGGTGTACTTCTGTTGATGCTCTCTATGTCCTCCCTCGTTTCACTCTTTTCTTTCTTCTCTATAATTTTCTAGGATCTGTTCTCACATCTAACTTACAAGGAATGAGCAGCGTTTCCTACTGTTAAAGAATCCCAGATTTTTTAAAAGGGCAATGAAGCTGATATTTTTGGTTATCACAAAACAAACCCTCGTGTATTGTCTTCCATATAATAGTTCTTCTATAAATATTATATGTTGCAAGAATGAAGAGAAAATAGCATCGAGCTATCAGTGATTGCACATTACGTACATATAATTAACTGCATGTTCAAATAACATAATATCTTTGTCATGATCCAGGCTGCAAGTCTTTTTCTTGCCAGCATGAGCACTGTGAGTAAATGTATTTAAAACAGCAAAACAAGCCTTCTGTGTAAAGTTGATAATTTACAACCTTAATAATGTTATTAAAAATTAAATTATGTTCCTAGTGTTGACATAATCTCAGAGAACCACACAGACTCTAGGTCTTTGCCTCAAGCACTGACCCCTGGTAGAGGTCATATGACTTTCCTCACCTTTGTTCTTTCAGGTCAAACACTCTCTGATCAAAGGTCATAGAAATTCTTATTCATTATTCTATGAGACAAATCTTTCTGAAAAGCTTTGGACCATCCCAAGGTGAATTTCTCTGTCCCTGAATACAGAACCCCAGGGAAAAGTGGAGAAGAAATGGAGGAGCACAGATCTACCTCCAATGGCCCTGTCTTAACACTACAGTGTCTCCTGAAGCCAGGGCTGGAATACGTGGAATCCTTGGCTTGCTCTCTGGCATTTCAAATAGGTACAGCACCCTAAAGTATGTCAAATGATGAGGGTTACAAGGAGCCCTGTCCCTGCCTACTCCATTTATCCTTCTTCTTACCTTGTGTTTTCTCCTCATTTTCAGTCTCTTAATGGATCAGGAGAGGGAAGACCTGCTCTCTGGTTTTCTTAAGAAGGACCTTTACATTGGATAAAGTTTTCCTGCCTTACTGCATGGATTCCTTTGAAAAGAAGAAGGGTCTTCAGGTCCACCAGCTCCATCATTTTTCTGTTTGATGAGGGCTACAAGCACTTGGTGAATTTTATCTGTCTTTAGCGACTGTGCTATGTTTTGAGTGTGAAATGTTCTCTGCTAGCTCCTGTGTCTGAACTCTTTGTCCTCAACTGGCAGAACTGTTTTGGGAGGGTCAGGGAAGAATCTGAATACGTGGCCAAGCTGACAGATGCAGACTTTTGGGGTGGGATTATGACTTAGAGTGAGGACTACTTCTACCCTGAGCTTTGTCTTTGGGTTTACCATGCTCTGAAAAAGCAGCAGGGAGTTTCCCAATGACCCCGATGAAGCTCGTCCCAGCTGACGGCTGTACCTGCTGTGGTGGACTGTGTCTCCTTAAACCATAAACCAAAAATAAAACTTTCCTTCCTTGTGACTTCCATTGTTTTATAACAACCAGGAAAAATCAATTTCCACAGGTGGACCAAGTATACAAATTAAAAAAAAAAATGCTGGAAACGCATTTGAGATCTAGGGGAGGGAAAATAATGAAGTATTTTTAGAATTTGAGGAGGAAAGATTATGATTGGGTAGTTTATTTTTTTCCCACAGATTGCTTTTTCTACATCTGCATAACTCTCTCTTTATCTCTCTCTCTCTCTCTCTCTCTCGGTGTTTCGAGACAGGGTTTCTCTGTAGCTTTGGAGCCTATATTGGAACTAGCTCTTGTAGACCAGGCTGGCCTCGAACTCACAGAGATCCGCCTGCCTCTGCCTCCCGAGTGCTGGGATTAAAGGTGTGCGCCACCACAACCCGGCTCTGCATAACTGTTAAATGTGACCTTACCATTGCTGGGTGACTTCACTTTGACTCTCTCTTTACTCTGCACTGTAGCCTGGATCCACTTGTTCTCCATACAGGGGCAACCAGGAAACTAAACTATAGGATGCAAAGTTGCTGTGGATTCAAATTAAAGTCTCGTCCTTGAATATTTTCTCAAATGACAAATTATACCCATAAAGTTTCACCAACACGATTTCCAAACCTGAGTTGAACGACCACAGACATGCTAAAGCAGACATGAGAAAGCCCATGAGGTCTCAGCCCTACACAAAGAACTACAGACAACAAAGGCATAACGAGAGCAGGAGAAATAGTCTTCCACAGGAAGGAGCACACCAATTGGTTATCCAATGCCAAACGGCCAGCTCTGAAAATACACAAGTGACATCATACTGCCTGAATAGGTTATACTGAGGAAAAGGACATATGTGTATATGTGTGTGTTCAATATGTAAATGCCCATATATACATATTTATTTACATATATTCAGGTAACAATTAATAAAAAAGAGAGATTATGAATTCGAAAAAGAGCAAGGAGGGGTGTACAGGAGGACTTAGATGGAGAAAAGGGAAGGGAGAGATATTATACGTTTGTATTATAAATCTCTAAAATGAAAGACAACGACTATCCCCCCAAAAGACAAATTAGGAAGCAGATGAAACATCCAGTGTCATGTGGTATAGTCACAAGGTAGTAGCTATTAATAAGTCAACAGAAGTTCAAAAGTATTTTTGTAGTTATTGAAGAGGTCACTTAAAAAAAATCTACAATTTGATGCAATATAAATGTTTTTGGATGGGGCCATTCTAATACCAAAAGTTCATTTTAAAGATAAAATACACATTTTTTTTCCCCACAGATACCCACTATGGTCTCACTTATAGTCAAGAGATGTCACAATATTTCTAATTGCTTAACAGTAGGTGATCAGTAAAATAATTTAGATAAGCTGCTTGGGGTGACCAGAAGAGAGGAGCCAGCTGAGTGATGGGGAAGCAGAGGAACTTCTCAAGCTCTCTCTGCAGGGTATGAAAAGGCTACAGATAAAGTGAGTAACAAGCTGTTCCCAAAGCAAAGCCCTAGAAAGAGCAAGAGAGAACAGCGTGTGACCAGCTCCATCGCTTGTCAGGTCTCTAGACCATGGGAAATGCTCAACACAAGAAAACAAAATGTGGACTTGATTTAAACTAAAATGTAAATTGATTTGTTCTTTTTGCTCTACTGCTGTGGTGAAAATGGATTAGAGAATATTCAATAAGGCAAAATGCTTATGATCTCTGTTAAATAACAAAAACTGTCACCCACTGAACCACCATACATCAGATAATAGAATGTCACCATGTCTCTTCTGTTTAGGTGTTCTTCCTAAACTTTGCGGTTAGCCAAAAGACAATGACTCCTAAAGAACCTGTCATTTGTGTATGTTCCAGTATAGGTATAAGAGGGTTCTGTTTGACTCCAGTAACTTCCTTTCCTCTTGTAGCCTATGGACTGGATTTCTCTCAGTCTTCTGTGTCTAGGATATTATTGAGGCAGCTTAGCAACCTAGGATTCTGCTTGGCTTGGGTTATGCATACATCCCTCTCCTACCAATGCACCGGGCACCCTTAGACCTCCCTTACCTCCGTGAAGCTGTATGTACACACACTTCAAAAAGGGCATGGCCCCTTTCTCTTTGGCAATCCTATGGAGAAGCCCTTTCCATGTCACCCTTATCTTGAGACACATCCTTGAAAATGGGTCAGTCCAGCCTGGACTGGCGAGGGAAGTATGAACAATAAGGTATGTTTTGTCTTCTGATTGAGCGTTTAGGTGGGAACACTTTTACTATCTTATGCCTGTGTATAATCAGATATACATCATTAAAATCAGATGCATTATAGGAGGGGACAGGGACAGTAGATAAAAGATTGCATTATCAGAGCCTATCAAGCAAAACAGACAGCCACTCTCTCACTGTGTCCCCTTATCAACCGAGCCTCTCATTCGCTTGAAATCCATGAAAGGAAATTCCAAACAATAACTGGATTTCCTGAGTACTTTTTGACTCATGGGTTTAGCGACTCATCTATACTATCATTTTGCCTTTAAATAAAATTTCCCCTGTACTTCATAATGTGTGAAACCTTGCCAAGACCTGGAAACACCTGACCTAGACACCCACCCCCAGCCACTGGGGTCATCATGACACTGGCATAGCATAAGAAAGGAGTTATGTACTTAAATTATTTCTCGGCAGTCTTTAATACTATAAAGTTGAAAAACATCCTGCCATATTTTTTTTTCTATTTTTATGAAGAGACACCACAACCAAAGCAACTTACAAAAGAAGGAGTTTGATTGGGGCTTTGCTTACAGTTCAGAGCAGGTAGTCCAAGATCATCAAGATGGGGAGCATGGCAGCAGGCAGGCATGGTCTGGGACCAGTAGCTGAGAGCTTATGTCTCCTCCGCAAGCACCAGGCAAAGAAAGGCAGAGAAAGCTTTGGTTTTTTAAATCTCAAAGCCCACCACTGGTGACAAACCTTCTCAAACAAGGCCATACTGTCTCCAACATGGCCATATCCCTAATCCTTCTCAAACAGTCCCAAAGAGACATAGGGACCAAGCACTAAAATATGAGTCTATGGGAGCCATTCTACTTCAAATCACCACACATTTATTTGCCTCCCTTTAACTAAGGTTGAAAAGAAATAATTTTATCTGTAGATTAAAGAAAAGCAGTCAATATTTTTGTACACTTACTGCTTTGGCTTAATTTGTCACCTTACTTTCCCCAGCTTCTTGAGGAATGGTTCAGAGAAAGTTAATTGTGTATCTTTGGAGGTGGACCTTTGGGAGAAGAGAAGCAGCTTGTTATCCATCTCCCTTATCCTTCCCAGCTCGCGGTACAAATTGACCTAAATCAACCAAATTAACAGAAAACATGTAGGAGGTTAGCGTATGTGCCCTTAAGTGATTGCCATGGCGAAATCATGAAACACATCCAATTTTAAACTAAACCTGAAGTGAGATGAGAGGATGTTAAGTAATTCTATATTTCTTCTCAAAATGTTTCAGTGACAAATTCCATCTTAAACAGTTAGATGATTATAAACCCTGAAATTAAATTTCATGATGAATAGTTAAGCACAGCTCTTCAGCGTCTCTGGGAGAAACCACATTTTCCACAGTACAAACACTTGAAGTAATCGATTGGAAGTCAATCGGCAAGGCACTGAAGTATAATTTTTATTTCTGAAGAACCCATTTCCACTTCAGCGACCCTGGTGTACATAACAGCCCCTGCGGGTTCCATTTGAGGGGTGGAAGTGGATAATCAGGGGTATCTTTTGTTTGGGGAGTGCTGTTTTTGCTTTACAATGTGTGTGTGTCTGTGTGTGTGAGCACACATGTGCTTATGCGTGGGTTTGTATTGTTCATGCACATACGTGTTTGAGTGTGTATATGGCTATGTGTGCATTCAGGCACATGTAGTCAGGTGCCTGAAAAAGCCCTAAGAGCATGTTCTTGACACTGGAGTTACAGGTAGTTGTGACCCTCTTATAGTGAGTTTTGGGAACCACACTTTGGTCCTCTGCAAACGCCTTCCATGCTCTTAACACTGACCCATCTCTCTAGCCCTTGTTCTGGCATTGTGGCACTCTGTGATGAGTGAGTCCTCACTTGGCTTTAAAGACTGCCGTATGAGACAGTTCAACTGAAACTGTAAACCAGAGTGAACCGCAATTCCGTGGGAAGGCCGCATGCCACGTGTATTGAAGATTCCTGAAGACTAGTGGTCTGACTAGAAATCCATAATTTTTGGATTTTTAGAATGTTCCAGATCCTGAACTGAAAACCTCTTGGACTACCTTCAATACCTTCTATTGACATTGATTATCAACCTCTGTATAGGACCTAATGTCGTTTAAGCTGTATGCTAAAACCTCTGAAATATATTAGCTTAGCAGACCACTCCTTTCCTCTGGCCCCAACACTAAGGATGCTGCAATGACCTAAGCCTGTAGAAAAGATTTCTTGTCTTGGGACCTGCCTACCTAGTCCCCACCAATGTATTTGTGACTTTGTTTTGTTCTTTGACTATAATCTCTTCCTCAGAGGGACATGTCCGTTTCAGTCAACATGAATTTCATTCTCAGGCCACGGTAATTCATATTTGACTCAGAATAAGCCATCTCTTATAACCTGGGGAGCAAAGCATGGGTTTGCGTCACTAATAGCAACTGGGCTCAAACATCTCCCTATTTATATAACTGTCCTCTGGAGCTATGACTGGAAACAGCCAAATTACAAAGTTAAAGTTTTCTTCTAGAGTTCAGGGCACAGCCAGTGTGGGAGTGTCACCGAGAGAAAAAGATCGTGACTTCCATTTTGAGAGAAAAGAAAAAGAAATCCCAGATTTTAATAATTTTAATTTTTAATAATTTGACTGTGACCCAAAACAAATGGCTTGGTTTAGTGGTCTAGTTAAAATGTAAAAACAACTTTTACTTCACAAGTGTTAGAGAAATCGTGACTGGTTGGATTTATCCCACGGATATGAAGAAAAGAAGCACAGGCGGAGCACCAGGACCCCAGGTCAGCATCCGCTTCAGTGCTAGCAGTAACTCTACGTCACCTTGGACTAGATACCTTGGCCCTCAGTTTTACCAGCTATAATAGAAAAGGTCCGTTAGCTCTGCCCAGCCTCCTTCCAGTTCGCCAAGTTCTGTCTCCCATTCTCCACGTACTGGTGTCAGGAGAGCATAGTATGGAAATTGCTTATAGCCAGGAATTCCATTTTCTGGCTTTTTGCATCTAGCAAAGTCATGCAACTAGCTTAGGTTTTTTATTTTTTTTTTTTTTCTTCTGGGCCAAAGTAATTAAAGATATTTCTGCTTTCTGGGACTCAATACAAAGACCTCCATACTACAAGACATAGCCTTGGCCTTGAATCACCATCCAAACAGAAACCTCTATACTGACGTTTTATACATAATTTGATTCAATAACTTTAAAGGTTTACTGTTAAGGCAGCAATTCTTTTTGTAGTAGAGGTATTGTCTGCCGCTAAATTTGTTGTATTCTACTAGGCAACTAGCTAGAAGCATCCTTCCTTATCACAATCCTTTTATCTCTTCAGGAAATTGCACGTGCTTTCTTAGTGATTTGTGAGGCTAACTCTGAGAGTTAAACACCCTCTAATCTTCCTATTGATATAATCTATAAATACCCCAAAGCCTTGGGGACCTTCATTCCTTGCTATGACACCACTAGATATTTCAAGTCTTTGTCCTGTGGGTATCCAGTAGAACAGCAAACAGGATTATAGGAAGTTCAAAGATGAAGCTTGGGTTCTCACCTCCTTGATGTTACAGTGCACAAACAGCCTGTAGTGTTGTGTGCAGCTTTCTTTCTCTGGCTGCGGAATTTGACCGGGTAGAGTGCCTGTCCTACTTCTGCCATCGTAGCTCTGTTCTTAGAAAGGCCTTTCTCAATTTCTCGTTCGTGAAATAAGGAAATAACCCATTTTTGAAAATGTATTATGAGAAGTATATTGTCATTTGATTGGGTAGAGTAACCACAGTATATCTGATTAACAAGAGATGGTATTATCCATCCCTTTGATACAACTTCTATTCCCAGTTAGGGCACACTTGAAGAATCTAGTAGTCTCCAGTGTCTCTAAGATAGTGCATTAGCATATAATCATATACCTTCCTCTTGTGTAACTGGCTTTCCTAGAATCTACTGCTGCAGCTACTTCCTGTCTGGGTTTTGATATATGACACATTCTGGTTCTGAAGTCACCATTGCAAATATATTTTCATTACACACTAACTTTTTTTTTAAAAAAAGATTTATTCACTTATTTTATGTATATGAGTTATATGCTGTAAGTTGCTTCTGATTCAGCTGGTCTTGTTGAGCTGCCTGGCCCACCTAAATAGTATAATGTTGCCATCTATAGGTACAAATTCTTTGTTAAACCTGTGAGGCTATTAGATGATGTGGGATGTTCTTCCGTATATGTTTGGCTTTTATTGGTTACTTAATAAAGCTGCTTTGGCCTATGGCAGGGCAGACTATAGCCAGGCTGGAAGAGATATAGAGCAAGAGTAGGCAGAGTCAAAGGAGATGCCATGGAGCTGCTGAAGAAGACAGATGCCGCACAGAAACTTACCGATAGGCCATAGCCTTACAGCAATAAATAGATTAATAGAAAGGGATTAATTTAAAATGTAAGAGCTAGCAAGGAGTATGACTAAGCTATTGGACAAATAGTATTGCAATTAATATCATTTCTGTATGATTTTTCGGGTCAGAGCTGTCAGAAAACAAGCATGTTACGTAAGTACAGTTACGTTAGTTACATATCACTGAAATGGAGAGATGAGGATGAAAGGGAGAGTTAGGAACATGCCTGATTAGGGAAGTTGCTACAAACAGTTTTATTCCTTGTGCTTTAACAAACGTAGCTGCGAGTTAAAGATGCTAGTTATGGATCAAAGCAGAATTGCAAGAGACAATAAAGGACAGAAAATGGAAAGAAGCTGTGGAGACTGACATGCCAGGGGAGACTTTCAGAGAAAATAACCAAAACCTCTAATTGAATGCAACCTCTGGGGTACTGAGCTATTTGGATGTTATGACTAGTTGTAGATGTTTGGTTTCATGTTGAAAGTCATTTGGACAAGAGTAAGATGAAATCTCATTGTAGTTTTGATTTACATTTTCCTGAGGGCTCGGGAAGTTGAATATTTCAGAACAAGCCAAATTATGAAATCAGCTTAGGTGGTAAACAGTGAAGGAATAGTGAAAATTGTATGAGATTATATGTATGCATGTGTGTATATATGTGTAGAATATACAATATTCTAACATATACATCAGCATAAAGAAATACATATGTGTATATACATATATACATGAGTTTTACTAAAGCATAAATAAGAGTAAGATTATATTGTTTTCAAGAAAATTGATTGAGCTGGATATCATCACAGTAAATGGAGCAAGTTTCCTTACAGAGAAGTGCTCTCATGTGTGAGCTCTAGGGGAAGAATAGAAAGGACATGAAAATAAAAAGGGATTATTAGTGATGTGAAAGGAGAAGGGAGGGGAGGAAACAAAAAAAGGACAAGAAAGTCATAGGAAGGAAAATATGATCAAAGTGTATTTCCTGTGTGTGGGTATGTAAATAACACAATGAAACTTCTTACCTTGTTCAATCTATGCATGCAAATAAAATCAGTCAGTAGAGAGTTTTCTCCAGCTTTGCTAATAAATCTTAAATCACTGTAGGTGATGATGAGATAATTTGCCCATCAAGTTGAGCAAAGACCAGAGAGACCCTCTCACACAGGGGTCCACATGGTGAATGACAGTTGGGTCTTTAGTAGAAGTCTGGAGTTGGGAATTCTAATTGTGTTCTATCAGCAAGACATAGCAGAACTCAGGGTCATGATTTTGCCATTAATATCAGGGCTGTGTTTTGATAATCATAAAGACATTTTCTCTATTCCAGTGACAAATATACCAGCAAAGGCTTTGGAAATGAAACCACAGGTAAGCATTTTAGCAGAAGCAGAAGAGTGAGAAGGGAATGAAGTCAGTTCACATGCAGCCAGAGCTTCATCTCAAAGAAGGTCTGTTCAGTAGCATCATCAAAATCTGAGTCATGCCGTCTGTACACTTGCCAAAAAACTCTGGACAAGGAGTAGCCATGGAAACACATTCCAGATGTCTCAAGAGGTGCATAAAAGCATCTCAAAACCAAGTCAGAAGGAATACTTGAAAAACACTGGGAAAGGTAAGAGTCTTTGCTTATGGGGAAAGCAAAGCCTGTGGTTGCTCCTCTGAATATAGGACACAGGTCAAGGCAAAAATTCCGCTCCCTGAGCAGGCTTTGCAAAGACTAACTTCATAGCCATGCCCTGCTTGTCAATGATCTTTGATAACACGGTTTCTCTAGCCTGAGCTAATCTCCAGGTGGAGTGGCCAGGACTACTTGTCTGCCACCTGATCTCCTGTTCCATAGTTAATTACCTAATCCAGTGAAGCACCAGAGAGTGTGAGCCTCAGCAAAAAGATAAAGAAAGGTGCCTCGAGACTATTTCAGATGCCAGTGCAGAACTAAATTTCTTTAAGAAAAAGAAGGAAAGAAACAAACAAACCACTACCAGGTGAAGCTTTTGGAATGTGTCATTTTAGCTGATCATTAGTTTCTAAGAATCCCAAAGCAAGAATATTTTCGGGTAGCATCTCAACCTATCACAAAAGTATTTCCTTGCTGTGCTGTCACCCACCTACCTGGTCCTCCCAAACATGTTTTTAGTGAGTGAGTTAATTTCTCCCTTTGTTTTGCTCTGTGGTGATAGAGGTGTGTGTAACACATTGACAGTGGAATGTGTCACTCATCCTCAACTCATGCCCCTTGGAGGAAGAGCTACTTTAGGTTCAAACTTGGCAAACTTCACAGACCGCTTTAGCATGCTGTGGCTATTAGGAAAATAAGACAAGTTTCTGTTTTCCTCCGTGTTTCATTTAATTGCTTCGAAGTATGTGAATGAACTGATTATTTGAAAGAGTAAATCATACGGAGTATGGAATAGAAGTTTTCCTTTCTAGCTATTCATCTTACTGCCTCCCAAGACACAAACTTAGTCACCAGCTCTGTGTATAGCTTCAAAGTTCCTTGTTCAAGTCTCCACCTTGATTATCTGTTCTTGCTCCCTCACCGCTTTTGAAGCAAAATTTATCATTGTTCCCCATTAGGTATGCCAGGATAGATGCCCTGTGAGAAGAATCTCCTGGGTTCATCTCCTACCTTGTGGAAGGAGAGCTTTGTAGTTATATGTTATTTGTATTTTAATAAATAAAGCTTGCCTAAGGATCAGAATGCAAAGATAAGCCACTATAGGCCAGTTAGTCATGGCACAGACCTTTAATCCCAGGTCTCAGGAGACAGAGGGAGATGGATCTCTGGGAGTTCAAGGCTACCCTAGGCTACACAAGATTTATCCAGAAACAGAACCAGGTGTTGGTGGTTTACACCTTTAATCCCAGTGTTTGGGAGTCACATGCCTTTGGTCCCAGCACTAGGGAGGTGGAGACAGAAGTGATATGGCTGGGTGGGGAGAGAGCTATAAAGGGTAAGAGACAGGAACTACTAGAGTATGGAGTCTACAGATTTGTGGAGACAGGATCTTGCCCCTTCTGTCTGAAGATTCGGTGGAGGTAAAAGGTTTCTCTAGGGTTTGGCTGCTTTGCTTTTCTGATTTTCATCTTGAAGCCCAGTATCTGTCTCTGGGTTTTTATTATTCATACCACAGAGCTAGGATCGATGGTGCACACTACTGTACTGGCTTCACTGTGGCATCTGGAGATCAGAACTCCGGTCCTCATACTTGTGTGGCAAGTGTTTCAGCCACTGAACCATCTCCCAAACTCTCCCTGGGAATTTTCTATATTAATGATAAGATTTCTTCTTTTCAGAAAGTTATGGGGGTGTTTTGTTGTTTTGTTTTTGTTTTTTGAGACAGTCTTCCTCTGAGTAACCTAGATGTCCCGAAACTTGCTGTGTAGACCAGAATGGCCTCGAACACAAAGATCCACCTGTCTCTGCCTCCTGAGTGCTGGGATTAAAGGTGTGGGTCAGCATCACCTGACAAGTTGTGGTTCTTGGTGCATAAATTGCTTAGCACATAATTGTTCTAAGGACTGATGCCCACAATCTGACTACTGTTTTCTCAGATCTGTTTCCCTGCATGCTTTCCTTCATCTACTAACCCTTGTAGGAGGAGATGCTTGTTCAACCTCACCTCCCAGAACCGAAATAACCACACAGAAACTGTATTAATTAAATCACTGCTAGGTCCATTAGCTCTAACTTCTTATTGGCTAACTCTTAACATATTAATTTAACCCATTTCTATTAATCTGTGTATCGCCACGAGGTCGTGGCCTACCAGCAGTTTCAGCATGTCTATCTCCGCCAGTGGATCCATGGCTTCTCTGACTCCTCCCTTCCTTCTCCCAGCATTCAGTTCTGTCCTCTCTGCCTATCTAAGTTCTGCCCTATTAACAGGCCAAGGCAGGTTTTTTTTTATTCATTAATGGTAATCACAGCATACAGAGGGGACTCCCACATCAAACCCTCAGCCATTCTGAGTTTCTTTCTCCTTCTCACT
Organism: Microtus oregoni; assembly: GCF_018167655.1. Classification (NCBI taxonomy): domain Eukaryota; kingdom Metazoa; phylum Chordata; class Mammalia; order Rodentia; family Cricetidae; genus Microtus; species Microtus oregoni. Next base: position 6,829,931 of record NW_024543829.1, on the reverse strand, counting down.
TTCTCCTTTATGCACTTGGGTGCCTTCCTTTGCAATTATAATTTCCTATGCTGGACCATTCCTCCCAACCTCTTCTTAATGACAGGCTTCTGTGCCTTAGCCAGATCTCAGTATACACGCCACACTCTCTCAATATGTTACAGCTTGCCAAGGTCCTACCTCCCTTATTATCTAATACATCATGATTTCATATTAAAGACAATAATTTGTGAATCCTCTTACATAAAACATATGTGCTTTTATTTCCCAGTATTGTTTCATCTCCTTGAAAGCTTTTCCCAGGCTTTCTCATGTCTTTGAAGATTTGGATACATAAAAGCAAATCTAAGTTTTGGAGTAAATGTTGCTTCCCCAAGCAAAATGGTAACTGAGTAAAACAATCAAAGTTGACTACCCTGTTACATTTAAAACAATCAAAGTTGACTATCCTGTTACAATTAAAATATTCAAAGTTGACTATCCTATTGCATTTAAAACAATCAAAGTAGACTATCCTATTACATTTTCTGGACTTAGATTTCAGGTTACTGGAGCCCAAAATGTAGGGAATACTAACATTACAGGTGAGATTTTGTGTTTTGAATTTTAGTGTGTTATGATTTCTTTTAATTAACCACCATGTGTTCCTCATTTAAGTCAATGCTCCTCTCTGTTCACAGAGGCTATGCTGTGATTTATTCAGAGGCCTTCACTAGTTGGTCTGTGATCAGAAACCTAATAAATAATCCTGATGTGTTAGGAATTGTAAAATCCTTTCCTGAAACAATAAACTATTTTATTATTAGATATACTATTTTCCTTGCTAAATACTGATCAGTTGTGATACTTGGTGACATATTTATCAACATAACTGATCTCTTTAGTTCTTTTACATTAAAGCAGAGTATTATAAACTGGAATTGTCACTCAACCAGTGTTTTTCATGCATGTACTGGGACTACAAGGCCTTCATTTACATACATTTAAAATTTGGTAAAGTAGAGAATGGGAAGTATTAATAAAGGTACAACATTAAAATATCCTGAGTAAAGGATTGGATTCTATTTCTTAAAAGTTTCTTTCTTCTTGCCAAGAGCTCCTAATTGCTTTGAGCTTTAAAAACATCCATCTGCACCAACAGTTCCCTGATGGCAATCCTATTTTGAACATACTGTTAGAAATCACTTTGAAAATTGTTTAGAGAAGAAAATGCTATTTCATCATAGCATAAGTAGTCACATTTTAAAATATTTTAACCATTAACTTTTTAAGGCAGATATTGCAAAAATGAAAGACAGCTATTGTAAGTCAGCATGAAAGTGCTGCAACAGGGGTGTTCCTGATTAGGGGATAGCCTTGCTAGCATATCCCGCCTTCTGCTCATTATTTTCAGAACTTGGAACTGACATATAATTGAACCCATTCAGAGTACTTTTTTCTTTACTAGAAAAAAAAAGGAAAAAGAAACTCTGTGCTTTCCAACTGTTGTCTTCAGGAGTGGTGATACACTCTATTAAAATAATAGTTGATACCCTTTGGGTGTACAGCTATGCTAGATAGGGCGCTAACTAATTTACATTCTTCGTCAGCTCAATCCACACTCCAGGGGCAACAATGTTTATTGCCAGTTTGTAAATGAGAAACCAATAGCTCTGACAGGTTAATAATTGCCTTGCATAATGGTCAACATTTTGCTGCACCTGTCTAGGTCCACTTATTTGACACTACCGTGTCTAGCAGGTAAGGTCTTAAAACTTCTTAGCATCCCCCTGCTTCCCTGCAACTGCTGTGGATTCTGAGGCACACCGTAGAAAGGAAGACATGGGGACAAAGATGAACTCGGCATCTGGAGCAAAAGGAAGGAGAAGTCAATTCTTCAGCAAGAGAGAGAGAGAGAACAGAAGAAGAGAAAGGCTCTTAGATACTAAGAACATTTATCCCCTGAGAGTTGCTAGCACGTGGGAGACAACCAGTGCAGAGGAGAAATGGAAAGGGCACCTGTGCTAATTCCATTTTACAACAGCAGGTCTGCAGAAATCACTTCTGTTTGCTTGATAGGCCTCTTGTAACAAAATGACTTAAGCCACAGAAGAGTCGTTCTTCCAGGAGACTCTAACTCCAGGTTGCAGGAGGGATGCTTCTTTGGGACCGCTGTGAGGGGATTTTAGCTCCAAGTCTCATCCCGGGTCTGTAGCAGACATCTCCCTATGTTGTTAAGCAATTTGCCTTTTATTGTGTACAGTTCAAATTTCTCTCTCATGGGGACAGAGTCATATCAGATGAGATCTTACCCTAATAACACCACTTTAACTTACTCCCTCTTTAAAACCAATCTTCAAAGTCACTGTTGTGCTTAATCTTTTAAAAAATTTAACTGTTATTAAAATATTATTTTAAGAACATCATTTGGAAACATCAGTTTTCCCTTCATAGTCTTCCTTCTATGCCTCCTCCACATTGCTTCCCTCAAACTCTTCCAATGTTCCCTATTCCCTCTCAAATTAATGGCCTCTTTTTCTTTATTATTACCACAATGCACACACAAATATAAATATAAGCCGCGAGTACATTTAGTATTGTTAGGGTGTATAAGATTTCAAGGCTGGCCACTCGTTATTTCATACTCTATTTGGGGTTCATCCCTGGGAAAGACCAATTTCCCTCCTTGAGTAAGCTGCAGATATCTGTCTAAGGTAGGGCCTCTTGAGATTTCCTCGTTCCACCTCAAGTCCCCTCCACTATTACTTCCCTCCGTTCTTATGCTCATGAACTGTATCCCATAACTTTGAGCCAAAATAAACTTTCTCGCAAGTTGTTTCTGTCAAATATAATACTTCATCTCACCAATCAGTAACTAAATTAGTTTCTGTTTGAGAGTTTTGGGATTTAGGCTTTTCACATGAGAAAGAAGAAGGATTAGAACACAAACCTTCATCTTATCATTTAACACATAATAAAGTTTACTTATTTTTTTATATGAAAAACTGTGAGGCACTCCACGTTAAGTGTCATTAGGAGGAATTATGAACTCAAGGCGGAAGCAGGTACAGCTTTCAAGCTTCATATCCAGCACCTCCCTCCCAAGACAGTGCCACTAGCTGGGGACCAGGCCTTCACACCCATGAGTCTGTGGTGATACTTCACACTCAAAGTAGAGCAACAAAGTAGCATCTTATATAGCAAGAGCAAAAAAACAAAACCCAACATTGATACATTCCAAATAAAAGCATTATTTAGAGGAAAACAGCATCCTAAGAGATGATCTTAAAGCTGGAAGGAGTCACATTACAGAAGATGCAGACAGGGCAGCGCATCAGAGGACTTTAGTTTTTAATTATAAGCACTACTGAACTATTTAATTAAAAAATTTAAGAAAGAATAAAATAGATAAGGTAATTAATTGATAAATTAATTGTTTCTATGACATGGTCTAGAATCAAGAATCAAATATGACTGCAAATATAAGAAAACTCTTCCCAGAGTAAACTTTTTCATGAAAACACTTTTTGTTCATAGCATATTCTAAGAAATAATAGAGAAGTGCTAGAGAGAAAATAAAATTCATAGAAATGGCTGGAAACATTTTAAACTTAGTGCTGAGGGGAAAGCTGGGATCTGTAAGAAGTTTATTTTATCCATTAGGAACGTAAGTTGGCATGGATTTGAGTTGCGTTGCACCTGTACCGACTTTGTGTGCTTTTCTCTCATTACCCAGCAGCTCAGTCCAGGCTATTGTGTGTTATTTGGGGGTTCAGGGTGCTTAGGTCCTGGTGGAAGTCAGAGCTTCTCACTTAGAGAGACCCAGAATGTGGCCAACAGACTCTACACATTTTTGATGAATGAATCTAAGAACCTTCCTTTTTTTCTATGAATCCAGGGGCTTGAGAGAGGGGTTAGAGAATGCTCCATTTTCCACTGAGGAAGACCCAGCAGGAACAGCATGAGAGTAGAGAAAAGACTGAACTTGTGAAGCCATGCCTTTGTTCACACTCTTGCCCTTTATTGCCAGAGACATTTCTTGTAAAATGAATTTACCTATATGCAGTTTTCCCTAAACCCAGGAAAGCCAAAAGTTGTGGTTTAGCTGCCCTAGACAGGGGTAACCCCCTCACCCTTTCCACTTTAGAATACAATTCTCATCTTCACCATCAGTACATTTCAATTTTGAATAATTTATATGGCAGTTAAGAAAGGTTGGGGACCAAAAGTTGGTGGCAATAGGTCTTTTAAAATAAAAACTTAACGAACAAAACAAGACAAACAAAAAGCAAACCCAAATAATGGTAAGTTCTAGAAAGATATATGAGAACCACAGCCAGCTTGTTTTTGAGAAGCATTCTGATTAGAAGTTGGTTATTTATTAATTTTTTGCACAGGGGATATGCACATGCTACAATATAAATGGGCAGGCCAAAAAACAGAAGAGCCAGACAACTAGGAAGACTGCTGTGGAACAGTCTGTCCCACAAATGACTGCATAAATGGGACTGGAACGATAGCCATATTGATGGGCATGTTAACGTGGAAGGGGGATATTCCCATAGGGTGAGATCCCTAGACTAATAGCTACTGACAACTGCAGATTGCTGGGAGAACTAGCTTCTGCCAGGGATGAGTCCTTCTTTTGGTTGTCCAACACAGAGTGGCCAGCCCTGAAACCATATACACACAAACAACAAAAACACTCAGTAGGTTGCATGCATATATAAATATATTTGTGCATACACATACAAGTCTGGGTGGCATAAAAACAGAGACTACAAATTCGTGAATATTACAATTGCCTGTGTCTCCTTACAAAAATGTAAGATTACACTGCTATTGAATATTTTAATCAAGGATTCTTACTTGTTATGGTTTTCAGTAAAAGAAAAGTTTCTTTTCTCAGAATTACAACAATAAGAGTGTTAAAGTATGCTAATTTACCTGTATTTATTATTCAAATATGCTCATTTTCTGAATAGTAATTTGCTGATTATTATAAGAGTTACTTTGAAAATCTGCTGCCTGAAAATTAGCTGATGAATGATTTAATTCCAACTCATTTAACTCCAAGGTGATTCTCAAAGGGGGCGTTGAGAAGTTCTAAGAACAAAAATTTAGTCATGTTCTTGAATGAAACATTTGATACATGTATGGTTAATGCCGACAAGAGGCTGTGCTGGATGCTTGCTGGCGTTCGACACTGGGGAGAAACAGCCATGTCATCAGGGGGTTTCTCATACTCAGCTTTAATATCTCTGGGAGCAATGGTCTAAATGGTCCAGTGGCTCCTTATCAGCAATGTGTCAGGCCTACCCAAAAGCAGGGGGCTAAGAAACCCAGCGTTGTGTAGCTGGGTACCATTTTTTGCTTAGATCGATCCACAGGTCATCCAGCAGAACATCTGGACTGAATATAAATAAGCCGTTTAGACCAATCAAACAAATAGGCAAATGAACTCATTATCCTGAGACTTAATAAATTCTCGAATGGGGACATCATTATTGTGCAAAATCTCTACCCTCAGCAGTAGGTGGCCTCAGAGAATGGAGCAAGAGTTTGCCCTCCATACTCCAGGTGTTACCAGAGAGATGGTCTTTGAGAAATACAAATCTACCACTACTGTTTTATAAAAAGTCCATTCACAGATGAAATATACTTAATAGAATTTATTTGAACAAAGACCACTGAATTGCCCAGCTCCCAGCACTAGAATAGGTACAGAAGGACTCCAGAGTTGTTACATGCCTGGACAGTAGTTATGGCCAGAGACAGAGAAACGATGTGCAGAAATCAGAAATAATGGGATTCAGAGATGGGCCACAGGCCACCCAGCTACTGTTACTGACTGAGGCTCAGCTTTCGATTCCAATGTAGTTTCCAGTGTCAGGTTTTTAGGTGGTTCATTTGTTTCTGAGGCTGCTTAGTTTAGGACTAGAGAAGAATTTCTGAAGTACAATTCTGGGATGATTTGACAGCATAAAACTTTCCTTGGTATTCCCAGAAAAGGAAAGTCAGGGGCTTATAGTCAGGAAGACAGCAGTCTGGATTTTAATCAAGCCAGGTTTTTAAGTCATCATGGGGAAGGAGAAAGGTGAGAATGAACACATCTCTTTTGGAGACAAACAGGAGCGGGATGTGTCCTTTCTGTTCATGGCATAGGTCAGAACCTAACCACGCTATAGAATGCTTCATAGGTGCTTGGCAATCAACCATTCCTGGATAACTCAGGCTCTTGCTGTTCTGATAGAATGGGCTAAAGACTCATCCAGTGGCGTTTCCACCACAGAGTCTTCTGTCACCGTAGAGTCTGCCAAGAAGAATGGCATGTGGGAGGCTGCTCACTATGCTGATGGGTCTGCCCAAGCTCTTTCATGTTCCAGGCTCCATTCAGTCCCAACAGCTATGGCTGGGCTGGACCAGTACTCCAAGGAAGAGAATGTGTTATTTCAAAGCCTGAAGTGCTTCCTTCTTTATGGTAGAAGATATACAACATGCAATAAACTCTAGTTTCAGAAGAAACATACCAGCACACACTCAAACTCAGGATCAGGATTTTTTTTCTTTCTGAAATGTCACGTCCTTGAAGCCTCTGAATTTTATCTTCTATCTCTGGGAGTGTGTACCTCTTGCTAGGCAGCCATTTCTTGTTTCCCATTGCCAAACACCATAAAGTCATTGAAATAATGGACTGATACAAAGAAGCAGGGAACTTGGGCAATTGTAATTTCTAGGATTATATTATGATGATAGGATGGAGATTTAGCATAACTGTGCAGAAAAAAAATATGAACGAATATGTTTGTGCCAGTTTCAGGAATGCAAACCCTTTCACATTTCACATCCTCTTACCTCACCAGAATATCAAAGGATGCATTCTCCAAATCAATGACCACATAGCCTGCAAACCAGGGAGACATTACAAATCTGTTCTCTCCGGAAGACTACACTCAGCACAGCAGAAATGAAGAAAAGCTGCTGCTTATTTGAGCATGCTGTAGCCCAAGTTACAGTCACTCTCCTCAATCCATCTTTCTACAGGAATCAGCTTAGCATAATGAAGGCGAGGAAAGATGCAGACAACCCTCCCTGCAGCCTTTTGGATCTTTAATGGTGGCAATGATCACTGCCATCCCTATCTAGGTATACATGATGAGTAAGGAAACAGTTCGTGCTAATTACAGGCAAAAGAAATGCTAAACTGCTGATTCATTCACCAGGCATTGCAGTACAATTTAGGTTGAAAATTCAAGTCAGAGAGAATACTAATCTGAATGTATTTACCATGTGGCTAATTATTTTTTGTATTACCAAACATAAATTATTTAATATTTCAACTCTTAATTTCTCTACTTGTAAACAACGTGGGTAATAACTTCCTTCAGTCTGCAATGGGAAAGTAAACAGATGAACATAAAAAGCTTCTTTAATGACGGCAGGCATTTGATGCTGTAGAGGCACATTGGCAGGGTACCAAACACAGACACAAATAAGAAGTGCAATCAAAGGGAAATGCCATGCCCATAAAGCTTTGCCCTACTGAATATTGAAAGATGAAACAGCACCTATAACTGTGGTCGGTCCAACTACTAAATAACAACAGTTGAGAACGTATAATTTCTGCCAGTGTGCAGCCCTCAGGGACAAAGCTACCCAGAATCTCAACCACTAGCAAACCCTGTAGAACAAAGGCCCTGTTCTTCAGCACTTCAAGGCGTTCAGAGTACCAGCTCTGAATTCTGGCCCCTCCACCCTCTATACAGTCTAGGTGTTAAAGACAGGGCCTGAATGGACAGGGGTTCATTTTTTGTTTCTTGTTTTGTAATTCTTTCTTCATAAAAGTTCAGGTTTTGAAGACATTTTGTTGATTCCATGTGTTTTCATATGAAACTACAATGCTCGCTAAGTAGAAATGCAGAACTGTGAAGTTCAACATCCTTGTGAACTGGATGACAATCTTTGATATATATATATATATGTTTCATTAAAAGGAAGCACTGAGAAAATGGCATTGGTTTCACATGCATGATTTCATTTTTTAACTTAAACTAACTGTGTACTGCATTTGTTTGGAATATGGATGGATCAATGCCCTTGAAAGTCCTCTAGAATGTTATGTAAAAACATATTTGTTTTTTATTGAAAAAAAGAGGCATATTTAATATTTCACATTAAATTAAAATATAGAATATGGTAATTATAAAGAACCTCCTTAACATTCAGAATTGATTGATTGTAATAAGTGAACACCCCTACTTTATTTATTATGTTTATATAGCAATGAATCTGAAGCTTTTTATTCATTGTATTTAAACAGATTTTTAAAGATTTATTTATTTATTAAATACACAGTCTTCTGCCTGCATTTGTGTCTACAGGCCAGAAGATGGCACCAGATTTCATCACAGATGGTTGTGAGCTACCATGTGGTTGCTGGGAATTGAACTCTAGACCTTTAGAAGAGCAGGCAGTACTCTGAACCACTGAGTCATCTCTTCAGCCCACAGTATTGGTTATGTTCCTCAGAGCTGTGACCAAAGCAGTTTAAGGAAGGGTTCGTTTGTGTTTACGGTTTAGGTTAAGCTCAGCATAGTGGAAAAGACATGGTGACAGAAGGATGACGCTGAGGGACACGTGACATCTAAAGTCTCAGGAAACAGGGAGTAATGGATGCCTATACTGAGCTTGTTCATTCTTTGTACTCAGCCTAAGACCACAGTCCATTATGGAAGGGGGTCACCCACACATAAGGTGACTCTTCCCACTTCCTTTAACCTAATCTAGTTAACCCCTTGCAAGCATACCTACCCAGAGGCCTATCTCTCAGGCAGTCTAGACTGATGATATTTATGTCCAACTTATGATATTTATCATCACTCAAAGTAAGCATTCAATATTCCTTACAGTGACATTTCCTTTAATGTCTTCATGGAACAAAAAGAAATATCATTATCTTATATAGAATTCAATTTGCCACTTATTCCTCCTTTGTTAATTTCACAAAGCTAATTTTTATATAATAAATAATGAATCTCTTTAAGGGTCTTAATCTCATTCACAGGGTGAGTGTTCCTCATTGTCTAATCATTATATTTAGGTATCACCCGAGTGAGAACACCAATTAAAACACTAGATGGATGATATTACATCATTGCCAAAATTTATTTTTCCATTGTAAATCACACAGTGGATAATTGATTCCTGTTTCCTGAATACCTGCCTTGGGTAATATGTTTTAGTGGGCATTTTGCAGACATACTATCATTTCACTTTTTAAATAAGCTCTCAGTGTAGATGAAGAATCCTAACTTAAAAATAGGGATATCATCAGAAAGGGTTACAGTGGTTGATTGGTTGATGTCATCAGAAAGGGTGACAACGGTTGATTGGTTGATGTCATCAGAAAGGGTTGCAATGGTTGATTGGTTGATATCATCGAAAAGGGTGACAATGATTGATTGAAGCACACAATCATTACATTACTCAACCAGAGTTCATGAGAGTTATTCAGAAAATAACATCAGCATAAGAGATCCAGACATAGTAAAACACAGAATCTGAGATCATTTCTCATACTTCAGGAGACTACTCAGGCCAGACCAAGGCATAGACATCTGGGATCTGATGAGGATCTTCGTGCCTTCACATAAGAAGGTAGATGCTTGAGAAAGTAATTTCTCTTCAAGGGTCTTAATCTCATTTACAGGGAGGAGGACCCTCACAGCACACCGCCTCTGAAAGGTACCAGTTTTTAACGCCATCACACAAGCACTGTGTGGTGAGCTGTGGAGGAGCCAACACCATTATACTCATATTACAAATTTGGTTGTCATCTCACACAGTGTCTTTTATTATTCTTTTTCAAGATTTAATTATAAAATGCATAGACGCCATTTTCTTTTAGTGTTGAAATAGCACATAGGGAAAGCAAGGGGTGGGAGAGTTAGGATGCCAATTGCCAAGGAGAAGTCTTCCTCCTTAATTGCCGTTTTCTACCCACTGGAGCTGGGGGCTGCATGCACATGCTAATGAAACCCTCAACTAGATTAATAGGCATATGTTTACATCAATCTTATAGCAGCTGTGCAGCAGAAATTCTCTGGAAGCATTCTAAAATTATAATTTTGATTTTTAATGTTAGTAAGTACCATGCAGTTCTAGTAAATCATTCTTGCTGAGGCAAGAAACTTATCAAGATTTATCTGAAAGCTATACCTATTGAATGGTAGAAGTTCTGTGTTCCTAGACATGTTATATTTAAATGGGAGCAGAGTGAGAAAAAAAATCAATGAAAATTGTGTATCTGGATGTTGTTACTTCATTGCTGATATTTGTTTCCCCTTTGTAAGTCACAGAGTAGGTAATCAATTAATGCCTCTTTATATGAATCAATTAATATCTATTTATATGCCTTGGGTAAGATGTTATAGTGGCTATTTTGAAGACATAGTATCATTTGATATTAACAATAAGATCTCAGAATGAATGAAGATCCCTAACTTGAAAATAGGGAAACTGCATCTGAAGGCAGTTAAGACTTGCTGGAGCTAAGATTTATACCCAGTAGATTGTAAATTCCACATATAGCAGGTTTGCCAAAATAACTTCAGCATTGAACTAAAAAATCGGATGCAGCAGGAGTTGGTTAATGCATCATCCCAAGGAGCAGGGGCTTTAGAGGAGGCCCAGACAGAGTGACAAAGTCTAATTCCCGATAAAGTGTGAATTACTGCTCTATTAACACTTCCATCCTGTTGCTGATTTAGTAAGCCTTGTTAGGCTAATGACTGTGAACCAAAAAGCAAGTCTGCTTTATAAAGAAAAATGACATAAATCTCAGTGGCTTTAAAAAACAGTACAACAAAGCAGACTCTGTTCCCTGCAACCATCTCTGGAGTGGTTCATGTCTGAGCCCTTTACCTGCCCACTGTCTGTGCCGTCTTGGCAGGGGACACGCCCATGAGGACAGCATGATAGTCTGTGGTTATAGACACCATACAAGCTTCAAGCGTCTGGAAGGGAGTGTTCAGTAGGAAACCCATCCAGGAACTAAAAACCATAGGCCATCTTTATTTATTCGTAAACATCCACTGAGCATATGTGATATGTAAATACGTTCGTCAGGCAGAACAAAGAAGAAAGTAAACAGTATTCCAGGAGCATGGAGTTTCTAGTGAGGAAGAAAGGGACAAGGTTAGCAAAAACCTAGTTACTGGCTGGAAATAAGTGCTTAGAAAGAAATTAAAAGTGCAATGAGACAGAGGATAATTGGGAACAACTTTATATAAGATATCATGGATATCTCTCCAAGGAGGGGAGAACTAGATCATAAGAAAGTACCAACCAAGCAAGAATCTATGAAAAGAGAATTTACATAGAGGGCAGAAAAGCTTAAGAAAAATCTTTTCTGCCTGTGAGTTACTAGGCCTGCTACAGTAAGAAGGTCTTTTGTTGGGAAGAAGTCCAAACAAGTTAAGTATAAAACCGCCAGGAATGAAATCAGAATGACAGATTTTACAAGGCCAGAGAGAATACAGATTAGGTTCAGAGAGTAAATCTCACAGGTACTGACTAGAATCTCCCATGGTAGCCCCAAAGTAGCCTTGAGCAGTGAGCATAGGTGTATCTAGATCAAACCACTTACAAAAGCAAGCAGAGAACCTATATGAACAATAGGCAGGAATTGGCTGGCACATTCCCTTGAAGAACCACGAAAAAGATAGTGAGTGGTCTAAATAGCTGAAAAGTCTTTTCTTCAATATGTATATAGGTGTGTGTATATTCTTATATTTGTGTCTGTGTCATGAGTGTGCATGTACAAGCAGAAGTCAATGGACACGCTGGATAGCATCCTGATGAACACTGTTGACCTCCTTGGAGACCGTGTCTCTCCTTGACCTGAGACTTGATTATGCTAGGCTGACTGGCCAGTGAGCCCCAGAAGTCCCCGGGTCTCCATCCCTAAACCTGCACTGCAGCCTCTTGAGTTTTTATATGGTCTCTGGGGATCAACCTCAGCTGCTCTGTGACATGGCACTTTACTGACTGAGCTCTCTCCTCAGCCACTGGGAAGACTTTAAAGCAGTATTTTGATTGCTGTGATTGTGTTATCTGTTTGCTTGTTTATTTAGCATGGTTGCTATGGTTAGAGAAAACATGAGAGGAGGCAGGAAAACTCAGACATGTATGTGATAATGATCATTCAAGGTGTAGGGACACTTGGACGGCACTGTGCTGTCATGGACCTGGAAACCAGAGATTGGCAGATGAAGGGTGGGATGATTACTGTTCTATTGCTGTGATGAGACACCATAACCAAGGCAACATATAAAATGAAGCATTGAATTGTGTGTGTGGGGGGGCTTGCTTACAGTTTCAGAGGCTGAGTCCATGAACATCATAATGGCAGCAGGGCAACAGGCAGGCATGTCACTGGAATTAGGTGCCGATTGAGAGATACCATCCTAATCCACAGGCATCAGGAAAGAGAGAGAGAAAGGGAAAAGAGTGGGGGAGGGAGGAAAACAGAGAAACAGAGAGAGAGGGGGAGAGAGAGACAGGAAGAGAGAGAGAGGAGGATTTTTAAAATTTGAGTCAAGGGGGAAGTTTAAGAGAAATTGTAAATATATATCTTTAATTTATATATAATATATAATAGAATATATATAATATAAAATATAAAAAACCAGAGATTTGCCTGTTTGAACATCAAACATCAACTAGATGAGGGGTGCCAGGCAAAAAGAAGGGGATGCCGGGGGAGGGGCTGGGAATGAGTATCGCATCATGTAAGCCCAGAGATCAGAGATTCTCAGGGGGTCTATCATATTCCACTGAAAGATTGAATGACACCAGATAATACCTGGACATACTGAAGTAGGCAACAGAGTTCATTGACAAGAGAACAGGAGGAAACAAGCCAAACTGGAGAGAGTTAAGGCATACCTAGAAGACAAAGGGCTCAGAGGCACAACACCAGTTCCTGTGAAAGGTTTCCCTATAGGGTTTAGAATCTGGAGGATGGGGGCATTGTGTGACTATGAAATCAGGGACACAAAAGTACAACTCAGTGCCACTAGAGAAAGGAGTCACCTGGGTGCCTGAAGGCAGGAAGAAACTAGGTAGGTGGAAGGGAAAGGGATGCAGAGACAAGCTAAACAAAGCTAGGACCCTCTCTTTTAGTGGTTGGTCACAATGGACACCGGAGTCATCCTTGTCCTAAATTCTGAGTGCCTCTTTCTCATGGTTCAGTCCTGAGAGATGAGGATAGATGTGACATAAACAGAAGAGTAACTCAGTATATTTCTTACACTGTATGCAAAACAAAGCAAAATAATCTCTAATCATGAACAAGTCCAAAATAAGCACCAGCGGAGGGAGTATTGGAAATATGTTACAAACTTAACACCCAGGTGTTCTGACTTCTGATGAGATATAATTAGTTCGATATATTCTCTGTGTACCTAAACAGGGAGGAATACAACCTACCCCACTAGGCATGACTGGCTTACTACTCAAAAGAAGCATATTCCATTTTGATTAAGTAGGAAAATGAGAAGAAGAATAAGTGAGCTGAGAGTGTTAGGATGTCTCCCAGACTATGAACTGTTGTTGTAAGGAGCACCGCTTGCTGTTTCCGCTGTTCAGCCCCCAAATAATCACACAGACACTATATTATTTCAAACACTGCTTGGCCCATTAGATCTAGTTTCTTATTTGCTTAATTTAACCCATCTCCATTAATCTGTGCATCACCATGAAGTCGTGGCCTACCAGCAGAGTTTCAGGGGCTCCATGGCTTCTCTCTGACCCCGCCCTTCTTTCTCTCAGCATTCAGTTTAGTTCCCCCCCTCTCTGCCCACCTAAGTTCTGTCCTATCAACAGGCCAAGGCAGTTTCTTCATTCACCAATGGTATTCACAGTATACAGAGGTGAATCCCACATCAATGAACCCCAGATGCTCCTGAGATTCTTCAGTCAGGACATGTTGATGGGTCACTCTGATGATATAAATAATGTTATCCTCATTGATGACAAGCTCAGGTGTTAGATTTCACTGGTGAACTAATACATACACACCCTGGCCCATTGTCCCTTTCTCCCCACTGTCAGATCACTAATGGTTTGTCGAGCAAGGCATCTCGGTGTCCTTCCTTTTAGTCACCAGTGCACACAGAGCAAACTGATGAGTAAAAACAGTGTCTCTCTCTTCTGTACCTTCTCCAAAACCTCTCTACCTACCCATGAGCTCCAGAGCTGTGTTCTATGCCTGAACCCCAGAGCAGACAACATATACAGAAATTTGTAGAGCAAGCAGAAGGAGCAGCAGCCATGCGCAGGACCTAGACCAACTAGAAGCTGGAGTGATGGGAATATGAGCAAATAAATGAAAGGTATATGGGCAGAACACAGAAAACAAGGAGCCTGTGGGTAGGGTGACAGGTCAAAGAGCTATGGTCACAGGACACCAGTCTTTGGTACTCAGTTCCTCTGTGTGAGCTTGAACTGGTTATACAATATTGTGAGTCTTTGTTGACTCTCTTGAAAAATGAGGGTACCAGTTATAGTCATCCGTGAGAGATGAGTAAGTGAGTTCATCGATGAAAAACTTTCAGAAACCACAGTAAATATTCACCAAAAGTTAGCTACCTGGGGGAAAAAAAAGTGATGTGGCTGCTTCCAGACGCAAATGTTTGTATTTTGGTGACTAACTAGCCCTGCTTTGATGTCATCAAAGCATAAAGGGTGCATATTTTGAACTATTCCCAAATGGTCCATGACTCCTTTTCAACAGAGAGTGGGAGGCTTGGCTGAGTCACAAAAAAGGCAGCTGATTAAAGCCCTGGAAAGAATTTCATTAGCATCAAGCTGGCCCAGTAGCAGGGGGTGACAAAGAACTTCTGTGTGATGGGTGCAGATCACCACAGTTTGCAAGTTTGAGGATGGAACTTTGAAATCTTCCACTTGTAAGTCTCTTGGAACAGTCTGTGGTTAAGAAACAATCCAACTAGTGCTTATACTTTGCTATTTAAAAATACATGTAAAGCTCTGAGGTAATGTCTACATTCTAACAGGAAGGAAATTAGACCAGTCGCTGCAGGTTGATAAGTGTCCATCTGAAAAGGCGGGGCCAATGCGGAGCTCGTCCTTAACACTTGATCCTTTGACATCAAGATGACTGGGATTCTTTCATGAGGATGTCATACTTGAATTTGCTCAGCACTAAATTGTTAATCTATGAGCCATTCATTTATAAAAGGATGTGCATCATTATATAGAGGACGTATACTTTCTATAAACACTTATAGCACCACATAAAACAGAATAAATATAAATATGGGTGAAACACCTTTGCAATGTCATGCCACATCTTGTTTTTAAATATATGGTGAGTATAAAAAAATCCCCATTTTTTATGGCGTTTAATAAGTTGACTTATCACATAAGTGCTGCATATAAATAATTAGAACTTTGAGCCAAATATAACTAAAATTTATCTAGTGCAAAGTAGTCTCTAGGCTATTCACTCTAAGTCCTGGCCCTCCAGGCAGTGTCAGAGGTGGGCTCCCTCTCATAGCATTGGTTGACCACTCCCATAACTTCTATGCCACCTTTACCCCAGAGCATTTTTCAGGTAGGACAAATTGTAGGTTGAAGGATTTGTGACTGGTTTGGGGGTCCCAATCTCTCTACTGGAAGTCTTGTCTGGTTATAGGAGATGACCAGCTCAGGCTTGGTATCTCATATTACTAGGAGTCTTGTGGACTCCCAGAAGGTCCCATTGCACTAGGTTTCTAACTTGTCCCTGAGATGCCCCTCCCCAATTCCAGCTGTCTCAACCTCTCTCTCTCCATCCTCCCCTACCTGAACCCTCCTGTTCCCATTTCAACTCATCCCCAGGATGTTCCATCTTACCACAAGGACTGTGGGAGTCCATGGATGTGGACTTGGTTCACCTTGACCAAAGGTCAGAGAGCAAGTTCTTGCTCCTTCAGTTTATTCTAAAGGTTTGATGCTAGGTGTGGTTACTAACAGGATATTTTGATCTAGGGTGTGGTTACTTGATGCTTTGGGTATTGAGAAAGGTAATTACTTTGTTTTTTTCCTTGTGTTGTGGAAAAGAGATCTCTTGCCTTCCCCCTGTTCTTTGGATTGAGGTATTTCAGTACTTACTGGCTGCCCTTCTGACTCTATCCTATGTCTCTATCTTTTCTTTTTTTAGTTTTACTTTTTCTGCCTGCCATTTCTTAATTCTTATGCGTACTTCCAAACATGAATGAATAAGACAGGCGAGAACCAGGCTGATACTTGAACACGGGATACGGTAAAGGATAGCTGCTCAGCTATGTTCATAGCAGTTTTATTCCTAGTGGACAGAAATTGGAAACAACCTAGATGTCTCTCATCTGAAGACCATATCAAGAAAATGTAGTGCATTTACTCAATGGAGTGTTACTGAGCTGTTTAAAAAATAACATTATGAAATTGGCAGGCAATGAATGGAGCTAGAAAACATTATCCTGAGTAAGGTAATCCAACGGTAATCCAGATGCAGAAAGACAAATATGGTATGTACTCTCTTATAAGTGGATGTTAAATTTGCTGTAAACTGTCCTATTTTAATTGAATAATTTTGTTTTGTGAGCGACCAGAGTCACATCAAACTGACCAAGGGTCACATGACTTCTCTACCATTGAAAAATCTCCAAACAGAATATGAGAGAGATGGTAATAAGTAGTAGTCTCCGGAAATCCAGGTAACAGGAAAATAGTTAACTGCCTCTCATTTCTTATTAGCTTTGATACCGATTGGTTGCTGTTTTATTTTGGTTTGTTTATGCACTTTAAAGAAGGCACATGAATAGCTACCTCTGCCTTGGAACATGCACTGGTAAAATTGCTCTAAGAGAAAACACGTACCGTCTATGACTATAAGCTATTGAAAAAATTTATTGAAAGATCAGACAGTAGCCAGCATTGAATATATGCCATGAATAAATGAATTCAGTGTTATAGCTATTAGCATCATGTTCCTATGTGAGAAAGAAAAAGAAAAGATAAGTTTTATAAAACCATCCATTTATAAGATCCTCAATAGACAGCCGAGGACTAAAAGGAAAACTCACTAGACTACAGCCTTTGTGAACACCGAATGCTTTTGCATTTGCAGAAGAAACAGAACATAAAGGGAAGTTTATAAAGTAAAAGTATGTATAAATTTATCACCCTTTTAATTAAACGCCTTAGTTTCATTGCCAAACTCTATGTGGGTCTCACACTGTCTCCTCCGCTCTCTCTGCATTCTGTAGGATTAACAGTTTCAGTTAAATCATTATACCTTTTATGTTTTAATGATGTCAAAGTGGAGATATTTAGTCATTATGAATCATATCTTATTCATAAAGACATTAGAAATAAATAGGTAAAGCCAGTTTCTTTAAGGTTCCTTAAAGGTCAGAATATTATTATAATGTTTAAAGATTCTACAGAAGCAGGAGTTGAAGTGGTCTGAAGCTCCTATAGCCTTGCTACAAATGATTTGGAGTCTTTACAGTATTTTCTAGTCATGACTTTTGTTGTTCTCAGTGTTTTATGATTTTGAGAACTGGCATTTTCTGGAAGTAACTCTGTTCAAAGAGAGCTAGCCTTCCCTGTCTTCCCAGTCTATGCCCATGAACTGCCTTTGGCTTTGCAGGGATTTAAGGTGATTCCAACCTCTAACACCAGGGGAGCACTGCTTATCATCTGAGCATATGAACAGGAGCTTGATTCAATTGTCAATCATTATCTCTTTTCTGTTTGACAGTCCAGGAAAAATTTGCCCTTCTGTGTCTGGATGTACCTCTGGCTCCACTTCACACGTCCAAAAACCAGGTAGGTGTTCTAGGCTTTCACTCAATTCAGACATCCTTAGAGCTACATCTTCTTGTCCATACATAGGAAGGGCAGATAGTATGCTCTTCAGTTCCACATTTTTCTCTCTCAATACCTATGTGCATATTGCTGGCCAGGCAGACCAGTTTATGTATTAAAACCCGTATGAGAGAGATGATTTTAGGATTGAGCACAACAATATAGCGTGGGTTAAGGCAATTATTTTAAGTCTACATTGCTTCATACTTCCATAGAGAATATTAGTAATTATATAATTTCAAATACAGTTAAACATTTACATAAGCATCTCCCTATGGAACTATAATGCATGGGCTGTCCTTGTGATGTTACATAATATGCTGGTTTATTGTCCAAAATCTCTAGTGTGATACTTTCTGCCCAGTGGTAAGTCACTATGACACTCCAGACCTTGTCTTCCCCATTGGTAAGAAGAGAGAGAAGAGGGATTCATGAGGATTAAATGGAAGTATATAGCATATAAAATGCAACGAGTCTGACCCAGGCTAAGCACTATCAGGCTTGGCTAGTAGACCTATGCTTTAACTTGTACATCACAGACAAAACTCACTGACAGTTTTTATATATCTTTTGCTTTAAAAATATTTTTTTACAAGCTGGGAGTGATGGTGTATGCTTTTCATCCCAGCACTTGGGAGGCAGAGGATGGCGGATGTCTGTGAGTTTAAGGCTAGACTGGTCTGCATATCATTGTCTAGGATTGCTAGGACTATGTAGAGAGATCCTGTCTCAAAAATATATGAACAAAATCCAAAAGAACAAAAATGGCTAATAATAGATTATATTTCATTTACTCAATTGTAAGTTCTAACTTATATCCAAATTGATTCCCCAAAAGGTCATACTGATTTCTCGTGTCAGAAAATTATATCAATACTCTAGTTTTGAGGCAAAAAGAAAATAGTCCGTTAGCATTTTTGCTATGTTGTTTAATAAAATATGCTGTTTTAAATTCTCTGCGTGAGAGCAAGTCTTCTAAAATATTCTAAAAAACCATGCACTCAAGTCATCTCAGTTCTGCTAGACAAATAAACTGACAATTCTAGAAACACAATGGCAAAAACTTTATTAAATGTTAGATTCTTCTTGGTAACTAGGATAGACTGTAAGTCTTCTAGTAGTTCAGTGAGAAAACATACAAATATAACTCTGTATTTTACTCAAAATCACTGAAATGAAGACTGCTGATAGCTACATCAATTAAAAGCCTAAACAAAATATAAGAATACTGTTTAAAAAAGATTCAGGTTTCTTTTATTAATATAAATTGTGTAGTCATTGTTAAATCATCAGACTTTAGGATGATTAATAGCATGTTTTGATGCCCTTGAGTTTGCTTCTGTAGGCTGTCTACTGATAAGCATGCTACAAGAGAAGTTTGTTTCCCTAGTGAGAGATCCCTAGAGAAAATTCAATTTTCATTTGTGGGTGGTTAAGGACTGGAGATAGTTTCTGGTTTAGGGATGAGAACATGTGTACACTTCTCCTTTCGGCTCTAGGACCCCATAAGTACAAACCTATGCAGGCCCTGTGTATGTTTCCTCAGTCTCTGTGATCCTGTTAACTTAGAGGGTTTTGTTTCCTTGCTGTCCTCCATCCCCTCTGCCTCTTCCATTGTTTATTTCCATGAATTTTGAGGGGAAAGATTTGCTGGCACTATCCCATCCCATTTAGGGCTGAGGGTTTCAAGGTCTATGTGTATTCTTTGGTTGTGGGTCTCTGTATTTGTTCCCATCTGCTGCAGGAGAAGGAGACTTCATTGATGATGGCTAAGCAAGTCACTGTTTTTTGAGCACAGAAAAATGTCATCAGGACTTATTTTGTGGCTGTGTTCTTTTAGTAGAACAGTAGCATTCAGCTTTATTGATGGATTTTGAGTTTTATCTAGTCTCAGGTTCTTAATAATTAGGCAGTTTTGGGCATGAGCTCCATCTCATTGAGTTGGGCCTTCAGTCAAACCAGATATTATTTGGCTACTCCCACAAATTTTGAGCCACCATTGACTAGCCTACCTGGCCGGCAGCACACCACTGTAGATCATAGTGTTTGTAGCTGAGTCTTGTTTACATTTCTCCTTTGTTAGTGTGCAGAGTACCTTTCTGCATCAAGGACACAGGCACCTAGGGGTGAAAGCTCTATGAAGCTCAACTTCACCACGTTCAATGAATTGTAAAGGTATTATCATCAGCAATGGTGCCTTGCTGTAAGTTTTGTGGAGAGACACTCATAGCCTTGGTTGTTTGTCTGGGTTGTTTGCTTCCACGGGACCCCTTTTCCCAAGCACTCAATTAGATAACACTTTCTTAGTATTGGAAACTTCATTTGGTGACAAGAGATGGCAAGTTAGGACTCTTTCTCACCCATTATTTGGAGATTTAATTTAGGAACATGGAAACCAAGTACAGTAGAAGCTTCCTAAAATATATACATGCATGAAGGCAATTTAATTTAATCAATAAAATGAGATAATTCTGTGGTTTTTGTCTTTCAGTTTGTTTATAAGGTAGATTACATTTATCAGTTTATATGTAGTGAACTATCCCTGCATCTCAGGGGTGAAGTCTACTTGGTCTTTTGGATGTGTTCTTACATTTGGTTTGTAAGAAGTTTATTTAGAATTTTTGCATCTATATTCATAAGGGAAACTGATTTGTAATTCTTCCCCATTGGGTCTTTGTGTGGCTTTGGTATCAGGGTAACTGAGGCCTCATAGAAGTTGGTCAAAATTCCTTCTGTTTCTATTTTGTGGGGTAATTTCAGGAATAGTGGCATTAACTTTTCTTTGAAAATCTGGGAGAATTCTGCCACAAAGCTATCTGGCCCTGTTTTCTTTTTTGTTTGTTTTGTTTTAATTTTTCATTAGGGTTATAGATTTCTTTAAATCATTTATCTGATCTTGATTTAACTGTGGTAAGTGGTATGTATCAATAAAATTACTCATTTTTATTGATATTCCAATTTGATAGGATATAAGTGTCTTAGGGGTTATATTACTGAAACAAAACACCACGATGAAAAAGTAAACTGGGGGAAGGGCTTATTTGATGTATACCTTCACATTATTGTTCATCACTGAAAGAAGTCAAAACAAGAACTCAAACAGCTCAGGATCCTGGAGGCAGGAGATGATGATGCAGGAGCCGTGGAGAGTGCTGCTCACTGGTTTGATTATCTCATGGCTTATTCAGCCTGCTTTCTTATGGAAATCAGAACCACCAGCCCAGGGGTTGTATTCAGTGAGCTGGGCCCTCCCCTCTTGATCACTAATTGAGGAAATACCTTACAGCTGTATCTCAGGGAGACATTTCCTCAACTGAGGCGCACCTGCCTTCCTCTCTAGTTTGTGTTGACACAAACAAGTCCGTACAATAGTTTGTTTTTTTTAATATGGCTTTATAACTCTCTGGATTTCCTTGATATCTGTTTCTATGTCCTCCTTTTTATCTCTAATTTTGTTCATTTGGATCTTCTCTCTCTGCGTTTTAGTGACTTTGGATAAAGGTTTGTCATTCTCACTGATATTCTCAAGAACCAAATCTTTGTTTCATTGGCTCTTCGTATTGTTTTTTTTTTGTTTTGTTTTGTTTTTATTTTATTGATTCAGCCCCGAGTCTGATGATTTCTTGCTGTTTTCTCACTTCTGGGTGTGATTTCTCAGTTTTGTTCTATTGTTATAGAGATTTCAGGTGTGTTGTTAAGTTGCTAGCATGAGATTTCTCCATTTTTCTTTAATATAGGCACTTAGTGCTGTAAACTTGACCCTTAGGACTGCTTCCATTAGTCCCATAAGTTTACGTGCATTATGTATTCATTTTCTTTCAATTCTAGAAAGTCTTTAATTTCTGCATTTACCCAGTTTTCATTAAGTAGTGAGGATTTTTTTTTATTTTTTTCAGCTTCCATAAGTTTGTGAACTTTCTATTGTTTATTTTACTGTTAATGTCCAGATTTAACCTCTGTAGTCTAGAGAGGTTAGTGGTGGAAGCAGGAGGGAGGAGAGTTTTCACTAGGTGGTCTGCAACAGTATTGGAGTTTAGGCTTGGTCATTGGACTTCAAAGAGAGGAAGGAGAGGTGAAGATTTGAAGTCGGGCTACCTACTGTTTCCATGGCAAGAGTCCTATTATAACCCTAAAACAAAGCAAAGCAAATAAACAAATTCGTTTTTCTTCCTTGGGATTTATGGCTTGCACTGAACTTGACAAATGAAGATGGACCTCGTTACTGCCACCTGTCATGGGAGCCACCTTATTTTCAGGATTGAGAAGTTGCTTTTTATATCTTTACTTAGGGAAGGATGCATGGACCAATCAAAAATATAGTGTCTATAATTCCTCTGAGTAAACAGATCTCTCAGAGCTACCAGGCATTTTTTTCAAGCACACACCAAGAGGAATATGTAGACACCTCAAAAGGGAGAAATTTAGAGAGTGTCAGAGCTGACAAAAATTGTGCATACTTGCATGTATTAATTAATTGATTGATTGATTTGGGCATATGCGATGACTCTTTGAAAGCGTTCTGAAGGACTTTTATCATAATAGAAGCTGTTTTAAGGAAAAGGCAGTCCAAAAGTGATTAAGCTCCTTTTCTAGTTTGAAAGCACACACAAGGAGAAATTAACGTGAGGCACAGTTATGGGAGCATCGAGGAAGGAAAAGATTCCAGCCTCCTTTACAGCCAACCATCTTCCATACTGAGAGATGGATGGCAGAAGGAAAGGGAACTTTTCAACACGCATGGACCAGCCCCAGGTTCCTTCCTCAACAACTGTTTGAGTGACGCACGTGAAACAGGAGCACTGAGGTCACAAGGGCATGGAGGCCCAGTGCCTGGTTTCAGATATTCTTAAACGGAAGACAAAAGTGCATACAAGTGACAATGCCCAACATAGGGAACCCCATGAAAAGGCACCAATAGGTCTCATTCAGCATCAGCATGCTTCTCTGATATAGTATAACAAGAGTGGAAGAATTTCCTCTTTGTCCAGTATACATTGTTGAAAGAAAAGTCGCCTTTAATTTCTCTTGTAATGTAAATTGAATGGATAGATATTGGATGCCAATAGCACAAATACTTGACCTCAAATCTGTAACTATAATAGAAGAAACAAAGAGCTAGGATTTCAGACCCCAGCATGGGAAATCAGCAGCTATGAACTATGACTTTAGTACGAAAGGTAGTTCTGATTTTGGTGTATGATTTAGATCTCAGTGGAATGTGAATGTACATCTATAGTCACATCCCAGAGCACTTTAGAAAAGGAAAACACAGTTTGCATCAAGTACCTGGCAGAGAAGCCTTAGTGCAGGATTTGCTGCCTAAAGCAACTTCCTTTGCCTCTGTGCACTGACTCATTCCTGCTGAAGTGTGCATGATAACAAACAGCATCTTTAAAACGCCTATTCAAAGGAGTCTTCTGAATCCACTGAAAAAAGTTTAAAGTCAAGGTCATAATCTAGTTAGGGATGCTATGCTTACAGTGCTACAATATACGCTCTCTGCTACGTGATAATATTATGTGCATAAAGATTTTTACAAGTAAACATGCCATCTATGTAGCTAATTAAAAACATAGTTTTTTATCTTAAATAATTATATTAATTTAGATAATTTCAAAAAAACAATTTTCCCCCTAAACTAAGAGACATATATACTCAGTATAATTTTATATATTTCTACTCATTTGTTTACTCTTCAGCATTAACACATAGTGCAATTTCATGGTTTGATGCTTTGTAGATTCTTGATTCGGTGTTTAGAACAGATCAGTGAGCACTGTTTTTTAACCAATTATATACCTGCAAGTCACAATAATAAATCAAATCACTAATAAACTTATTCATACTCCTGAAAGTTTAAAACATTTAGGAGAAAACATGTATGTAATCTTTAGTAACTTCATATAAAATTTTCAGAACTGGACATTTCCCTGATATCATTGAATTGACAAACATTTCATTACTAAATAACATATTACTTTATTTACAAAAGAGAAAGGAAATCCTGCTGAACAGATGGACTGAAGATTCACGAAACCAAAGAACCATAGCCTAGGTTATTGAGAAAAGACAAAACAGAGCCTTGCTTAACCTCTCCTTCTTCAGGATACTATCAAAAGAGGTTAATCTCACTCCTTTAATGGGAAGTATTTCTCAATGTAATTTCATGTTTGAAATTTTGCAAGATATACAATTCCAGTATGGAAAAAAACAAAAAACAAAACAATAGAAGCTTTACTCTGTTGTGGTCCAGTAGTTTCTTTTTTGTTAAGTACAGAAACATCAGCAAAAAAAAAAAAAAAAAAAAACAAGGAATTCCACTGGAATCGAATTTAGAATCTCAAGACAACTGAGATGTGCTTTAGCTGCAGCGTCCTATCCTTAGGCTGAGGAAGTGTCCAGGCCTCTTCTGCACAAGCTCCTCTTTGCTCTTTTCAGAGAACGAAGGAGGAAATAAACCTGTGATGATTAAGCTTGTCTCTGCAGGCAGCGGGAACACTTCCCTGAGCGTTGCTTCTGAGAGGGTCATACTTAATCCTAGGCCGATGACGATGTGTCGTGCTGATGAGCAGCCACTTGTGGATAGGAATAAATAGTGGCCTTGACATCTCCATGGAAGTGTCTCTTCACTTGCCTTCGGCGCCATGTTCGGGGACTCTGGTGAAAAGAATATATGTGATGGCAAAGAGAGGTGACTGGAGGAACACGGAGGAACATTGCACAACCATAGCTCTCAGGGAACCAGCTTGAGACATAGTTTCCCGGCATGGAAGACAAATGTGCACCTTGATATACCGAAATAGGCCTTAGTTTTCCAAGCAGTAAATGCCATATTTATGAACGAGAAAACACGACTTGATAATTATCAGGGCCAGGAAGCCAGATGAACATTGTCACCAGCGCCAATTTCATGAGAGAATGATGTCCCCAGTAGAGCCCAGATGGCATGTTTGAATGAGAAAGCGGATTATGCCAAGAGGTTAGCATGCCTGAGAGCTCCATTTATTGATCTGTGAACAGAACCATGGGAGAACCAGCTATGAATATTGATCCACGAGTGCGATGTGAGCTAGATATGATGAGGGATTTATAACTCTCTAAAGCACCTATGGAAATCAGAACAACCCAGGTACATATCTACTGTAGGAATGGCTTCCATCTCCTCAATCTCTTCTACTTTCTATCTAAAAATCAGTAAGAGAAATCCCATTTGTCTAAAACGCAGTACACAGAATTAAGACCATCAAGAGCCAGTTTTAAGTGAAGATGCTTGCCTGCAAAATTAAGACAAAGCATTCCAGAAGTGCCGGAACAGTAAAATAAAGAAACAGTAAAGTCAATGCAAACAGCTTGACCCAGATCTGCTTCAGGAGCAAACCTAACAGGAATATTGCACCATTGGTCTTTTATGGGTTTTGATACCGTGGACAGCAGCTTCTGCTTCTATGTGTGGACACTGTTGACTCTTTTGGTACCTGATGGGTATTCAACCAGAATAAAGAACATTTCCCGCTACTCAGTGATCTTTACCTGAAGCTCTGCTGATCTCCGGGAAACCACGTAGCTCCGTATCAGCAAACCCAACTGAGGGCATAAACTTTGATGATGTAAACTGTCTGGGTTCCTCTAGCCTGAGCCTCCCTATGGGCTATAAGTACTTTTAGATTTCGCACATTAATGATGAAAACTCACTTAGCAATTCTGAGTATATTAAGTTACACAAAAGTTCTTGATGACTCATATAGAGGAAAAACCAACTCAGATGCAGAAATATTACTGACAAAATTTCATTCAAGTTCACCTTCAAGAAAGTTTGTGTATATCACTTTGCCTAGCCAGGGCTGTGTGAGAATATGCTGCAGGGCTCTCTCTGGGGTTTGTGGATGTTGGTCTTTCTGTTCAGTAGTGGGCTTCCTTATTATGTTTATCTCTTTCAGTTTCAATAAAGGAGAGCTAATACTGGATTCCTATCCAAATTGAATACTTAAATTGAATAAAGAACATAAGATCAGATTCTGATAAATGAGGATTTCAACTCTCTCTCTCTCTCTCTCTCTCTCTCTCTCTCTGTGTGTGTGTGTGTGTGTGTGTGTGTGTGCTTATTTGTGCTGGGGGAAGGAACATGTGTGTGCACACGCCTGTGAAGGACAGATGTCAAATTTGGGTGTTGTTTCTTATGGGGAGGGTGCTCATCTTTTTGACACAAGTTCTCATTGGGATCCAGGGCTTACCAGTTAAGCTAAGATGGCCACTCAGTGACCTGTCAGATCCAGGGATCTGCCGGTCACCATCATCCCACAATGGGGATCATAGGCACCTGCTGTCACACTCAGCTTTTAACAGGGGCTCCCGAGACTGAATCAGAGCCTCGTGACCCATGACCAGCATTCTGTTGATTAAGCTCTCTTGCTAACAACATTGGAGTTTTGGACGTTCAATGTAACTCACAAGAACAAGTAGTCTGTATTCAGTTTCTGCATGAGGACTAACTGACTGCCTGGGGCAATGGAGTGCATATTCTTAGCTCAACTACAGTAAGGATTGTTATTAATTTATTGTCGTTATGGCACAGAGAAGATCTTTCAGCTTTAACACAGGAATTGGAGATAACACATGACTTGAGAAAACAGCAGAAAAACAACACAGTGAAACTCGCGATGATAAGAATGATTTCCTACCTCAGTGTTTATCTGTAGTGTTTTAGTGAAATTCATCATGGTAAAAATGTTCAAAGACTGTGATACCGGAAGCACTTGCTTTCAACTTGATAATTTTAGAATTATTCAAGTTTTATCTCAGCCACCAGAGGGAGCTCAATGTCACCACCTAGTAAAACATAGCTGTAGCCATTGTAAACATAAACACAAATTGAATTTATAAAAATAAAAACTTATGAGTATAGTTGCAGTTATAATTACCAATATTTGAACATGCTCACCTAGTTGACTTTAAAAATATTGCGTGTGTGTGTGTGTGTGTGTGTGTGTGTGTGTGTGTTGGCACGGGGGCGGCACCTATAGGCCAAGGTATGTGGAGGTCAAAGACAGTTAGGAGCAATCAGTTCTCTCCTTCGATGACATAGAGGCAGGTAAATCTCTCTGACTACATAGGTTGAACTTTGGATCACTGGATTTGGTGGCAAGCACTTTTATCCGCTGAGCTGTGTTACCAACCTCTTGGTTGCATTCATAACATTCTCTTCCATAAGAGCAGAACACACATTCATTACAAAACACAGAATGCCTTCAGGATAACAGGCTGTATTCAAGCCATTAAACATGTCTTTAAAGATTGTAAACCACTGTAAGACATACAAACTGTTTTACATGATGGCAAAGATACTGACCAAATAACAGAAATATTCCTGGAAAGATAATTTTTAAACAAATGAGATCTTTTTAAAATAGCACAGGAGTTAAAAGATAAATTAAGAGAAAAATTGTGAAGTATTTGTTGCTCAATGAAAATTCCATGTCGAAATAAGTGGATTTTTGATAAAGCAAGAAATAGAAAGAATTTTATAGAACAGACATCATTCTCAGAAAATGAATAAGGCCTTAAATCAATGAACTCAAATTGTCTAAGTAAATGAATAAGTAAACTAAAGTAAGCAGAAAATACTAATGTGAAAAGAACCAAGACATAAGGGAATTAGGTGAAATCCCCTGGTTATTCATAAAACTGCATCTCTATGGAGCTGATGATCAGAAACAAGGAAGACAAAAAGATAAATGGAGACCGAGAAACCGGAACATCACCACAGATTCCACAGGGCTGCTTCAACTGCAGTGTCTGAAATCTATGAATAGACAAAATAATACCTTTTTGTGCTCACTGATCTTCCATGTCTGTTTGTTTATTTGTTTGTTTGTTTTTGGTGGTGGTAATAGAGTTGTGATGTGGGAATCCTCTTTGTGTGCTGTGATTACCATTAATGAATAAAGAAACTGCTTTGGGGGGGCTGGAGAGATGGCTCAGAGGTTAAGAGCACTGATTGCTCTTCCAGAGGTCCTGAGTTCAATTCCCAGCAACCACATGGTGGCTCACAACCATCTATAATGAGATCTGGTGCCCTCTTCTGGCATACAAACATACATGGAAGGAATGTTGTATACATAATAAATAAATAAATCTTAAAAAAAAAAAAAAGAAACTGCTTTGGCCCTATAGCAAGGCAGAACTTAGGTAGGCAGGGAAAGCTAGGCTGAATGCTTGGAGAAAGAAGGGTGAAGTCAAAGAGAAGCCATGCAGCTGCCTCTGGAGACAGTTGTGCTGAAACTTTGCTGGTAGGCCACTACCTTGTGATGATGCACAGATTAATGGAGATGGGTTAAATTAAGATGTAAGAGCCAATAAGAAGCTAGAGCTAATGGGCCAAGCAGTGATTCAAATGACATAGTTTCTGTGTGATTATTTCGGGGCTAAGTGACTGGGAATAAACAAGCAGCCTCCTCCAACAGTGTTGTTTGTTAATTTTGCTTTATTTTGTTTTGTTTGGCCTGTGTGTGTGTGTGTGTGTGTGTGTGTGTGTGTGTGTTTAGTATTGAGACAGGATCTTTCCCTGTAACCCAGGATGATCTGGTTCTGGTAGATGGTCCTAGAACTTGTAGCAATTTTGCTGCCTCAGTCCCCAGTGTCCTGAGAGCTGGGATTCTGGGTATGAATAACCACACCCAGCTCTCTCTGCCCTGACTTTCAACAAGAGTTGATGCTCTCTCTTTGGAGCCTTCAGTGCACCACTTTCTTACCCCACCGGGTTCTGATACTGTATAGGTGTCCTCCCTCTGTTCATTCCAGACAAAGCTTCTGCAGACAGTGCTAGGAAGGTCCTGGCAAAGAGAAGTACCAGATACACTAGAAATGACTACCTTCAGATAAAATAAAATGGATGCTAAGAGTCAGTGAGTGAGGATGATGCTGTCCAGAGAGTGTAAGATTAGGTACTAATAGAACCAGGAAATCCAGTTTGGGCACATTCTTGGGAACTGATGAAATCCATCAAAGGGAAAACTAGTTGGAAATGGAAGCTGGAAAATGCTCTTTCTTATTGGCAAAAATGAGCATATTTGAATTACATTCTAATCACCTGCATTTCATTTTTGAAAGATATGTATTTGGAGGCAACATCTACTCTTATTGTTTCCATTATGTTCTTACTTCAAAAAAAAATGTACCTTTTTTAAAAACTTTTTAGGAAAAGATTAAGCATTCATCAGTTCTGAGTCACAAAAAAGAATCAATATGTTGAGACTTGCATTAAGATAAAAATCTTTTTTTCTAAGATAATTTTTCTAGTTTTGTATTTCTATTACATAATTTGTCTCACTCTCATTTTTAAATAATTTATTCTAAACAGAAGTTCTACATACATTAAGTTCCTGGCAAGGTCTGTGCTAGTCTGAGAAAAGAAAAGACGGTGTCCCACATATGTGTTCCTTTCTAATCCCCAGAAGCTGTGAATGCTACCTTCCACGTCAGAAAGTGAACATCCGTCTTATCTTCCATATGAGTCTTTATAGATGGAAGCATCTTCAGATTAAGATATCATTATAGATTGTTCTGGATCTGGCTGTCATCACAGTGTCTTCAGGAGAAAAAGCACAGGAAGGCTTTATACACAAACAAAGAGATGTATGTACACACAAGCATACACACATACTTACAGTCAGGGACACCCAAGCACACAAAAGTGAAGTCGAATCAACACAACTGAATCAACACAATTAGGAGCCAAGAAGCATTAAGAAGTCTCTAAAACCTCTTAAGGCTGTGAAGGGCAGAGAGTGAGTTCTCTCTGCATTTGATGATGCCTTCATTTCAATATCAGGCTCGGGCCTTCAGAATTGGGATCCAAGTTTAGGGGAGTTTAACAACACCACAAAATTATTTTAGTTACTTGATTTATTTAACTCAAAGCTTAAAAGTATATCTAGGCAAAATCCCCAGTAACTAATATTTTCCTATCTTGTCATGTAGACAAGGAACTGAAAGAGTGGTTCAGTCCACCAAAATTTGTTTCAAACTGACATTTTTTTTTTTTTAGTAAGTCACATAGAAGCTGAAGGCAAATCAATACAAATTATATGGTGCCATCTTGAAACCCTTGAGAACTTCCAGCTCCAATGCATGCCGATCAGCAACCAGTCAAGGTAGTTTCTACCGGAGTCCATTAATCGATGAGCAACATTTATATGTCTGGCTGGTTTCAGTTGTGTACAATTTCTCTTAACGTATCTAATATATTCACTAATTAAATTGGATGGAATAAATGTTTTAAATAATCCAACTGAACTAAAATTTTATTATCTATATCTTCTAATTTATATTCATTCTGAAATGAATGCTCGTATTAGCTCACACTGTAATAAACACCAAAGAATTTGTCATGCTTTAGTAGCAAGAGCCTGTCTGAACATCTATCACCAGGTCATTTGCAGAATTCATCTATAATTTTAAATGGTTTTGAATAGTTCTGTATTTTCATCTTTTAAGTGAGGTAAATGAGAATTTGAAAAACAAAATATTTTTTCTGAAAGTCGCAAGGTTGCTGAGGTAGAAGTTAAGATTCCTTTGACCTCTTAGCCTCCCTAATCTTTACATTACTCACTGAATTCTGACACCTGCTAACTCACACTGTTTTGAACATTGTTTTTGTTTTGTTTCAGAGAGATATGGGACTTGGGTAGGCAGGGAGGGGAGAGGATCTGGGAAACCTGGGAAAGGGAAAATATATAACTAAAATATATTATATGAAAATTTTTAATAATAGAAAATAAATAATTAGCAACAGAGCTGGGTTTGAACCTGTGTTTTTGTTTTATTATTTTTGACCTTTTTTCTTCTCTCTGTCTCATATTCCATTTCTTCTCTATTCCCTCTCCTTCTCTTTCTCCTTAGAAGGGTCTTTTGGTTGGTCTGCAGGTACAATCAACAGTCTAACTAGTAGTAGCAAAACAATTAGGAATGAAATTACATTACTTAAAGTAAGTACTATATGTTCTTACTTCATCTTATATATTCTATTGTGCCTCAAATTATTTTATTCTAAAAAATCTACCACTTTCACTTAGGAAAATATTTAATTATCTTTTTATGTTCCTGTTTTTCTAATTGTCAGAAAATTGTCACTTTCCAGATGCACAGCTTTCATTATCTCTACACCATTGCAATCCTGCTTCTTCATGTCACCGACATTCTTGCACTCACATGCAGAGAGAACCGCTTCTGAGACTCCATCATCCTGCCTAGAATGACAGTCTTCAGCTGTGAGGTTGGGATCATGGACCTAGTAACCTCTGATAGAAAGTCATTCCTTAAGATGCATTCATACACAAAGCACACGGAGCTTCATGGAGCCATAGATAACATGATCCTCAGGATCGAAACCTTCCTCTGCACTGAATATTCTCTCCTTCTGTCAAAGATGCTCCTGCCCTTCCTTCTTCTTTCACCTGACTCTCTAATTTCTACCTCGAGTATATTCTTTAAGAGTATTTCAATATAAACATTCTAAAAGAACCCTCTGAGCATGCCAACCCCTAGAAAAGGTATCTTGGAGTCAGCACGCCATCTTTGATAAAATTAAATATGTGCCATGCATCTCGTCCCAACTCTCAGCTCAGTGACATCAGGTTGAGCCAACTGTAGCTTGAAGTCCTCATAATGAAGAACTGTAAACCAAACTGTTCAATATAAGGTAAAGTTTATGAGCACAACACTGCCTGCCTTTTCAAAGGCTAATGTGTCTCATTGTCTAAAGTCAAATTCCTAAACATGTGCAGACTTCTATAAATTGACCATAAACTTCATTTCTATCTCTACTTCGTTCCATTCTCTGTGGACCATATATCATAATCCTCCAGTCCCCAAGCACACCAAGCTGCTCTCACCAGTTGGCTTTTTCACATCTGCAAGCCAGCATGAGCTAATCTCAATATCAACAATTCTTCTGCTTAAGGCCCACATCCACCTTCCTTAGAACCAAATGCATTGGCCTTTTAGCTCTTCCACTTAAAATGTATCCATATCTGTACTCTAATAACAATACTTTAGACTTCTCATGGCATCTACCAATTGTTTAATAAATGTTTATTTAGCAGCCCCTGGGCATTGACAATATAATTCTGTCTGTTCTAAATTTAATATAAATTTCTTCTGAGCAAAAATTGCATAATTTGATTATCCAGATGTACCCTTCATGTAGAGATGCTTTTTTCTATTGCAGAAATGATATGCAATAAATATTTGTTGAATGTAATCAAAGTTCTTTCTGGTTCTTGCACAAAGCAATATTCTTTTGCCCCAACCCTATCTTTGGCCTTAACTTTTTTCTCAGTACTAAGTATTAAACCCAAGGCTTCAGGAATGCTATTCAAGGGTTACCACTGCCTACGTCATTAGGGAAAATTCTAGGTGATAAAGCAGGAATTGATGCTAAACATGTGCCCCAGCTAGCATTCCACAAGGCTGAACATTGAATGGACAATTAACAGAGTAAAAAGCTATGCCTCTAAGGAAAGTAAAGAACTTCTGGGTAATTAATTCCATGAAGGTTAATTTGTAACCTCTGTTTTTAACATCATTTGTTCCAGTGCTGTGAACTCCTACTGAGGACAGTTTTAGACCATGTTACTTTTAGAAGCAGGTTTGAGGATCTCTGTTTTTGCCTAGATTTCGTGGGTATTGACTGAAATGGATCTAACATCTTTCCTCTGACTCATTCCTCACCCCAGTCAGGAAGAAGTATTATTTCTATTCCTAAATCCCCGAAGAGGAAAGTAAGGCAAGAGAAGAATGTGTGGTTTGTTCACACTTAGCATGAAATGTGGATAGCATATGCACCGACACAAAGCAAGCAGACAGCACTTTTAATTGCTCATCTAACCTCCCGAAGGAGTCACCATCTGCTGACATTCCCAAGACTGTGAGATTATGAAACCCGACAGAAAGCTGAATAATAGACCATGCACCTAGTCATCGATCTTGGAAAGAGTCCACGGTAAAGTGGAACCCATCAGATCAAACTAAGCCAGGGAAGCAGGTAGGCTAACTGCAGATCTTCACCTCCTCCTGCTCCAGAGCCAGTCCCACGGTCTCACCCAGCCCCAGCTCTGTAGCTGACCACCAGCTCCTCTCCCTGTCCCCTTCTCCCATCTCCAGAGGCTGACACAGATCTTCTCCTCCAACCTTCATTCTGACTCAGTCTATCATCCCAGACCCCAACTCCAGCAGGCGTTACCTGAGAAGCCACTGCCCAAGCCTGCCAGAGAGGTAAGTGTGCCAGCAGAGCAGGGAGGTGAGTTTCAGATCTTCACTTGCCCTCTTCTCCTCCAAATGAAGTCCCCCAGTCTCATGCCCAGCTCTGTACCAGATTAAATAGTTTGGCCTCTTCACACTCTCTGCCCCAAGTTCCAGGTGACTAAGCAGATCCTGGCCGAACACTCTGCTTTCTTGCCACCTGGGAGCCCCTCAGCTGCACCAGCATAGTCCCCATTCCTAAGTGTAAACCTCCCATACCTAGAAACACATTTTACCCAGAATCCCCAGTAGCCACAACTAGCAGGATCTCAGAAGAATTCCCCTCCAGGTGACACCCACCCACCGTATCACATCTTCTTAATAAATAAAAAGGAAAACAAAAAACAAGGAACCAAGCATTCACTCACAAAAACAAGGCCAGATATCAGCACGTAGAATTATACTTATGCCAAACCCAGATGCCTACATACCAGCGTAAAAACATAATCAATAACAGCCAGGACAATAGATCCCAGCAACCCTATCACAGTAGACCCTGGGTATTGTATCATAGTTGAAGAAAGACCTTGAGATAGCTTTTATGGACATGATAGAGATTCTTAAAAAGTAAATGGATAAATTCCTTAAAGAAATCTATTAATATCAAACAGAAAGTAGAAATAAATAAGTAAAACATTTCAAGACCTGAAAGTGGAAATAGAATCAATAAAAAAAAATCCAAAATAGGGGAAATCTGGAAATGAAAAATTTAGGAGCTATAACAAGAACCTCAGAGACAAGTCTAACTGACAGAATATGAGAGTGAGAAGAGATAATCTCAGGCAGTAAAGACATTATAGAAGAAATGGATACCTCAGTCAAAGAACATGTTAAATCTAAAACACTCCTGGCACAAAACATCCAGCAGATGTGGGACACCATGGTTGGTGTTGCCCTGGGGGGACATATTGATGTCCTTGGCCTATGCTGCCACTGTAATTCATTCTTAGGTCTGTGGCACTTGCTGACACCAGAGACCATGTAGATGTCCATGGTTGTGCTGTCTCCAGAAAACATGAGAAAGCCCAGGATCCATGTTCCTGCTGACCATAAAAGGCGAGGAAGCTACTTTTGCAGTGGTATCAATGTCTGCAGATTCACAGTTGAGAAAGAGTGATATGGATGGCTTCTACGATCTTACCCCAACCCATCCCCATGCTCCCTAAAAGTAACAGCCTAGAAGGAAGCCATTGAAGAGACCTCTTAAAATTGTGATAAAGATGCTGAAGTGTAGTTTGCCAAAATTGATGGCTTCTGGTGGGAGTGGAGAAAGACTCGATTTTCTTTAAGGGGATGGTCACTGGGTGTTTGTCCATGCTCCAGTGAGCATATGGGCAACACAAATTGGACTTGTTTCTTTTTCTTCTTTTGGGGTATCGGGGGTCGGCGGGTCACAAGGGTGGGAGGCAGACCTGGGAGGACTGGAAAGTGAGTGTGATTGGAAGCATGATGTGAAATTCCCAAATAATCAATAAAAACATTATGTTGGAAAAGAGTTAACTTAAGATTAGATAAGCAATTTAAGCAGCTCTATAAACCCTAGTGAAAAAGAAGCAGCCATTAAAAGTCTCCCAACAACAAATAGCCCAGGGGCAAATGGTTTGATGAGGAAGTTCTATGAGGTTCTCTCCATACCTATTCAATATAGCATTTAAAATCTTAGCAAAAAAGCCAGCTGGCCTGGGTCTGAAAAAGCCTGGGATAAAACCGGACTCACTGAACATAGCAGACAATGAGGACTACTGAGAACTCAAGAACAATGGCAATGGATTTCTGATCCTACTGCACGTACTGGCTTTGTAGAAGCCTAGGCAGTTTGGATGCTCACCTTACTAGAACTGGATGGAGGTGGGGGTTCCTTGGACTTTCCACAGGGCAGGGAACCCTGATTGCTCTTTGGACTGAGGAGGGAGGGGGACTTGATTGGGGGAGGGGGAAGGAAATGGGAGGCAGTGGCGGGGAAGAGACAGAAATCTTTAATAAATAAATAAATTTAAAAAAAAGAAGGCAAAAAAAAAAGAAGACGACTGAAGGGGATCAAGAGGACATACACTGGACAGGAAGAAGTTGGAGTATCTTTATTTGCAGATGTTATATATAGTATATGGAAGTTACCGTAAAAAAAAAAATCTACCTGAAAGCTCTAACATCTGATAAACATTTTCACCAAAGTAGTAGGATATAAAATTAATTCACTAATAATTGGTAACCTTCTTACATACTGAGAAGTGGGACATGAACTGAGAAGCAAATCTGGGAAACATCACCTTTTGCCATAATCTTGAATAAAAAATATCTTGGAGTAATTTTAACAATACAAGCAAAAGACTTGCATGATAAAAGTATTAAGACACTGAAGAAAAGAATTGAAGGTAGCAGGAAATGGAAAGGCTGTACATGCCCATAGGTTTAATATATTAAAAATGACCATCCCTCCTAATGCAATAAATAGATTTACAACAATCACTGTCAAAATTCCAAAACAATTCTTCACAGATCTTGGAAGGACAATTTTCAGCTTCATAGAGAAATACTAGAAAGTCAAGATTGCTAAAAACAAACAAAACTAATTCTGAATAATAAAAGAACCACTAACGGTATCGATATCCCTAATGTCAATTTTTACTACAGAGCAATAGTAATAAAAACAGCATGATATTTGTCCAACAACAGACCAGTCGACCATTAGGGTTAGAAGATCCATATGTAAATCCACACACCTATCTATGGACACCTGATTTTTGATAAAGAAGCCAAAAATACACACTGGAAAAAAAAAGGCAGCATCTTTAACAAATGGCACTGGTCAAACTGCATGTCTCTGTGTAGAAGAATACAAAAAAAAACCCCATAATCCTGCATGAAATTTAATTGCAAATAGACCAAAAGTCTTAACACTAAACCAAATAAAGATACATTGAACGTGTTAGAAGAAAGAGTTAGTGAGTAGTCTTGAACCCATTGACATAAGAAAAGACTTTCTGAATAGAACACCATTAGGGCAAGTCCTAAGATCAACAATGAATACTGGGGACCTCATGAAAATAAAAAGCTTCTGCACATCAAAGGACACATTTGCTCAATGCAACAGCCAGCAAAATGGGAAAAGTTTTTTTCCAGCAGCATATCCAATAGAGGGCTAATATCCAAAATACATGAAAAAAATTTAAAAAGCTCAATATCAAGAAAACAGATTACCTAATTAAAAATGGGTACATATCTAAACAGAGAATTCTCAAAGAAGGAAGCTCAAATGGCTGAGAAGGACATAAAACAATGTTCAATATCCTTAGGCATCAAGCAAATGAAAATAAAACTACCGTGAGATTGCATCTTACACCCATCAGAATGGCTGAAATAAATCAAACTAATGGCAGTGCATGCTGATGAGGATGTGGAGTAAGGGGAGCACTCATCCCTTGCTGGTGGGAGTGCAAACTCATTACAGCCACAATAAAAATCAGCGTGGCAGTTATTCAGGAAGATGATAATCTCTCTACCTCAAGACCTAGTTATAATACTCTTGGGCACAAACCCAAAGAATGCTTCTTCCAAGCACAGAGACACTTTTGCAGCCATCTTCATTGCTGCTCTATTCATAACAGCTAGAATTTGGAAACAATCTATATGTCCCTCAACAGATGTATATATATACACATACATACATACACATATTTGTGTGTGTGGTACATTTCGACAATGTAATGTTATTCAGTCATTAAAAAAATGAAATTATGAAAACTGCAGGTAAATAGATGGAACTAGAAAAGAATCATCCAGAGAGAGATATCCCTAACCCAGAAAAACAAATATGGTATGCATTCCCTTAGATGTATATATTAACTTTCAAGTCAACGATAGTCAAGCTATAATACATAGAACCACAGAGGGTAGGTATAGAGTAAGGTTCTGAGGGTGGAGAGATATATCATCCAAAGAGAGTGAAATATAATAGATTATTATAAATAGATCATCAGAAGGAGGGAAACTGAAACAGGAGGATCAAGTGGGGAAGAGAAGTAAAGGTGGTGAAGAAGGGGATATAGAGACAACTATATTTCATGGCCATTTTAGGGATAGTATGGGAACCTAATATAGTAGGATCTTCCTAAAATATAGACATATGTAGAAGTGATCTAAATAAAATTACCAGAGAAGGGGAGTGACAGAGCCCCAGCTGGACATTTCTTGTCATCGAATGATGTTTCCAGTGCAGTTAACATGTGCATGTAATTGAGCTGCTGCCCAGGAGGAGCTCATGGGAATCCTCGAAAACACAGGCTATTGCCATGGTTATTGGTGGCTCTCCAGAAATTGACAGCAAGCCGCCATTGCTGAAGACAACACACCTCATAGAACATGGTGAAGTTGACTGCCTACAACGTGCCTCCACCCCGGTGTGTTTGTGCCCTTGGTACAGAAAAGTACTCAAAGGAGAAATATAAGTAAGAACCAGCTACAAATCTCGTGACCTACAGTGGTGTCCTGCTGCAAGCCATGCTACTGCAGTCGGCACAAAGTTTGTGGGAATGGCTAATGGATACCTGTTAAGATTTACCCTACAAGGTGAGACCTAGTCCCAAAACTGCGTGGGTGACCAAGAACCTGATACAAGAACAAATGCTACTGCTCTACTAAAAGAACGTAGCAATAAAATGACCCCAATGATATTTTTCTATACTCATATGTAAGTATTTGGTTCAGTCATCAACAACGAAGCTTCCTCCTTCAGCAGATGGGAACAAATGCAGAGACCCTCACAATGTACAGAGCCACCTTGGAATCTTCAGCCCTAAATGGCCTGTGTCCATCAAATCCCTCCCTTCACAGCTCAGGAAACCTGGTAGGAGAGGGCTAAAGAGTTATGGTAAAATCAGTAGGAGTGGAGAACACCAAGTAAATAAGGCCTCTAAGCATGTTTGAACTCACAAACCCGTAGGCAGCGTGCACAGTGCCTGCACAAGTTTGCACCAGAGCCAGCATCCAAGAGCTCAAAGAGAAGTGGACAGAAGCTCTCGTACCTTACCCAGAATCTATCCCAAGTTGCAAATGACAATTTAGTTTTTCTCCAAGAAGTCTCTGTGGGTAAACAAACTACTCTTAAGGGCATAGGCTGCGTGTTCCTCAAGTAGAGGACAACAAAAAATGAACTCAGCGGCAACTTTGTAGGTCTTGTTTTTGTTGTGTTTTTTAAGTTTAACCCTATTTTTACTTTTCTTGCACTTTATATATTGTATTGTATTTTGTACTCTACAGGTCCTTTTCATGTACATTAGGACTTTATGGGATTCCTGAGTGTGCATGCAAATGAGTGGGTCTCTGCATCTCTAGCTTTCTTTTCCTCTTTCTCCTGCTCTTTTAGTTTTTTGTTTGCTCTTTCTTATTCTGATATGTTAGTTTTCCTGTCTTAATACATTTTATTACTATCTCCCAAAAGCCTGTTGTTTCTGGGAGATAGAAACAGAAACGGGATGGAGCTGGGTAGTAGGGATTGCAATGAGGAACTGAGAGAAATGGAGGGGAAACCATAATCAACATGCCTTTTTTTGAGAAAATAATCTATTTTCAAGAGAAGGGAAAATATGACTTACCTACAAGTAGAAGTGTAGTATTGCCACTTAGTACATGGTTCTGAGAAGCCTTCACCTGGGGACAGCACACAGAGGAAGTTCTTACTTTAGTCTCTGCAAGACAGATCATAATGAAAGATTTGTTCTCTGTGTCAAAGGGATGCTCCTCTCAACCTCTCCACTAAATTCTGCTTCATGCCTGAAATGCCTAGATGTTTATTGCAAAGGTTAAATTCAATCAAGTTGCCAAGGCTAGATGACGTTTTCACAGAATAAAGCTAATTGTCTTTAGAAATAGCAAATGTTTGACCACAAGTCGGTTGATCTCTCTGTCTTTGTCTCTCTCTGTCTCTGTCTCTGTCTGTCTTTCTCTCTCATGCTCATTTTCTCTCTATCTCAAGTATGGAGGAAAAAAGTCTCATTATGGAACATTAAATTGTCAACACTAAATAGTCATGATCCAAGGTTTAATGTACAGTTGTCAAATTCCTTAAATCTACTATTAAATTAGAAACCAAGGAATGAAGTTCTGTACCATGAAATCATGATAGACTATATAACAGTAAACTCTAGATGAGATTTCCACAGAATGTATGTTTGAACTGTAGTTATCACTCAGTAATGATTTGTTAATGATCATCATGGCAGCTGGCATTCCCTTCAGCAGGATGAGTTTGACATAATGAGTCCCTTTAATCTTTACCGCATTCCCATGATGTCAAGGATGTTAGCTATCCAAGTCCGAACTTGGGCAAGTGTCAAAAGTTGTTTGTTTTTTTTATTTTATTTTAATTGTGGTCAGTTTCATAGGTAATGAATCTCAAAGCTGACAATCTGACCCAGGTAGGCTAGGACCAATGCCCACACACTTAGCTACTATTTAAAATCTAAATAAAGTTGTTCTGATAAATTTCAAATGATATATGAAACCCTAATAACCCTCATGCCAAAGTTGTTGCTCATGGCCAGCAGTGGGGTGACAGCCCTCGTGATGTTCTCAAACACACTGGATACATTTGTTTGTAATTAGTAGACTCAAAGGATCTTCTGTGTGCCAGGGAAAGATGCTGATGAGACTCTGAACATGAATTTGGTGTGACATTGCAGCAGAAAACCTTCTCCCATGCCAAAGATGTCCATGACATTGATGAGACATTCTTCCTCTCAAACAGCAGAAGGGACTCTGCAGATGGGTAAGTTAAAGATCCTGGATGAGAAATCCACCACAACTAAACCGTAGTTGCAGAGGAAAGAGCTGTGAAGGCGTGGATACGGAGTCCGTCTTCACTGACTATTGCCCTTCAAGTCACAGGACAAGCCCAGGGGTTTAAACCAAAAATGTGACATTCTCAGATATGTTTCTTAAAACAAGAACGTAGAAAGTAGGAGGGAAAAATCCTTTTTGGCTTGACCCAATACCTGTCTCTAACCACTAATGGATGTGTTAATTCAGTGCTTCTTATCCTGTGGATCATGATCCCTTTGAGGAATCTCTACCTCTCAAAATATTTACTTCATGATTCATAACAGCACCAAAATTACAGTTATGAAGTAGTAACGAAATGATTTTATGGTTGAGGGTCACAACAAGAGGAACTGTATTTAAGGGTCGCAGCATTAGGAAGGGTGAGAACCACTGTGATAAATAAAATTAAATACAGGTGAGATAACTTTCGCATA
Source organism: Microtus oregoni (assembly GCF_018167655.1). NCBI lineage: Eukaryota > Metazoa > Chordata > Mammalia > Rodentia > Cricetidae > Microtus > Microtus oregoni. Next base: position 6,789,510 of record NW_024543829.1, on the reverse strand, counting down.
ATCCATTCCACAGGGGCTTCCTCAGCCTTGCTCATTGCTGTTCTGTTCTCAATAGACAGGGAATGGAAACAACCTAAATGTCCTACAACTGACAAAGGAATAATAAAATTGTGCTACATATACATTATGGAACACTATTCAATTGTAAAGGAAAAATTGAATAATGAACTTTGCAGGTAAATTCATGGAACCAGAAAATATCATATTGAGTAAGTAACTCAGATTTAGAAAGATAAACATCACATGTTGGCCCTGTATTTCTGCTGTATATTATTATATTGTGATTTTTTTGTTATATCATTTGAATTTGGCATACAGTTAAATTTACTTAATCTGGATACATATCAACCTTATAGGTGATGTCAATCAACTGACATTTTGAAGTGCTACTTTTTTTAAACAAATGTAAAGATAAATGTTTAATTGTTGAAATAAACTATTAAAAATCGCCTAAAAATTCAGTACATCGCTCTTCACGTGGTGGGAATCCTCATTGCCAATATGCCTTTCTGTAAAGGAAACAAACTGATTTTTCAAGAGTAGGCAAATAAAACTAGGAAATGTACAAACTGATTCAAATTCAGTCTCCGTGCTTATGTGCTCTGGACATGGCACTCATGATGATAAATACAACTCTGTCGTGTGAGAAATGTCAGTAGCCCGTGCATGGACGTCAGTTTTGCTCTGTTTCCTTAGGTTCTTGGGCATCTCATGCAGGCAATAAAATGTGGGTATATGCACCCTTCTCTTTCCTCCCTCCTTCAGTTCTCTTTTAAGTGAAAACCAAAGCCTATATAACATTTTGTTTGTTCCTGCTTAAAATCCTGGCTTTGAATTCTTCCAGTGGGACTTGTTTTCCATTATCAACCAAAATGAGAATAAAGCAAAAACATTTAGAATTTTTTTTAGCACCTTTGGCTGGAGGCCAGCCTGATAGAGTATTTTTTTTTTCTTTTCCTAAGAAAAATCTGTCTTCAACTTTCTTCAGAGCCAGACATATTTTCCAGGCAACTTCCCAAGGCCTTTCCTGTTGCTGTTTTCTTTCCTCCTGTTGTGTTTCTGTGGCTCCATATACACGGCAACACCAGGCACGGCTAAGATAGTTTAGGTTTTAAAGGGTTAAGGCAACGTTACAGAATGAATGTGAGCCCTTTCAATCCTGGAAAAATTTAAATTTAAAAACTCACATCAGACCACATTTTTCAAAATATTTCAAGTCATCAACACGTAAGTCTGATTTTAAATCTTTTAACCACTAGCCTTAGAGGCGACATGACACCTCTCAACTTGAAACAAGCAGGGAGCTTGTTTTCATAATTCCCCACTTTTGCCTGACTGTATCTCACAGGCGATTGCTGCAAATCCACACAGTGAACTGAATCACATACCCCGTTCACAACTCATTGCAGTATAAACAGCTAATACATAATTCAACAAAATCTCATTATTTTCTGACTCTATTATTTTGGGATACGAAGTAGTTTGAACAGGTTGAGCTTCAATTTATCTTCCTAGATAATATTGTTTTAAATTGCTAAGTTCCAGGAGTGTAAACAAGGGAACCATTTAATCTTCGCAAAAGCGAAGGTCATCCAATCGCTTATGGGATTCACACACAAAATGAAACTGATTACAGTATTTGCAGAGAAGCAAGGGGTTAGCTAAGTGTCTTCAGCATGGTTGTCCAGCTACTATCTTATTATTGGCATAAATATTTAAAGATAAAATGCTTATAAATACTGTAAAACTTAAATGTACTCATAAATATTCATATATATGTATATATGCATATACATAAATAACTCCTGTATCTCTCTCCTAGGTGTCCTACTTAGTATTTTTTTGTTTGGTTTCCCTATCTCTATGATTCTCAGCATAAGAATTATCTCTGTAAAAAACCGTCCAATGACAAGTAAAAGATACACATATAGGAGTATTATTTTGCTTGCTGACCTGTGAGTAACAAACTAGAAAAATATGTCTGCCGATATTGATTTTAAGTGAGGTTCAAAAAGTAAGCCATAATATTAACTAGTTCATAATAAAATGTTCCATAATTTGCATATTCTATGACAATGTTATATTCTGATATGGTCACAAATTCATTATTTTTAGTATTTTTACATTTAATAATAAACAAAATTCATATTATTTTTCTAGTTTATTTAGTTGACTATAGTTTGGTATTAAATTCTTAATGTCATTTTGTTCAAGTTTCTCTATTTTTATCACAACTGTCAGGCATAATTTTGTGAAATACAAATTAATTAATATTCTAACAAATTATGAATCATTGAGATTATAAATGAAATTATAAAAGAACTCACAATTTACATTGTCTTTTACCATGCTGAACACTCCTAGTCTCTCAATCTTTTCCCCTGATGAATAATGATTAGCTCGGTTTGAATTTTTTGCTTTTATTTGGAGACAGAGTTTCTTCTGTGGAACAGCTCTGGCTGTCCTGGAACTAGCTCTGTAGACTTGCAAGGCCTCGAACTCACAGAGATCCTCCTGCCTCTGCCTCTTGAGTGTTGGAATTAAAGGCATGCACCACCATCACTTGGCTGGATTTGAATTTTGAGGGATTATTTTCTCCTAGTCAACTGTTGACATAGCTTTCCTGTCTTTGAATTCATCTATAAATGAATTATCAGCTATCAGTTTCCTTTTCTCTTCTTCTATAGACTGGATGTCCATTGGGTGAATGCTTACCAACTTGGGAGTTTTCCAGAATATGCCTAGGCAGTCATACACAGGGTATAGATAAGAACCCATCAACACTGTCTAAATGTTAGTTGTCAATTAACATCTTGAATCTTCAAATCAAACAATCTTTATACAATCACGTTCTCATACGTGTTCAAATCTCATTTTGTGGTCTTCCACTTTTTAATTAGTTTGGGTGCATTTACTAGCTCCTTCATATTTTCAATGATAAGTTCTCCAATATCTATTTCCCTCTTTTCTTTTGCATATTTCTTCAACTTGGTCTTAAGGTTTATAACTCAAATTTAAATAGAAATTATTCTCTCCTTTTATACTCTTAATTTCTTAGTTATACAAGGCATGCTCACCTCTAAAATCTGTCCTCATTTTTCTCTCCATCCTTTGTCCCCTCCAGAAGCTCTACTTTATTCAATGAAATGAGTTCTATTTGTTCTAATTGATCTTACTTACTTAGGCGTTTGGACCACAGAGATGGCTAGATGCTTTTACCTATTGTTTCCTTAGAGCTCTGCCAACTTTAAAGTCTTGAAAGTGGTGGTTCATTCATGTGTGGATGGGAGTTATCTGTCCTGCCATTTACACTGGCTGCTTGCAGGCAGGAAGATCCTCTGCTCTTTCTGTTGTTGTCTCAGCCTTGAGGGAACTCAAGCCTTTCCTTCAGTCCCCACTTGCCTCATGCATTAATGGAAAAGGCAAATCTGTCTAGGGTTGAAAGTCTTCCTTACCCACTTCTCAGAAGGACGAGTTCTTACTGGGGCTGGCTACTCTCAGATCCCCCACCGAGACTCTCAGATCCCCCACTGAGACTCTCAGGTTTTCATTCAGCTGGCTTCTAAATAAAAAAGATATCCCAATATCATTTTCATCAGAAAAATGGATTGTATCAGTTGTTCTCATCTGTTTATTGGATAATGTAACTGACTGTATCTATAAAGCTAAATTACCTAAATTTATCATGTAGGAACTTGGAGACAGGAAGAAAGTATCTGGGGGTCATTTTTCACCCAGAAGACCGTTCCCAAACATTTTCTGAGGTATTCCTGTAAATGTTCAGTCATCAGCTATGTCAGCTTCACTTATTTCCACCATTCCTGTGACAAATTAAATGAGGCTTTCATCAAATGCTACAGGCTGAGTGAATGTGATACGGATCACCTGGAATCTCTTCCAAGTTAATAGCCGGAACTCTCCTTCCTTTCCTTCTTTGCACTGAATTTATGCCAGGAAGAAACGTCCAGATCAGATACTTAATATACATTATACATCGCTTCTCTGTAACTCGCCTGCCTCCCCCAGTCAGCCTGGAAAGAACGTTCCTCATCCTGATGACTCACTGACTTTCCTTGGGTCTATGGGAGAGGAGCTGCAGCATCCTTGTTCTCCAGGCTCCTTTTCCCCTTAGAACGGACATGCTTATCTTTCCTCAGGAGCATACTTAGTTCAGTGTCCCTGAGAAACTAGACTGCCCACAGGAAGCCACATGGTTGGAATTAGATGAGCAACATGCAACCATGATGTTCACAAGATGATGCAAAAGCCTAAGGTGGAATTTTCTCTCTGCCGTTTTCCCCGAGAGAGCAGGGGAATATTAAGTGCCCCCGCAGGTAGAAGCAGGGACTCATCCAGTGAGCAGGAGGCACAGCTGTCTTCAGAGGATAACTATTCTGCGTCATAACGGATATATCCAAAGGTGAAATGACAGTATATTCTGGGCTATTTTTACTGGTAGCTTTCCACATACGTCAAAGACTCTCATAAACATCTCTTCCTTCTATCCTACGCTCGTCTCCTGTCAACTGCGGTCTCCCTGCAATGGAAGCAGCACTCACACCATGGAAGGTTAAAAAAAAAAAAAAAAACGATTTCCAGGCCATACCTTACACTAATGAGCCCAAAATATCTGAACATAAATCTAGAATACCTAATCTTAAAGTTTCCTAATGGTTCCATGGTATAACTGCTTGAGCACAAAATATTACCAGTTGCTTGCCACTCAAATGATTGAATGAAGTTGGTATCATATTCATGACTTGGTAACTTTGTGCACATGTGTGCATGAGTGTACATGCGTCTGTCTGTGTCTATGTATGCAAATGGTTGTAAGGCACACTGTGTAAGTTAGACGTTGACACTGGGTATTTTTTTTAATTGTTCTCTTTTTTAGTTTGGAGGAGAGTGGTGCTCACTGATTCTGCTGGGCAGATGGACAGTGGGCTCCAAGAGTCCCATCTCTGTCCCCAGTACGGAGTCTACAACAGCACAGCTCCCTGCCAGGCTTCTTATGTGGGTACTAGGAATGTGAACCAGGGTCCTCATGTTTGTGCTACAAGATGTTTACTCACTGACACATCTACCCAGTACATGCCTTGGAATCTTGAAAAAGCCAAATCCAAGGTAACATCTCAAAATTGCCATGTTAAAATCTACAGTTTGAAAATACCCTATGGTGACAAATTTGCATGCTTAAACTTAAGAGCCCACTACTGAGAAGATAAAACATATAGAATATATGTGTGTGTGTGTCTGTGTGTGTATGTGTGTGCATGTGGATGTACATATATTTATATATATATAAATATATATATTTCTGTATGTCATATGTGTTACATGCATATGCACTCTATATTGTAGCATCCATGTCACTTATTAAACCCATATAACACACAACATGCAAATGAGTTCATTCTCTTTAGTCTCACAATAAAATCGATACCTAATTCTCATGCTGCAGAAGAAAACTCTATTAAAACTGACACTGAGGAAGTTTCGGTTGGGAAAGAGGCTGTGGCTGGACCTCTCATAGATACTTAGTGAATGCTTACAATATATTTAGTGCTGGAAGACTGAATAAGAACAAAAAGTGCTTGTTAGTAAGAAATGATTTTTAAATGAAGATAATATCAAAGATATATTATAAGTTAAGTGTACCAGGTGACTGGATAGATGAATAAATAGGGAAATGGATAGATCATGGATAGATTGATAGATGATAGACTATTGATAGATGATGGATGGATAGATAGATGATAGATAGATAGATAGATAGATAGATAGATAGATAGATACCTATTTAGGGTTTCTATTGCTGTGAAGAGATACCATTACCACAACTCTTAGGCTGCAGTTGAGCTAATTTACGTGAAAGAAAACATTTCTACCACATGGAACCTGTCCTATCATGGGCTCTGTTACTGCAGAAGGGATTCTCATCAACACGAGCACATTGTGCCAGCATTCCACTAGCAATGTCACACGTGGATTTGACATACTCAACAGTATTAAAGGGCCAGTGTCCATGAGCCTATTCCACAGACAAAACTAAGGGCTGGGGAGTTGTTTAATTGCTCACAGCTGGTAAGTAAGTGTCATTCCAGAACAGGTCTGTAGACCTTGGCCACTCACTTTTCAACCACCATACCACAATGTCTCCCACCCAGCCTGGTCTCCAGGCTTTGGACTCAGTCAGAAATTCATTGTTTGAAAATCTACCAAAAACATCATCACTGCCTCACCAGAACTCCTAATGCTTTCTCTTTTGTCTCGAATATTCCATCAAGGCTTGTACTTTCTGTTCCTAGAATTTAACTCTTGTCCAGTTTTAGTAGGTAGACTGCTGGTTTCTTTAGCAAAGCCTGCATGTTTATCTCATGTCTATGCCTGCTCCCCAAACTTCTTTAGTTAATGGAAGAGTGACTGCCCTGCCTTCCAGCCACATTGCCTGTGGATGTGCCCTAGTTGCTGTCAGTATCACAGTGGAAGACAATGTTTCCCCTGCTCTCCTCCTCTCTTCCTCGGGTCAAAGCCCTGAGTACTCATCAGAACGATAGCTGTGGATTGTGTCACTGAGTACAATGAGGAAGGGCTCTGGGTTAACTTTAGCACTAACTACCTTATAAGTTGAACATCTCACCTAACCTGTTTTGGCTTTAGTGTCTTCCATAAAATAGGGACAGAGTATGACGTACTTTGAATGATTCATGTAGTGCTAGCAAACAGCACTACTCAAGCAAAACACCAGCCTCTCCTCCTCTTCCTCCCCATTCTGACCTGAGCTCAATGCCATGGGTCTAGGCAGTACTGCTAGTCAGGTTCTGCGTGGAGCAACTCCAAGTCTTGTTTATCTTCTTGTCACCTGAACTCTAATTGATTGAAAGGCTCTTAAGGAAAAGTGTCGTCTCATTCATTGTTTCCCCTAATGTTCATTGGTTATTCCACACATTTTTCTGTTTCTCTTCGACTGTTGAAGACCGTGAAGTTTAAATGATTCGTTTTGGAGATAAGAAAATGGAGGCTCAGCTTAAGAATGTGCTCACGAAGTCAGTAGAGCAAGTTAGCAGTGAAATTGAAAGCAAAGTCAACACATACATCATGTCTGTGCATTGTTAGCACTGTTTCTGTAATCTTTCAAATCCAAGGTCGGACATTCCCTTCTTTAAACACATTCCTACAGGATCAGTCATTTCTAATCTGATTCTTCTGGACATTATTGATGACTATATCCGGTTTTCTCATATATATATGAGAAATTATATATATATATATATGAGAATTATATATATATATATATAATTTCGTATCTAATTTCTCTACTGTGAAATCACATATGCCACAGATTATCCTCAGAATCTGTTACTCCCACAGTATCTGACGTAGTTTCTAAAAATTGAAAGCTGACAAAGAACGTGTGTTGGATTTAACTAGAAAGGGTTAAATCCTGCTTACATAACCATGAATGGCAAGCTTAGGGGCTGGTCTTTATGAATGGTTTGCCTCCTGGTCAAAAAATCCTTCTCTTACTCCATTAGGTTGTCGTTCTACAATGGACACCTGCAAATATCCCCTTCCAGAGAAGTTACAGGAAAACACATGATAGGGTAGCAAATTTTTCTACCACAAGGGGATGCTAAAATCTCCATATTTTACTTCAACATATGAACATTAGGGCAGTGTCTCTTATCCTTCTTTATACCTGAGAGTGCCCATGTAATAAAATTCTGGGCACATTCCTAAATATCTCTCTCTCTCTCTCTCTCTCTCTCTCTCTCTCTCTTTCTCTCTCTCTCTCTCCACACACACACACACACACACACACACACACACACACACACACACAATTGGAGGAGATCTGAAGTGCTTTCCGCAATACTTTGCTCTCTACTTTTCTTCTTTGTTGATCCATCCCTCATACTACTTAGAATATGACCTCTGCCATATTAAATTACGGGCAGGATTCAGTAGACCTTGGCAGAGGCTGGGCCCCAGAGGAACTCAAGAAGCACACACACCAGAGTACATATCTCAATAAGACTACTTCTCTCCTCTTTAAAGTGCTGTTCTTCATGGGTTTTGTGGAGTATTTTGGAGTTTTTGTTATTTTTATTGTTCTTGGTGGTGGTGGTATGTTTGTTGTTGAAAAACTCACACCTAAACAAAAATCTAACACATCCACCCATACAAGGTAGAATATGTATATTAAATCAGATCTCTTTCAGATTTTGACCAGTATATTGATGATGCTCATGTCTGTTATTTAAATATCAGGTTCAATTTGAAATTTGTTTTCTACATGGAGTGAAATAAAGGGATGTTTTATGGAAAATATTTTCTTAGCTAGAGGACTCAATCAGGAAAAACACAAATACAGTTTGCTTAGATATAGAATGTCCCTGGGGGTAAATGGCAATTTTAATCCAGGTTGTTTGTCTGGGATAATGTTATCTGACTTTGATGTGACCCACAGGGAATTGTCCTTGTAAAATGATGCATGATGAATCTCACTGTGAGATGCTTTGACATTTTGGGAAGAAACAGTTTGCAGACATCCTGGCCTGGAGCAACTCCTGCTTCTGCCTGAATACTCACTCACCCACGACTGCAACAGAAATCTCTCTGTAAAATGTCATAGCCAAGAAGAAATGAATGAAAGACTGATTATCACTTGGAGAAAACCCCAATGGCAATGGCTATTCCCTAACACAAATATTCAAGGTAATAATTTCCCAGGCTCCAAGACGATCAAAGGGGCCTATAAACCCATTTGAGAGGAGATTAAATTAAGTGCAATGTTTTATCATTAGGTGATATGTATTCTCCAGAGAGCTTTGAAGATGTCAACGACTCCTAATGCTCTAGAAATATATAAAAATAATATATGTAATTTATTTCTGCTCACTGTGGTCTTCTAAGCCTGGCACAGATTCCTTCTGACAGGTTGCTTGAGTGCCTGCTTCCCAAGATTGATTTCAGATATTAGACACAAATCCCACTTATTTGAGTGTTGTCTGCCCTTCAACACTCAAGAAGGATTTGTACAGGGATACTGCTACCTAACTGTGGGAACGTTAAGTTTCTGCTGATTCTTCAGGATCAAGATACAAATCTGTTCTCTTTTCCTAGTGTTGTGAATTTTCTCAATGCTCTAATCTGTTCGGTTTGAAATATTAATGTTGCTTGAAGTTTACACCTCCACACATCATGCTCCTCAGGTGATTTGTGTGCTGACTTCCCAGAAATATTATCACTATGTTTCTCACGATCAGTTCTATGCAAATAACCTTCAAAATGGCTCAAGTTCTGAAATTCCCTTTATGAGTTAAATCAGATGTGTTCTGCTTGTATTGTACGGCTGTGATATAAAACATGAAAACAAACACAGTGTTTGCATCTTAACTGTCCCTCTGCTTTCAGTCTGTGTGTCTGCCTCAATTAATGACTATGGAATCATTTTCATTTCTAGCATACAGAATATGGATGTTATTATCTATTTCCCTAACTCATGAGCTTGTCTCAGCCCTCATAGCTACTGACTTACTTCAAAGTCAAGGACAAGGAACTCTCTCAGATATTGAAGCAGTTGCAAAGTCAAGGAGAGTCTTTCCAGGGACATGGAAGAGCAGGTGCTATACCACTCAGCACACACAGTAGCTCCTGGGTTGTGTGCTTGTCTTCATTCTGATAGACCCTGTGCTCCAAATACATGTTCATTTGTCCATCATCATAGCTCAGTCTCAGTATCCTCCCAGCTTAAACCTCCTTCCATCTTGTTTCTGGAGACATCCGTTTCTGAAGAAACTTAATCCAGTTATTTATCTATTAAAAAATAAAGTTCACTGCACTCAAAGAGAATCCGTATTTCTGCCTTAAGCATGAATCTCAGCACAATATATTTTGTCTTCTCAGTGAAAATTGGTGAGTACACAGTTACCTAGATACAGTCTGGACAATGGAGTTCACAGTTCCTACCCTTATGAAGTCTAGATTGAACATTGTGCGATCACAAACAATATTAAATACAATAACCCCCAAATCTAGGGCCATTATGGAGTAAAAATAAGAAACATAAAGTCAAGCTCAAAATTGTGACTCAAAAGTAATTCCAATCTTCACAAGTTATTCTTACAAAATATTACCAGAAATTCAATTTATATCCTACTGTAACACTCCATAAAATATATTTTCCTCCCTTGCCCACTAAAATTCCACTTTCTCTAGAAATGTAGACTTTATTATCTGCTAACTCCTTCAAATTCTTCCCCAGTGTACCCAAGAAGCATTTCAGTTTTTCTTACTGGCTTCAGGTTTCAGGGGTTTCGTTTTGTACTGTGTTCTTTTAATCCATCTCTTCTATTCTGCAACATAAAAGCAAATATAGGAATTGATTCTTTTCTGTACCCTTGCTAGTTCTGACATACCATCTTTTGTTCTACAAATAATAATAGTAATAATGATAATAATAATTGCAAGAGTAGTATCTGCCGCAGAACGAATTCCTATTCAGTTGAAAAATGGAAAGAAGACATTTTTTGAATACTCACTTATTAAAAACATTGTATCTTAAAATTATTAGAAAATTTACCAAGGGACTTCTTGGCAACAATGATCTATTCTAAAATAGCAAGGGAATGGGGTGTGCCAATCAAACAGCTCTCAGAAGGGGTGTGGACGGAGTTGAGTTGAGAGAATGAGGTCATTTATGGACAACAATGTTAAGATGGCATCCCACTTGAAACAGGAGATTCAAGCAATGGCAGTACCTTAGTCCCAAGGCAGGAAGTTTGTGCTCCATATGAACATACGACTCACCTTTGAAATCACAGATGGCCATGAAAAATAGAAGGTGGTAGAACTCCTGGCCCAGGTATAGATCCAGACTCACAAGGGACCAACGAATTCTGAAACATTGGCAAAAGAAACCAATCATATATAACTGCCAATCAAGTACTTATAACTGTGAACTGTAGCTACCCAGATTTGTATGTGTATCTGTCTGCCTCTATCGGTGTGTCTGTGTGTCTGTCTGTGTCTATGTGTGTCTAGAGACAGCTGAAACAGACTAGTATGTAAAGAGTCACCCAGAGAGCTGGGGATTTCAGATTTCTAATTATCAGATGTGTCAAGTAATTAGTAAATAGAAATGTCTATCATTTTCACCTCCAACATCCTGAGCTAGACAGGTAGACGCCTTTTTGAAAATTAGCTTTCCTCATTAGAAGGAATAGAGACAACAATTCAAATGAACTTAGAATCTGTGGTTTACTGTGTGCAAAGAAGACATGAGTTCCCAATGACTTGCTTTTCATTTAATATGAAGCTATGGAAATCATCCAGGTTGATGTGTTTATATGTAAATCATTTATTCTCATGTGAAAATCCACTATGCAAATTGATTATTTAATCAACTTGTTTTATCGAACCCAGTGACATCCAAAATCTTTGCTTTCATTGAAGCCATTACTTCTGTCTTTTCTCCCAGACCATGTGATGACAAATATGTTGGGGTCAGAAAAGACAACAGCAGTATTCTCGATGTGCTTAAAGTGAAAGACAGATGTATTTCACATGGGGAATCACACTATCAAGAAGGAACTGTGAGAGCTAAAATCTCTGGATTGAAGAAAAAAAAATCACTAAGTTTCCTGAAAAACAAATTGGACCTCAGGGGAGAAATGGATCATAATCCATAATCCCAGGCCGATTCCAAAGCCCACTGCAGCTAGTTTAGCCAAAAGCTCAAACTTATGGTTCAGTGAGACATCCTGTCTCATGGCAATGAGCTGGGGTGGGAGTAACAGAATAGGATAATTAACAATTGGCCTCTACATGCATAGAGATGCAGACACACAAAGAGAGAATTACATATACATCTATATCTAACAGATGCATGTGCACATCCATACCACACACACACACAGAGGTGCAATTGCACATCTATACCACACACACACAGAGGTGCATATGCACATCTATACCACATACACACACAAGTGCATATGCACATTTATACCACACACACACACACACACACACACACCAAAAAGAAGAAAACAAAAAGATGTGGCTTAGTGGCTCTCTAGTAGAGGCCTGACTCTCGTACACCAGATCATATATTTGATATACCACAAGAAAATAGCAAGACAAGGAGGAATAGTGGTCAACTAACTTGAAAAGAATGAAATATGCACCATCCACATAGAAACAATTCAAGATGAAATATAAAAAGAAAGCAGAATGAGCAGTAAGAGAGGAAAGATACCGACAAGGAGTGACTTTTGGTAGAGACCTTTAAAATATATGTGCAATTGGAGTACTGGTTAAGGAAGAGTAAGAGGTACGTGGTTAAAACACAAGAGATAGTGTTCCTATATCTACCATATTTGATAAAGCTGTAAATACACAGATGTAAGCATGCTAACAAACTCCACATAGGGTAAACTCAAATGGAGAAAGCTAAGTGGAAAACAGCCTTTAGTGGAAATAAAAAATTACAGTAGCAGAAATACGTGAAAACAATCATGAACTCTCTTAAGTAATGGCTGAGAATCAGGTCTTTTAGAGATAAGTTCCCCCCATTGCCATTTAAATGTCACCCATTTCATTTGGTAGTTGTATAAATAGAGGTAAGTCATTTCCTCTCTAATTCAGTGTATTGACAATATCAGAAACTATGCAAAAGATTATTATGCAGATTACACATGTTAATCTCTGAAAAGAATTTAGGGCAAACCCTTACATAACCTAATTACTTACAGTCAATGTTAGATAAAATAAGAAACTTGGAATGACAGAATTGAAAAAAAATAGAAATAAATAGGATAAAAATATGATAGAGAGACTTGAATTATATAAAATTGAACGTGTTTCTTTGAAGCGGGGTTTCTCTATGCAGCATTGGCTGACCTGAAACTTGCTATGGAGACCAGGCTAACCTCAAACTACAGCAATATCGGCCTGCCTATTCCAAGTACTGGGAATAAGCTTTGTACCACTATGACTAGTTGAATTTGCCTTCTATATGTTTACTTATATGTTTCTGCTCCCATATCCTAAAATTTGACAAAACAGGGTGTGTTTTACATTAAAACATAATGACAATTCCATATTTTCATGTTGCTAGTGTTATTGACATTGAATTGCTATCCCAAAGAATATGCTTTATGCAAAATATTGCCATAAAATATTTATTACTTAAAATTGGATCTTAGTGACATTACTATACTTATATCAATTTTGTATTACTTTAATTTATATTTTAAGAGCTACAAAGTATAAAACATATTTTTATGGCATACAGCTTTTATATATTATATAATAGTGAACTATTTTGTTCTATTCTAGTTTAATTTGGAATAATCCCTGAAATAGATTATCAATTAACTAAAATCTAATCAATTAGCAAAAAAAAACCCACTGTTTTAAAAAGTGGTCCAGTTTTAACTTTATAAAAATTTGTTTGGCCACACTATAAGCTGCACTAAGTAGAGATATTTTATTTTTATAATAAAAGGAATATTTTACAGAATGTTGATTTATTTTAAATTCATTTGTTGTTATTGTTGCTATCATTTTGTTTTGAAACAGGGTCTTGGGTATCCTAGGCTGGCCTGGGGAAACTAGTTAGGAAGCCAAAGATGACCTTGAATTTGGACACCGACTGAGCTACATCCCGACCCATACCTTAAAATCTTTATTAATAAAAATCATTTAAAGCACGTCAAGTGTATTTTATATAAAAAACTTTGATTTAGTCATTCATTGAAGAAAGACTATGTGTCTGGGAAATAAAAGCGAATAAAATCCTCAGAAATAGTGTCTGTCCTTTGAGTCTTATTGCCCAAATGCTCACAATTGCCAGACCATTGATAGTTCTAACTCAATGGAATCTATAAAAACATAAAAAGATTTCAAGATAAACATCCAGCAGGAAATATTGCTGCTTCGTTTCCACTTTTCTAATTGCTAATCCATGGTATCTGTTGCTTGTCTTGTGTATACAACATTATTATACATTGTCTCTGGTCCTCTGGAGGAGGCTTGTGGGTTCTTTCATGTGTTTCTGCGTTAATTTTTGTTTACAAACATTTACCCTTAAATTCGTGTCTTTCATAGCTTTGAAAGTCATTGCTCTCCTGACAGTAACCTGGTAGCAAGAAGGATTGAACTAGTCAAAGTCTAAGGTGGAAGCTGATTCTAATTCACACACTAAATTTCTTTGTGACTCTGTGCTTATCATTTAAGTGCCTGAAGCCCAATTTAATAATCTATAGATTGACAGTATGTTACTAGATGTTATAAAAGATCCTTTTATGCAATAAAATAAACAATTCTCTCATCACTCCCACCCCCAGGGTAAATCTTTCTTACAGGGCTATGGACTGTGGTCTATACCTGGAATCTCAGCTGTCTGTGGAGTGTTTTGATTTTGATGTTCCTTAACCTGAAATTTACTGTACAAAAAGTCAAGAGAATATAAAATAATTAATTTCTGATCAAACTTACTTTATTTTATCCTTCTCTTTATCATCATTTCAAATTCTAATGTATTTTTATGTTGTTTTAGAGCCATGAGTCACTAGTTTGCCTTCTTTTTTACTCTAAAACAAATTAGTTTTAAAGGAATGCTCATTTTTCTCCAAAATCAAACAAAAACTTTCATAGTATTTATGAGAATCTCTATTTTTTTCAATCAATATCGTATTTAGCAAATAAACATTACATAGGATCTACAGTCTAACTAAAATATTCATTGAGTTTCTGAATTAGCTGTTAGGAATGGATATATAGTGAGCTTCATTTTAGAATGTGTGGCCCCCTTCCTCAAACTACTTTTTTCTCTTTGCTATCTGGATTCCGTTATAACTAGAGGAGTAACAGAAGAGATGAACCAAGTCCTGTTTACCGTGTGATGCTTCTTCCCCAAGTCCCACAAATTAGGAAAGTAAAGTTGCAGAAGCAAAGTTCCAAGGATGGACCACAGAATACAGAGGAGGATGCTCCTCTAGACAGATACTAGTAACTGTTCTTAGTTTTCTTTTTTGTTTTTGTTTTTCTTTTTTTGAGCTTTCTTTCAGAGCATTGAGCTTAGCAAGGAGCCCATTAAAATATCCAAGAGCACTCACTTGAGACAGTTTTAGTGGAAAAAAATCAGGCTATTTTAATACCAACATGTTGTAGGGAAAGAAGGATCTACCAGACCACTTCAGAACCAGAACCAGATCTGTTGTCAGATCATACGGGTGGAGACAAAAGGACAAACACATTGCTCTTTATTTAACAACACAGCCTTCACCTGGAAATAGTGTTTGACTGCTCACAGGTGCCTCCTACACAGCGTTTCCAAAAGAGCTACTTTAAAAATCCTTATATTTTTATCATCCAATCTTAGACCTGGTAAATACAGAATGCCCCCCCCCCCAAAAGAGAAACATTTGGATGTAACACCTGTCTCGCCGTTTGATGGTTTATGGCCGTCCGTTGTCATTGTTTAATGAGGCATGATTCACTTTTAAAATAGAAATGAAGTCAGGGATTGCATTATAATTATCTATTTGTAACATATTTGATGTAGGCAGGTAGATAAACACAATGTGGCTAAAATATGCCTTTTTAAAATAAGGTACGTTCTGTACCTGGAAAGTTGCAATACTTTCCTGCTTTTTCTGAAATAGCATTATTCTACTGTCAGCATAGAAACAAAATTAACTTAATGCTAATCAACCATTGGCCTCTCTAGTTCATGGTCACCCAGGCAGTTCTAGGTATAGGTTTTTTTCTAGTGAGTGGGCCTTGAGTCAAACCAGATATTGGTTGTTTACCACTACAAGCTTTGTGGAACCATTGCTCTCGTATATATTTTAGGAAGGACAGAATTGTACAGAAATGGTTTTGTGGCTGGGCTGGTGTTTACATTTCTCTTTTGGTAGCTTTTAGAGTACCTTCCCCATACCAAAGACTTTTTGTTTGTTTGGTTTTGTGGGTTTTTGTTTTTTTTTTTTTTTTTGGCAGAGTTTCTCTGTTGCTTTGGAGCCTATCCTGCAACTCACTCTGTAGACCAGGCTGGCCTCAAACTCACAGAGATCCACCTGCCTCTACCTCCCAAGTGCTGGGATTAAAGGCATGTGCCACCACTGCCGGGATAAACCAAAGACTCTTAACAGAGAGGTGAAGGTTTTATGTAGGTACTGGTTCCGCCTCTCCATATTCAACAAGTTATGTGACCTAGGGTAAAACCAAATACTACTGGTCTTAAAAAAAAAAAAAGTAGCGATAAATTGACTCGATGATATTTTGTTATACTCATAGATCAGTTCCTTGGTCAGCTATAGTCAGAGAAGCTTCCTTCTGCAGTAGATGGGAACAAGTGCAGGGATGTTATACAGAGAAACCGACCTTGGAATGCACTGCTCTAAATGGGATGTCTCCATGAAACTCCTACCCTTCAGAGGTCAGGCAAACAAGCAGAAAAGAAGGCAGGAGTGTGCCAGCCAGAGGGGATAGAGCACACTAGCAGAACAAGGTCCTCTAAATCCACTGAGCAAAGCTCATATGAACTCTCAGAGACAGGAGCAGCATGCCCAGGGCCTGCCCAGATCTGCACCAGGGCCTCTGTGTTTATACTATGGCTTCTAGTTTGGTGACTTTATGATACTCCTGAGTATGTGAATGAGTGGGTCTCTGATTCTTGTGTCTTCTCTTGGGCTCTTTTCCTTCTGTTACTTTGTTTTGTCCAACTTTGATGTGATGGTTTTTGTTTTGTCTTATATTTGTTTTTTCTATTTTGTTGTTATCACTTAGAAGCCTGTTTTGATTTTCTAATGAGAGACAGAAAGGGAGTGGGTCCATGATAGGAAAGGGGAGGAACTGGGAGGAGTAGAGGGAGGGGAAGCTGTAATTGGAATATATTGTATGAGGAAATAATTTATTTTCAAAAAAAGGAAGAAAAAATGAAAAAAGTCAGACTTATGCAGTCCTTGCACACAGCTGCCTTTCTCTGGAATCACATGACTTTCTGGTAATCGACCAAATGTGTTCAATTTTTTGACATTGCCATGGCGCGTTGCCATCCTTAAAGTTCACACTTGAGAATCCCTTAATGAAGATATAGAAAATAATTTTGAAACCATTCATCTCCTCATATTTTAGGAAGCTTATGATTTTATATTAGCTTGTACCCATGGCTGTTTTGATTGTCCTCAATATTTACCTTAAAGGGGTCATTAAGTGGTAGGTGTGTTTTGGTGTGGAATGGCATGAACAATCAAATAAGTAATACTCTACGTATCTATCAATGTATATCAAATAAAATAATCTCCATGAAAATCTCATGCACTGTGTGCTCACTCAGTAGTCTGTCAGCATGGTGTATAAAACAATAGTATATTTGGTGACTGTAATTATTTGAAAGAAAATGGCTCCCATAGGCTTATATGCTTTGGTTCCCAGTAGGTAGAAATTTTTAGGAAGGATTAGGAGGTATGGCCTTGTGGGAGGAGGTGTGTCTCCAGGGGTGGGCTTTGAGGTTTGAAAAGCCCATGTCATTCTCAATCTCTCTCTCTCTCTCTCTCTCTCTCTCTCTCTCTCTCTCTCTCTCTGATTGTGATTGTACCTTAAGATATCAGCTTCTTCTAATTCTTTTTCCTGCTCTTGGGACCTTTTTCCTTCTACTGGGTTGCCTTGTATAACCTTGATAAAAGAATATGTGCCTAGTTGTATTGCAACGTTTTATGCTTTGTTTGGTTGATATCCCTAGGAAGTCTTCTCTTTTCTTAAGGGAAATAGAGGGGGAGCAGATCTGGGGGGGGGGGAATTGGATGAGTGGAGGGAGGAGAAACTATAGTTTGGACATCATATATGAGGGAAGAATTATTTTTTAAAAAAGTAAGCTTTCTGGTACTACTCCAGCACCATGCCTGCCCTTTGCCATTCTCCCTGCTGTGACAGTCAGGGGCTCAACTTGTGAAAAGGTAAATTTAAAAAATCGTCTTTTTTCTATAAGTTGCCTTAGTCATGGTGTCTCATCACTGCAAAGAGAGTAACTAATACAATAGCATGTTTTTTAGAGAAAGAGATCTAGTAGTAGTAGGCATTATTTATTCTGACTATAGAGGTAAAGTGTCACATTGTTATCAGTTATTAAATTAGTTGCAGATTTTTAGTCAAAATTCTTTTTTTTTAATTGAGAAAAGGAAAAAAAAAACAAGTTTCCGCCTCCTCCCAGCCTCCCATTTCCCTCCCGCTTCTCCCACCCTTCTCCCCGCCCTCCCACCCTTCTCCCCCTCCCCCCACTCCTCTCCCCCTCCCTCTCCAGTCCAAAGAGCAGTCAGGGTTCCCTGCCCTGTGGTAAGTCCTAGATCCTCCCCCCTCTGTCCATATCTAGGAAGGTGAACATCCAAACTGACTAGGCTCCCACAAAGCCAGCACATTAAGTAGGATCAAAACCCCGTGCCATTGTCCTTTGCGTCTCATCAGCCCTCATTGTTCGCCATGTTCAGAGAATCCGGTTTTATCCCAAGCTTTTTCAGTCACAGTCCAGCTGGCCTTGGTGAGCTCCCAATAGATCAGCTCCACTGTCTCAGTGGGTGGGTGCACCCCTCGCGGTCCCGACTTCTCTGCTCATGTTCTCCCTCCTTCTGCTCCTCAGATTGAAAATATAATTTATATTCTTAGTTTCCAGTACTTTCTAATATGGATGAATGGATGCCCAATTTTGTTGAATAAGTTTTTTTTTGCATCCATTGAGATGTTCTAACCATTTTTCTTCTTTATTCTCTTTATAGCTGTGTTAAATTTTTATTGCTATAAAAAGTATCTGAGATAATTTACAAGAAGGAATTCTTTAATTTTAGACAAGTTTCATAGATTTTAATCTTTGTTCAGCTCCATTGTTTTATGACCTTAATTTATGCAGACCAGTATATCAGGGAAGATCCAGAATCCAGCACAGAGTTCTCCCGAAGCAGGAGACACTGATGTGGGGTTTCAGAAACTTTCCATTACTGGATTGCAAAACTGTGTTACACATCAGAAGCATTTAGGTCAGCAGTGCCTGCTTCCTTTGGTGACTCATATGTGGGTTATATCAATTGTCGATCACGGTGTATGACTGGGATGCCTTGCTTCCAATCAAAATTATTTCAGAAAATAGAATTGTTGTTTCTCCAACTTCATAATTTAAGTTTGGATTCAAATATAAAGAAGGAAAAGGAGGCTTCACGATGCTTCTATTATTATTTACTGATTGTTTAGATTTACACCTTAAAACACCACCTGTGCGATACAGTATGTATCTTTTCCTCTAAAATAGCGAAACATTATGCCTCAGTGATGAGAAGCTGGCTTCTCATTGGTTTTTAATTGGTATTCAATCATTATTCGTGTATTCTGATGTATTTGAAGAACTATCACAGTCAACACATCCTTTATTCAGACTATGAGAACCATGTTGCTACGTGAAAATGTAGCAGGGTTGACAACCAAAGCACAATTTCAGTAGGTTACATTCAATCAGGTAAAGAAAATTAGATGTTTCTCATGACTAAATTTTGAGAAGATGGCATTCTGCTGAATGATTAGAGTATGAATTATCTAACTGCATTCTTGATTATTCTCTGTTCTAGCTGTAGAACCTCACTGTGATTCCAGCCTGATTTTCCAGTTCTATCTCTATGCATTTTCACAGTACTTTTAGTAAAATTTCACCATCCAGCCCTGGAGCCAAGACTCTTTCTTTGTAATGAGGATGCTAACAGCAGGAGCAGGTGCTGGCCAGCAGCTCACCACGGGTTCCAATGTAGACAGTGGAGCCCTTCGGAGTCTGTTCTGTTCTGATAGTAGAGCTTGTTCTGATACTATCGCCTTAGGACTTTTCCTTTTGTGTTCACTCCTTTGGGAGTATACTGACCTATTCTGAATTCTACTTTCATGACTACATTTCCACTTCATAAAAAAAAAATGTATCCCTTCTCTTTCAGGTTTTGAGAATTTTCCTGGTTCTTAATTTCTTTCTTTCTTCTTCAGTAATATGATTGAAATGCTCAATTCATTAGCCCCATTCCTTGGATGTGTCTTCCAGACAATTTGTCCTATGTTAGTTTGAGCTTCATTCTGTTAATAATGGTTTGGCATCTATACTTCCTAACCCTCAAAGATATATATATATATATTCTAATATATTTATATTAGAAGCTGAGGTCTGCATATAAGAACACGTAGTGTTTGTACTTCTGCACCTAGGTTACCTTACTTAATTAAATATTTTCTTTTTCACACTGTTCAACATATTTATACTCCCTTTATAAACACTGGGATTCTGAAGTAGATCATTAATTTGATTCATACATGTAAGTTATCTTAAGATCTATGTCCCACAATAAACACTTACCCCAATGACAGATGTACAAAGAGTCAGATAGTGTCATTTCCCCCAGAGAAACTATTTACTACAAACCTTCAAGTACTACTTAGCACCAAGCAAGCACCTACAATAGTAGGTATATCTATCTATGCAAAGTCACCCACCCTACTAACCACTCTCTAAGTGAGTTTGTCTTTAGCAAAGAGATGGTCAAGCTAGAGATTAACATACACCTTATCATAATTAATTAATCAATAAACAGTAACGCTGGGGTTTAAGCCTGTGAATCCTAAATCTAAGTCCAGTACTTATTTTTTCTGCCATGTTTTTCATTGACTGTCAAGCATTCAAAACAGAAGGGAGATAAGAATATTTGATGACTACCTGCCCCTGTCAAGGTTCTGATTTTAAACTGTCCTTGATTCCGCTATGCCAAAGCTTTTTCTGTTCATAAATTATTTGCCACTTAATGGAGCTATTTCTTTTAAATTTATGAAATCATGCTTAGGGATAACCATGGACTTAAACTACTGCACAATGGCTTTTGGCTTACACAGAGTCAGAGTACAGCTAATGGGAAGAAAGCAAAAAATCTTAGGAAGACTCTAATATCTGTTAGTCCTATTTATTTATTTTTGCTGGGAGTCTGTGTGGCACATTGAAAACACATTTATTGACGACATGAAATTACATAAAGTCTCTAAAAGAATATGGCATGATTGGTAGGTGTATCTGATAGAGATGGGCCCATTTGAAATCAATCAGAACAAATGGCTGACTTATGATCTAATGACAGCTATTGATTGCTATCAACAAAGTAGAGCTTGACTAAGAAAGGTCTCTTTTTATTTGTACTAGGGCCATTTTAATGGTGTGTGTTAAACTAAATTGTTTTGTTGTGATATCAAACATAGCATAAATCACATATTTTAATTATGTTCATCTTCACTAGGTAAAACCAAGAAGAAATTAAAGTGGTCCATCCTTTGGTAAGAATAGGACCACCTGCTGTGTGTGTGTGTGTGTGTGTGTGTGTGTGTGTGTTAACAGTCAATTGTAGCAATTCATATTTGTTTGTACAAGCATATAATTTTTCCTGTTCTCTCACCTCAATCAATATGACTCATCTTTATCTTATGACGGTTATGGAATAATGAAACATTTTATAGTTTATGTTTTTAACTTAATATTACACAATAACTGTTTATTTTCTCTTACATTCTCTCCTTTACATTTTGGCACTTATTAAACGTTGTTCCTCAATTTCTTTTCATGCAAAGTTGCAGATTTTCTATGGCATTTCCATGCATACTTGTGTTGGGTTGTCCCACCCCTTGCCCTTTCCTTTTCATCATCTTTTTGCCCCCTTCCCTGTTTAAACCCTTCCACTCCCAGCAGTTCCCCTTTCGCTTCGCTATCACATGTTCAGGTACCCATCCCATCTGCTTTAAAGCGCCGCTTCTCCTCTCTCGTGGGCCTATCCTACAAATAGGGGCCTCCTGGTATCTCTCTCATAGGTGTGTGTGTGTGTGTGTGTGTGTGTGTGTGTACATATATAAGCTTCATATAAGAAAAAGCATGGCACTTTTGGATTGTTGAACCTGAATTCAATATTCAAAATTTTAATTTTGCATTCAACTCAATTCGATACTTCCCTGTTGCACCTATTTTGCTGTAATTGCATTATTTAATTTTTCTTTATGGCTGAATGACAGTCTAATTTTTTTTGTATTACCACATTTTTACTACCCATTAACCTGCATCTCTAAGTTGTTTCCATTTCCTTACTGTGGTAAACAGAGCGGCAGTAAACGTGGTGGCCAAGGATCTCCACGGTAAGAAGCAGAGTCCTCTGTGTACGTGTCCAGGAGTGATACAGCTGGGTATCTCTTTTTTGTGTGTCGCGAAGTCTGTACTGATTGCCATGGATGTGGCATCATCTTGCACTCCCACCCAGCATGAATAAGAATTCCCCTTTCCTCACATCCTCCACAACCTTGACTGTCATCTGTGATGATAGCCATTCTGACAGGGGTGAGATGGAGTCTCAAAGTAGCTTTAATTTGCATTTCTCTGATAGCTAAGCATGTTTAACATTTTCTAAAATGTCTCTTAGCCATTTTTCTTTCTTCTTGTGGGAATTTTCTGTTTTTATAACTTTTTATAGCCTTGGGAACAGTCCAGACACACATTCAGTGGGAATTCCAAAAAAGATTATATCAAACCTGACTTATTTATAACTAGACACATACATGACATATAACATGATTAACATAAGAATTAATGTCTGAAGAGATTTTTTCTTTTTAAACATGCATGGTTAATAGCAAATTTCCCAGTTTCTCAAGCTTAGGTGACACTCTTGTAATTTCAAATAATATCCTACACTTATTACATGTTTTTTCCTTGCCATGGAGACAAGAGTGGAAGGAGCTGGAAAACAAAACAAACAAACAAAAAAAAAACATAAAATAAATTCAGTAAAGCTATAGTTACCGAGGAAGTGTTTGGTAGAAACTGTTACTGCAGGGAAGAAAATGAAGATTTTGTCCTAATGGGGCATAGAGTCAGAAGAGCTAACCAAAGGTAAAATTTAAAAAAATCTAGAAGAAGTAGGAGATTCAGAATAACAAGAAATGGGGAGGAAGTCTGCAGGGCTCCTGCTGGATTGAGCAGGGTTCCACTACGTGTTTGCAAAGTTATACAGGGCTGACACTTTGAGAAGAAAAGAAAAAAGAAAAAACACTGTAGGTCACATTCATGACAAAATGCTTTACATACCAGATGAGTGGATGGAACCACTGCAGACCTGAAGATTTTCCGATACTTTCAGGTTGTCTCCAGAGAGTCAAACAACCCGATCAGTATGTTGGAGCGGTATGTTGCAAAATTATACAGCAGATTTTACAAGAAATGGAGATAAGTAGCTTCTCTATTGTCAGAAGGAATACTCACTCTCCTTGCTCTAAGAGAAAGAAACAGAAAAAAATAACACAAGAGCAATGAGAAGAAGGAATGTAAAAATCATCAGAATCTAACGAGGTTTACCATGGATCCAGCTGCAATGCGATGGTTGCTCATCAGCTGGATGCTTTGCTCGCCTTAGACTTAGATGAAGACCCAGTGTGCCAAGGGTACCGCATGCGCACTAAACACACATCTTCAATTAGAGAATATTTCAGTGTCACAGAGGCTGGCACTGGGACATTTGGAGCTGAACTATGAGAAGTGAATCTGCACCTTGGTTGTAAGACATCAACCATTGCTTACAACTCAGTAACTCATTTATTCTTTTCATCTCTGGTAGAAATCAATCATCATGCATAATTCACAGAGATTTTAGAAACATATAAACTGACTCCATCTTATCTCATAAATGTAAGCAGATGTTAATTAGTACCTAGTATAGTGACATAAAATTGTGAAGACCACATTCAGCACCCTAGAGACTGAAGTACTGATAGATACCCTGTCGACATACGACAGGAGAGGAGGGTGAAGGGATGAGAATGGAAGGAAAGAAGAGATCAAACTAAAAAACTAACTAGATTTTTAAAACATGCAAATCAACATTAAATGGTCACTAGTTATCATATGATAAATAGAATAAATGCTGGTTCTATTCTGTCTGTTCTATTTGGTCAAATCCTTCTTAACTATGAAGTTTAGTTGTTATTAATTACAGTTAATATAATCATTAACCTTTTCTATATTTTTTACAGTACTTTATGTACTCCTCCTATGGAAAATCAATATGTCAAATATTCAGTAGCAGTGACTTGTCTCGATACTTTTTTTTTATAAAGATGCCTCCAGTGAGTTTTGGCATATAACTGTCACGCTGATGCTGCAAATCCTATCTATAAATGGACCTTTCAGAGCCATCATTGTGTTCAGTGAGTGCAGCAACCTTCTGTTTGAGGACAGCATAAGTCAAGGCAAGGAGTCAGGGCCAGACACCAGAACAGGATGTTACAGGAATGCAAAGTGAGCAGTCTGTAGAAGCTTCTCTCTCTGCTTAGCTCATGAAATGTGTGTTACAAGGATTACTTCTTCTTTACTCTTGGTGGGGTTTTTTAGGTGATAAAAGTAGAATCAACTTAAAAATATTTTTAAAAATTTATATGTATTCCAACACAAACAATGCTATGGTTCTTCTTTGGTGGATGAAGAGGGAAAGATCCCAGCTTCAAAGACTATCCAATGTGGCCTTTCTTCCTAGAGGGTTAAGCAATGTTTAACATTTTAAAGTTCTGAAAGACCCTATAGTAAAGAAAACTCTCCTCTTCTCTCTTTGTAGAACTTCAGGAATACATTTGGCTGCAGAATGCCTGCATTGTTTAGCATTGACTCTCAACATATTTTATGGGTCTCTATTACTGAAACATCATACATGAAGAATAAACAGGAAAGAAAAAAACGAAGACCCCCAATGTAATCAAGTCAGAAATCTGTTGCACAGAATTTGGTAGGGTAACAAAGATCAAAGAAACAAAAAATTCAGGTGATGTTCCAAAATTCTGAGTCATTCTAGGCAAAATATCTCTCTAAAAAATCAGAAGCACACTAATATACATGAGTAAATAAATAAACTGGACAATAAATCACAGTGGGAGTGCTCTCTCATAACTATGCCCCTTATGACACTTATCTGAACACCCTTTTCAAAAGATTATATGGGGATAAAGAGTTGGCTCAGTGGTAAAGAGCATACACTGCTCTTTCCAAGAACCCGAGTTCAGTTCCCAGCACCCATGTTTGGTATCCCATAATTGTCTGTAGTTCCAGCTCTAGGAGATCTAACACTTCCGGTCTCTGTGGACATTTGTACCCACTTGCACATACCCACGCATAGTCACACACAATAGTTCTGTGTAGGAATGGGAACCTAAGTGTGATGCCCAAGCAAGGTAGCATACACGTACAAGTCCTTCACTGGGAAGGATAAGTGGGACTGGAGAGATGGCTCAGCAGTTAAGAGGACTTGTTGTTTTTCCAGAGGATATAGGTTCAATTCCCAGAACCCACAATTCTTTGATGCTTTCTTCTAGCCTCTGTGGGTACCAGGCATTCGCATGATGCCCAGAAGTACAGACACAGACAGGCAAAACACCTCTACACATATAAATAAACTAATTAAATAAATAAAGAAAGAAAAATAAAGATAGATAGCACCTTCTGAAGCAAAACACCTGAAGTTGTCCTTGGGCTTCTTATACTACAGGCGGATGTACACCAGTCCACAAGCTTCTGCATACCCACAAAAACACACATACATACACACACTACATACACACACTATTCAAGTTCACTTCATATTTAATCCTTGCTGATTTTTCACTAACTTAATGGAGCCTAGTGTTAAAATACAAATATGTTTTCCGTGTTTTGGAAAGATACTTTTCCAGCTCAAAAAGAATTGAAAATATGCTTTACTTTAAATAGACCAATGTGTGTTTAGCTCTCCGTTAGCCGGTTTTCTATCCTTCCCACTGAGCTAGCTTGATTGTTTCATCCAGCTATAGTCCTCAGACAACAAACAGGCTCTAAGAATGATCCCTGTCCATACTCCAGTATGCAACAGTGAGGAAGATATGAAGGCAAGTCTGCTCAGACAGGTGTTCCATCCTGCTCTATGAACTCCATCTACCTTTCTCTTCAAGTCTCTCTTTCCAGCCTGTATCTCAGTTAATACTGTAACATTTCTACTCTGGGCATTGATTCCAAACCTCTTTCAGGCATGCGCGTAGACATATGCCACTCTCTCTAGAACCGAAGAGCAAGTCAGGGCTTTTTCACACAGCTGTGAGGAGAAGCTAGGGCTGCCAAAGGGAGTCATGTAGAGCCGCACTCACTGTCAAGCTGGGCTGATGCTTGTCCTCTAAAACACCAAGTTAGATTCCTTAAATCATAGCGCCCAGACCAGGAGTCTCTTCAAAGTCAGATAGTTTAAGGTGTGGAGCAAATCTCCATGTTCTACTTCTTTCTAGATGCCAGCCTGAAAATTTTGCCCTGGCTGTCCCA
Organism: Microtus oregoni; assembly: GCF_018167655.1. Classification (NCBI taxonomy): domain Eukaryota; kingdom Metazoa; phylum Chordata; class Mammalia; order Rodentia; family Cricetidae; genus Microtus; species Microtus oregoni. Next base: position 6,763,127 of record NW_024543829.1, on the reverse strand, counting down.
CAGCTACGGAAAGAGCAAAAATGAGTAGATAGATCCAGGATTTCAGTTACATAAAGGATCAGCTCCAAATAGTGAGACAATGGTAAAACAACGGCACCAGGTTTCCCTTTTAAATTATCTTAAATTTCTGTGGCAGTGCTCACTATTTTCAGGTACACCTTATCAGATCATTACCCGCCTGCTGCAGCCGTCTGCCTCATCAATAATCAACATGTCTTAGTCCCTCATTGTATCGGCTCTGCTTGAAGCCCTTTGGAAGACAGAGTGGCTGTCCAGAAGATTGGCCATCATTCCTAACAGAATGAAATGGAAAAGCTGTTAGACCATTCATGTGCTGCTGTTCCTCAACGGAGCCCTTGATTTATGTGCCCATGCCTATTTCCATGTTAGGATTAATAAAGATCTGTGTTCCAATTTCTGTTGTTTTCTGGATTATGCAATGATCCATTACAGTTTTAAATACATTTTTTTAAATCACTAAATTTTACAATATGTCTATAAAAATTCCTCTAGATAGAGCCACTAATTTTGTCTTCTACAACAGTTCCTTGTAAAATTCTAATTTAAAACTTGTCTTGGAAATTTATGCTTAGCAGAAATAAGAACATTTTGAATTTTGGGGTCTGAGTATGAACCTGAACTATAAATTGGAAGAATGAAAAGACTGGCGGCAGTGGTGGGGTTCATCAATCTCCCACACTTCTGTATTTGTCCCTACTTACCGACTCGTACATTATGCTGAGGGTAGCACTTCAGCTTCTTCCTGTGAACATGCTCTGCCCAAAGTGCTACCAAAAAAGAATAAAGTCCTAGAGGAACCCAAAGTTTATGCAAAAATTTAACCTACTTATAATTTGAGTTGTTCACAGGCAGTTTCTTGGGGAACAATTACCTCATTGTGTTTTCATTTGTTCAGTTCCTTTAGGTCACATACAATTCTTAGCTCTGATTAGGTTAGCTAGAATTTCAATTTTCTTTTCTCTGTGACATTCACAGGGTCTTCCTTGTTTGGGGGAGATTATAGTTTCAGTCCTAAATCTTAGACCAACACCCAGGCAGTCAAATAACTATCTGAATCTTGTGTCCATGGCTGCCCAGCTTCAGTTTGCTTTTCAGTGGTTGGATACCATTTTCTCCATATTGCCAAGTAAAACATTTTCTAATACATTCTAAGGGCTCTGTTCTTGTTCTGTATGGAGATGCAGATCGAATGGTTTCCTTCTTTGATTGACAGGTAATATTTTTTTCACCTAACTTTAACAATCTGATAGAATCAAATGGAGTCAGAAAAATTGTCCTAGCCACGCCTTCTTTGGGCCACATTTTTCTAATACACAGCTGTGGTGGTTTGAAAGAAAATGACTCCCACAGGGAATGGAATTATTAGGAGGTGTGGTTTTGTTGTAGTAACTGTGGCCTTGCTGGGAGAAGTGTGTTACGGTGGAGGCGTGCTTTGAGGTTTTATAATCTCGAGTCTGATTGGTGGGACACAGACTCCTGCTGCCTGTAGATCAAGTTGTAGAACTCTTAACTCCTTCTCCAGCACCATGCCTGCCTGCCTACTGCCCTGTCTGCCATATCCTGCTGTGACGATAATGGACTAAACCTCTGAAACTGTAAGCCAGCCCCAATTAAATATTTTCCCTTATAAGAGTTGCCATGATCGTGGTGTCTCTTCACTGCAATATAAACCCGAAGACAACAGTTTTAATTATATTTAGAAATAAATAACCAAGACAAAAAAAAACATATCTGAGATTGAAGGGATTTCTTAGACTTTTGCAATTTTGGAAAATATCAAAAAAATGTATTAAAATAGTCTACTCTGTAGTATTTCATTCATCCAATATACATTTCTTATATATTATCCCTGTGCTAGTCCACATGACTGGTTAAAGATAGAGCAATGAACACAGCTGGTGCACTCTGCTCCTTCATGGCCCACGGTCGGGCTGAGATTCGTCATATGCCCCTCATATACATCTACATGGGTAATTAAGTTGTTAAACTCTCGTTTTCTCATTTTCTGTTTTCATTACTGTGGCAAAATAAAGTGGTTTAATTAGATGGTATCAAAGATTTCTGCAGCATCTTGTTAAGAGAGAAATTAAATCTGTCACCGATGATTGATGTAATGGAGTCTTCCACCTGCACCTTTCAATTCAACAAAAGCAGCTGTGGCTTTCATTTAACCCTATCAGTAGCTCCTCACTCATGAGTAGAAGAGACAGGGTTATTCAATTATAGGAAGTAAGTCACAGAAAATAGTGAATATTCTTTGGGGCATAGGCAATTTTTTGTTAATTTAAAATTTCTATTAGCCCTTTGAGACTTTTTTATAATGTTTAATTGTTTTTACTCTCCCTCCACTAACTCTTCCCCGATCTACTTCTTCCCTCACCCATCTTTATGTCCTTTTGCTGTTGCCTCATTTTGTGGTGCCCAAATATTCTTGGATGTGTAGTCTTCTACTAGGCAGAGGTCAATCTATCAGGGCTACATTCTTAGAGAAAATTGACCCTCTCTATCCCACCAGCTAACAGTTCCTAACAGCTCCTCATCTAGGGGTGGACCATCATGCCCATCTTCTCTTTCCATGATGGGATATAGTCTTCTTTGAGTTTATATAGGTCCTGTGCATGCTATCAAAACTGTTGTCAATTCTTATGTATAGCTACCCTGCCGTGTCCAGAAAACACCATTTTTTTTCTCATTGTCTATCATCTCTGGCTCTTACAATCTTTCTGTCCCCTGTATCACAGTGGTTTCTAGACATGTGAAGCAGTCAGTATGGCATATGGGTTCCATTTAAGACTTTACATTCTGCAGTCTTTTTTCCTCTGCACCTTGACTAGCTGTGGCTCCCTGTGTTGATCGCCATCTAACTATTAATCAGCAAAAGAAGCTCCTCTAATAAGGACTGAGAGACTCCTTAGTCTACAGGTATAAGGATATAAGCCATTAGGAATTGGTTTTGTCCTATGTTCATTTAGCAGAATAATAGCAATAGACACTTTCTCAGGTCTATGATCTGTATCGGTTCTTCGCCCAATAATAGTGTTAGGTATAGGTGCCTTAAATCCACTCAGAAAGTGGTTGGTTTCTGCCACTACATTCATGCCCCAGTTGATGTGTCTTTCCATGCTGCTCTTCATAGCAGCTCACCGTGATCACAGCTGGGTGAGATTAATTACAGGTTTTCTTCTCCAGTATTGTCCGTAGTACCTTCTGGATCTATGATTATTCCTGGTAGGGATGATGATCTTAGGTCCTACCAGCTTGATTTCTCCATGTTCTACAGCTCAAATATATAATGGCATTGGCAGTAGAGTCTTGCCATCAAGTTCTGAAGGGCATCCAAGAACTGGCAAAATTGCTGGCAATGTTTAGGATTTCTGGAATCATACTGGTCAATATTCCTAATGGAATGAATATTCTTTTCATTTCCCTTATAAGGATACCTATATGATTCCCCTACAAAAATAAGAACTTTAAAAAATTATTCATGTCAAGATATGATTCAAATTTATGTGCTGTTTTTCTGTAATTTTTAGAATTAAGACAGACATTGTGAAATGAATCAATTTTCCCCAGTCATTTCCTGGATTTTATGTCAGCATTTTCATCTCTCTGGACAGGTTAACAATATTGGGCACATTATACACACATTTTAAAGGTTATTTTCACATGTGTGTGTGTGTGTGTGGTGTTGGAGCTGGAAGTCGAGGATTAGGTATACTAGGCATAAAATGTGCTACAAACTCCATCAGATTTTCATACATGTATTTTATGAATACCTATGGAGGATAAACTGCTACATAATACCAAATGGTGAATGTTTTTGTATGTTCTGTCATATAATGATCTATCTATTGATGAGCAACTACAGGTTGCTAAAACATAGAAATAATGTGGTAATAAATGTAATTTCTAATCTTACAAATCATGATTTGGCCAAGATTTCTGGGCTCTTAAGAAGACAAATGAAGGAAGTCTTCACCCTCAATCTGTAGAAAGGGTAAAGAGGAAAGATGACAAAGGATATAGATGCTCTGGGAAATCACCCATGTACCTTCACCCCAGAGAGTGTGTACTAGTGTCTCTATAACCGGCCGTAGACCAGGATCATCAGCGATGTCTCTACCAGAGGGCAGATGGAGGATTCTGAGGAGGGCCACTTATAATGTGGTCTGAGCTAGTTAAGCTAAGATATTTTCCAATGAACAATTATTTTAGACCTTTCCAATTGAAACAATCACATCGGATCTGACTTCTGATCTTAGAAATGATTTTAATAGTGAAACACCAAAGATAAAAGGTGACATAATTAGTGAATAATCATTTCTACTCCCACCGGGAACATTCTGTTCATGATTTAGTTCATCTGAATGACATTCTTTGCTTTTGCCATACCAACACCATGCTTTAAGATAGAAACTACTAGCCCACATTTTAAAAATGTAAAACACACATAAGAACCCCAGTAAATATCCTTTCACTTCTCAACAAAAGCCATTTTGACAAATTCTAAATGACTCCCAGCTCTGCCCAATGTAATGAATGCATTACTTCTCCTGAGAGCCTGTTCTAGGGATATTCTCCCTCTAGTGGTAGTGACTTTTGTTTATTACTTCTTTTTTTTCCTGCCTGGTTTTTGGCTTTAATGAGATGATTCTTTTGGGTGGATCTTGCTTTCCTTTCCCAACCAAATTTGGTTTGGGCATCTCATAATGTCTGCCCAAGGAGATTTCATGTACATTCATGAATTTCTGAGCTTGAGGAATACTCAAGTATTCTGAGTATTCCTCAAGCTCAGAAAAGGCATGAATAGTTGCTTTAAATCATTAAGTTAAGAGGCAGCTGCTATATCCCAATAGATAACTAAGGCTCTATCTGCAGTCATGGACCTGGATCTTTTCATCTTTTTTTAGAGCTTCTGGTTCTACCATTGTGACTTTCCCACTCCACAGTTTTTGTATTTCTGCATAATTCTGTTTGATTCCCATAGAACTAAGATCCACAGAGACAGATACATCTTTACATTGTGACTTTTTTTTTTGCAGAAGGAAGGTATGAGTGTGCACAAAGCAATTGGTTTTATTGTGACATTCTAATATATATATGTTGTTCTACATTGTTCTCATTCATGTCCTTCATTGCTAAATTTTTTTTTAAAAAATTACTAAATTATTTAAGCAAATATCATTAGAAAAAAATAGATTTAGTAAGTAGTCAAAATGATTCTGTATTTTTAACAGTGCCAATAAGAAGATTAATAAAATAATGACTCAGGTGGTAACAGCTAGGGTCATAGTCTGTTATCGTGCTGAAAGACATCCCCAGTTAGCAGGATCTCACTGTGAAGTTCACTGTTTTCTTGTGAAGATTTGTTGGGTCATTTCCCAAGTGTCTGTATTCACTGTTCTGTCTGAAATACTTAGTAATTATTCTAGTAACTGCTTGATTGTTTTTTGTTTTGTTTTTGTCTTTCTCCTCCTCTTACATAGGATTCTCCCAGGATCTCTGAATAGAACCCGGATTATTGGCTGTCATTCCCCCAGTCTCAGTGGTCATGTCTATATGCACCTAGGGAAGAGACTCAATCCCAGTTGCTAGATATCTAACTGCTCAGCTCCGTTTGCAGACCTGCTCCGTCATTCCATTTCTGTGAGGACTCTTCTGTTGCTCCTATAAAGAGACCTCTCTTACATTTTAACTCCCATATCTCTGTTGTTGTATCTGCTAAAACTTCTCAAATTTACCTTTGTAGAAGAGCTTGTGATTAATTGCATTTAACCATTTGATCTCTAAGCTTCAAGGACAAATTGTGTGCTCTTGAAAGGCTAGCTTCAAACATCTTCCTCCAGTGTTCATCAGTTAGCAAATTTCATTTTTATTTGCAAAATAATTACCATTAATCCATGCCTATGAAATCAGTTACCAGAAATCACAAGTTAGACGCTCTTTCTCAAAATATCTACACTGAGAAACTAAACTGTGGGAACATTTTATACTTAGAAGTATTACAATGCTGGCCTTTACCTGCTATCATCAAAGATTTCTGTCAGATGAGAAACTAGACTGAGTCCCTTAGCGGCAATTATACAATCCCATTTTTCTCTCTGAATCTGTCTTTTGCCTGCTTGAATTCTCCGTGTGTCAAGACACTTTCCTATTTCATACTGAGGAGCTACTGCAGCCTCTGTCTGTGTTCCTAGTTCAGGTCCACATTAAAACCTTCATGAAAGTCTTCAAAGTCACCACCAACTGGCTTTTCATCTTGGGAAAGCAGAACTGCTTCCTCATGATTCGTTTTCATTTAAATCCTTTAATTTATCTGCTTGGCAACATGCTGGCTCTTTAGTAAAGCCAACACTAAGGGAAATGAAGACCACTTTTGTAACTACACCAACTATTGCAAAAACTCTTAAATATGCAGCAAAAATACAACAATTTAGACAAGAAGGATTTATTCATGGTTTCTTTGACCTCTTTTCTCCACCCTCCTCTTCTTCTTCTTCTTCTTCTAAAAAGAAAAGAAAACAAAGTAAGATCTGAAGAATTATAGAATATGCATCATTTAGTCACTCAAAGGAGTATGTATCCTTTAGCCACCACCTTTGATGAAATCCGTGAGCCACTGTGTTTATGATATACTAATAGTATGAGAAAGGTTGGGGAGAGGTCAGGATGGTACTTGTTCTGTAGATAACGCATGTGAGAAGCCAGTTCTGTTCACAGTTGGCTTAAGGCTTGAATATAAAGAGCAACTTGACTGAATATTTAAGTATGAAATCCACCAAGGGTGAATCATATCTGAATGACTGAGAGTGAGTGAAAATAGGCAGGGAAACCTGAAGCGTGAGAAAACAGAAAGCAGAGATAAAAGAGTTTCGGTATTTTATCAAGGATTACTAACTAGAGCTAGACCTCAATGCATATGATCTACCCAGGAGTAGTAGGTCCATGAAGTGTATTCATGACTAATCCAGAAATAGCCCGTGCTCCTCAAAAATTAAAATGGGAGCTCAGCTAGAGAAAAAGGAGTGAGTTCTCAATTTATGACTGTTTGCCAAAGCAATGAGAAAACACAAAGCTCCTCTCTGGAACCCGCCATGCCTGTTTGTCTTCTCCCCCCCCTCCCCCCACAAGGCCTCTGGGCGACTAAGGTGGAAAATGAGTTCATCCTCTTTCTATTTTAGTTTTCTAAACTTCCCCGTTGCTAGCCACCCTGTCAAGACTCAAAGAAATGCAATAAAATACATATTCCTTCCAAATGTAGCTGCTGTATTTCTCACCATGTTTTTTAGCCCAGATCCCCGTTGTGTGGAGTGCCAGTAGTCAGAAATCTCCACAATGAGTGCTATTTCTTCCACTCTTAACTCACCTTTAGCCCTTTGTGCTCCTGGAGTGAGCAGAAACTCAATTGTTAAATCAGAAACCTTACACCTTCCAGCTTGAAACATGTCTTTCCTACTCTTATCTCCCAGTGCCCTGCTCCAATAAGCGAAAGGGACATTGTGTCAGAGGTAGAGCACTTGGCCAGTATGGATGAGACCCCTGTATTCAGTCCCTACCATGGAAAAAAGAAAGAAAGAAATCTGTAACTGGAGGTTTCTCTCCCACCTTCCAGTTACCGAATAACCACTCTGAGACCTAATATTAATTTCAAACAGTTTGGCCTATTAGCTCAAGCTTCTTATTATCTAGCTCTTACAACTTAAATTAACCTGTTTCTATTATTCTACATTTTACCAAGAGGCGCATGGCTTGTTACTTCACATCCTGCTTCTCAGGTGGCTGCTGGTGTCTCCCAGACTACTCCTTCTTTCTTCCTGTATTTTTGTTTGGATTTCCCACCTACCTATATTCTGCCCTGCCATAGGCCAAAACAGCTTCTTTATTAACAAATGGTAATAAGACATAATAAGGCATATTCACAGCAAACAGAAGGGCATCCCACATCTGAAACCTGGCTTTAAACCTTCTTTCCCATTAATGACGCATGTTAAATATTACAGCTTTAAGATACTTTGTGAAAGTATAGGGATGTCTACGGCAGGAGTTTGGGGGAAAGGGAGATATCCTTTATTTTCAGAATAGTGTGTTTTACTGCTGGTCTCCGCTAAGACTCGTAAAATGCCCTTTTGGATACACAGCTGACTAGAGCCTTCATGTCATCATTTCCTCATTGAAGAAACCTGCTTATAGCTTCTCCTGTACATGATATTGTACTCCAGAAAAAATGTCAGGCTTTCCAGTCTCCACAGGATGAGTCCTGATAAATCCAAGACAATGAGGCCATAGGATCCATATCTCTGTCAGGTACTGTCTTGGGGAGAGTCTTGCTATCCACCTCTCACTAAGGAGACAGGAATAGAAGCTAATAAATGAGCCATGCTTTCTAAAGTGCACATTTTGTTCCCAAAGAGAAATGGAAGAAGAAAAAAAAAAGGTTTTGATCTTTGGGATTTTGTTTGGTGAAAGTTGGTTGGTTAGCAATGCTGTAGACATTTGGAAATGAGAGGTGCCAGATGAGAACAGACCCAGGCTCCTGAAGCTAAATTGGTTCGAATGCACATTTAAATAACTTGTCTTGTCTCAGGTATGGTTATATGAGGGGAGGAGTTGTCATTTTAATAACTCTGAGTTCAATTACATTATTTGCAACCAATCTATAGCTCTGCCACAAGGCTCTACAGGAATGGAGTGAGAAGGAAAGGTTAAAGTTCAAACCAGCCACATGGAGCCTTAGGCATAGCCTCCCTTAAGTACAGAAAATAAAGAAGAATGATGGTTCTGGGGCTCTATCAAATTTGAGAGATCTTGACAAAAATGGATCAAAAGATCATTGATACCTCAAGTAATCCTATTTTTTTTATTTTCAAAATATTTATTTTTATTTTTTTACTACCAACTACATACCCCTCCCTCCTCTCATCCTGATCCCCCATTGCTCCTTCCCCATCCACTCCTCCCCAGTCTCCATTTAAAAAAGGGCAGGCCTCCCATGGGCCTAAACAAATCATGGAATCTCAAATTGAGACAGGACCAAGCTCCTCTCCCTGCATCAAGGCTGGGCAAGGAAATCCAGATGTGGAATAGGTTCCCAAAAGCCAGCTCTAGTGCCAGGGACAGGTCCTGATCTCACTGTCAGGAGATCCCAAAACAGACTAAGCTACACAACTGTCACATCCTTGCAGAGGACCCAAGTGGATCCCTGGCAGGCTCCCTAACTGTTGTTTCAGAGTCTATGATGAGCTCCCATTAGCTCAGGTCAGCTGTCTCTGTGGGCTCCTGCATCCTGACCTTGACAGCTCTGGTTCTTACACTTCCTCCTCCCTTTCTTCAGTAGGTCTCAGGGAGCTCAGCCCAGTTCTTGGATATGGATCTCTGCAACTGTTTCCATCAGTTACTGGATAAAGACTCCCTGATGACAATTAGGACAGTCACCAATCTGATTACAGGAGAAGACCAGTTCCGGCATGATGTGGGAGACCCCTTTGTGTGTTGTGATTACCATTAGTTAATAAAGAAACTGCCTTGGCCTGTTGTTAGGGCACAACTTAGGTGTGTGGGGGGAGGATTGGACTGAATGCTGGGGTAAACAAGGGCAGGGTTAGGAGGATGCCATGGGTCTGCTGCTGGAGATAAAACGTGCTGAAACTTTGCTGATAGGCCATGACCTCGTGGTGATATACAGATTAATAGAAATGGGATAAATTAAGATGTAAGAGTTAGCCAATAAGATGCTAGAGCTAATGGGCCAAACAGTGATTTAATTAATACAGTTTCTGTGTGATTATTTCAGTTCTGGGCGGCTGGGATGAACAAGCATCTCCTTGCTACACAGGCACCCTCTCCATATTGCTAAGAGTCTTAGCTAGGGTCATCCATATGTATTCCTGGGAAATTCCCTGGCACCAGATTTCTCCCTAACCCTGAAATGCCCCTCCTTTCCATAGAGACATCTCTTTTGCTGTTCTTCCCCTCTGTCCTGCTCTCAAACCACCTCAGTCACCCAGTCCACTCAACCTGATCCCCTACTCTCCCCTCATTCCCTCGCCGTTCCTGTCCCCAGTCTAACCAGAAAATATCATCTATTTCCCCTTCCCAGGGAAATCCATGAGACTCTCTTTGGGCCCTCCTTGTTACCTATGGTAGGTAACATATCACTCATAAGTGGATATTAGGGGTAAAGTATAGAATAACCAACCTACGATTCAATTTCATTTCAGAGACATTAAAAAAAAATAAGTGCTTGTCTGAATTTTTAAAAATCATGAAGCAAATAAGTCCTGTCGTCCCTTGACTTACCTAAAAAGTCAGTACATTCCTATGTACACAAAGTGGTCCCTGTGAAACCAGCCCTGTGCTTCATTGTTACCACAGAGAGTCAGCCATCCCCATATCTCCTCTCTCCACCAGCTCTTACTCTGCAGGTTCTCACAGCAATACACCAAGCCTTTGAAGTCCCTGTCTTTCACTCCCTCCTCTTGTTTCTCACCTCCATTTCTCTTCTTTCTGCATTAGAACAAAGACATCATCACTTTTAAAGGCAAGTTCTTCATCCTGGCTTTCCTCAGGCCTGTTTCTCCGTGTTGTTGTCTAGAATGGGGGGGGGGCAACATTCCAAGGGAGAAATGGAAAACTTGGGTTTCTTTCAGGGCCCAGGTGGGCAAAGCTGCGAATGCTCACACTTCATATATTACTATTTTTTGTCCTTAGAACTTCACAGCTCCAAGCTGCGGGAAACTCAACAGGACAGGTGACCTGGTTTCTCCAGCAGCTAACTTGTGCGATGGAGGAGGAAAAGAGACCAATTGCAAGGGAACTTGGAAATAGTTTCCATTTTATTTATGTTAATAATGCTATAGCCACATTTTGAAAGAGGTTATTAACTTTCATAGATTTTCTAAAATATTTGCAGATGCAGTACCTAGCAATTTGTCCCAAAATAAGGCATATTATTTGAAATGGGAAGTGAGGTTTTAAAGTTACATTAAATTGTCTTTTCCCGTTAGTAGATGGATTTTTCAAGAGGAGGAGAAGAAAGGGAAAGGGAGGAAAGGAGAGGAGGAAGGGAAGAAAGGGGAGAGGAAATGAGGTGATAGGAGGGAATAGGAGGAGAGAGAGGGGAAAAGGGAAGGAAGGGGAGAGGAGAGGAGAAGAGAAGGGGAAAGGAAAGGAGAAAAGAGGGGAGATGAAAGGAGGGGACAGGAAAGAGTAGGAGGAAAGAGAGTGGAGGGAAGGGGAAGGAAGGGGAGAGGAGAGGAGAGAAGAGAAGAGGTGTAGAGGGCATAAGGTCCTTGTGCTCAAAGATAAGCACTAGGGAAACTAGGAATGTTAAACATGCAGGCTTATCTTTTTAACTGAAGGGATGTACAATCTATTTTCCTCCCAGTAGCCTGGGGGTGGGTATAATCAATAGCTGGGTGATTTGTGCCATCTGTAGGGCCAGATCATGGCTGACTTCCTTAGACTTTATATTTATCTCAGCTATTCTCCCTAGACCCTTATCTTGAATATTTTTTTTTCTCAGAAGATAGAAACCATCTCTGTGGTAAGGGTCACATAGACTTTGAAGAGTTTCACTATAATCATGAATTAAGCTTTGTTGTACACACAGGATTGAGTTGATTATTATCAGAAACCGTTTTTCCACAATTGTGCTGTGCTTAAACATGCCTAAAATAAACTTCTCAGTGTCAGATCCCGAAGTTTGAGCCAACACTAGTGACTGAATGATGTTGAACTGTGTTTCCTTTTTGCCTGCTGGTCATTGTATTTGCAGAGAAACCCACAAAACGGAAGGGAAGGGGAGAGAAAAGAAGGGAAAGGAAGGGCAGGGAAAGGGAAGAGAAGGGAAAGGTAAGGAGAAGATATGGAGGGGAAAGGTGGGGAAACAGAGATATAGACAGAGAAAAAGAAGAAGAGAGGCTATCTTATAAGCATAGCTATCAGGTGAACTATCAAACACACAGAACACACAGATGAGTGATTTGCTGAAGTCATTTGTGCAGGCATTAGAATGATAATCTCAGAGACTGTTATTTCTAAGAAACTAAATGATATCATGGATATCGTATTTTTTTTCATGCCTTCACGTTTAAATGACTTGTGTGAAAAGGAGGCCATGAACCAATTACACTTAAGTAGCTCATTTGACGCTCTCTCAGAAAATATGAAATAGTTTCTGGAAATAATGACTCAGTCCTTTATGCAACACCTTAAGTTCAGATTCTAATATCTTCAAAATATGCATTCAGTTTTACTGATTTGAATTTGCTAACTTCATTTCTCATGGCTCTGGTACACGTATTTCACAGTTCATTTCCATGTATAGTTTGCCAATTTCCAAGTTCCTAGAGCTGATCTCGGACTTTCAGTAATGAAACCTGAATTGCTCTCAAACTGAAAACAAATGTGTTTTTGCTTTAACTTAGCATTCACCTTGTACAAATTTAGCTACACGAAAAAAATGCAATTTCTTCTCTCTTTTTTTCTTTGTCATTCTATATAAAATGCTTAAAGTTTAGCCTGGAAGAAATCATATTCAAGAATAGCAAGTATATAACCACAAATTCTGAATGTATTTCTGGAAAAGTTTAACATATATGACACTGTGCCGTGATAACTAGAACAAAGGCTTTAATTGCTTATTCTTTTATTGTTGTTTTAATGTGTGTGTATATATGTATGTGTGTATGCATCTATGTTAATGTATGTTTGTGTTTATGTATGCATGTATGTATGTGAATTTGTTCATATGTTTACATATCTGTGAAAGCTCAATGTCCGTTGTCTTGTTCAATTGATCTACATCTTATTTTTGAATATATTTCAAAATAATTTTTATCTAGTTGTACATGTGCTCATTACCCTTTTGTGAGGATGATAGAGTGCTTGACAGGTATAACTTAAAAGGGAAAAGTTTATTTTGTCTCATTGTCCAAGGGATTTATCTACCGTGCCAGTGTTGGAATGGTCGTAGGCGTGGCTTATGGTTTTAGGAATCAGAGGTACCAACCTGGAAGCAGAGAGCTTAGGAAAGTTATGGCTATTGTCCCAAAGGCCCACCTCTGAAAGCCATGCTTCCCGCCCCTAAAGGTCCCATAACCTCCCAAAATAATGTGACCAACTGGGGACCACGTGTTCAAACACATGAATCTTAGAATGATATATCGAACTGGAGAAAGGTCATAATACTATGTGTTTGCATATATTATTTTATTCAGAGTATTGACTAATTCTGCTGTACGACAGTATTGGCAATCGGGAAACACATTTCGGGGGCAGTTAATCTGGTCTTCATTGAAAACATCTGTGGCTGTGAGGGAACTTTGACAACAGCAAAACACAGAGAGACAGGTTGCGCTCAGTACACCGCAAGGCCTTTCCATCTGAAGGGCATTTTCTGTTAGTTTTTGTTTTGCTTTTATGTCGGAAATAAAGGTGTGAAAGTTACAAGTTACAAATGCAACCTAAGTCGCTGCAGGACATTGAGTGATCAAACAATACAACCAGAATTCAGAATTCTGAGTAGACCTTCAATTAATTGGCTGGTATGTTTCTGATATAACATTGTTTATCCATTACTTAAACATGATCACCCTTGATCCCAGAAAATGTCAGATGAGAAAGATCTGTGGGTTTGACCCTGGTTGTGGTTCAATTTCTGCTATGTCTTTGCTTGACCTATGCCAGTGTCCTGAAGTCATTGCTTCTCTTCCTTCTGTATATTGTCTGCTTGCAGCAGGGGGCAGGATGTTGAACCTTCGCTTATTAATCATTCTGTTGCTAACTACTGTGTCTTCCCAGGTTCACAGGAGTCTCAAGCTGGTCACAGTGGTGATGCAATGGTTTTCTGTGAATCATTTCAGACTCCCTGGGAAGGCCTTGCCTGCCCTTATGTGCCATCTGTCCAGCCATCTGTGTCTTTCTTATCCTGATCCCTAAAAAGAACTAAGTTATTATATGTTCCATTCAGTCAACAAACATCACTAGGCATCAACTATGTGAGGAAGGATCGACAAGGTGTGGTGAGAAAGAATTTCTTCTGAGGGAAAACTTTGCTGGGAAGAGTATACAAAAATTTTCTTCATGCTAAAACATGTACTCAGTATTTCATTCAGCTTTTCAGCTACCAAGAGAGACTAAAAATTATTTTTCATTCCATATTTACACACATTTGTGTGCACACATGTGTATATAGCATTAGTAGTGTTGTGATATTTGGAATAGCAGTCGTCAGTGCTTATCCTAGGCATCATGAATGCAGGTGACACTGTTTCCACCATGTGATGCTTGCCTCTACCCATTTCTTACCTTTCAGTGAGTAAGCTAATCCAGAAATAAAGTCTAGATGGGCTCAGCAGGGGAGAGAATCTTAAAGGGGTGCTCCCTTTTGTATGTGCCACCACGTCCCTGCTTGTTCTTTTCACTCCCATGTGTTAGGCTATATTTGTATCAATTAAAATATACCTGTCAAGAAGCAAGATGGGTAGAGAACGCTTGATGAACACTTTACTATGTAAAGTGTGTTTCCAGCTGTGATATACACGTATAGAGATGGATATAGACATATTTTATATTTCTATGCCAGATGTTGGATAAGTGCAAAAGAATTTCATTTAATCATTCACAGGAATTCATTGACACAGGTTTTTTTGTTTTGTTTTGTCTTTTGTTTTTGTTTGTTTTTGGCTTTTTGAGACAGGGTTTCTTTGTGTAGCTTTGGAGCCTGTCCTGGAATTCGCTCTGTAGAACATGCTGGCCTCGAACTCACAGAGATCCACCTGCCTCTGCCCCGAAGTTCTGGGATTAAAGGTATACACCAGTACACACACAAACTAAGGCTCAGGGTTATTTTTATATTTTTTATAATATTCATATTTATGTTTTGAAAACTTCCTACATGTATGTAATATATCTTGGTTATATCTACCTACCTTCACACTCCTCAGAATCCTACCTAACACATATCCCTCTCAACTTCATGTCCTTGTTTTGTTTTTTTATATTTTTTTAACCGACTGAGTCTGGTTAGTGCTGTCCTTACACACATGGGTGTGGGGTCAAATACTGGTCGTGGTCAGCCTAATGTAGTAAATGAAAACTCAGTAACCAGCAGGTGGCATCTTGCAAAAGGGTGGTTTTCCAAGGGTGAGGATGTGTAGGGAGCCCACAAGGCACAGAGATGTCTATGGGAAGGACATGTGATATTTGCAATAGAAATGAGCATCTCAAGGAGTCATTACCATACCTAGCTCAGAAAAGAAAGGAAAAAGCGACAGAGAGAAGGTCGCTGCTGAAACTCCATGAAGATATGTTGAAAGATAGGTCATGATAAGGGAACTTTTAAATGAGGTGAGGACTGGATGGGAAGAGGATATCCGCTCAAAGAAAAACATACTTTGATCTTGTTCTTTCTACCTTCCAGTTTCCTGGAGATGTATCTGCTTAATCAGCCCATCCAATGGCAGAGGCAAGAGAGCCTGTAATTAATGGTAAAAAGTCAACATCCGGGAGGGGACAGACAGAATCACCGGTCTAAATGCCTTGCCCAGATTCAAGCAGACAGCGAAGGGCGGTGCCAACAGTCTGTCTGCTGTTCTCTCTGCTCTAAAGAGCACATGGCTTCCGTTGTGACTAATTATTTCCCAGTAAATTGTTTTAATAACTATTTCAGTTTTCACAATATATTCTGGACCAAATAGAATGTTTATACAGTATACTTTATAAAAATCAAGACATTGTAGTGCATAAGGAGTAAATTTCTGGTCAATCAGAGTTGCTTAAAGATGACTGTGATCCATTAATGAGGACATTCAAACCTCACAAGCATTCAGCAAGTGTGTTGCTTGTTACCGAATGGATGCATGATGATTTTCTAAGACCCAATTGTGTGCTCTCGAAATGTGTAGGCTGAAATCCTAACCTGTGCATTGATGATCTTAGGAGGCAATGCCATTGAGAAGTGATTAGTTCCCGAGGGAAGTGTTTATGCGAACAAGTTATGAGAACAATACAAATGGAGGCAACCACAATAATAAAGCCATAACTGAAATAAAGGGGAGGGTTAGGATGTTAATTTAATTTCCAGTTTGAAAGGATCTCTGGAAGTCTGAATTTTATTTAGCACCTTCTTACCGGTTCTGATGTAAAAGCACTCGTTACTTCCCAAGCATAGGTGGTCGCTCTGTTGTAACAGCTGTAAACACCTTGAATAGTCAATGGGCTAGAAGCCTCTTAGGTTCTAAGTACTAGCCCTACAAAGGTCTTCTGGAGTTATATTTTTAATTCCTTTCTCCTACCACGTCAGTCTTTAAGAGTGTTTGCATGTTTTCAGTTTGACCACTGTGTCTTCTTTCCAAACTACTTTTCCTTTAGTAAAAGTTATCTTCTATATACTATTTGACAGGCTCTTTTAAAAACTTGCACTGGGATTTAGAAGAAATGGTACTCTAGACACATAACCGGGAAGAGAGCCCTGCAGTTGTGATAAGGAGCATGGTCTGCCTGGGGAGAAATGGATTACTGTGACCCTGCTAAATGGACACAGCACTAGACAGACTCTGTAGACTTAGTGATATATCCATACAACAGTTCTTTTCTCAGCTCTCATCAGAAAAGCTTCCTCACGCAGCAACCGCCAACATAGAAACCCCGACTGGTCAATGTGCAAAGAGTAAGTGACCGTGAAAGGTTCAGCCCCAAATAGGACATATATATCACAGCCCTTCCCCAAGGCTCAGAGAGCATTGCAAAAGAGGAGGCCAAAAGACAGGAGGAGCAAGAGGCTATGGATGGCTGGAAGTAAACTGTATTCTGAACACAACAAGGCCGTGGTGTATCCCAACTCACAGTGCTTGAGAAAGCATACATTAAGGCCGGTGCAAATTCAAGCCAAAAAAAATCCCAGCATGGAGGGGTGAGGCAGGCACTAATCCTACCCCTAAGTGAGGAACTAATGGCAATCAATTGCTTCTGGAAGAGAAGTCCCTTTTCTTAAGGACATGATTCCTGATAAGTGGACCATGTTCAAGGAAACAGTATCACGCCCAAGAGTATTTGGAGAACACACACTGGATTATATGGGTTTTTAATAAATAAACAAAGGAGCCGGGCAATGGTGGCGCACGCCTTTAATCCCAGCACTCAGGAGACAGGCAGATCTCTGTGAGTTCGAGACCAGCCTGGTCTACAGAGCTAGTTCCAGGACAGGCTCCAAAGCCACAGAGAAACCCTGTCTCGAAAAACCAAAATAAATAAATAAACCAACAAACAAAGGGAGAAAATTAGGCTGAGTGGATAGGGAGGGAAGATCTTGGAGGAGCTGCTGAAGGGGTGTTAACATGATCAAAATAAACTGTAGGAAACTCTCAAAGATTAACAAAGTATTTTTAAAGGCCTGCTCTTGAGACTTTTTTCCTCCTGTTGGGTTGCCTTGTCCGGTCTTGCAATAAGGGCTGTCTCATTGTATCATGTCCTGTTTGGCTGCTGTCTCTTGGAGGCCTGCTCTTTTGTGAAGAGGAAACAGAGGGGGAGTAGGTCTGGGGTAGAGAGGAGGTAAGAGGAGCTAGAAAGGGTGGAAAGAGAGGAAACTGTAGTCAGGATGTATTATATGAAAGAAGAATCTATTTTTAATTAAACAAAAAGCCATGCTTTGATTCTTCCCTTTACAATACCCCCTTAAAAGTCAGAGTTTACATTTGTTCCTCACATGAACTGGGTAATTTTTGTATATTTATGTGCAGAGCCTGTGACTTCATTCTAAACATCTTCCTTGAGGTTGAACCAACCCCGAAATTATTCTCTGTGTGTTATTTTTTGTCACCACCAAAGAACATTTTTTCCAACCATCTTTTGCCCTTCTATGGTTACTTTCTGTTGCTGTGAAGAGACACCATGACCAAGACAACTTACAGAAGAGTTTATAGGCAGCTTAAAGATCCAGAGGGCGAGTCCATGAGTATAATGTCTTGCCACTGAAGCCAGAGCTATGAGCTCACATCTCACGAGAGAGAGAGAGAGAGAGAGAGAGAGAGAGAGAGAGAGAGAACTGAAAACAGCATGGGATTTTGAAACCTCAAAGTTCACCTCTTCAAACAAGGTCTTACATTCTAATCCTTCCCAAACACTTCCACTAAATAGGAACTTCGTATATAAAGCAACAGAGGGCACTTACATTCAAACCACCACACAGTTCTCGGCTGCTATCATCATCTACCACAGCCTCACATCCATTTCGGTGTTTGTGCCGTGGAGTGGTCACTGTGCTTGCCTGACAATGCTCTATCTGTATCTCCGAAAACATCTTGCCATGTCTTGTTCAAGCCCAGTATTACATATTAATATGTCTCCTCTGTGAACCAGGATTTTGAGAAGCAATTTTTGGAATTTTTAATGAGACTATAGAAGTACATTTATATACTAGAATTCTTGAAAGTTCTCCAAGAAAGCCAATTAAAATCTTGAGACTTAATCCCGCTGTCAATATTATTACATATTTCCTTCAGAAAGATCTGCTATTTTCAGCTATGAAAATAAAAAGGAACTAGCTCGTAAACATTTTCTTTTCTTTTCTACAAAAGTAGAAATCTCATCAAGGAAACTTTAACACATTGAAATACAAAATGACTGTAAGATCCCTTTATTCCATGGCTCCCAGTTTGAAAGCTGTGTCTTTAAGCACAAACAATGTACACTCTCTTCCCCCTCTTCAATGCGAGTGGTGTGTTAAATGGAAAGGACAGACAGTAGAGAGTAAAATAAATTATTTGTCAACACTTTTAAGAAGGAAGTTATTACAATTTTTTTTCACAAATTGCTTTTTGAAGTAAGCAGGTTGAGTGTACTTGAAAAAAAAAACATTGGAAACAGTCCAGGATATTCTGGAAATCATGAACACTAACAAATGTAGTTAAATCTGTGAGACCAGATGGTAGCTACCTGAACTTTTAAATTAACCCAGAGATGAAACCATTGAATTGTTAGCCAAAATGCAAAACTCTTTCTTTAGAAGTATAATGTTGGAATAAAAAAAAAAAAGACAGATTTCCAGTGTCACCTTGAGCCTCAGAAGATTCCCCTAGAAGACTGGTCACTGAGGTTAAGTGGCATTGGTAAGTGATGGATTAATGCCCACATTAAAATTCCTAATCTAAGAGGATGTCCTGCTGGCCCAGTGAATTTACTGAGAATAAGAGAGGTAAAACCTTATATTCCAAACAGCAGCGGGGGCCCTGTTTGGTGTTTGGTACAAAGATTCCCTGGGGAAAATACATCTGAAAATGCTCCCAAACTCATGTATACCAACTCAATATCTATAGAAATCAAATTTATGTAACAATATTTAAAAATCAGTGGCTGTTTCAGCACTTGCTTTTTGTGTCTCCCACCACAGCTTTGCCTCATAGAAGGTGGCCTCAGAAGATGGCATCCTGTGTACTAGTCTTTCATTCAATTGTACTCAAGGTCAAACCTGTTAAAACTGAATAGGAAGGTAAATAGGCTCGGAGAGTCAAACCACACGTAGCAAGTGGACAATAGAAAACTACTAAGGGTGGGGGGGAGCACATGGAACATTAAAGGGACATGGCCAGAGGCAACTTGATGGGCATGCGACAAGGTGGGCAGGCAAGGTGTGGAGCAGAAAGCATCTATCACTAGTGTTCTGTCCTTGCTCTCTCCTCATGGGTAGCACCTCTTTCTGGCATGGCGGGTATTGTTACATCAATGATTGCGCCAACCACATTCCTAAGAAAGAATTCTAAGGAGAAGGGTGATAGAAGTCAAACAAGGTCAGTAAGTGAGAAGCGGTAACTCCATTAGCGGAGTCAGTTGGGAAAACGTCATGCACGAGAAGTGAGAACGCATTTGTCTCTGAGAGCTCAGGCCTGAGTGGACTCTCAGGGAGTTGTCCCGTTGAAGGAAGCTGCCCTACGTTACCTGCTTGCTGTGCTCGCAAACGGAGAAGCAGGAAAAGCTCTTGTGTTTCCGCCAACCAGCCGCCGTCAGAGTTCACAAATACTGTCGGCTAAGAGAATTCACCTGCAATACTAGTGTGACCTTTGCCACTGGATGAATTTGTGGAGATTTTTAAGGGGTTGGAATTTTTACATTTCCTGTGTATCTTGAAATAATAATAATAATAAAAAAAACCTGTGAAGATCTGAGAATTTCTTTAATCTACTATTTGGGAATCCACTATGGTGTATGTGTGTCTCTCTCTGTGTGTGAGGGAGGGGAGCGGGAGAATTAGGAAGAGGGTGTTGAAGAAGGGAAGAGAGAAGTAGAAAGAGAGGGGCATCCGACACAATGATTTGGATACTATGCAATTTGTTTCAGTTCTCACGACAGGGTCTCTCTGTGTATAACTGAGGTGTCTCGTACTTGATATGTAGACCAGGTTGGTCTTAAGTGCACAGATATCGGTATGGGATAAAAGGGTACAACACTATGCTTAGTGCATTAAAGTGTTTTAATGATATACATTTTTACATATAACACTCAAAGTATTTTAGCACTGGGAACCAACATAAGGGCTAACAACTTCAATTATGATTTTAGATGAAACTGCATATTCTTCTCAAACAAAATCTTAATCCTCATTGTTATCTTTTGTCTAACAAGTGGATAAAGTACCATCAGAATTAAGTTATGATTCTCAGTTATACTTACTGGTACATCTTCTCTTCCATTGGACTATTTCTCATACTATATTTAATATTCATTCATGAATATCCACCTCCTTAATGCTTTAGGCTAGGCTGGGTAGTATTGGTGGTGGATGCCTTTAATCCTAGCACTCGGAAGGCAGAAGTAGATGGATCTCTGTGAGTTCGAGGTCAGCCTGGTCTACAAGAGCTAGTTCCAGGACAGGTTCCAAAGCTACAGAGAAACCCTGTCTCAAAAACACAAAACAAACAAACAGAAAAAAAGTTCCAGGCTAGTCTAGGTTTGTTCACTTCTGGATCCTAGTACCTTGGATACTATCTGACAGATGTCCTCAAGGGAAAAATTGCAGAACAAATGTCAGGTGTGAAAGGAAACCAGTGGTCTAGAGAAAAGATGCCAGGTGATGTAGAGCCAACGTGAGTCAGCCTGGGCTTGCCTCAGCACAGCCAGAGTCCACAGACAGAGCCAGAAATTGGCTTGGTAATATAAAGTGAAAGTAGGTATTTATTCATTATATTTTAGAATTCCAGCTATACAATTCACACATACATGCACACACACACACACACACACACACACACACACACACACACGTATACAACACACACGGGGAGAGGGAGAGAGAAAGTATAAAACTTGGTTCAAGCCCAATACCAGGAGAAAGGGTTGGGATAACATAACTATAAATATTAGAATGAAACAGAAAGAAAAATAAAGACTATAAGAAGATAGTCCTAGTAACTGCAATTGATAGTGCGATATAATATTCAATCACTGCAAACATGGTTCTGTGCAGGTTTACTCGGACCGCCAGTCCCCAGATCATGACATGGAAACGTATTAGTTATGAATGCCTGACCTTATCTTATGCTCGTCCCACTAGCTCTGCTAATTTAATTTAACCTATTTCTCTTCATATATGTTTTGCCTCAGGGCTTTTACATTTTTTCATGTTGTATATCCTACTTTTCCTGCTTCTTCCATGTCTGGCTGGCTGGCGGCTGCCTGCCTGTCTGGCCACTGGAGTTTCCTACTCTTTCTCCCTCAGTCTCTCTCTCATTCTCTCCCTAGCCCAGAGTCCACCTCCTTTAATCGCTCTGCCCTCCACCCCCACCTATCTCTCTACTCCTAGCTATTGGCCATTCCGCTTCTTTCCTTCCTTTCTTTTTTTCTTTTTGGTTTTTTGAGACAGGGTTTATTCTGTATAACAGCCCTAGCTGCCCTAGAACTAGCTCTTGTAGACCAGGCTGGCCTTCAACTCACGGAGATCCGCCTGCCTCTCCGTTCCAATGCTGGGATTAAAGGCGTGCGCCACCACCAGGCCCAAACATTCAGCTTTCTATTAGACCAATCAGGCGCTGTAGGCAGGCAAGGTGAAACAGCAGCACATCTTGATATAGTTAAACAAATGCAGCGTAAACAAATGTAAGATACTTTACATAACTAAACAATTATTTTGCAACACAAACAAATGTAACACATCATCTTTACCTAGTTAAAGTAATATTCCACAACAAGGTTCATTTGTTTCATGGTTTTTGATTTGATTATTTGTCCTGAGACAGAGTCTCACTGTATATTCCTGGCTATCTGGAACTCACTATGCAGACCAGTCTGGCCTTGAACTCAGACTGCCTTTGCGTCCTGGGTACTGAGAATAAAAGCTTGTAATACTATGTCCAGCTTCACAAGTATGCTTCTTTAAAACTTGAATTCCAGTTGTAAAATAAGGAATTTATTTTTCAGGTAAGGCATATATTCGATCCCTGCTCTTGATGACCTATCTTTATATTAACCTTAGTTTGCTATTATGAACCTTAAAATTTGTACTTAAACACAGAATTTAGATATTATTAGATTTCTTTTCCAGAATTGTCAATGTCAACAAACTTAGGAGCCTACCAGTGTCCATAGTCTCTCCAGATCAAACATTGAAATATACATTAATAGCTGCATCTCTCTCATCATTGCTATTTATTTCCCCAGAGTCATTTTAATGATCTCAAGCTTATACTGGTACTTAGAAATGCTGACAGACCTTTTCCAGGCTCCCAAGACATCTTCCGAATTTGGCTGCATGTTTTTTGCCTTATGGGACAAATTTGAATCCTGTGAATCAAATTTTAATTAAAATAAATTACTTTGACTGCAGGGTTTCTGATGCTTTAGTTGCATGATTTTAATTATTCATTTTAAGTAAAGAGCAGAGATTAGGAAAAACTAGCAATGATGAGAGTTTTTTTTCCAAAACAAAACATAAATGGGCAGAAGTCAAGGTAACCAAAGCTAATAAGATCTGGCTAAGTTTATTTTAAAAAGTAGAATTCTAAATTATAACTAAATTTGACTACTTCTTTTTCCCAAAAAATCAGTAAGGCAAAGGAAATATCCCCTTCTTCAAGTTTTAACATCTACTAAAAACAGCAGCAATATATAGCAATCTGTGTCATCTAAGGAGAAAATTAACAGGAGTGCCTTAGCTTCCAGTGAGAAATTCCAGCCATCAGGGCTGGGGATTTTTCAACATCTGGTGCGTTGGGGTCCGGGGGAAAGGGTCTCGTGCAAATCAGAACACAGGGGATGCAGAGTATGAACAACTGCCTAACAAGCTTTATTTTTCATGGCTTTTTATACAGACTAAAAAGCATTACCTCAACACTGAAACCCCTTTACCCATGTACATGATCATGAAAGACTCTTACCTCACCTTGCAAGAAACAATGCCTCAATAAAAAGCGGTAATAAATATAAAAAGTAGTACATAGAAACAAAGCAAAAAGTATCCAGAAGCAAAGCACTTCCTTAACCTATATCTGGTAGAGCCTGAAGAACTGAGCTCAAAGGCCGCTTCCTTACCAAGCGTACAGATTCCGATGGAACATTGAGAAACGCGCAGAGGAAGTTGCTTTCATCTATGCTTGGTTTGCCAAGCAACCGTTTCCCAACGTCGTCTCATCTGTCCCAGGAGGAGCCTGCACTCTAAGCCAGTTCTGTGTCTCCACAGAGATTGATGACACAGACAATTTGCTCACGAGTCAATGGTGCCTGTCCTAACCTAGGAAGAGAAATGAAGGATTATCAGAAGGAAAGAGAATCAGAGTTTGAAGAGATACGGTCTGCCTCTACTCGAAGATCCAGGAAGTCTAGAGAACTGGTAACTTCTGGGACAGTCTGGTTTCCTGCCCCACATCAGCCTTACCCAGTTCAGTGAAGCCACGAATTCTGATGCAGCTCGTGTGTGCTAGGAATATGTTTCTCGGACTGAGTTAGAGATGCACACCTGATCCTCTTATAGACTTCACTGTGCGTTAACTAGCCACACAGAAGGGATTCGATCACTGATTGTACTAGCACTCTCAATTTTATAGGGCAGGATGCTAAGAGAAATGAATTTCAGTTTGTTACGTTGAGCCTAGTCAGTACAAAGTGGAGGATAAATAGTCTACTGCCTTTTTCATACACCATATCAACGGTGAGTCAGGTAATAATTTGGAGAAAATACTTAAATCATTAATAATAAATACACAATCACTTCAGAGGCATTCTGAGTCAAGGTTATGGGATCCTGAAATTCATAATACCAAGAGGGAATTCTCAGATCAAATCAGAGGAATGAAAATTTAGAGAATTTTGTAGTAGTCTGTTCTCTGCTTTTCATTCTGTCTGTGCACCTCTCTCTCTGTCTCTCTCTCTGTCTCTCTCTCTCTCTCTCTCTCTCCTCCCACTCTGTGAACACAGAAGACTGGTGATATGCCCTGGAGAGGCTCTTCCGTGAAAGAGAAGAAGAGCTTTAATGGAAAGCACAATACAAACAAATTGGATCAAGGGCCTGAAACAAACACCCCTGGTGACTCTTTTCCCACCACAACTGTAGGCAGGAAACTGTACCAGGCCCCGGGAGGAATGTAGAAATAACAAGTGCCATCTGAGAGGGAGAAGGACTAGGCAATCCATCCATCTGACTTGCCCTTTAAGTTGTCCATTTATTTACTATGAAGATGAATAGGTCCTGCAGCTTCACTGTGCTTAAAACAAGCTTGTGGCCAACTACAGCTGTCCAGGGTATGGTACTGCTTCTAAAATTAGGATGACATTTTAAAGTTTAATTGAATAAGATCATTGGTTGGGAATAGGTACTTTTCTTACTATATTTTCTTTCTTGAGTAGATAATTTGTTTACTGGTTTTATAATTCATGGCACATAAAATCATATACAGTGAGAATTGGCTTCAGCCACCGACCTTCAATCAACCATTTACTTGCTTGGTGAGATGTCCTGGTGTGAGGAAGTTCTTGTCAGTCTTTCATTTCTTTTGCACAAATAGCATTGTAGTACACCCACTTCCTGGTGTATCTTGAAAAAAGAATGTCATACTAATTCAGTACATTAAAATCTTCTGTTATTTTTAAGTGACTGAAATTTGCCCCATTGTATGATTATGCTGTTTTTCACTTAATCTCTCTCATCTTGACTGATACTTAAGTTATTTTCAGCTTTTTGCTGTTGCAAGTATAATGCCTCAACAATTGTTTTCCATTGAATACTCATTCCATGATGCAAGTGCCCTGTTAAATAAATTTGCAAAAAGGGTATGTAAAGTCATAGTAAAAACAGACTTATGATTTTGATAACCATTGCCAAATTACACCCCATAGAAATTGAGACAATTCATACTGTACATTATTTACATAAAGTCCTTACACTTTTGATATTGCTCTGAATAGGAAAACATGGGCTGCCGTGTTTGTTGTAATGTGCATTTCTCTTGCTGAGAGTAAAGCTGAGAATGATTCATAGGTGTAAGGATAGTTACATGTCCACCATGGCATTGTATCCTCCCCACATAAGAAGCAGACTTTAATGATGAGCATGCAAGTTATGGTCATCGCTGATCAGTGTAGAGAGGCAACATCAGCCATTTGTGATTTTTTGGAAGAATCTTGTTTACATAGCCAAGATCTCCAAATTCATGCTTTACAACTAACATTGCTTATGAGTGAGTTCTAAGGTTACCACATACAGAATGAAGCTTTTGTTTTTCTCTTACCTTCAAACAGTGGATGTAGTAGAATTGCTAATGAGATCCCATGTTAAAAATCCTGCCATTCACCAGGCGATGGTGGTTTTAATCCCAGCACTCAGGGGCATAGGCAGGTGGATCTCTGTGAGTTTGAGGCCAGCCTGGTCTACAGAGTGAGTTCTAGGATAGGCTCTAAAGCCACAGAGAAAACGTGTCCTGAAAACAAAACAACAATCAAGAGTTTAAAAACTCTGTCATTTTGTAGCTCCAACAGATAGGATTCGGTAAAGAGAAATAATTTTGGAGCACGCCTTATGGTACCTCCCTGCAGGATTCTCTCTCCCTGTCCCCCTTTTTCCTAGCAGGGGACATGAAAGTTTAAAGAAAAAAAGAGATTTAAAAAAATTATCTGTAAATCCAGTTACCTTCTACCTATACTCTAAGTACCCACGAAAGTACTACAATAAGATTTCATTTAAATGCAATTAAAAACTAGAATGTACCCGATAGAACATCCCCATTTTCTCAGTGTGTGGGTGCACCCCTCGCCGTCCTATGTTCCTTGCTCGTGCTCCCTCTCCTTCTGCTCCTGATTTGGACCTTGAGATTTATGTCCGGTGCTCCAATGTGGGTCTCTGTCTCTGTCTCCTTTCATCGCCTGATGCAGGTTAATATTCAGGAGGATGCCTATATGTTTGTCTTTGGATTCACCTTCTTATTTAGCTTCTCTAGGATCGCGAATTATAGGGGATGTTCTATCAGGAACTCACCAAGGCCAGCTGGCCTGAAAAAGCATGGGATAAAACCGGACTTGCTGAACATAGCAGACAATGAGGTCTACTGAGAACTCAAGAACAATGGCAATGGGTTTTTGATCCTACTGAACGTACAGGCTTTGGGGGAGCCTAGGCAGTTTGGATGCTCACCTTACTAAACCTGAATGGAGGTGGGCGGTCCTTGGACTTCCCACAGGTCAGGGAACCCTGATTGCTCTTCGAGCTGATGAGGGAGGGGGACTTGATCGGGGGAGGGGGAGGGAAATGGGAGGCGGTGGTGGGGAGGAGGCAGAAATCCTTAATAAATAAATTAAAAAAATAAAAATAAAAAATAAAGTAGGTGATGTATCTAGTTGGAGGAAACATCATAGGGAACATACTTGAATAGATATATATTGTCATTAACCATATCCTGCCCATCTCTTCTCCTGCATGACTATGGATTATAACCTCTGAAATTGTGCTAAAATAAATATTACCACCCTTTAAAAAATAAAAAAAACTAGAATGTATCTTTGTTGAAGTCCAAACAGAAGTAAAACTGAAGCCAACATGTGCAGTGAATTAGTACAAAAGTAGGATCCATTGATAACAAGCCAAATGTGGAGAAACAGTCACTGAACACATGAATTGTGCTGTTAATAAAGTAAGACCAAGGACACGTGGCTTCACGATTTACCAAAACTATCTGTAGTAGCATTTCAATTGCATTTTAATAAATAAATACTCCCTGAAGATCTGAGAGTAAAACAGTCCCACTGCTTAGCCTTACAGACCAGATTATGGTAACACACACCTTTAATCCCAGTAGCCACACTAGTTCTAGTTTCCATAGAAACTGGGTGGTGAGTGCCCTTAACGACAGTGGTTCATGCCTTTAATCCAAGCCCTAGAGAGGATTATAAACAGCTCTCAGACAGACAGTCTCATTCTGAGATTCCTGGAGGCAGGATTGCCATTTCAGATTGAGGTCAAGGTAAGAGCCAGTGGCTGGCTGTTTTGCTTTTTGGATCTTCAGGTTGAAGCCCAATTTCTGACTCTGAGTTTTTATTAATCGTGCTTCATTTGGTGCCCAATGTGGGGCACGACTTTGTAGATGCCAATTTGTTGACGGAGGCTGCTTGTTTGTTCCCAGCTGCCCAGAACCAAAATAATCACACAGAAATCTGTATTAATTGCAATACTTTTGGCCAATAGCTTAAGTGTATTTCTGGCTAACTCTTATATCTTAAATTAACCGATTTCTATTAATCTGTGTATTGCCACGTGGCTGTGGTTTACCTGCAAGGTTCTGGTGTATCTGTCTCTGGCCATGGCTTCTCACTGACTCCACCTACTCTCACTATATAATCTCCTTCAGCCTGATTTTACTCTGTTAAGCCATTGGCCAAAAGTAGTTTCTTTATTAACCAACAGCAATAAAACATTCACAGCATACATCACCTCCCATATCAACTATCTAATAAAATTATGCTTTCTTTGAACCATACAGAGACAAACTATGTGTTAATTATACAAAAAGAGGTAGCATTTGCGATTCTTAGAAAAACATAATTTTTGACTGCCAAATTACTGAATATTAAGAAATTTTCCTGGATCAATTTTAATTGCAGTGGGTCTTCAGTCTTGTTCCTTGTGATGATATGCTCTGTGATCATGATTCTCCTTTAAAGCATCAGGAACCTTCTTATGATGATCTATACCAAGAAAACTCAACTCCATACTAGAACCATGTATTTCTTTAAACATTAATCAATCATGTTTATTAATTAATCACATACCTGAATGGAATGTGGAGGTATAAACAGAGCTTTATGAAAAGATGGTACTGTTCAGTCATTGTTACAGGCTAAGAAAATGCACAGGAGAAATGTTTAATGAAAATTGTCGTGCCTAGGACGTAACTCAGTCTAAGGTGCTTTATATAAAGACAGAATTACAAACTACACTGAACCTTGCTTTAAAACCTGCCTAAACGCTTATATTTATGCTTGCAGGTACTTGTTGATATTTTCTGAAGGGTGAACTAAATGTAAATTTTGTTCCTTAAAAATCTAGAATTAGGTAAATAATCGATATAGTAAAATTAAAATAATGAAGGGTAAAGTACACACAAATGTTATGAATCAAATCCTGAAGGTATGCAGGCAGCAAAATGGGCTATTTTAAGAAATTCTTATGAAGCTGCATTCTACCTGTGTTTTGTAGAAACACCCAACCTTTAAAAGTCGCATAGAATAAAGAATGCGATCAGGATGAAATGTTGCCAATGACCAAAGCCTGTATAATTCAGTCAGCTCAGCTTCAGAAGCAATGAGATTACAGAAATCAATGAGAAATGATGCAGTATGGTTTGCAATGTGTAAGTCAAGCCACATAAAATGTTAGGTTAGATTTTTGTCCATGTTTAAAAGACAAATGTGGTGAATTGGTTAGGGATAGCTAGCAAAAGAATCAAACTTAATTTAACAAATGTGCAGGAGGCCAACAGTCTTTAAAAACAAATAGCCATTTATAATTCATAATTTTAATAGTTTCATAGTTAGATTTGCAAGTTTTAATATTTTATCATTTAAAAACATAGTAATCTACAGTTTAAAAGATGTTGCCATCTTGGCAGGGATTGTTGTAGCGATTTGGTTCTGGATTGTAGTACTTATTCTTTTTTATTAAAATTGGTATATCTTAAAATTGAAAACTTATAGATATATTACAATGAATGATTCAACACAGCCATGTAATCAATGTTCAAATGAAGAACTAGGATGCGGTTACCATCCCTCATAAGCACTCCCAGGCTTCAGTGTTTTCTACCCTGCAACAACAACCTGACGGCTAACGGTAGAGATCTTACCCGGTTTTGAAGCTTAAACCTCACATCCCCTTGTGGCAGCCTCCTTTTGTTCTGCTTGACAGTGAGTTTCCCACCATCTGTCTTCTGTTTCTGCTTGCTTCCTGTCTCCGTGGAGGTGTAAATTTTATCAGTAGCATCTCCAAAGCTGCTGTCTCAGAAGTGTCCTTTCATTTTCTGTTCTTCTAATCAATAAACCACCAGTTCTGTGCTTCTATAGTGCCCACTCCACAGAGTGTTTCCTTACTTCTCTCCGCAGGAATCTAAAATCACGGACACTGCAGGGCACCGGGAAGACCCCAGCATTGCTCTAGAGACTGCAGGTGCACGTTCCACTACTCCTCTGTATACAGGAAATGCAGCTCCCACAGTTGCTCAAGACATGAGTGGCAACTTAGTAAAAGTACTTGACTCTACATCAGAAAATCTCAGGAGACCACACCTTTAAGGGGACAGTATCTCTCATAAAAGGAGATTGTTTTTGTCCATAACCTTTGGAATAAAACTTTTTAAAAGTATAATATTGCATTTGATTCACTGGATTCAAAAGACCTAGACCAGCTTCAGCTTGTGAATCATGGCATTTACTAAACAGAACTGTGGCCTGGGGCTGTGGCTTGATGGGACCTCCACACACACAAGACCCCAAGTTTGATCCTGGACACAACAACAACAACTACAAAAAAAAACCCAGCAACAACAAAAGCATAATAATAATATTAACAACCATAATAATAAATAATAATAATGAGAGGTAATATAGGTGACCATGAAATATAAATAATGAATTAAGTGTATCAGAATGATGTAGTAGCCAGTTAGCAAGTGGAGGAAGAAAGCCCTTAGCTACCACGAAGAAGTCCTCCTGCACAGCAGCGTGCACCCCTTGCTGTGGCTGGCTGGGTGTCTATATTTAGTTGTCTTCTGCTACTGAGCCAGAAAGAACGCTGCTCCTTCTTTCGTTTAGCTTTGGATAATGGCCAAATACCAGAATCTACTATTCTTTAAATAGCGGAGCTCCCATCTGTTCATAATAGGGAAAAATCAAGATGAGGAATATGCCATGATCTCTTGGCCACTCCTGTCTATTAGACTGGGAAAGGTTTGAAGCATGTGTCATGTGATTTCATCCCCTTCATTTTTGAATAACGGAATTTTAAAATTGTCAGTGTACAGCGATTTTATAGCAGCACTTACTCCACTTTTTTCTTGGGAGATGATTAGCATAACTAATAATAGGTGAGATCAAACCAAAGTATAGGATGACCTTTAGTAGGATATTTTTATATTTTTCCCATGTATCTATATTGTCCTCTCAATTTCCTGGAATATGACTCACAAGTCTAGTATGATCCATGAGTCCTTTAATGGATCAGTCAACTAGTCTAGGGATGGAGGGAAGGCTGACAGCATAAAAGCATATAGCAGTCTCCTATGAGAAAACATGTAAAATGCAAGCAACTCAGTTAACAAACACAGGTGTCCAACACAAAAACCTTAGCCTTTCAACAGTGTATTTGGTGCTGGCCTTCTATCTTGACTCCATATATATATATATATATATATATATATATATATATATATATTAGTTTTTGAGATTATAATGTAATTACATAATTTATCCTGCATATTTCCTCTTCCCGACTTCTCCCATGCACTTTCACCCTCTTTTTGCTTGTTTGTTTGTTTTTGTTTCTCAAGACAGGCTTTCTTTGTGTAACAGTCCTAGCTGGCCTGGAACTAGCCCTTGTAAACCAGGCTGGCCTGGAACTCACAGAGATTTATCTGCCTCTGCCTCCCAAGTGCTGGGATTAAAGGCGTGCACCACTACCACCTGGCCAGTCTCTTTTTCTTTAAGCATTATTAAGTACGTGTGTGTGTGTGTGTGTGTGTGTGTGTTTATCTAAGTATATATATATATATATATATATATATATATATATATATATTTTCTTTTCAGGACAAAGGCAATTTAAAGGACTAAGTGTTTGAGAACATTTTATTTTAAAGCACCTGTAGGGCAAACTTCTGCAGGTGCTTTGCAGCTGGTGGGAGAAATAACACTGAGTTGCTGAGGGACAAGATCCCTTTGTCCCTCTTCCAAACATGGGCCTTACCACACACACACAGCCTGCTCAGTCTGTACAATGTCACTTGTGTGTACGTTTTTAGGGCTGTTTGGAATTTGATTAGTAATTAGTGTTCTCTCCCCTGGAAAAAACGATTTCTCCTGTTCTCAGGATTTTTTAGTTGCCTGTAGTACCTTGTCTAGGTTTGAGGTTTTCTGAGCTTCTCTGGTCCACATTAGGACAGTGTTGCTACCCTTGCTCGGGCCATGTATAGGCAACCACATTGGTTAGATTTTTCTGGGTCTTATAAAAATTACAGCATTTTTTAAAAAGTTCTTTATCTCAAAAGCAATTTTCTGTTTCTGCTGGCTCTGGACTGATGTGGCAGACTCACTTTCACAAGTGACCCAACTCCATTTGCCTGACCAGTGTCTGACTCACCCACGAAAAGACATTAGAGGAGTTAACTCACTGAAAT
Organism: Microtus oregoni; assembly: GCF_018167655.1. Taxonomy (NCBI): domain Eukaryota; kingdom Metazoa; phylum Chordata; class Mammalia; order Rodentia; family Cricetidae; genus Microtus; species Microtus oregoni. Next base: position 6,731,250 of record NW_024543829.1, on the reverse strand, counting down.
GATATAAAACTGGCAGGGCCTGGTGTACTCTCGCCTTCATTTGCTCTCTCAGCGTGCACTTGTAGAGTTTGAACACTGTGGGTGCTGAGCTGGATGAGAGTCTATCGTTGGGACAACGCTGAAGAAGGGTCTTCCATTTCATGGTTATTACCACAGAATCAATTTATTTCACTCACTTGGAAATTGTGTCTTGATGGAAGACAAGTATCTGTGAATCCTTATTGATAACTCACGTAGCCCTCTGTAGTCATTAGGAAAGAACATTTTTAGTAAATTAGCTTGGAAAGTATAGGTCAAAAATAGTAAAAATGTTCTCATAATCTGTCATGGCATCTTTTGTATAAAATTTATCCTAAGCGAAAACCTCATAAAATATAAGCATGGTGCCATTATATTTGTTATTTTTTTGCATACAAATGGATGGAAATAGAAAACACTATCCTGAGTGAGGTAAGCCAGACCCAAAAAGAGGAACATGGGATGTACTCACTCATATTTGTTTTCTAGCCATAAATAAAGGACATTGAGCCTATAATTCATGTTCCTAGAGAAGCTAAATAAGGTGAATCCAAAGACAAACACATAGGCATCCTCAGGAATATTAACCTTCATCAGGCGATGAAAGGAGACAGAGACAGAGACCCACACGGGAGCACCGGACAGAAATCTCAAGGTCCAAATCAGGAGCAGAAGGAGACGGAGCACGAGCAAGGAACTCAGGACCACGACGGGTGCACCCACACACTAAGACAATGGGGATGTTCTATTGGGATCTCACCAAGGCCAGCTGGCCTAGGTCTGAAAAAGCATGGGATAAATCCGGACTAGCTGAACATAGCGGACAATGAGGAATACTGAGAACTCAAGAACAATTGCAGTGGGTTTTTGATCCTACTGCACGTACTGGCTTTGTGGGAGCCTAGGCAGTTTGAATGCTCACCTTACGAGACCTGGATAGAGGTGGGCAGTCCTTGGGCTTCCCACAGGTCAGGGAACCCTGATTGCTCTTCGAGCAGATGGCGGGCGGGGGGGGGGGGGGGGGGGGGGGGAGGGGGGGGGACTTGATCGGGGGAGGGGGAGGGAAATGGGAAGCGGTTGTGGGGACGAGGCAGAAATCCTTAATAAATAAATAAATTAAAAAAAAAAAAAGGTAAGAGAGTTGAATGCATGGGGAAGGGTGACTAGCTCACCAGTAAGAAAACCACCATCTCAATCCAAACCTGAGTGCAGAATCTGAGTCAACACTTCAGCAGAGAATACATACAGATGACGACTACAGTGAATTATCATCATCACGTACCATCAGGCAGCTGCATCTTTTAAATAATGAGTTGCTACTCCACCACTTCCGCTGGTTCAAAGCGAAGACATTACAAGCTGAGCAGGAGCTGGAACAACAGGGACACCCCCTCACTACTGAGGAGAATACAGTGTGGAGCCCCTTGGAAAGACAGCACTAAACTTCTGCAGAAGAACTGGCCTAGAATTGGCACCCTTTGTAGTTACCAAATGAGTTGGAAACTCGTATCCACTCAAAAGTCTGCAGGTGAACGCGCATAGCATTTCAAACTCTCGGGAGCCATCAAGATGTACAGTTAGAACACAGAGTGCGATGCACGTCCCAGCCGAATATTATTGGGTGGTAAGAAGCCTTAAGTACTTATTGATAAGTGAAATAAGCCAGTTTGCAAATGCTCCGTACTGTGTAATGATAGCTATGCGACATGCCAGGAAAGGCAAAGCTAAGGGACCATGAAAGTGTCAGTGCTAATTGGGGTCTGAATCGGAAGGATATAAAGATGAACTGGTGGAGCGCAGAGAACGCCGGAAATAGTGAAGCCATTCTTCATTGTATTAAGAGGGCAGATACTTTTGTTAAAACTCATGGTTCACAAAAGAAGAGTAAGCCTTCATGTAGACTTCCGTGGGCATTCATTAAGCATTACGTAAGAATGTGGGTTCACTAACTGTAATGACTATGCTGCATTTATGCAAATATTACTGAAAAGAAAAAAAGCTTAAAGGGTGGGGGATAGAGGGTGGCTGGGGTGACAGCTATGCAGAAAACTTTTTGCAAGTGTGTATTAATATGCATATTAGCAGTGTTGGGCTCATACATATTGCCTGTGCCTGTGTGTGTGGAGGTCCGAAATTGACCTCACACGTCTCCATTATTCCCTGCTCTATTTGTTGAGCCAAGATCCCTCATTGGATGCAGATCTTGCAGATCCTGGTTATCCAGCTTGCCAGCTTGCCAGGGCATCTTCTTCCCTGACTTCTGAGTTCTGGAATTCCAAGCAGCTGCCACAACTGCTCAGCTTTTCCTGTGGATTCTGCAGATCCAGCCGCTGCCCTTACACTTGGGTAACAAACGTTTGATCGACTGAGACATTTCTCAAACCCAAACAGCTTTTTTTTCTCTCTCAAATTTCCTGTGAAGCTGAAAATATCTTGAAAAAACAAAGTCTAGTAAGTCTTATAAATGGAGAGAAAATAGGTTTGTTCTTTAAAGTGTGGGACGGTCTCTTGAAAATGTCAAGTGTTTCCCATAGTTCATCTTACACTTGTTCCCGACTGGTCTCATTAAGTCTGTACAGAACGTCATTTTGGGCCAGGTCTGGGTGAGAAGGTTATCAATGAAATATGAAAAAGCAACCTTAGAACAGTGGAAACACCTTTCTACTTCTTCAGGGGGCACAAACTAACAATTTATGCGACAACTAATATTCCAGAGTAAGTTCAGGAATCTCCTGTTTAGGAGACTAGGACTAAATCTCTTTTGAAGTTGAAACTAGTGCATAGAAGTGATCACACCTGTTCTGTAGCCATAGACATGGCACACAGACGCTGCATGATATTATTATTATTATTATTATTATAACTGTCCACTTTTTAAAATCCGTAGCTTGGAAGACTCCATCTTTATTATCAAAATTAGAGCAAAGATAGACCCCCCCCCATGAATGCCTGCTTCTAATAAAAGGGTGGAAATTTTGTATTCACCTGTTTATGGTGAATTTATGTGTGGATTTCTTACTGATGAGAAGTCAAGACAGAAGGCTCTTGCTTCACTGAGTAAAGAATGTGGCACAAATATGGTAATATTAAAGTCAAAAATCATTTTGTACACATGGGGCATTCAGAACATATTGCAGAGATCACTGATACTTATGCCTCATGCTTCAAACCTGATTGTCACTGGGAAGGATTTTCCCACAATTGCCCTTCTTTCTGAACCCCTCTGTCTGCATTCCCGCAGCATGTGCATCTGCCTTTCTCCTTTCTCTCTTCATGTGCAGTTTCGGCATGGTGCTTCAGATTGTAAGCTCCTCCAGGGCCACTTTTAAGACCCATTTGCACTCAAGTGCCTATCTCAGTGTGTGTTTAATAAATACATGTGCTTGAGGATGACAGTTTCCTTATTTTTTTAACTCGGTGAAATTATGTTTCCAAAGTATTTATAAAGTGATGTAGCTACTTAAAGAAATGAGTCTGTAACCAAATAAAAGCATACAAAAAAGACCATGGCATTCATTTATGTGTTGCTCAGCCACTCCTGAACAGGAAAGTGGTCCTGCAGTGGTTAATATGCCCAGTGTTGCTCCATCGAAAAAAACTAATTCTCCCTCTCCCTGAAGGTTTTGTTTTTAACCTTTACCCTAGTGGCTAGGTTATAATTCATTCATTAATTAATCTTAAAAAATTCATTCATTAATCTTAAAAAATAATATATAAGATGAAAAAAATAAGATATAAGATGAAATAAAGAAAAGACAAGCCAACAAAAAGAGCCCTAGAAAAAGCACAAGAAACAGAGACCCACTCATTCAACCACTCAGGAATTCCTTATCAACACCAAACATGAATTCTTTTGGGCCACGGTCTTATTTTGTTTTCTTAGGAGGTTTTGTTGTGTACTGAATATTTGTTTGGTTTTGAGAAAGAACTTTAAGTTGAGTGGGTAGGGAGCAGGAAAGGATCTGAGAGGATTTGTGGGAGAGGAAGAATATGATAAAAATATATTCAAACTTAAAAATTGAGTATATTTTTAAACAATGAAAAATAAAATACAATAAAAACAATAAATGAGTCTGCTGATTCAGGAAGAAATTTGGGCATGTTGATAAGAGGTCCTTCTCCTTACTGGCAGTGAGACTTCAAGATGCATAATCTCCAAAAGGTGATGGTTTACTAGTTCTTAGCTGTCATATTACTGTGTGCAATTGAGGTCTTTCAAGAACAGCAATAGAATTTTTCAAGAAATTTATTAAGACTGAAACCTTTTGATGATCCGTGCTCTAAGTGTTATATTTACTATTGTATTTCCTTATTCTTTGCCATTTGTTTGGAAGCAGACACAGCCTTAACATTTACTATAATGTGCTAGAATAGCATAACCTCTATGTAACAGTGGCTTCCAGTGCCGTTCCCTTTGATGAGAAAGTAACCCAAACTCTGTACGATGATCCCCCCTCTATTCTCATTCATCTCCTTTATCACCACCCAGCCTTCTTTTTTCTGCTTTAGCTGGATGTCCTTGTTATATGTTTCCAAGCATTACGTGGACCTTTGCTAAGTGAAATCTCTGCACACGCTGGACATAGGCCTTCTTTAAAATTCTTAGTTATGTGCATTCTGTGCTCTTAGCTGCTGTGCCCCCTCCATCCCTGGAACTGTGATCCTTTTCTCATCTTCATTAGTGATTTGTGCTCACCCTTCGGCTCTTTCTTCCCTCACCTTTTCACGAGGGTGTCCTTGCCCACCTCCTTCCCAGATGGGCATTCTGTCCCTTTCTTTCTCACACAGTACCCACGTATGCCCTCCATTAACTCTGTTTAAGATCTTTAATTATTTATATGGTATTTACTTGTGTTGAAAGCCTCCCTCTTGCCGGGCGATGATGGCGCACGCCTTAATCCCAGCACTTGGGAGGCAGAGGCAGGCGGATCTCTGTGAGTTCGAGACCAGCCTGGTCTACAGAGCTAGTTCCAGGACAGGCTCCAAAGCCACAGAGAAACCCTGTCTCGAAAAACCAAAAAAAGAAAAGAAAAGAAAAGCCTCCCTCTCTCACCTAGTCAAAGCTCCAGAAGCAGAGGAACGTGTTCCTGAGTTTCTGAAAGGCACTTGGTGTTTGCTGACTGGAGAGATTTAGTTTTGATAAAATAGGAATGAAAATTGTAAGAAGTGTAGTGCATCTAAAGCTATAATCTTTAATTGAGTCATTAAAAAACAGTTATCCAATATTGACTTTAGAAAGAGAACAGGTTTCTAACTACAATAGCCTCTCATCCTCTTATGTATTAGGCAAACATTGTTTTAAAAGAATCCGTCCTGTTGTAGTCACAATGTTAATGCTTTTCTGATAGAATTCTAAGATGCCTGACTTCTAAGTAGCAAGCCTTTCATATTGTCACCGAAGAAAGTGAAGACCGCATATGCATAATCAAACATGGAACACTTTAAAACCCCAGTTATTTTGTAAAAGGGTCAATGCTTTCCCAAGTTCATTAATAAGTAACTTTATCGATTGATAACTGGTTCCATACTTCAGCTGGGAAACCTTCCTACCTAACATCTCCAGCTAAAGAAACTTCAGCCTTGTACTGGATCCTGCTTGTTACCATGCCAGCATTCCAGGAAGGATGTGTCCACTGGTGCAGTAGTGGCCAGACTGCTCGTGGGAGTAACCAACGACTCTCTTGATTGGATGTGAGACCTACTATGCAGGAGGAAATTTGTGCCTGCTATTGTAAGAATAGTCAAAAACCCATGGCTGGAAAGCCAGAGGCTTGAGGGCTACTGATATTGCTTGGCGAAACAGTCATGTTGTCAAACTGTTCTAAGTATTTATGCTTATATGTGCAGATTTATCTGCTCTCAGCCTTGGTCGGAGAGCCCTCTTCAAGCCTAGGAACTATGAGCAAGTGCTGGCTGCTGGAGAAGGGAGAGTCACTTTTCTTTAGAGGTGGTTACTGGTCGGGTGCTGACGTGCATATGGGCAGCCCTTAATTGAACTTGGTGAGTCATTTGATAAAAGGAGATGATAGCAAGTTGAGACAGTGGTTGGCAGAGATTGAAGAGTTAGGGATAGCAGGAGGGAGGGAGTTGGGGTGGATATGACCAGTATATATTGTATATAGGTTTGGAATTTTCAAAGACTAGATAAAATATTATTTAAAAAGAAAAATATATACATCATATTTATAGCATTTTGCTCCTCATTATCTGTAACCATAAATTGTTACTCTGCTATTTAATTTCTTATCTTCACAAATAGATGAATGTTGCTTCTAGGATTTAGTGCTGTTTTTGTTTTTTACATTATCCTTAGTCAAGCACAGAAGTCATGAAATGCATAGCTAATTCTTGCTAAATAAACCAATTACTAGCTCCTTTAGTGAATAAAAAAGGTAAAAAAAAAAATTCCAGCAAATTGTTCTGACCCTCTTGCTTTCACTGAGAATGATAAATGGACGCAGAAATCTTGATGGAATTTGCACAGTGTGCCAGCGACAGACAGAAATTTCCAGGGGGACATGATATTTGTTTAACACCAATTATGCACCAGAATTTTAATAACTGCTTATCTCATTTCGTACTCCTGACAGGCTCCTTTGATTAGGGCTGTTGTTATTATTCTGCAGTTAAAGAAAAACAAAGCTAGATTTTTTTAAAAAATTAGAGCTTTTATGCTCAGAGGAAAATTCAAATTCAGTGCAGTTTGCCATATCTTTTCCATAGCACTCTCTCGTCAACAAAATTTATAGCCGAATATTGCACAATGCGCCACTGATAACCAACCTCGGCACAGCACTGCCTCTTTAGAGTTCACTCTTCTGTCGGTCTCCACAAGCGTGCAATGTGATGGACAGACTATGAAGATGCCACACAGATTTCCATCACCCTAAAGTTTCTCTGTGACTCACTTGTGTGCGCATCTCTCTTGTCACAGCTGGAAGCCATGTAGTTACACCTTTTCTAGAACGCACGGGGGTCTTTGCAGTTGGTTGTTGCTGTTTGTTTGTTTGTTAATTTGTTTTTGATTAGCAGTATCTGCTGCTTTTCTCTAAGATTTTTCGTGGTTTTGCAGCCCATTTTGGTTTGTTTTTTTTTTTATCACAAATTAATGTTATCTCAGAGCAATGGCTATGACCCTTTAATATGGTCCTCATGCTCTGCTGACCCCCAACAACAAAATTGTTTTCTTTGCTACTTCATCACTGCAATTTTGCAACTGTTATGAATCATAATGTAGATATCTGTGTTTGCTGATGGTCTTGGGGACCTCTGTGAAGAGGTTGTTTGACCCTTAAAGGAGTCACAACCCACGGGTTGAGAACCATTGCATTTGAGGACTATCCCACAGTTAATTTTCCCACTCATTTTCTGAAGCATACCTTGGTTACCTTCCGGGGTGATATGTGAATGTTGCTGCCATGAACATGCATGTGGACATTTTTGTTTGATCATGTGTCTCTAACCCATTGAGGTTAATCTAATGAAGACCAAGTGCTAGATCACTGTGCTCTTATACATTTAGTTTTATAAAGAAATCCAAATTGTTTACTAAATAACTATAGCATCTTGCTTTCCCATAGTTTATGAGTGAGATTTCTGTTGTTTCATCTCCTGGCTTGAATTTGGCATTGTTAGTATTTTGATTTTAAATGTGTGAGCAAGTTTATAGGATAAATATCTTATGTTATTTTTCTGTTCCACAATAAGATACATTGTCAAACTTCTATTCATTGCCTTATATGTTGTTGTATCTTTTTTTGACAAAATGTATGCCATAGTCTTTTTCTCATTTATTAACCTAGCTATTTCTTTGTTAATGACTTTTACTCATCTTTTATAAATATTGGAGAAGTTATTTTTCAAATATGTCTTCAGATTTGTCTCCTCTCATTCTGTGATTTGTGTTCTTGTTCTCTATCGTGTTTTACTTCAGAAGTTCTAGAAATATTAAGTTCCAGGTTATCAATTATTTTTCCTGTTCTATTACATCGAGAATGATGTTGCCAGAAATATGGTTATATCCTTAATTATCTTTGAGAATTTAATAATTTGCATTAAGATCACATGATTCAAAGTCCTTATTCAGTACTCCAGAAAAATAAAAGAAAATTCTGCAAAATAAACCACAATAACTGTCTTCGAATTCACAGAAAAGGCCCTAAAAATACATCTAAAGAAATAAAATATACAGTATGGTTCTCAAAAAATATAGCTGCAAAATGCCCACCCAGCAAAGACAAACAAACCTTGAGCAGCCAACACTGGGTACAAACATCTGCTGTAGGTGGGCACAACATTCCCAGATCTGGGTTGGGTTAATAAGCTTAGGGCCCAGTGCCCACTGCCATGAGGCTAGGCACACACAGAATCAAGAGGGGTGGAGCCCGAAGTCAGCTGCCTTATGTTAAGTGGAGCCATGTGATGGCAGCCTAGTAGGTTAAGATTGGGCTCACATGGTCAGAGGAGGCTGCAGACAGCAGAAAATCAGGTCCAGAGTGAGAAAACCTCTGAACAGATACGATAGTGCTTTGAAATGCAATTAGATGCTGAAGAAAAGAAAGGAAATGCATATAGATACTCATAGAAAAACAAACAGTCTAAAAATAATAAAGTAAGAGAGAGTAAGTAATATAAAAAATAATCCACATAAGGATGAGAAATACACAGGACAATTGGGTCCTGTATGGTACTTTACTGACTTTGAAATTGTTTTAATGCTGACGAGCAAACAGCAGCTTCTGAGAGACGTTGGATTAAAAATGGGTCTGCTAATAAACCCAGCCTTTGCACTTTATTGATATCATGGCTTCAAAATAGAAGTTGGGAAGTATTTTGTGTTGGCAGAGAGGTTGTTGCATTGTTTTGAAGGAAAATAAAAATTATGATTCTCTTCAAAATTAATGAAGGATTGATTTGATTGGAGAAAACCTCTTGAAAATCTTGAGTACAAACATGAAAAAAAGAAACCACAATGTGCCTTCTTCTCTGCACCTCATAGAACTTTCTCCAAAATTGACCACATACATAGAAACAAAGCAAGTCTCAACAAATATAAGAAAATTGAAATAAACCCTTTCTGACCACCATGAATTAAACCTAAATATCATCAACAAGAGAAACAATAGAAAGATTACAAAATCATGGATACTGAACAACTCTCTAATAAATGAAAAAAAAATGGATCAAGTCAGAAATAAAGATTTTTCCCTAGTGGAAAGCAGATGTAAACAGAGGATCCTCAACAAAGAAATCTCAAGTAGCTGAGAAACACTTAAATAAATGTTCAACATCCTGACCTATCAGGGAAATGAAAATCAAAATTTCTTTGAGATTCCATCTTAAACCTGTCAAATGGCTAAGATCAATAACACAAGTGACAACCCATGATGGGGAAGACATAGATGGAGCAAGGGGAACACTCCTCCTCTGCTCTTGAGAGTACAAACTTGTACAGCCACTGTGGAAAATAGTGGCATTTCCTTACATGATTGGGAAACAATCTCAAGACTTGGCTAAACCATTCATGGAAATATAACCAAAGGATGCTCTATCCTACCACAGGGCCACTTGCTCAATTATGTTTATAGCAGATTTATTTATAATAGCCAAAAACTGGAAACAACCTAGATACCCCTCAACCAAAGAATGGATAAACAAAATGTGGTACATTTAAATAATGGAGTCTTATTCAACTGTTTAAAAATGACATCATGAAATTTGCAGGAAAGTGGATGAAAATAAGGAATCGTAAGGAAGAGGGGGTAAAAAGATTGTAAGAGTCAAGGGGATGGAGGACAAACACTAGGGGAATATGGGGTTCTAATTCAGCTAACCAACGTACATATAACCTCAGAGACTGAAGCAATAAGCATGGGGCCTTTACGGGTTTATACTGCATCCTGTCCATGGTTTCCTGCATCAATTCGTACTCTTTTACTCTTTTGGAAGGAAAATATGCCTTTAAAATGTGCAAAGTTAAAAAATATTCTAATTTGCTTTTTTGCTTTTGTTTTCATTTGGTTCATGATTAAAAATGGCTTTACTGGTATGGACTATGGAAAGGGCACGCTGGATTTGTTTCAACATACACATAAATGGATTTCATCTTTCATGACTCTCACAGATTCAGAGTATGAGCCATAGTGTGGAGGAGCATGTCCTTTCGAAGTGTCAGTATTGTTAGGTCATACTTATTCTCAAGTTGTAGATAAATGTTCACAGACAGTGTGAGAGCCTCACTGGCAGCATCATCCGAGTGGGATGAGCAAATAAGAACCCCAGCTTTTCTCAGAGCTTCATCATGTTAAAGCAAAATCAATTCTGACCTGGTCCTTCACATCCGGTCACCCTCTCAGCTCCAGAGCCATCAGCCAGGCTCTGTGCTTACTAACAGACAAAGGAGACAACATGCTGCTCCCAACAGTGACGCTGACAAAATTCAAGTCCAGTGGAGTGCGAGAGAACACCTTTATGGCCATCGCTCTGAAGATTGCCTAAAATAGCCATGGAAAGGTCAACCACTTATTTTATTTCAATTCGTATAATTAAATAATAACATAGGCGAAGAGAAAAAACACAAAAATCAATGTGTCTGTGAGAGATAAAGATGTCTTTGAATGAAGGGTTCACTGCTAATTGGTCATGAAGCGATCAGATCTTTCCATAATGAAGGATTCAGACAAGTGATGGTGCAGGTGGCAAACAAGCAAAATCAATGTTGTTTTTGTGAGGCTGGTGTGTGTCTTCATACGGTTCCCTTTGAAGACGTCACTCCAGTTAGATGATCCTCTGAAAACCTGCAACTGTTTAGAAAATCTTCTCCTGTTGGTTTGTTTCTGTTTTTTATTATTTTTTTATTTTTATTATTATTATTTATTTATTTATTAAAGATTTCTGTCTCCTCCCCACCACAGCCTCCCATCCCCCCCCTCCCCCAATCAACTCCCCCTCTCTCATCAGCCCGAAGAGCAGTCAGGGTTCCCTGCCACACAGAGAAGGAGGAGGAAGAAATTTTCCATCTGGTAGAAGATTACAGTGGCAAGTCCATGCCCACACAGGATGCACTGTAAAGAAATAGTTTCTCCTCTGCAGGCTTATGTTTTTAAAAGTTATTCACTGTGTGTATGTGTGTGTTTGTGTGTGTGTGAGAGAGAGAATGTGTGTGAGTGTGTATGACTGTGAGTATTGTGAGTGTGTTAGTATGTGTGTGAGTGTGAGTATGTGTGTGTGTTTGTAAGTGTGAGTATGTGTGTATGAGTATGTGTGTGGGAGTGTATGTGTGTGAGTGTGTGTGAGAGAGCATATGTGGTGTTATGTACACTAGTGTGCATGTGTGAGTGTGTGTGTTATGTACACTAGTGTGTGTGTGTGTGTGTGTGTGTGTGTGATGTGCATTAGTTTGCAGGTATCATGGTGGACATGTGGAGCCCAGAGGACAGCCTTCTTCTTCCCCAATGTGGATCTACATAATCAGTGCTCTCAGACCCTCGAGGCCACCCCACCACTCTGTGGGGAATTCTTAAAATGCCAGGGAACTTTTCCTCACTCCTTATTTTGTTTAATTTGGTCACATTTTAGGGCAATGATATTTCTATCAGTGCCCATGAAGTTGAGGGAGACTTCTGACTTCCTTACAACTGACTAGAGACATGAGTGTTCATGACAAAACACATGGGCACGATCAGGGAAAGAAAGAAGCGGGGAAATACGCTGGCAACCAATGCTTCCTCCTACTTTAAGATTTTTAAAGATGAAATCCGTATTTTGTGATACCAATGTTTATAATCCTTTAGTCTCTTAAAGACCTTCTCTTCCCAGATGGCCTAAAGGAATCCTACAGTGGGGCTTTCTCAAAGCAGAGCAGTCCCAGAAAGCTGCAGCAGCATCTAAGGAGCACTAAGACCGCTTACTCAGTTGCTTTTCCTACAACCTGCCTTGCCATTTTGCAATGGTAATGGTATATTTGTTTACAGTCATTCTTCTGTGATTGACACCTGGTTTTGCATAGCAAATCATCCCTCTCTGTTTTCTGACATGCCCAAGGGACCTGCAGGTTGGTACCCTTCTCTGGCACTAAGAATTTGCATGTGATTCAGGTGTTGCCAATCAAAGGAACATGGTGAACTGAGCTGACTACAGTCATTTGCTTAAGGAATACAAAATCCAAGCTTTGCCAAAAATAACCAAAAATCAGCTCCAGTGCCTCTTAGATGCACATTCAATTTCTAGGCCATAGTCATTCCAAGTAATAGCTATTCCAGCCACAATGCAGAGAACTTCTCTGACTAAAATGCTGTTACTAAAGAAAGCACAGCCATTAGGATGAACAAAGATTATCTACAAGACTGGTGACATTATGTGAGCACTTGGACCTAGTGTTACCACCAGAGCAGAATTTTTCTGAGAATTCCAACTAGATAGTCCAATGTATGCACTTCCTTAGGTTCAAGCTGAGTGTCTCTGACACTTGCCACAGTCCAGCAATGCCTCTGATTCACAGCTGGGGATGGAAATGTTTTAATTCTTTAAATATTGTTCTGCTTTGGGAACTCGTTTAGCCAGTAGCCTTTGAGATACCAGGCCACTTGGACATGGCCTCTTATACCATAAGCCCACATAAAGTGCATACTCACTTTGTCCTCCTGCTTCTGGATTTGGTTGCTGTTCCCCATTCGTACAGAGGACTGTGATCTGTGAGTCTACCCCTAAATAAATAGCCCTTTATTATACTCAATTCTGAGCAACTGTGGGATATTTTATAGCGTACATCTTCTTCTGGTGCCCAAACATTCCACAATGTACATCCATATAAAGCCTAAGAAAGCTTAAAAAGAGGGCTTCTAGACACACAAAAACAGGAGCCAAGTGCAGCTTCTTGGTAGCTGCTTTTTTGTTTTTCAGATAGGCTCTGTTTGCCGGCAGTCAATAGAGGGACGGCTCCTCTAAGAGAAGGCTTCCTGACTCAGCGGTAGCAGCAAAAGCTACGTGGCTCCTTTAAGAAGGCTTCCTGGTTCATTCTAGTTGCAGGAACCACTCTGGCTCTCTCAGGAGGCACAGCATTTGAATGGGGTTTGAGGGCAGCGTGCTGTAAGTTATTGGTGGCAGCATGGGTTAACTGCCTACCAGAGTTGAGGTAGTGAGGACAGTCCCCACCCAGCGGTCCTAGAGCTGGCAGGAGAGAGGTGGAGCCAGCAGCCAGAGCTGCTGCATACCTCACTGTTTACTATTTTAAAGTGCTCCTGCTCAGAAAATAATTACAAATATGCAAAATAGACAGATTCAGACAAAAATAAACCTCTGAACAGGTCACAGTGTGTTTAAAAAATGTACGTTGGCTTGAGAGAGAGAAAAGAGTATAGTTATACAAATAAATAGTTTTAAAGAATAAAAAAAAGTCTTTAAAGAGACAGAGTATAGACAGTCATAGATTAAAGGAGTAAAGAAAAATAAGCCATGTAAAGATGGAAAATACACAGAAAGTCCGGATTATGTATATTATTGTGTTTTCTTTGAATTTTTTGACTTTAAATAAGCTAAGTACAGAGAGACATTTCATTGTACAGGCTGCTAAGCTAAACCAATATACATACTTTAAAGGTATCTAGGCCTTAGCCAGAGTTGGTTGTTCCAATGTTACAAAATGAGACTTTAGGTGATTGCCCAGGTAGCCAGTTGTCACTGTCATTTATTACACATTTTGGAAGTTGCTTGATTGTACTTCATCTCTACTCAAGTAATATTATTTTCCTTCTCAGGTCTTCGATGGGGTTGAAGACTAAATAGTTGTAGGTGCTTTCCTCTCCTGACTTGACCAAGCCATTTCTAATGCAAGACTTAGACTCCTTATAATAGGATAATTATTAAAACATCTAGCATATGTTTCTTGCTTGATATTGTTTAGTCTGGTTGTAATTTTAATTTTTATACTTGATATTTGTTTTTATTGTATATATGTTTGTATTAGACTTAGAATGCTTTTATTTAAACAAAAGGTGGAGGTGATGTGGGAACTTCTTCAGCCAGTAACCATTAAGGTGCCAGAGCACTTGGGTGTGGCCTCTTATATCATAAATGCCGATGTAAAGCAGGTCTCTCTCTCTCTCTCTCTCTCTCTCTCTCTCTCCCTCCTTCTGGATTTGGTTGCTGTTCCCTGTTCATGCAGAGGACTGTGATCTGTGAGTCTACCCCTAAATAAATAACACTTTATTATACTCAATTATCAGCTAGTGTGGAATTATTTTATAGCATTTATCTTCATAGTTCCTTGTGGTTGTCTTTCAACCTGTATTAATTTTTCTTTGCCTGAAACAATTTTTGTATTTTTGTACAACAAAACACTAATACACCATGAAGAAAAAAACAGAAAAAAATGACTTCAACATGAGTTTGAGGACTTATTATTTCTATGCTAGAAATAAAACTTCTTTTCTCATGATTTGCATCAGATTTTACCCCACTAGGCAGGCCATCAAGTTTTTTATTTCCATTTAATTTTTCTCAGTTTTATACAGTTTTGTACTATATATAGATAACATGTCTACTTTTCTTTGCTCCCCTCTAATGACTCCATTGCCTCTTCATTTTCTAGACAGCGTTGCTTCTGCTTTCATGCCATATATATTTGATTTTCTGTTTCTCTAATAAATAACCTAGGAACCACAAATGAGAGAAAACACATACAGCATTTATCTTTCTGAAACTAGTTTAATTTTTTTCTATGGTAGTCTTCAGTGCATCCCTTTTTCCTCAACACTTCAATACCACTCTTCTTCATGGCTGCAAAGGGTCCATGTGAACCAGGTGTGGAGGTACATGCCTTTAATTCTAGCAGCTGGAAAGTAAAGGCAGTTTATGGACTTAAGGTGAGCCTGTTCCAGGACAGCCTGGGTGAGATATAAAAAGGGATTAAAAAAAAAACCAGAAGAAAAGCACACTTTTTTTTCATGCCTCTGGTTGGTCATCTAGTTTGGTTCCATAATTTAGCTATTGGAAATTGCACTGAAAAAAATGCACACCACTTTTTGTTGGTGGTGTCATTTCCTTGCTATATTTGAAATTAGGGTTTCCACTAAGTAGTCCAGAATGACCTCAAAATCGTGATTTTCCTTCTTTAACTTTCCTAAACACTTGACTGCAGATATGTGGCATGATACCTGGTTCAAATTTTGGTTTTTCTCTTTCTAAAATATTGTTCTATATTTTAAAATTTTTATTAGCCATTATTGATTTTCAATACAGTATACGCTGTATCATTGGAACTTATGGGCATTTCTTTCATTACTAAAATTAGTAAAACAAACAAACAAACAAACAAATGGGCTTAGCTAAAAATGACTAACTGCACAACCTCTAAGGTGTCTTTGTCTTTTTAAATTGTAAATAACATTTCTGTCTTATTTCAAAGGGGATGAAGTTTCAGAGATTTGTTTTCTTCCTAGGAAAAGAACTAAATGGATTCAAAATGAAATGAAACTGGGCTATGAACTGTGGGCTGCTGATATTCTTACTAATCACCTCCCTTGGCTTCTTCTCTCTGTGGTAGCTTTTACATCACCCCCTCTGCTCCTTCAAGGAGCACAATCTTGAACCCTGGAAGACTTTACTGTCAAGCTGATTTCTGAAAACAAGAAAACTTAACATCCTTGCCTTGTTTTGCGTAGTCTCCTTTTTTCTTTCTCAGGGATGGAATAGGAGTCACCTGTTAACCAGGCACACTCAACAAGGCTGTACAGCATCTTCCAATCTAGGCATGGAGAAACCTCAACAGACATTTTCCAAAGAAGAAACAATCACTCACACTTTCAAAAACTGGCAACTTTGGCCACGAAAAGAGGGAACTAAGGAAATTGCGCTGTGACATTACTTCACTGGCTCTTAAACAGGGTGGCATATCGTGAGAAACCATTAAAAGACAAAATATTTCTCTGAAATACTTCAAAACTCTAACTTGTGAAGTTTATAGTCTCCAAAATACAGTGAATCTGGATCCTGTTAAGTTTTCTGTAGGTATAGAAATTGAATCATCCCTTCTCTTCTACCTGACAAGAACTTTCTAGCACATCTGTCTACCTGACATTTCAAATGTCTAATTTGCTTTCTGAGAAAAACAAGAAAAATCTTCTAACATATTGACTGAGCAAAGTGTGTGGGAAGGAACAAATCTGTCTTCTGCTTGCAGGAAAGAGCGAAGGATACTGACTTAGGACATAGGAAGGGAGAGAGCATAAATAGAAGAAAAGGAAGTCAAGAGATGAGGAAACCATTTAAAGACCTTGGGAAGGGCTGACAATAAAATCAGCTCCACCAACTCATCCTTGACATTTGCACATTTCCCCGTCTGGCTGAGTATCTATCCATAAGGATGACTTACCTCCCCAGCTGGGTGGCAACTTGCTTTCAACTCCAGCACCTAGTTGAAAGTTTAAGTGCCAAAAATTCCTTGGCTGTCTATACGTCATAAAGAACAAAATCGATATTTGAAAAAAAATGTGCGAAGATAAATATTTCTGTTTTGTGAAAGATGTAGCTAAAAAGAGGAGCATCCCACCGAGAATGTGAAGTGAAGCCACAGTTTTGAGGCTGGTGAGGTGAGTGGTGGAGATGAAGGCAGAACTGATGCAGGAGGTGGGGAAGAATCATGAATTCTGTGAACAACAAAATTAATAAACATAGTATTACCAATACATCCAGCAAGCACTACTTGGGCCATCCTTGCTTATTAACTCTTCATGTCTTCTAAATCTATCTAAAAGAATAAAATATGTGTAAAACCTTCTTTGAAAGAAAACTAGAATTAGAAAATGGAAGATTATCCTGAAGCTCAGCCGAAGAAGTCTGGATCTGATTGTGGCCGTGGCCTACGCTCAGACCTGGTCAAAGATAACTCCTTCTTGCTGTGGGTACCAGTGAATTCAGAGATGTCTAAGTACTAAAAATGCCAAGAAGAGATAGAGAGATCAGCTTAAAATGGAGTATCTTTATGGCAGTGCCTAGGAATCAATAGCTAATCTGCAGTAAGTGAAGAAAATGTACCTGCCTTGCACTAACCACCCAAATGTAGCATGCACATGGATCACTTATGGTTTCCTGTATGGATTTTTCCTGTTGCATAAAAACAATAATTTTATGAAAGAATTTCTACTCAATCTGGTATCTTTCTTTGGATGTTTTATTTAAAAATACAAATTAGGGCTGAGCATATATTTCAATGGTCATAAGGTTTTAGGGCCCACCTCAATATCTCACACACACATGTAGAGGGAGAGAGAGAGAGCAAAGAGAGAGAGAGAGAGAGAGAGAGAGAGAGAGAGAGAGGGGTGATTTAATTATTATGAAAAAGAAAATTTCTTCACTTAATTTTAAAAAGACAAACCATTACATCTTTTTCCTATTAATACCTCCTTTTAACAAAGTCAGTTATGAAATGAAGTCTTACAGTTGTTTTGGTTTTGTATACTCCTTTCTTTTATTTTCTTGACCTCTTGTCTTATTAGACTTGCTTTGTTTAGACGTTTCATTAATTGTTTGCATTATAGTAAATGGTAAAGGCAAACAACAAACACACAGTAATGCATTATAATTGCTCCGGTATCTTCCCAGCATGTCTCGAAGTAACAACCCTGTCCCCTTTTTCATAAGTGTAAGTCATTTCAAACACCAGTGATGGAGAATTGAGGAAATGTATAATGCTCATTACCTATTCCAGCCCACACTTCTTCCAAGTGATTTCAAACCCAATCTTGTTTTACGGGAACTCAAAACTGTCCTGAATTATAATGCTCTGGAGTAATAGCGTCATCCCTACCTGGAGAAGATACCCTTAAAACCTCACACTGTCTACCAGGGGCTTAAGAAAACATTCGCACAGCACTTGTTTATTTTCGGTGCCAGCTTTGTGCTGAGAATACTGGTGGCATGATTGGCTCTTACACGGCATAGAAGATGAAAGGAATAGTATCAGATAAATGATTAGAAAAGCACACCGACATTTTCTTTTCTATCTATCCCCAGCTTGTAACTTCTTACCAGGACAATAAGTATATAGCTTTTCATCCCAAGGTCCTATTTGCACAATTTAATCATTGTTGTTGTCCAGATTGAGAACCAGGGTTGGTGACACAGCCAAGTTGCTCTGGAATCTACATTACGCTGCCTGGAATGAACTGGTCTTGTCCTGAGATGAAGAGATGAAGTTGATGCTGCCCTGACAATAAAGCAGGAGTCAGTCATACACTGCCGGGGCCCCTGTTTGTGATACAGTGAAAGACAGGTCTACGAAGAGCTTCATGTGGAGTATCAGGGGCTCCACTGAGTTATCTAGTCACGAGGTCATCTGTATAAACGAACAAAGGAATTTCCCAGTTCAGCCTTTGAGAATCCTGACTTTGTTCTAGATCTTCAGGGCTTGGGTGGCAAATGAATGTGTGAGCTCTGTACAGGGTGAGATTGTGATCATTACCTTGTTGCTCCCAAGTATTTGGTGGTAACTATCCTTGTGATTGCCCTGCGGATGTGATATTTATTGTTTGTTTATTTATTTATTTATTTATTTTGCTATGTTGCTGGGGAGGTTGTCATCTAGATGATTGGTGGGCTTGTTTTTGTTAGAGGGAGTTGCTTTTTGTTAAATGTTCTGCCCTGCTTTGATACAACATTCATGAGCTGGGAGCTAATACCAGTTGCTGAGTTTACCTATTCCAAGTCTTCACCAAGGGAGTCGGAACTCATCAGAGATCTAGATCACTGTTACAGAACATTTCATTTCCGTTACCCATGTGTGTGTTGATGAGTCAATGTAGGTTATAGTGCAGGGATCTTCTTTAAAGGCCATTGTTGAACTTTATCTACTCTCAGTCTTCTCAGGTCATTGGGTCATTAAGGAGGCCCAAACAACTTGAAACTACTTTTGGCATCTAAGGCATGAGCCACGGTATAGAATCAGATAGAAGAAAAGCAGCCCATATTATCTCATGGAGAAGAAATTATCCACATGGTTAAAGCTCACATAAGCAGCCAAAAATGTTAGTGGAACACGCCATCCTGTGCCTCCAAGGACAACCTGTAGAACAACCTCACCAAATGGCCAACAAAGGATCTTTACCACTTACGGGCTTTGTGGAAACTGTCAGAGGATCTCTTATAACTGGCATTGTGGTATTGCTGGTACATTATCTCAGCTATAACTAGAGGATGAGAAGACATGGGGTGGATAAACCTGTATGTACTGTACCAAGAAGTCTCAAGCTCACTGTGTTTCTCTTTCGATATTCAGTTCCAATTTAAATTCTCAAATCAAACCTGAGACTCCAGCTATACCGATGTTGAAAGGGTGGTATTTTTCCATAGCTTGGCTTCTTCTAACCTCCCAAAAAGTAGTCTGTACTATGAATAATAAAAACCCAGAGACAGATATTGGGGTTCAAGTTGAAGATCAGAAGAGCAAAGCAGTCAGACACTAGCTCTTACCTCTACCTCAGACCGAAATGGGCAATCTTGCCTGGACAAATCCTCAGTCTGAGACTGTGTCTGAGGCCTGTCTCCTCCCATCATATATTCCTCTGAAGGGCTGGGATTAGAGGCACCACCACTGCCCAGCCTCTATGACTAACTAGTGTGGCTGCTGGGATTAAATGTGTCTGCCACCACTGCCTGGCCTGTAAAACTGACTAGTGTGGCTGCTTTGCACTCTGATCTTCAGGCAAGCTATATTTATTAAAACACAAATAATATACCACTATAGTAGTCTGTACATAGACTGAGTCGGATCAGTGTCTGTCTGGATTTGTGCTGCCTGGAACACAAGCAATCATTAAGGGTCTTGTGTCTGTAGGCTCAGATTAAACACCATCCCTTGGGTTATTTTTGCCTGTCCAAATCAGATTAAATCTGCTAGATATATTTGTTTTTTTAAAAAAGTGTGGCCACACGTGTAATAACTCTATAAAATGTCTTTTTGTTCCATGTTGAACAAAGGATCCAGAAAAACAGAAAATAAGTTCTATTTTTTTAAAAAAAATACAGCATCATAAAGCTGTTGCTTAGAAACAGATGCACATGAAATGTTTTTAAATCACAAGGTAGAATTGATAGAAGCTCTGCCTTACTTTCTTAAGCTCTGTACCCCAAAACATGTGATTGTAACTCAAAGGGGTGAACATAAATGCCATTCTATCTGGTTTCAAAAGTACTGTGTTAAAGGAATGAGGTACATGGTTAAGCAAGGTTATTTTAAAGTTATACATTCAAATGTGAAGGTTAATATGAGATCTGATAACTTTACAGAAAATACTTTTTTCTCATGCCTCTATTTGTAATTCATGGATTGATGGTTTAAGTGAGATGGCAAACTCTTTGGTCACAGTTGTTGCAGTTTTTGTTCTCGTCCCGACTTTGTAGTTTGGATGGTGTCAATGCGTTTGGTTATCATAGCAGTGTAGTTAATATCGAAGGGATCCTAGAAAGAACAGCAGTCAAGTTGTTGCCTTCCTTCCTTGGCATCAGAGAGGTTAATACCTAAGTTGAACTCCTGGGTCTCATCATTTTCTATTCTTATTAATAAATTGTCATATTCCATCAAGTTTGAAACAGCATGGGAAAAATCCCCAGGAACATAGATACATATGAGTTCATAAACTTCAAGAATATTAACATGTGAACTCTTTTATCTTGAAGTTAATAAACCGCAGTAGTTGGTCCTTTGCTCTCTGCTTCTTCTTCCGGGTTGCTTGTTAGCCAGTCTCCTTGGGCTCACAGTTATCTGTTTTCTTTTTGTCTGTTTTCCTTCTCTGTGAATGGCTGAAAGTCAAGTGTGACTCTCAGGGTCCAGTTCTGATGAATGACTACCCACTGCCCCCAGGCAAGAAGTCTTGGATAGTAATCTACTTCCAACTACTTGGAGTATGGCTTTTGCCTTGGAATCCACCTTCCATAGTTTAAATATATTTTACATAGTTAAATATAAAGATATATAGTTAAAATGTATTTTAAATTAAAAATAAATAATTCTATATTTATAATAAATCCTGTAATATTAGCAAGTGAGCCCCTGTTGATCCTTTGCTCATTTTGTGCTTTGATATCTCCCGTTTAACAAAATTAAGGAATTAAAGTAGCACGGTGCTATTAACTAAACTATTGGTATCATTAATATTGGTAAACTAACGATTCTACCATTTTGTTTTGGTGATGATTTGTTTCTTTCTGATTTAGGTTCGAAAATGAAACACCCACTGTATGTACCCTTTGTGACTCTTTGGCCACCTTGAAGGAAAGGCAATTTCTTAGTCTTCACCCCCCTGCTTTTTTATGACTATGGGCTTTGAACAGTGCTGATCAGGTACTTTTGCTTAACTTAAAATTGTCTGAATTTTTTTTCTCCTTCAATAAACTGGAGTTGTCACATTTGGAAAAAAAAAATTCTACCCAAATAAAATGCCCTTTGCACTCACATGCTAACAGGATGTCTTGAGCAGCATTCATGTGACATCACTGGGGGTGTAACCCACGTTATAGGGTTAAGATCCTGTCTGCCCATAGGCTCCACTAAGGTTTGCCACATTTTGTTTACTGTACATTATACTGTTCGGAAGCAAGTAATCAACTCCTGTGAGATAGTCAAGCTAAAGCTAATAGAACTGATCTAGTACTTCATTATTGGATGATCCTAGGGCCTTGGAGGCTGTGGAGGAAGCTGGTATACAAGGTTGAAAAATTAAGCCGGAAAGGAGAGATGCTAACTGGAAATGGTTGGATTCATCCTTTTGCTCCTGATGCTCATAGGAAACTCCTGTCTTTTTGAGGCTGTATTTCATATTATGTTGCATCAGAGAAATCAACTCTCTTTCCATCTAAACCAGGGTAGATTTCTATACATACAGCCAAAAATAGGGTTATTAACCTACTGTTTCATTGGCTTATTCTGTGAATTAACATAACCAGAATGCCAAGAGAGGACACCTACCAAATGACATGCTACAGCTCATGC
The DNA here is from genome assembly GCF_018167655.1 of Microtus oregoni. Lineage (NCBI taxonomy): Eukaryota > Metazoa > Chordata > Mammalia > Rodentia > Cricetidae > Microtus > Microtus oregoni. Next base: position 6,709,250 of record NW_024543829.1, on the reverse strand, counting down.
TATCAGAACCTTAACTTTGAGTCAACTATATTTGAAAGTGTTGTGGAAAACTATTCCATTATGAAACTCTCGATGGTGCTTGATAATTTCAGATTTGTCACTCTGGCCCTGGATACTACAGGAAGAAAAGGAGAAAGAGCTGTAGCTCTGTCAAGGCATTGCTGCTTGCTCAATGCCTAAGTCATGTTTGTGTTAGACACACAAAAAGAGCAGCCTGATATTTGAAGTACATAATTATGCACACCCTTCTTCCCCGAGGAAAGGAATGTCAGAGCCAAGTCTTTTAGGCTTCAAGCATCTTTGAGTCACATACCATGAGCCTCCTTAATGTCCCATGGCTTTTACCTGGGGCACTTTTAGCCTTAACATGTAGGGGGGGCATTTTTATCTTCAGTGCTTATCGTGAATTGATCTGTTATGACACTTATGTGTAGTTATAAGTGCAGGAAGAACTGGGGCAAAAGTGGCTCTGAATCAGCTCATCCAAAGCTTCCTATTCTGTCTTCTCACAGCAGAGAAATAACGATCAAGAAGATGAACTTTTAATAGATCTTTAATGAAGCTGTCCTGGTATTTTCCTTTTCTCTTAAAGGACTAATTTAAAAATATTTTCACTTTCCCTGTTAGTTCTGATTTTCTGAAGGCAAATTTACTGTGAAACACACGCAGCAGAGAGAAACCCAATGTCTATGGGTCCTGAATGGGCTTGCCTTACGCAGCTGGAGTAGAATAAGCTTAGGGAGCTGTGACAATATCTGGAGGCAGAAGAGGTGTTTGACAGCGTGGCACAGGCTATCCTAGACAACGAGCAAAGCAGGCAAAGTCTGTATTGTGTGCCATTGTGTCTCTAGACCTTCCCTCCACTCTCAGAAACCAAGTGAGGGAGTGGTTACCCAGCAACACCTTCTTCTAACAGTGCACAACTGCCTCAGTAGGCATCTATCGAGCACAGAAGATCAACATAGATGCAGACATTTGTCCTGGTGTCACTTCTCCAATAGCTTGAGGTCAGCAGAGAAGGAAAAAGCAAATGTGCCTATAAGCTAAATAAAAGAGAGCTTAGAGGAAGGGAAGAGCGAAGGGCTGCAGAGAAGCGATCAAAGCAATGGACTGGACAGGAGTGACCCTCTGAGCGGGAGAGGGGACGCGGTGTGACAGAAGCCAAGAGAGTTCACAGAGGACCTTATATGAAATTTAAGAAGATATTCTAGATTTAGTGATTTTGTTTTTGATTTTAATAGTGGATTTTGCTATGTAGGTTACTCAGATACCAAACCTTTAACCGTTCTGTCAGCCTCTTCAGTTCAGGAGTTTTAGGTAGTTATCAGCGTGTATAGTTGAAGATTTTAGCATAACTAAGCCTTCCATTGTATTAATTAACTACTGTTTTGTTTATTTGTTTGTTTGTTTTGAGACAGGGTTCCTCTGTGTGACAGCCCTTGCTGTTCTGGAACTCACTCTGTAGACCAGGCTGGCCTTGAATTCCCAGAGATCTGCTTGCCTCTGCCTTCTGAGTGCTGGGATTAAATGTGCACACCACCATGCCTCATTCATTTATTTATAAAGGAAAGATTAAAGGGTATAAATATGAGTTCTGTAGAAGTTAATAATTTTATGGAACTTCAAGAAAATAATCAAAATAGCTAATAACTTAAATAAGTGTAGGCATGGAAGAGTAGTTTGGTTTGCAGAAGTCTTGCTCAGCATGAATGAAGACTATAAACAAGGCCTGGAATCCTTGCATTTATCAACCGAGGCTACACTGTTGAGTTCAAGGCCAGCCCAGGATACATAAGACGGTCTCAAAAATATTAATAATAACTAATAGTTCTAATAATGTTTCTAAAAGAAACAGGATAGCTGTTGTATGAACATCTGGATGGAGGGCAAAGAGAAAGAATCTATTTTTTTCTTACAACATAGTCTGCAATGTAACCAAGTATACTGAACCACAAAAGAAAGGAAAATAATGCTAGGAAGACTGTGGACTGGAGGCCCCAGCTGTCTACAAGGCTCGTTAGATGGCTTTAATGAGTGGCTCTACTTTGGAAGCAACCCAGGCCCTGAAATCAAGATGAAAAGGCAGCAAAGAGGGGACTAACTGTCCCCCTGAGGCAGACAAAATCAAAGAGTCCACACTTGAAAAAAGATAGAAAAAAAAATTCTTCAAAGTATTATTATTCTTTTGCTCCTTTTGACTAACCCAGACCAATGGATGTTCCGGCAGAACTTCTGTCTTGTTCTGACTGCAGGGAAGCAAGACTCGGGGAAGGCAGTGGAAACTGTTGCTATCTTGTAAGTATCATCCATCCCTTCGGATTTTAGGGATGCTCCTTTTGAGAATCTGTCTCTCTCTAGGAGGACAGAGTCATTTGGGTGAGCCCAGACAGCCAAGCAGGGTTCTTTCGTAAGATTGGTCTGCTCAGGAGAGTGAAAGGTTTGATGTGTTTTGACAAAGAAACTAAGATTTCCAATGCTGTTTCATGTGCATGGATGGAAATGCAGCATGGAAAAAAGCTAAGGAATACTAACACCAGCACACAAAAACAATGTTTGGTGCAAAAGAATTGTGCTTTCTCTGACATAGTCAGGCAGGAGGGAAGCTCTCCCATCTCCGTGCCTCCGAGCTTTGTGAACCAATGCGTACATTTTCTTAATTGACCTATGCTAGTGACCATTAAGTTGTGGTCACTTGGCTCTGCAAGTCTTGAGTGCAGTGTCATCGGAACTATACATTTATGTAGCAACTGAAAGGATTTTAAAGTGGAGGGCTGCCCTCTTTAGTCACTAACCATAATATGCACACAGTGCCATAAAAATGCCAAGATCCCATCACCCCAAAAGTGACTGGTGAAAAGCAGAAGCAGGATGCCAGCCATGTACACATCGGTCCTCATCCTATTTCACTCACGACAGAACAGGCTAGGTCAGTTTTGTTGGCAGCTTCAGGGGAAAGAAAGTTAAAGATAAAACTGGATTGTGACTGGAGATGCAAGGGTCCAATTCAGGAGCGTGCCTTGGCCCTCACAGACATACACTGGTAGGCTGGTGTGGAAAAGCTTATCTGTCTGACGTTGCTGCTAGCTGACTTCACTAATGTCTGACAGTGGCAAATTCAGCCCACTGTGATCGCTCAGTGGAGCACAGCCCTCGACAATGCATGATCCCAGAAGTCTTTTCGTACCTCTTTCTGGGTGGACAGGGATGAAACAGTCACTTTCAAGAGAACACAAGATCTAGCGCAAACGATATTTCAAAATTCATAATCAGCTGCACTGAAAACGGCTCATAAATTTCCTGATCCCTTAATCCCAGTGCAGCTATTGATTTCAGGAAATAATAGGTGATATTTAAATTTGGGTAATTTCTTGTCCCGCAGATTCTAGCTTAAACTGGGTATTGTTTTGGGCAAGAGTTGCCTCTGGGCTTCAATGTCTTCCCCTGTCAAGCATAAGCAATGAATTCCTAAGTAATGAATATAACTTGCCGTTTGTGAGAGAAAAAACATGAAACTGTAACTTGGCCCAGGAAACATTTGAACATTTCATTCTTAATTTTTTTTAAAAAATTATATTAATTTTTGTGTATAAAATGATGGGTTTTATTATGGCATGCTTGTACCACTGTATTTTGCCCAATTCATCTCCTTTCCTACTGGCCCCTATCGCTCCACAAACAGTCCCTCCCTGTTCGGCTTTCGTTTTACAGAGAGAAAGACATTTCACTTTAAAAGGAAGAGATAACAATTGTCAGGAACTGAGGAGGGGTAGAGTGGAGATTAATAGTGGGAAGTAGCTCCCTTGCAGGTAAGGTGGTTTAGAGAGGCCCTTGGGCTGATTTGCCTACCGGTTTGATGCCTAGAAAACAGGGGGCACATCCTGGCAAAGGGACAGACTTGATACAAAGGTCGGATTCCAGTCTCCCCAGTTTTACTTTGCCCTCCACCCCACCCCTTTCTCAGGATATGCAGAGTTGGAAGGGTGGGAGCCATGGAAGTAGAAGCCAGAAGGCAGGGAAAGTAAATAACAGTTCAAGCAACGGGAACAGTACCTTCAAGGTCAGAGTGAGTGTCAACCAATTATGTAAAATCTTGCGGAAATAGAAGTCAGGGAAAAGCTCAGCCGACTCTGGCGTTTTAGTTGATCTTCCCAGACCCCCTTTCAACCCGCTATCCCAATGTCAACCCTTGTTCAGGTCTTTGTATTTTATCCGCCTTCCCTCATTTTTCCTTCTAATTGCAATAAAAATCATCATAAAAACTTTTTCCTCCTCTTGGCAAGTCAGCAGCCAAGGAGCCTCTTCAGGATTATAGAGCATTTTCCCTCAGTGTCTCTGGCTGCTGGGCTGCTCTAGGTTGGGGGGTGCCATACCCGGCAGCTTGGGGCTGAGACTGGGCTCTGGCTACACCGGCAGGTGTCTGTTCTCGGGACACAGTAGGACGCCAGCTCCCGGAGCCCGAGAGCTCGCGGCGGGGACGCGCGGCGAGGGGGTGCGCTGGCAGCGGGTGGCTTCCTTCCGCAGGAGCTATTTTTAGCAGCGCCTCGCCCCCCTCTTCCCGGGGCCGCCGGCGTGGTCGCCTCCAGCTCGCGGCCGCCGCTCTGCAGCTCGGCGCCGCCTCCCCCGCCGCGGCTGGTTCTTGGTAGCTTCCACGCGGGCAGGTCCGGAAACTGAGCATGTCTGCAAGCGCTCGGCGGCCCCGGTGGCGACGGCGGGGGCAGAGCCCGGCTGCGTCAGGCTGAGCGCAGTCCGCGCGCGGCCGCGGGAGCGCAGTGCCAGCGCCGCCCGGCCCTGCCGAGAGGGGCGCACTCGCCGCTGCGGGGCTCGCACCGCTCGCTGCAAGCCCCCTCCCGCCGACCCGCAAGTAAGTTTGTGCGGCTGCTGGGCGCCGGGGTGAGGGCTGGGCGCCGGGAGCAGCCCGGGCTGGCGAGCCTGAGGAGAGCCTGGACACCTGGAGAGCGAGAACAGGCAGCCTTCTGCCTCCGGTGCCCGGCGCTTCTCCCAGTCGCTGGGCAGGTTGTGAGCTCTGGGTTACATGGATGCTCTAGCAGAGGTGACGGTGAGCAGACCCGGAGGGCTGAGTGGCTCAGGTGTCAGGTGGGGGGCATTCGGGAAGGAAGGAAGGACCGCAGGTGAGGGAAGGGACCCACAGGCCAGGAGCCGACCAGTGCTGGATGAGGAAGGGAAGATTTGGGGCGCAGGAACCTGCCGGGGAACAGTCTAAAAGGAAAAGTGGGTGTCCCCGGAATGGGGAGAGGGTCAGAGAGCTGAATAGAAGGCCAGTGTGTCCTGAACTAGGATGACAGAAGGGAAGATAGATGAAAAGTGGGGCGTGTGAAAAGCGAATTTGTACGAGAGCAAAGGACACCAGTGGAAGGGCTCAGTGGGCACTTGATGGGAGGATGGACTTGGTTGATTTGGAGAGCCAGAGCAATCTTAGATAGAGATGATGGGGAGAGGCAGGTTTGATTCAAGCCTCCCAAGGGAGTGTGTGAGGCAACATGTTGAGAACCGGCGAGTGCAGAAAGTGGCCTGGAAAGGGGGGGGGGGGGGACTGGAAAGGTGATGAGGGATTTGGGGGGACTTGAGGAGGGAGCGAGGCAGGGATCATGCCGAAGCTGGGGGCTGCTGATAGGTCTGCAAACCGGGAAAAAGGATTGGAGACTACCCCTTAAGTCAAGTCCCCTTGATAGTGTTTAGAAGCGGCTCTCAGAGGTTCCCTTGCAGCCCTCCAGGTTTGGAGGTGCCTGGGCTCCCTGGTGGATGTGGACAGAGATGAAGCAGTGGGGAAGGTAGTCACTTTAGGGGGGCCACCAGTGCTTCCCTCACCTGAAATCCGGGTTCATTTTAAGCAATGTGGGTCTGAATTTGTGCATCACAAAGAGGGGGAGTGGTGTTCTAGGCCATGGGAATCCCTAGTCTCATAAGGGTTTGGGGGGAATGTGTTTGGGGCTGGGAAGTCAGGCAGAAGTCTGCAGCATGCAACACGCAGCAGGGTGTATACATGCATGCATTTATTTGTAGGTGCATGTTGCCGGTCAGGGGTCGTCAGTGTTGCTATAGTCTGTTTCCACGACAGTGAGATCCAGGACTCCCTGAGGTGGCTCAGGACAGGATTCAGGGAAACGTGCTTCCCTTCCCGGAGTCTCTTCTGCTTCCTTTCCTTCTTGGACCAGGGATGCACTTCCATAGCCTTTTCCTGGTCACCTTTTATTCGAAACCTGATGCTGCTCATGTTCCCTATTTCTATGCTTGGAGGATGCATCTCAGCCAGGGCTGCTTCCATCACCTACTCAGGGAAGGAATCCTAGCAGTGTGTGATGTCAGAGAGGCTCTGGAACCACCGGGCCTTCCTAGAGGATTTGGGGTCCATGGTTCTCCCTGCGTCCCTTGCAGGTAACAGGATGATGATGACATCTGTGGATACAGTAAGCAAGCGTGTAGCTTCTAACAGACTGGGAGGGGCATGGGGGGGGGTGAGAGCAGTGAGCATGACTTACCTATTTCTGAAGGGGGAACCTCCTCTCAGTTCCAGGCATGTAAATAGATTACTTAAGAAGGAGAAGACTAGGTTAGTTCAATAGACAATCCAAAATTCTGCTGCCAAAAATAAAAAAATAAAAAAAAATGCCCATTTGATCAGCAAAGCTAAATGAATCAAGAAGGATCTTCCTGAAATGGGGATGAAGAGATGTGTCACCACAACCATGTCTTGTCTTCTCAAGTGCTGCCCAGCTACCCATGTTTGCAGGTGGGTACGTTTGAAAACTGCAGTGCTAGAACCGGAAATAAAGCTGAAGATGATGCTGGAAGCCTGGGCCATCTGTGGAGGGAGAGGGGCTCCCAGCTTTGGTCTCAGGCTGCTGCTTCCCAGACTGGGTCTCGGAGATTGTGTGTCATGACCCATATTTTCAGCAGATTAAATGGTGTGTGTGTGTGTGTGTGTGTGTGTGTGTGTTGGGGGGAGTGTTCAGATAAAGAGAAGCAAGAGCTCAGGGTGTTGAGGAATGGAATGAGTTTTGTTTTTTTTTGCGGGTTTTTTTTTGCCCAGTTTTGCCCCATGTATAGAGTGACAGAATCCAGAAGACAGGTCTCGCCTAGTGGCCAGGGTGTGCCATGTTACTTAATTGGCTGGCCTGGACGTGGGGTCACTGTGTGAAGACATGTCTATTTTTCTAGAGACCTGCGAGGTGGGAAATTTGAATCAGAAAGCAAATGCCATCATCATTTGCTTCTGTTGCTTAGTCTTCTAACTGATTGCATAGAGCATGGGAAGGTACCATAAGAGATTCTTCAGCAGCCGGCTCCTTTTTCTTTCCCTTCAGAATGTAGTTCTAACAAAACACAACTGTATGTTTGCCTGCGTTGACTTGGTGGTGGTTTGCAGGGGGCATCAAGGAGGAGGGAGGGAAGGTTGGATGTGGGTGTTCAATAGAGGTAAAGACAGGAGTCCAAAGATCTCCTGAGTGTGAAGGTGAAGAGAGGTGAAGGATTTGTTTATTTAACTCTAAATTTAGCATGAAATGAGAAGACCCCTCCTTCCCACACCTTGCACTTTGAATCCAAAGAAGGTATGTACCCTCTGGCTGCTTTCTCATTTCCAGAGTTCTGAAGTCAAAGCCTTACTTGACAATTCTCCTGGAGGATCTGCCCTTAAGCCTAGCTAAGCTTCAGCAAACAGTGAGGTCTGCTGCCCTAAGTTAAAGGCATTAAAAAAAGAAAAAGGTGTGATGTCTCCCTGAGAATAAAACAAATGTCAGTCAAAGCAGAAGAGAAATCACTTTGTCTCACCCAAGGATGGATGTGATTGATAGGTGCTTAGAACAGTTTTCCTCAGCTGCGGGCCTTCCCCCGGGGCAACCTAGCAATGTGGAGACAGTCTTGGCATTTATCAACCTTGGGAGAGAGTGTGATGGGCATTTCACAGGTGACCATAGGAACTGCTAGTCAGATTGGATGATGAAGTAGACAGTCCCCACGGTTGTATGATCCTGGATGCCAGTAGCTTAGAAACTATGGTTTTAGGCATTCCTTGGATTACGAATGGTCCCTTTAAAAATGACCACATGGCATGCCTGGAATACACACAAATAAGTAAGGAAATGGATTTAGGTCTTGAGATCAGAAGTGCATTTCAATAACAAACATTAATTTGCAGAGATGTCATTGCAAAATGGTCCCATAGTCCCAAACATTTGTTTTAAAGAAATGAAGTCTACATATTAGCAGAAGTTCATCTCGGCTTTTAGGAAAAGTCTTATAGGGTCGAGGAGATGGCTCAGAGGTTAAGAGCATCATCACTCTCACAGAGGAGATGGGTTTGGTTCTCTGCTCTCACAGGAGGCCCATGACCACATAGAACTCCACTTCCCAAGGATCTGCTGCCCTCCTGTGGCCACCTTGGGCACCAAGCATACATGTGGTGCATATACCGGCAGCTAAACATGAAAACACATAAAATGAATATTAAAAAAATAATAAAAAATGTAAACTCGGGATTCCTTAAAGCATTTGCAATGTGAATTGAGCAAACAGTTTTTATGATTACAGAACTCTTGTGCAGTGTGATTCACTGCACTGCTTGTGCTTAGTCACCATGTTCCCTATGTTCACTATGTTGCCTTTTAACAAAGAAAATGTTCATTTGTAAATTGAAGTTCACTTAAAATAACAATCAGTACATTTTTCCTTTAGTGAGTAAGTAAACAGAATCAGAGGAAAGAATGTTAAGTGAAGGCCTATGAACTGTTTCAAGGAGAAACTTTAGCATCTTAGCATTCTGCTATCTACACAGAAAGGTAGGAGATGCAGATACTTTTCCTGTATTTAGTTTCCATATGAAATCAACAGAATGGGACTACAAGCTTCTCTAGTCACTAGCACAGTGTGTTCCCCAGAAAAGCAGAACAATAGCTGGTGCCCATTAGTGAAATGAGATCTGGTGCTGTTTCCTCATAGCCTGCATGCAGGACCCGAGAATGTTTAGTAGGTAAGAGCTTCATTGCTATCTTGCGGAGGAAAATACCAGAGAATGTACAGGTTTGCCCAAGGTTCCAGCTGCCTTCCTGGCTTCACTCTCTCACCTCTATTTATCATTTGTTGGTTTCATTTAGATGAGGGAGTCATCATTAGAGCTGCTGCCTTCCTCTCTGGTTCTAATAGCCTTGCATGCTCAACCTTTAACATCCCTGAGGGATTTCTGCAGAGCAGAGACTCCAGGCACCTACCAAGCCCTTGGAGTCCTTGGTAGCCGCTCCCTTTCTCCTGTGTGTACAAACTGAAAGCTCTTACCTCTCCCCTTGTGGAACACAGTTTTGTCTCTTGGAAAACAGTTTTTGGGAAAGCCCTGTTTTGTTTTCCACAAAGCTAACCTTCATTTCCTTGCTGGTGTTGCTACTGGGTTAATTGGATGAATTGCACAATCTTGGTATTGTAAAGGATAGTTCTTTCCCAAGAGAAACAGCTGAGGAAAATGCAACCAGTGAGATCCACCCCAGGCTCATCCAGGAACCTATGGTATGAAATGGTGGGAGCTACAGTATGAACCAAAGAGAATCATATGTATTAATAGAACTCAAAGCTTTTGAGATTTGACAACAGTAGATTTTGTCTATGACTTGAGGTCTTTGGATTTGCAATGGCCTGTGCCTTGTGCACTATTTCCAGTTTATAAAAGCAAGGCTGTTCAGGATACTATGTTTATGCATGTCACAAAATGTATTTATGAAAAGAAACACAAAACTAACTCATTTTTAAATATGGATCAGTTGTAGAGATACATAATGATTTTTTTTAAAGAGGCTTCAGAAGAGTCTGTAAGACATAGAAAGCTAAAGAAACTGTTAAGGAGAAGCTATGGATTTTCGTTGGTTGAAGAGTCAGTAGGAGAGAGTGAAATTTGAGGTGAGAGGGGTCAGTCCTCGTCTGCTCTTCCTTTCTGTGGGAAATAGTTATTGATTTTGTTTGACATCTGAGTGAGGAGAGATGTCTTTCTCGCACAGACACTTGTTGACTCGATCATGCCTGTCTGTGTAGAGTTTGTACAACCAGAACACAGCAGGTAATACTTGTTAAAAAGAAAGCAGAATTTCAAGTCAATTCTGTCCTGTGACGCTTGTCGTACAAGTTTTGAATCATATATTTTAAAGTACGCGGCATTTGGTCTTTGGAATGACCAAATGACTGGAAACCAGGCACTCTTTTCTTCTATTTTGGGACTAACCCACAGATAATGTTGCATTCAAAATCCTCACAATAGGTTGGATGTAGTTTTCAAGAGGCAATGAGATAGGAGGGCAACCCCTTTGCCTGTGGAAGCAAACATGGGGCCTACTGGCCTGTCAATCATTGCCCCAGCTGCAAGGGGGGTAGCATGAGAGGTGGGGAGGTTTTCAAGCAGTGCGTGTTGCCCTTGGTAAATAGAAGAACATCACCAACCAGATTTTGAAGTTAGTGCTGTAGCAAAGGGGAAGAGAGTTTCTGTTTTTAATTCCACTTGAGTTTACCATTGCTAAGACTGATGGGTAACAACTTATGGAAAATGAACCTTTAGTTGTGGAAGACTTTTACCCTTGTAAGTGCTTATTCATTACAAGGAGCTAGAAGGCTGACCCACCTTCCTAGGCCTTCACCCTTCATTGGGCTGTGTCTTTACTATCTTCAGAATATCCAGAGTGTGATTTTGTGTGCTCTCAAACTGCCTTCTAAGTTTGGGACTTAGAGTTCCTCTGGCCTTTTAAAGAGGTAAAAAGCCTGCCCTATTTATCACTGAGAGCACAGTGGATGTTGTTGACAGCAGCCTCTTTTATGCAAGGACGTGTATGCCCTTGACATTTGTCTAAACCATCACTTGCTAAAAAATCCACAGAACTCTGCCTCCTGGGCTGTGAAGCCCGATTTCAGCAATTTTGATGTGAACAACTGTGTTGTGATCAGAATAATGGATGAACAAGAATATTACCTACCCATTTCCAGGGACAGAAGTACAGGGCTGAGGTTGGTCTAGGGCCTCCTTGCAAATTAAAACCTGGAAGTCTTTATCAGTTTGACTTGGGGTAAGTGTTATTCTTCATGGAACTTCAGCCTCCTCATCTTTTAGTGAGAAATGGTTATATTTTTCACTCTGTGGACTTGGTAACAGTGTTAGAGTTGATGATCAAAATGAGCAAGGAAGGGCCTTCTTGTTTTATCTTCTTTGCGATGAATAAGGTGCTTTAGGTAATGATACTTCAAAACAAATGTGCAACTGTGGATAATATTTAGTTAGGGTATTTTTATTTGAAGAGTAAAGACTAACTATAGTTGATTGTGGTTATAGTGCTTTAAAAATTGATTCAGTGGCACCAGGCAGTGATGGCACAGGGCTTTAATCCCAGCAGAGGCAGAGGCAGGTGGATCTCTGAGTTTGAGACTAGCCTGGTTTACAGAGTGAGTTCCAGGACAGCCTGGGCTACACAGAGAAACCCTGTCACAGCAAAAACTGCACCAACAACTACTACTATTGCTACTAATAATAATAAAATAAAAGAACTTGTTCAGTGTCCGTCTATTACTACTAATAATAATAAAATAAAAGAACTTGTTCAGTGTCCGTGCATTGTGCAGGTTTTAAAGATGCAGATTTGTTAGAGCTATCCTGTTGGAATTGTGTATTCACTTCCTTGGTCATGATTAAAATATAGCAAGTTCTACTATATTTTAGTGGATTTAGCTATATTAAATGTAGGCGAAGACTGAGCTTGCTTTTCCGACTGCCCAAACACAGATAATTACACAAAAACTTTATTAATTGTAGCATTGTTTAGCCAATAGCTTAGGTGCCTTTCTAGCTAGCTCTTACATCTTAAATTAACCCATTTATATTAATCTGTGTTATCACCATGAGGCTGTGGCCTATTAGTAAGGTTCTGGTGTCTGTCTCCTTCTATAGCTACATAGCATCTCCCTGTTTTGCCTACTCTCTATATGTCTGTTCAGATTTCTCACCTGTTTTTACTCTGCTAAGCCATTGACTTAAACAGCTTTATTCATCAACCAATAAAAGCAACACATATATAGAATGACATCCCACATCATCTTCCCTTTTCTGTCTAAATAAAAAGTAAGGTTTTAACTTTAACTTTAAAAAATACATATAACAAAGCAAGTATAAACAAGAATTATACTTACAGTATTTAATCTGTTTGTATTTGGAAGGTTTCATATCTAATTTATCTTTTATCATAACTAAGGAAAACTATAGCTATAACTATCTGTCGTCAACTCTTCAAAGACCCCAGAAATATATGATATTACCTAAGTAAACAGGAAGTGCATTATAAGCAACTTCCAAAGTTCTAGAATTGATAGAGACATATTGCTGCCTGGACAGTCACCCAAAGTTCTTCTGTAACATTGGGGAATTCATCTTCACCATACAGACTGGACTGGCCATGTGGGTTAGCCCCACACTGGGCACCATTTTATAGGCGGAGACCGTGCTTAACTTTTCCAGTCACCCAGACCCAATTAATCACACAAAACTTGATTAATTAGACACTGTTTGACCAATAGGTTAGGTGTCTTTCTATCTAGCTCTTACATCCTAAATCAGCCCATTTCTATTAATCTGTGTTATCACTAGGAGGCTGTGACTTACCAGGCTAGGTACTGGCATCTCTCTCCTTTGACAGCTACATGGAGTGTCCTTGATTCCTCCTACTCTCTCTATGTATCTATTTCTGTTTGGATTTCCCACCTGGCTTTACTCTGCTAAGCCATTGGTCAAAACAGCTTTATCTATCAATCAATAAAAGCAACATATACAGAAGGACATCCCACATCAATTGAAATAAAGCAAGTCCCACGTCATTAATGATGGTATATTTCTAGTGTTGTTCTGGAGTTTCAAGATATAAATAGAATGAGAGCCATCATTTCTCTTCCCTGAGTAGACAGCAGTAGACTGTGTGGTTAGGCACAACACTAAATATAGACGTATTAAGCAAATAGGCTAGTACCTTTCTTTCATGAGACACTTGCTAGCTTCACTTCACCGTTTCTTGATAAGAGTCAGAAGATGAAGTCATTATGTAAACTATGAGCCAGCACAATAATCTCCCCCTTGACCCTGGGCCCACCTGGCCTTCAGCATTGTTTCTGTGCACCAAATTGCAGTAGACATAAGGTTACCACAATGCATGAACTAAATACTTCTGAGTATGCACAAGTATGTACACTTAACTAATGTCCCTTGAGGTTAATCTGTTAGGTCTTCTTTATACATTTAAAAATCTCACCTCCCAATGGGTCTGTTATGTATGTAAAGAAGAGAAAAAAGCTTGTCAGTTGCTGCTGTTTTCTAAGATAAATCATGGTATAACATTTTGAATTAATATATTAATGGACTCAAGCATCTTCCTCTCATCTATTTTTAACCCTTTGCATCGATCACATTGACAGGATGTCACGAGTACATGTCACACATTCAGCAGAAGGCTGACCATCATAAATGACTCCTAGTAAAATAAAAAATATGTTCTTCTGTTTTCATTTGTCCAAATGATTTAGTCATATATAGTAGCCTTATTTTGAAGTGTTTCCAAATGAGATAGTAAAATAACATTTCTTTGCATTTTTAAAGTTAGTGATGAGGCCACTAGACCGCTGCAAAGGTGGCCTACTTGGGGTATGTCATTGTACCCATTGGATTTTTCCAGCAGAGGTTACAACAATGAGGGGTGAGATATGTAAAGATATGTAACAGACTGCTTAGGCTAGGCATGTAGCTCAGTGTTAGCATGTGTGTCTCTCACCTATATAAGGCATCATTTCCACTCTCCAGCACTACAAAAGTAAATAAACAAATACATATTTCTTATTTGGAAAACTACAGAAATCAACAATGCATTTATTACCTGGTGAAATCATTTTGGAATCTTAAATTCTTATGAAGCTCAAGGCAGCTATTTATTTATTGATTCATTCATTCATCTATTTATTTATTTATTTATTTATTTATTGAGATAGGGTTTCTTTGTATTCTCTGGCTGTCCTGGAACTCTCTCTGTAGACTAGGCTGACCTCAAACTCATAGAGATCCACCTGCCTCTGCTTCCCGAGTTCTGGAATTAGAGGTATACGCCACCACTACCTGGCAATATTTTTGTATAACTATTGTATTTTTTGTTTGTTTTTGTTTTTGTTTTATTTTTAAAACAAACTTATTTTACATACCAATCCCAGTTCCCTCTCTCTCCTGTCCTCCCACTCCTTACACCTTCTCACCACCCCCTATCCACTCCTCAGAGAAGGTGAGGCCTCCCATGGGGAGTCAACAAAGTCTATTGCATTTCTTGAGGCAAGACTAAGATCACCCCCTATATCTAAGGTGAGCAAGGTATCCCTCCATAGTCAATGGGCTCCAATGCACTATGGGTTGATACTGGTTCCACTGCTAGTGATCCCACCAACTACCTATGCCACCCAACTGTCACCATTGTTCAAAGGACCTAGATCCATCTTATGCTGGCTCCTCAGCTGTCAGTTATGGGGTCAGTGAGCTTCCATTGGTTTGAGTATGGCAGTTTCTCAAAAAAAAAATGGCAATCAATCTACACCAAGACACAGCAATCCCACACTTGGGCATATATCTAAAGGATACAGACCCATACCACAAAGACAATTGCTCAACTATGTTCATAGCAGCATTAATTTGTATAGCGTGAACCTGAAAGCAACCTAGTTGCCCCTCAACCAAAGAATGGATTAACTAATATATAATTAAAGTGAGATTTTAATGTGATGCTCTTTCCAGCATGTTCTTTCATATTTTTTAAATTAGAAATACTATTGGGAACTGTTCAACAGAGAAAGCAGGAAGCCATTTAAATGATGAGGATCTAGTTTTTAGTTACCTGAAATGAGAAGTGACTCTCTAACAGGGAAAGAATCTGTATCACTGAATGATGATCTCAAAGCTTATCTATTCTGAGCTAATTGTAGTGCATTCTATTTTTATTTTTGAAAATCTAGAACTTAAGTCAAGAAGATGCCAATGGAAAATATAAAAGTTGAATAGTGACAGTCATTGATTTCTAGGGAAATCAGACAAGAAATCACTTGGATGACATTATTCATTACATTATACATTGGGTCTTACATTCCAGCATTATGTTGTAAGAAGGCTGCTTGTTCATTTCCCTGATTCCCAGAATCCCGAAATAATCATACAGAAACTATATTATTTAAATCTCTGCTTGGCCCATTAGCTCTAACTTCTTATTTTCTAACTCTTACATATTAATTTAACCCCTCTCCATTAATCTGTGCATCACCACAAGGTCCTGGCCTACCAGCAAAGTTTCAGTGTGTCTGTCTCCAGCAACAGCTCCACAGCTTCTCGTTGACTCTTCCTCCTTTCTCCCAGCATTCAGTTAAGCTTTCCCTGCCTAGCTCTACTCTATTCTATCATGCAAAGCCAGTTTTCTTTATTAAGTAGTCATATTCACAACATACAGAGGGGAATCCCACATCAGCACTGGGTACACATCATGCTTGTCATGGAATATTGTGAGAATTTTTCTTTGGTAATGGAGTCCATAAATTATTTTTGTTATCCTTGATGGAGGCAAGAATTAAAGGAGTTTGGCATGCTTAATGTGAAATTATGCATTAATTTCCTTTGGGTTTAGAATCCTTGGATCAAAACACATAGCTTTGCTAAGATGACAATGGATACATTATTGAGTCTCTACAGGGACAAATTTTGAGGCACTCATTTATGTTATTTGGGGGAGGAAAGAAAGGAAATATTATAATCTGTAAATTACTTAAGTGAACCAAATAGAAAACAGATTATGGTTAGTTTAAGCAGAAAAGCATTCATAAGATCCTTATGGTGGAGTTCATGGAATTGAAAGAAAAGATGAATAAACTCTTGGCAAGGGTAGGACCCCATGGCAGAGATAAATGAGTTCTAACTGTTTACCATCTTTGAGTCTCTACCTTCAAGATGGAATCCAAAGAGAGGAGGTGGGCCAAGGAGATTCTGGATCCAGAACCTTGTTTCAATGGTAAATTTATATGAAGGGAAAATCAAAGACACGACTACCACCAAATAAAACCTCCCAAGCAAACGTTGAGTGTGTTATCTCACTAGATGTCTAGAAGACAAAGATTTCAGCCATATTGGTTCCCCGTGCCCTCCTCTGCATCTTACAGTCTAGACCTAGTGAGCTTCTTAACAAAGAACATTCATTAAGCAAATATACATCCTTATATTTTATCTCAACTTGCCAATACAATGTATTCCTGGGAAGAGGAATCTAAGGTTGAGTTTTGGATTATTGGACTGTGCAGAGTGAAGGTATGAATCAAATTCAGAATTTATGTGTGTGCTATCTGAGGAAGAGGGGATAGAAAGAATGAGCAAGAGCTAATGAAAGACTTAGGACCATAGGGCCTCAGACTGAGGCTGGATCCAGAGACACCCAGCCCCAGAGTCTGTGCCAGATGTGTTCATTACTGCCCCTTGCTAGGAGAAACCCAGACATTTATTGTTTCGACAATGAATAAGCATGTTTCAGTGGTGTTCCACTAGAATGTTAGTTGGGAATGGAAAGGAATGTAGGAATATTACTGGGCTTATCTCTGTACCAGTGGCCACTGAGTAGAACCACAGGGTCCAGAGACATGACTTTCAGAAAATAGAAAGGCTTGGACGTATAACAGATCATTATGTGAAAACTGGACTGGCTTAGGGTGGATTATCAGGGCAGGATACAAAGCCAGTACTGAGAAACCATAGTTCTAAGGAAAATATCTGGATATGGTCTGACTTATTACTGTTATATGTTAAATACCAAGTACTTGTATGTTAGCAATTTCTATTTTAGAAGCTCAATGCTTCTGTAAACATGTATGCAACTCTTTACCTACTCTGAACTTACATAAATCTTATTGGACATCATTTGAAGTAAGAGGTCCCTTAAGATAAAGCAAACATCCATCTCAGACTGAAGCTTTTGCATTGTAGTTGCCAGGCACAAGTAGAATTCTGTTAGTAAGTAGACATGGGTAGAGAACATGCTGTTTTTCTCACTATTTACAAAGCTCTTTACAGAATTGAGCATTTCACTATGTGGATCCTGGTTTATAAAACACAGCAGTATTAGCATATGCATGACTTTGTTACCAATGAATGTCATATGCAGTAGTCTGCAGATATTCTCAACAATCATTTATGCTCATCATAGTGTTGAAATTATTTTTTATGTCACACTACTCTTTTTTTTAAGTGGTTTTTTAGATCATTATATTCTTTTTTTTTCTTTTTTTTATATTGAGAAAAAAAAATTTCCGCCTCCTCCCAGCCTCCCACTCCTCCTCCCCTCCCCCCACTCCTCTCCCTGTCCCCCCACTCCTCTCCCCCTCCCTCTCAGGTCTGAAGAGCAGTCAGGGTTCCCTGCCCTGTGGAAAGTCCAAAGCCCCCCCCCCCCCCTCCGTCCTGGTCTAGGAAGGTGAACATCCAAACTGGCTAGGCTCCCACAAAGCCAGAACAAGTAGTAGGATCAAAACCCAGTGCCATTGTCCTTGGCTTCTCAGCAGCCCTCATTGTCTGCCCTATTGAGAGAGTCCGGTTTTATCCCCTGCTTTTTCAGTCACAGTCCAGCTGGCCTTGGTGAGCTCCCAATAGATCAGCCCATTGTCTCCGTCGGTGGGTGCACCCCTCTTGGTCCTGACTTCCTTGCTCATCTTCTCCCTCCTTCTGTTCCTCATTGGGACTTTGGGAGCTCAGTCCAGTGCTCCATTGTGGGTCTCTGTCTCTATCTCCATCCATCGCCAGATGAAGGTTCTATGGTGATATGCAAAATATTCATCAGTATGGCTATAGGATAGGATCATTTCAGGTTCCCTATCTTCAGCTGCCCCAGGAACTAACTGGGGACCTCGCCTTGGGCACCTGGAAGCCCCTCTAGGTCCAAGTCTCTTCCCAACCCTAAGATGGCTCCCTTAATTAAGATATGTGCTTCCCTGCTCCCCTATCCAACCTTCCTTTATCCCAATCATCCCATTGTCACACTACTCTTAAACCCTTTTATTTCAGGTATCAGAGGGATATGTATATTGTACAACAAATTTGTTCTTTTAAATTAATTTCTGTTCAAGTTCTGTATAAAACATTCTGTGTAGAAACTATAAGCTCTAATAAATTCCTAGAGACATGCCAGAGTGAATGGAAGAAAGACCATATGGCCTCAACCCTACTCAAAGAACTATGGGGAACTAAAGAATGCTAAGACTAGGGAAAATTGTCCTCCTCAGGGAAGGGCAGAAATTTGTTATTCAATACCAAATACTTGCTTGAGAATGTGCATACAAGAAACATTATACAGACTGAACAGGTTATATTTAGGAATACATACATATATACATATGTGTGTAAAAACAACTAAGGAAAAAGGGGGTCATGCATTTTAAGGAAATCCAGGAGGGTTTTATAGGAGAGTATGGAGAGAGGGGAAAAAAAGGTGGAAATACATTATTATATTATAACCTCAAAAAATAAAAGATACAGAATCTAATCTCCTTGGCTCCTGGTAAATTCCTTTTGATATAGATGGCTTGGGGCAGAAAACCAGACCTACTGAGTGTTTTAACTGGTCACACACATGCATGATCTGCTGCTCTCCTGTGCCATTCTGTAGGAAGCAGTACTCCTAGAAGGCACACAACACTTTCAAGCAGAGGGTCATGTTCTGGGCAATCACAGCTTATATATGGATTCTCTATAGATTGTCCTTCAGTAGGATCAACACAGCTAAGGATGGGGCTCACATATAGGAGCTGCTTACCATCTTCTCTATCTGGGGTGAGGATTTCCTGCCATCCCACATTGATGACTCTAGATTCTGGAATCCATGCTGCAGAGAGAGACAGGGGTTACAAAGGTCTTTCTAGTAGGTTTAGTCTCTCAGGTGTCTGGGGCTCTCTGTAAGACTGATGTGGATGTTGAATCGCATAGATCAAGGATATCCTCCCCACAGTTTTGGATAAAATCTGTATTTGGATAAAATTTATACATCCTAAACGTTAGGTTGGATCTTAGTGAATACATATCCACTTGCTGCAATTTCTATTATTTTTTCCTGTGTTCACTTTTAAATTTAGTGTTTCTAAGGGCTAACATGTCCGAAAGAATCACCCGACTGACCTTAATGCCAGCAGAGATAGTCGGCCCTGGGGGTCCAGGCCCCTGAGCAATGGGAAGTGTGTTTCTCCCATGGGTTGAAATCCACAGTCATATCCCTGTCTATTCTAATGATAAACTTTCTAAGCATCACCAGTTAGTTTCTTTATATTTGGAGTCTTTAAGAAGGGTTGCCTCTTTTTGAGTGAAATCTGTTTTTATGTAACTTTTATTATTGATTTGGTCTGGCCTTTAAACCTCAGAATTATCTAGGAATTTCCTCAAGTGCTAGAATATGCTCTTATTGCGGCCGTCTTGTTCTGTACCAGAAATGCAGGTCATAGAGAAATCTGCCAAACCAAAATACATTTTGGCAGAGATATATTTATTTACCACAGAAGACAGAAGTTTTATGCTACTTGGGAATTTTTTTTTAGACCTTTATCCAGCATCTCCAAATGCACATAGCATCTTTCTCACAATTATCTAGGATTCAGTTATGAGCTAGGCACTTAGTAGGTGCTTTTGAGATATGAAAAGTCACGTTCATGACCCCTAACCTTGTGTAAGTAGCATGTGGGGGAGGCATTAGTTGTCCTTCTTGACTAATGTAATGTTCTAGTATGAGGGGCTGATGATTGTGCTGTGGAAATGAAGGCCCCTGTAGATCCAAAGCTGCTTGGATTAAGAAATGGAGAAGGATGTTCCTGGCAAAGAAAATAGAATTGTATAGCAAGAAAATGAGAAGTGGTCTGAGTGGCTGGGACAGACATGAGATTGAGACCGAATGGCAGTGGGTAAGCCAATTCCAGATAGCATAGAATCTTCTAGGTGAGGGAGGGAATTTGGGTTTTAGAGTAGAAAGCAGCCTGATTAACTCTGTCTATTGCCGCGCAAGTTATTATATTTACTTCCTAGGAGAATAACTAGCATTATAAAGTCCAGGCTGTCTAATAAGTGTTTGATGTCAAAGGCGTTATCTTTAAACATTGCAGACAGGGTACACATCCCACCACGCATGTGTGTTATTACAGGCATGCACTGACTTCTGGGTAGAGCAAAACTGACGTCAGCACTGGCAGTACGTTCTCTTCCCTCCGTCCCTCCCTCCGTCCCTCCCTCCGTCCCTCCCTCCGTCCCTCCCTCCCTCCCTCCGTCCCTCCCTCCGTCCCTCCCTCCGTCCCTCCCTCCGTCCGTCCCTCCCTCCGTCCGTCCCTCCCTCCCTCCGTCCCTCCCTCCCTCCGTCCCTCCCTCCCTCCCTCCGTCCCTCCCTCCCTCCCTCCCTCCGTCCCTCCGTCCCTCCCTCCGTCCCTCCCTCCGTCCCTCCGTCCCTCCTCCCTCCGTCCCTCCGTCCCTCCGTCCCTCCCTCCGTCCCTCCCTCCGTCCCTCCCTCCCTCCGTCCCTCCCTCCGTCCCTCCCTCCGTCCCTCCCTCCCTCCTTCCTTCCTTAGAGATTCTGATCTGAGTGAATCCTAACCACTTGTCTTTGTCCTTTGTCTTTCTTGAGTTTCTATTATAAAAATTTACTGATATCTATTTCATATTTTTAAAAGGGCTTCTAAAATTGTTCATGTATTCCTTGATAATTTTAGTTGCTGTCGTTTATCTATTTAGGTGGATTTTACTCTCAAAGGCTGGTGGAACTATTGTAATAGAATATGTAATAGAGTGAAAATGACTTTCACACAAGCCATTATTAGGGTTGCTAATATCATGCATATTTGAATTTATAAAATTTGAATAACCCATTTGTGTATCTAAACATCTAAACATTTGACCAAGACCTGGCCAAGCACCGGTTTGTTTCAGGGCATCCTCAGTCAGTACAAAGAAAAGTCTTTGAAACTTTTAGATAATTGAAGTAAGAATATAAACTGCAGTCTGTATTTAATGTGTCTCTGTGTGTATGCGTGTGTGTGTGTGTGTGTGCCTGTGTGTATGTGTATGAGAGAGAGAAACAAAATATTGTTTTCAAAGTAATGCCATCTCTGCTTCATTTGTAGTACTAAATACCAAAATTTAAAAATCACTCCAATCTTGTTATATTATTCTTACAGGGGGTCGATTTTTATTTCTAGGCATTCTGAGGTACTGGTCGTTACTGAGGGTCCTGCTCTCTAATTCTGCTAACCATGAGCCTGCAGGTTCCCACATACACAGTTTGGGAAGTTCATGAAGTTAGCATGGCTTGCAGTCTTTTCTTATTTGCGTGCTTCCTCTCTAACAAATAGCAGATATATAGAAGTGCAATTAATTTTGTACAGTGGGTGCTTTGGAAGGTACTCCAGACAAAGATGTTGAGTGGGTGACTGGAGCATTTATAGAGAGGTAGTTGTCTGTGTTCTTGGCATCTTTACCAACAGAATGTCACCAAGATCCTGCCATAGTATGGAAGTTTTGTTCTTCAGAGGATCCTTTTCTGATAATGCACCTTTATGTGAATGTATCTTTAATCTATGAAACCTTCTTTTGTGGATGGCTTTGGTCCATATAAACCTGATCAGTCCTCTGGTTGATGTGAGGTGACCTGAGCCCTTGGTATCTGTTACGAAGGGCTGCACATGCTATCTAACAAGCCACTGTTTTTTCACTTCTAGTTCTATGTGGCTGGTCCAAAGGTGTCTATTGACCTAATTGGAAAGATGATGAGAGAACAATCCCCTGAGAGTGGTCGGACACTAAAGATGCTCTCTTCATCATGGGATTTTCAGCGTGGTCAGGAGTCTTTCTAGAGGCCTTGGTCATCTTTGGTCATCGGCAGAAAGCTGATCAGGATAACTGGGACATGCAAAGGCACACCTTCCCTGCATGGACCACCTTACCTGAAGCCACTGTGACTCCTGGATATTGTGGATGCATAGACATGATATTTTCCATTTCTCTTTAAGCAAACTTGAGTTGTGTTTTGTTCCTGTCGCTGAAAGGAACCATGAATGCTGTCCTTAAACAAACTGTCCTGTGCTGAGAGGGCAGCAGGAAGGAGAAAGGTCTGGGGATGTCATCTGGCCTAGTGGTGGAAGGTGGGGAAATTTCGCTTGTTTTGAATCAGGAAGAGTTTTGAAGGAGAGATCAAAGGTTAAGAGCATGTGTTCTGCTACAGTTTCTTTAAGTCTGTCTAAGAAGCTTTAGCAAAAGCAATCTACCTTCCCAGGTGCAGATCCTAGGTTGCCTCAGATAAGGAAAGGAGACACTGTTGCCATGCATTCCAGAAACAAACACAAGTGATCACTAGCTGCATCCTAGCTACAGCCTTGCTGTTTGAAATCCATGGATACACTTGGCTCCTTTGTTCTGTATTTGGTTTTATCATGAGGCATTCTAGGTCTTTTGTTCAACAAATAAGATATTATAACCCTGATAATGGCTCCTAACTTGAATAAAAAGATTAGAAGGAAAGGCAGTAAAATAATAAGAGGCAGATTATTTTTGTCGACCCTATATTTCTGGTTACTCAGCAATAAAAAAGCCATTTATGCTCTCATTCGGACACTGCATAGAAAAAAATATGAGTCATTCCTTTCAGATGCAAAATCCTGCCATAGCTTCATTCCGTTTGGTACCCTAAGTCTCAGCTTCTGACAGGAGGGAAGGGAAGATACACTGTATGATCATAGAAAGTAGTGTTTCAAGTATCCTGTGTGAGAAAATGGAGGAATTACACAATGTTGTCTTCCTCATATGCCTGTGAACTGTTCAAAGACCCCCGAGTGGGTGCTTGAGACTGGAACATTATACAGACTGTATTGTTTTCTTTCTTCTTCTCCTCGGTTCCCATCCCTCTCCATTCCATTTCCTTTTCATCCTCTTCTCCCCTTCCTTCTTCTCCTCCTCCGACTGATACCCCTCCTGCTCTCCATTAAGGTAGAGTTGAATTATTTTGTCTAAGCATTCTTCCACTTCATGACTCTCCTGCCTCAACCTCTGAGTGCCGAGATCACAGGCATACTCTACTAAACACGGCCCAGCACTTCAATATATACGTATAGGTCTGAAAAAGTTCACTTTATAAATTGACACAGTAAAAGACTGAAAATAGTAACAAGAAAATATATCAATTATGATTGTAAACTGTAATGAAAGTGAAGGGAGTCTTAAAGAATTGTTCTATATTCTACTTCCAGACCATTGGCTAACTGTTGACAAAAGCATAGAAAGGAAATTGAGAATATAGGTGTGTGCTCTCAAGATATTTCTGGCACAAATTTATAACTAGTGGCTTCTTTTAACTATTTCTTCTGCAAGAAAGAATGAAAATTCGCATAAGTTGGGACTCTTTGTGGCTAAAAGCAGTCTGGGGTGTGTAGTCTATGATTAAGAGTAATTTTATCTTAGACTAACACTTGTTCTTATGGACAATTTCTCCTAAGAAGTGTTGTAAGATAATAACTTACCTAAAAATAGATGCTGGTTACTAAGCCGTAATAAGATGCGAGCTGCATGTTGTCTTTCAGTGACCATGTAACCTGGTCTTTCAAGATGTGTTATGGACAGTGTCCAAGCCTGGAGGGAAAAATGACGTTAACCCCCGTTTTCCATAAGATCTGAAAACACCACCATAAAGGAAAACTGGTTTCTCTTTCTCAGGTGAATTAGTGGGAAAAGCATTCCATTTAAATAGTACCCACGAAGGACATCATGAGTGATGCCATGTGCATACTGTGGTATTCAACAGCATTTAGGGAAGCAAAGCTGTAAGGAAAGAAGGAGACAAGCCAGCAAAGCAGGCTGGCCTTGTATCCTTAGGAGGCTGTTGAATGGACAATATCAGCGCTCGTATTCATGCTTGGGAGGCTCTCTCTAGTGTTAGGGCTGATATCAGTCGCTATCTTAAGTCTGTGTAGCTCACAGAACAGAGCCCCCTCAGCTGTTCCAGCCAGATGGAGGGCTTCCTAGTGTTACATGGGAAGCGGCTGGGAGCTCTACTTGCATACAGTAGTGTGCCTTGCACATTTAGGCCTGACTTTTCCGTAAGTTCTTCCACCAACAGAAAGTTGTAGCACTGTGTTGTCATTTTCATGGACGTGTAGAACACCTGTGCGGCTGGATGGAACCTTTGAGGGTGGGCCATGCAGGCAGATGGGGTTCCTGAGGGTGGGCCATGCAGGCAGATGGGGTTCCTGAGGGTGGGCCATGCAGGCAGATGGGGTTCCTGAGGGTGGACCATGCAGGCAGATGGGGTTCCTGAGGGTGGGCCATGCAGGCAGATGGGGTTCCTGGGCGGTGAGTGCTTTAGGGTAGACTACTGGTGTGTTAGTATTCAAGTCTGGGAGAGCTACCAGGGCCAAGCCTTTAGGAATCTTCCTGAAATTTAGGTAAACGATGCAGCTGCAACTTCAGATGAACTTTTTAATATTTGTGTTCTTCATTTTGATCTTTGTGCTCTATAGGATTTCTATTTTTCCCATATTTATACGATCCTGTCCTCCACCTCTTCCTGTTATCCCATCCATTAACTGTAAAATTCATTTGTTTATCATATACATACATATATATGTATGTATACATAGGCAAATAAATATGTAAATGCATTTAGTGTTGCTCTTACATATATGTTTTTTAAGACTGACCACTTGGTATTGGATAAGCATTTAGGGAGCTCAGCCCTGGAAAGGATTATTCTCCCTCTCTCTATATTCTTGTGAAATTTCCCCATCTATGTGGTCATATCAACTGGTATTGTTATTGTTCAGGTATTATTTAGGCAACCAGATTGTTGGTATTTAATAGGTGCATCATATATATATATATATATATATGTGTGTGTGTGTGTGCATATGTTATATATCTACATATATATATGTGTATATATATATATATATATTTCACTGTCTTGTAGCAGACATCCTGGTCTTTTTTAATTTTTAAATAATTATGATACTGTGTTTCTTAGCCATGTGTATTAAATGGTAGAAGCTGAGGGACATTTCAGTGCCTGACTCACTATAGAACAATGTTTTCATATGATTTAAGGTAGATCTAGTGATTTCTTCTACTTGCTTGTTTAGCATCATCTGACATTTGGCAAGACTCCTGGAACTCTGAAGACTTGACTATGTTTTAGCAGCTGACCACAGATCAGAAAATTCTAGGTTTCCCACTTAGAGTACTTAAAGTGTCCTTAAGGGTTTGTTTCTCTTTCTTTGTTTGTTTGTGTGTATGTATATGTTTTTAGATTTTGTTTTGTTTTCTCTGAGCATGTGTCTTAGGGTTTTATTGTCAGAAAGAGACACAATGACCACAGCAGCTCTTATTTTGAAAGAATAAACATTTAATTGGGACTGTCTTACAGTTCAGAGGTTTAGTCCATTGTCATCATGGTGGAGAGCATGGTGGCACACATGCAGACATGGTGCTGGAGAGGAACTAAGAAGCTGAGAGTTCTGCATTTAAATCGAGAGAGAGAGAGAGAGAGAGAGAGAGAGAGAGAGAGAGAGAGAGAGCGAGCCATACTGGGCCTAGCTTGAGCCTTTGAAATTTCAAAGCCTGACCCTAGTGACATGCTTAGTCCAATAAGGCCATGCTTCCTTATATCACCAATCCCTATTAGCTTATGGGGGGGGGGCATTTTCATTCACAGCATCTATAACATTAAAAGTACCTGGTGCCATAACCCACGATATATGTAAAAGCAGAGTGATGGGGGAGACATTGGTCTTGCCCTTAGGCAAGGGTAAAGTGAAATATGGCCAATTTCATGTTGCACATACTCCCACAGGTTAGAGCAGAATGCAAAGCTGACCTTCTTCTCTGAGGAGTGAATCACAGCACCTAGCTGGAAACCTCATAGCCTAAAGGTCCTCTCACATGGCCCTGTCATGGCTGCTGTTTCTAGTGACAGTCCCCAGAGGTGCTGCTTTCATCTGTCCTCTTAGTTCTTGTTCCCATAGGTATACCAGCTGGCAGGGAAGGTTCCAAACAGTGACAGCTTCAAAGCGTAGCTGCGACTGTAGTCTCCTGCAGGATGTTTCAGTGGGCATCCCATACGAGTATACCCAGCTGCTTGGCATTGTTCTCCCAGTCCCGCTTCTATTTCCTTTTCTTTTCCTTTTTCTTTTTGCCTTGACGTGGCCAATGCCTCAGCCAAATTCCACCTAACTGAGATTGGTTCTTTGAAGATACCTATCCTATTGCTGGTCCTAAATAAGTCCTATTGCTAGCAGAAATAAGGACTTAATGGTTTCTCCAAGCTTCTCCAGACAACAGTGATGTTGATAATGGGAATAAAGGTATGGATGCCATCACTGATATTGCCTAGTGACGAATGACCCTCTGCCCTATTGGCTTTCCTCTATCAACTACAGAAAAGGGATATCATTACTATCCCATTTTACAGATGAGTAAGCCAAGAAAGAAATCTTACCTCTCAACATTTTTAGTTTCTGTCTTCTAATAGGGAAGGACTATAAAGCCAACCCCAAATAGAAAGGTGCTTGTCCATTTAGCATCCTATGATGGACTAAACATATTGATGACCTGAGTTGTCCAGATGACTGGAAACCACCATCCATATTTCGGACAAAACACACTCTCTGCATAGTGTGCTGTCCTTGGACTAGCAGTGGATGTGTTTTATTGGCACTGGGTTGAAGGTTAAAGGCTGAGGCCAGTTAAAAGAGGGAAGGATAACACTGAGACAGGAGGAAGACAAGTTCAGGTTTAGCTTCTCACCCACTCTGGTAAAACTGTTCTGAAATAGTGGCTTACTTTCTGTGTTCTTATTTGGACCTGAGCTGGTAACAGGCACAGTGTTGGCATTATTTTTCTTGGAAAAAAATATTCAGTGCCTATGAAAAGATGGTAAGCAATGACTCCGGTCGGTTTCTTCCCTGGGATTCAGAAACAGCAACACTTGAATTTGCCACGGGCCGCTTCTGCAGGATTTCATTTGTTCCTTCTAAAGACCTAATGAGGTTGATTCTACTGTTGTTACCCATGCAGCAACTTGTGTAATCTTTGAAACTAATATCTTCACTATTGAAATGTAAATCAAGTCTCTTGATGGGGAACATGTGAGATAAATGGACTTTGATGTTTTAATTTTATATTTTCTTTGATAAAATATAATATGCTATGATTTAGGTTGGATAATTTTCTTAATGGAAGGGCATCGCCACTTAGTAATTACCTGCCACGAGCTACTTCATGTAGATTCTTATTTTTATCAATCATATGATTCACTGTGAACATTGTCTAGGATGCTTTTTCACAGGTGCCCAATTCTTTGCCTAAAATACCTTGGGAAGAGAATGTGGAGCAGTGTTATAAGATGAAAGAAATAAAAACAAGTTATAAGGAGACATCAAATGAATACAGAGGTTAACATGGAGATGGGCCTTAACAAGCTATTGCCTTGGCCAGGATAGAAATCGATCATTGTCAAAGGCAATGATCCAGAAATGGACCACTTATAGACCTTGCAAACAAATCTTGCTGTTTATATGATTAGTAAGCAATAAAATATTTTCCTATAACAAGCAGGATTTGCTTCTCTGCCTCTATCAGATTTGCTGTTGTTTACTAACGTGTTTCAAACAGGGGTTGGGGGAAATGAGTCCTGAAAGAAGGAATCAGTCATGATCAATACAGCTTCTGTCCCTGAACTACCTATGGCTTCTGCTTTCTCCCTGTTTTAAGAAGTAAGTGGAGTGGAACCAAAATGACGCAAAAGCTAATACAAAGCCAAGAGTCTTCAGAGATGGAGTCTGCACGTGGACGCTTAGTTCTGGAACAACAAATAGAGTTTATTGTCTTTAACTGAAAGGAAGGGTTTCTGAGAAAACAATAATAGCAAACACTGAACACATCAGAAACCATTCTGTGCTTGTTTTGACAGCCTCTGCTACTGTGCCCAGACTGGCCAACTCAATTATCTTTCGCTTGCAGTGACATTGAGCTCAATGCTTGTATACGTACACACATATCAGTCTATGGACATGCTTATGTATGTCTGTGTTTATACATACACACATATCAGTCTACAGATGGGCTGTATGTATGTCTGTGTTTACACATACACATATATCAGTCTATGGACATGCTTATGTATGTCTGTGCTTATACATACACACATATCAGTCAATGGACGTGCTGTACGTATGTCTGTGTTTACACATACACACATATCAATCTATGGACATGCTTATGTATGTCTGTGCTTATACATACACACATGTCAGTCTACAGATGGGCTGTATGTATGTCTGTGTTTACACATACACATATATCAGTCTATGGACATGCTTATGTATGTCTGCATTTATACATACACACATATCAGTCTACAGATTGGCTGTATGTATGTCTGTGTTTACACATACACACATATCAGTCTATGGACATGCTTATGTATGTCTGTGTTTATATATACACACATATCAGTCTACAGATGGGCTGTATGTATGTCTGTGTTTACACATACACATATATCAGTCTATGGACATGCTTATGTATGTCTGCGTTTATGCATACACACGTATCAGTCTACAGACGTGCTGTATATATGTCTGCATGTATACGTACACACATATCAGTCTATGGACATACTGTATGTATGTCTGCATGTATATGTACACATATATCAGTCTATAGACATGCTGTATGTATATCTGAATTTATGTAAAACAACACTGATTATTTTTTCTACATGAATAAATTCATACAATAAGTTTATTTTTTCTACCTGAATAAACACATGCAATAAGTTTTGGGTAAACTAGATTATGATGTGTGTGAAGTTAATCCCAGAGTCACTGTGACAAAGTACTAACGTGTACCTCTTATGTACAGCATATGTCCATCACAGTTTCTAGGCTGGCAGCGTAACCTTCATTGGGAGTATCACCTATTTTATCACAAACGTGATTATAACAAGCCTCATAGTACGTTGAAGAACTTCTTTCCACCTGCACCAATTCTTTCCATATCATCATCATAGGTCAACATTAGCACAGAATACATATCAATAATAATGTACTGTGCTGTATACAGCATGTTTCACAGATGCACAAAGTTTGACTTTTGTATCTGCAAGGACAATATTGGTGGGTGTTAAGTTCATCAATATGCCAGTGGCAGCCCTCACAAATAGATTCATAAAGTCTTAATATTCAAATGGAAGCACAAAATATACTAATTAACCAAAGTGATTGTGAAGAGAGAGCAATACCTTTAGGTGGTAAAATACCCAATTCCAAATCACACTGCACATCCTGGCACTGGCTTCCAGCTAGACACAAGCACCACAGGTGGATCTAGAAGTGAAACTGGTTCAACAGCTCTCCGACGTCAATGTGTGCCAAAACATGGGTTGGAAAAAGGACACCGTCTTTAACAAAGGGTGATGGGAAAACCCCATGATAACACATAGAAAAATGAAGCAAAGTCCTTCTCACCCTCAACAAGAGCCATCTCAAGATCCACTAGACACTCAGTATAAGACCTGGAACTTGGAATCCACTTGAAGCAAACATGAGGCAGCCATTTCTGACATCAATATCAGCAGCTACCTCCTGACCAGCTCCAGTAACTCAGAACATAATAACAAGAATTGAGCAACTGGATTGAATCAAATTAATAAGTTTCTTTTTGGCAGAGATAGTGGTCACCACAGTGAAGAGACAGACTACAAAATGAATGAAGTGCTCTCCAGCAAGTTGTTGACCAGGAAGTAATATTCAGATCACATAAAGAGCACAAAGGATTAGACACAGAATAATAAAAAATCTAACCAATCAAGGTACATGTGAATTAAACAAAGAGGTCTCCAAAGAAGTACAAAAAATCAATAAGTAGGTGAAAAAATTCTCAACATCCTTGGTCATAATGGAAATGCGAATTAGACATGACCTGCGATTCCATCTCACCCCAGCTCAGTCACTTAACGTTAATAAAAGAACAGTGACCAATGATAGTGATGATGTCTGATGTTAGGGCAGAAAAGAACCCTGATACTGGAGGTCGGTATGCAAATCAGCAAGGATGGACATCAGAGTGGGGAGTCCTCACCAAAAACAAGTAGAAGCTAAGATATATAGTACCTGTTTGGTTTGGAGTATTAACCTCCACAAACCTCAATTTCCTTATTGATTTAAAAGGTAAATAAACTGATAGAGTCTTCCCTGGAAAGTTTCAAAGATTTATAGGGATATTTGAGAGCTATATGGCAGAACGTGGAAAAATGCTGAGCCTTATTTTAAACATAAAATTGCTTTTTTTCAGATAGCTAGTTTATAATTCATATAAATATACTTACTTTCAGGAATCAGAAATAAAAATGTGGTCTTGTGTGCCAGAATTTTTTTTGGGGGTGGGGGAAGCTACCAACCAGTTCCCAAATCATGACAGAGTCTACTTATTAGTTGTTACTTCTCATGACTTAGCCTAACTTAGGCTTGTTTCTGGCTAGCTCTTTTAATTTTAACTTAAATTAACTTGTTTCTCTTTGTCTACTATTCGTCTTGGAGCTTTTTGCTTTTTTTCCTCTTGTATATCTTATTTTCTGGCTGGCTGGCATCTGCCTGGCTTCCTGCCACAGCTGCATTCCTCTTTGTCTCCTTTCTTCTCATCTCTCACCTTCTTCCTTCTTTTCCAGGCTAGATTTCTCCCCCTACTTATTCTCTCTGCCCGGCAGCCCTGCTTATCCTTCTCTTGCCTAGCTATTGGGCATTCAGCTTTTTATTAGACCAATTAGGTGCCTTAGGCAGGCAAGGTGAAACAAATGTAAGACATCATTTCATTACATAATTAAATACACATCCTTACTTCATTAAAAGTGCAGCATAAAGAAATGCAACAATGCAACACACCTTTACACAGTTAAGGTAATATTCCTCAGCAGAAATAAATGTAGCTGGTCTTTACATAGTTAAATATTCCACCACAGTCTTTGCCATTCTTCCTAAGTGAAAACAGAAGTCTTCAAAAGTAGAAGATATTAAAAACAGTCTTGTACAGTGATTGATTATATGGGAAAGAAGTAAATAGCCAGACAGAGGTATTCTGAATGATGAGAAGAAGACCTACCTCATCTTTTTTTGCTTGGGAATGTTGGCATCTTGATTTTTGTGAGAGTTCATTGTTGTAGGAGCCTGCTTGTTCATTCCCAGCTGCCCAAACTTGAAATAATCACACAGAAGCTGAATTAATTAAATCACTGCTTGGCCTGTTAGCTCTATCTTTTTATTGGCTCTCTCTGACATCTTAATTTAGCCCATTTTTAGTATTCTTTGTATCGCCACATGGCTGTGGTTTACCAGCAAGATTCTGTCTGACATCTGTCTCTGGTGGGACTACATGGCTTCTCCTGACTCCCCTTCTTTCTCCCAGCATTCAGTTTAGTTTTCACCACCTACCTCTATTCTGCCCTGTGCAGGCTCAAGACAAATTCTTTATTCATTAACCAATAAAAGCAACACATACAGAAGGACTTCCCACACCAGTTGATGGCCATCTCCCACCTCTCTGAGTGAAGTTCTGGGAATCGCTCTTGCATTAAATAACTTTCTAGAGTCATTCTTCCACTGAAAGAACTTCCTACTGTGTTTTAATTTAGCAGTTTGCTTTACCCTAACTTTTGATGAAGTAAATTTCACAGTCTAGGATGGATCTTAAGATATTAAATATTAGAAATTTGGGAATCATTGGGAAACTATGCCCTCAGTATGCTGGTGATAGTACGATAAGGAAACAGCTCGAAAGTGAGTATTTAAGGAAAACAGAGGAAAAGGGTAAAACCTGTCTGTCTTTTCTGAATTGCAAATATGAAAGGGATGACTTGAATAAATTAGCTTAATATTTTAATTTTCACATGAACATTCATGCATTTTTCTACAGATTTTAAAATCTACATATTTTACACTTAGAGAGAAAGAGTCAACATTGGAGGTTCTCTCTGCCAGGAACTTGGAAATTTTTGTATCTCCCCTCATTTGTTCATTCAAGTAAACCCATGAGATGAAAAGCCAGGATTCTGAGTCACTGTTAGTAGAACATCGATGCTTTAGATTGATTAGAAAAACAGATTTCTATTCAATGAAGTAGTTCACATAATTTGGAAGAAAATAGATACCAATATATAGTTTATTTTAAGCTATTCTCTACAGAGCATGACTGTCCTGCACACCAAACTGGCTTCAGGCTCACAGAGCTCTATCTACCTGCTTCTGCCTCTGAAGTGTTGAGATTAAAGGTATATGACTCCAGACCTGGCTATAAACTTATTTTAATGAAAATTTTAAATGAATATATAAAATTAATGTAGTTTTCTTTCCAAATTCTTCAGGTGACTACAGTTGAATATGTAATTTGTTTGACAAACGTGAAATGTATCCTTGTGATTAAGTAAGTTTATATTTCAGTTATCTATGTTTTGAGAAAAAGACACAATAAAATAGCACCCCTGCTCTTAAGCTGTGTAAATTATTTAGAAATTATTGTGTTTATAGTAAAATCACTAATTTAAATAGTCTTTCATGTTTCACTAAAATTATTTTGGCTGTGCATGTATTTCTTTTAGATACTTTTTCAGGGAAATCGATTCAATCAAGTCTTTCTGACTACAGTCTGGAATCATGATTAAATCTGGACAGTTTTAAATTAAATCCTCTCTAATTTAATCCGTTACTTTATCAAGATTTAATCTGTGTTCAGTCTCTAAATAATAAGTGGCTTCCTGTGCGGAACAGCAATCTTGACTTTGTTACCCACATTCTAGATATTTCTTGGATCCACTTTAAAAGTCAATCAGGCTGAGGATGGAGCTCAGGAGTACAGCAAATGCTAGCATGCACAAGGCTCTCATTTCAGTGTCTAGCAACACACACACCCACACACAAAAATTAACAATAAAATCTCAACTTAAGAAGTAAAATATAATCAACTGTCATTAGCCAAGTTCACATTCTTTATCTTGTGCTTCCAGGCATCTTTTCTTGGATAAGTGTTTTGAATTTTGTCCTTGTATGCTGCAAAAGTCTAAGCTAGGAATTATTCCAAATGAGTAAAATTTCACGACTAATTATTTAGAAAAATAAAACAACAATTAATGGAAAAAGAGACCATGAATTTGAAAGAGAGCAAGGACAGTTGTGTGGGAGGAAACAAAGGGGCAAGTGTGATTATATTATAATTGCAAAAATAAAGTAATAATAAAATGTTGGGCATAATCATACAATTTATTTTAAAGTCAGGAGTACATAGCTTAAAAAAAACTATGAAACAGGATTCTATGTTTCACTTTAAAATGTCTAAATCCAAGGCTATGTAATAGAAACGTGGTGTGGGCTATACATGTTGTTTAAAGTTTTCATGTAGGGCTATCACAGTGATGACTCAGAGAGGAAAGACACCACCATGCCAGATGACTTCAATTCCTAGAACCCGCGTCGTCAAAGGGTAGAACCAGTGTCCATGTTCCTATGTTGTCCTCTGAGCTCCACATATGTGTTGTGGAACATGAGCCATGCCTCCGTGGAAATGAATGAATTTAATAAAAAAAATAGAAAATAAAAAAAAATTCTGTTTGCAACACCAAAGAACAGGTAGGCAAAATTATTTTGAATATTACCCTTTTTGACCCAAAGTAATAAACATCATTCCAATTTATAAGCAATATTGAAAAAACATTGCTGTAATATTTACTGCTTTTTATTAGCTCCAAAAATGAATACATACATTCCACTTAAAACATATCTCAGCTAAATTATAATCTAGCTCCTCCATTGTGCTGCCCTTTCTATGTGTTCAGGAGACACCAATATGGCAGCCAAGTTCTGAACAATAATTGTTTGGAGGAAGTTCCCTTGCGGTTCTACCTTTGATCAGAGAGAATTTCCATTCTGTGGCTGGAGTTGGTGTTCAGAAGTCATCATAACATGATTGATGATGTCTCATACTTCAATTAATATCCAGATAAAAGCTCCATGTTCAGTTCATATTAATTATTTTTAGATAGAATGCAATAATCTATATTAAGAATTACCTTTCATCTGTTACTTCCCAATTTAAATGGTATAATGTTTTAAAAAGAAAACAATGAAAGCTAAACTCAGAAATTTCATGCTTTTTGTCTTCCAACTAAGCAGAAATTACCAGTTAGGTATAGCTAAAATTATTGCATAAAATAGTTATATTCATTGAGGTGGAATATGTTATGATACTTTATTTTCCCTACTGCTACCTCCATTAATTAATTACACTTTAATAATTTAGGCCTATGATTTATTCACTTCTTTTATTTCCAAAATCTATCCTATTTCAATACTTTCTCTTAATATAAAAGATATCCATAAAATTCTGTGTTTATAGCTTAAAATGTAACATGGCTGGACATCACATCCGTGAGTGTGTGTGTGTGTGTGTGTGTGTGTGTGTGTTTGTTTGTATGTGGTTCTTGTATGTGTGTCCACAAGTGAGTATGGGAACACACATGTTGATGCAGAGGAGGTAGACATCTATACTCCCTGTCACTCTCTACCTTGTGTGTTGAGACAGGGTAGCTCAAAGAAACTGCAGCTCACTGATGGACTGCCCTGGCTGGCCACCATCCTCCCTGGGTACCCCTGGCTCTGCCTCCCTGGTACTGGGTACACAGCTGTGTGCTGACTCTGTGTGTGTGTGTGTGTGTGTGTGTGTGTGTGTGTGTGTGTGTGAGGGGGTAATCCAAACACTGGGCTTCATGCCTCTTCACCCTCTGAGCCATCTCCACAGTCTCAACGCATTTTGGAGCTCTACTTCAGTGAGGAAGATTTAGTAAAATACTTTTGTATGTTAATAGCTCAGGAAAAGCCAACCCTTCTAATTATATGAATCTAAACTAGCCTAGGGGTAGACCTAGGAATTAATCTGAGACCTTGTACAGTTCTTTCACTATAATGAAAATCACATTGGATATGTTTTATACTAACATGAGAAACATTACATTAAAACATTATTTAATGCTTTGTTTAGCCATGGAAAGATGATAATTTCCTATATTGTTTATTTTTTGAACCTTCAGGCATCCCCTAAACATGTCTGCCTTATTCTTTTGTATGCCTTTCTTTATGCTTGGTTGTTTTGGTTTTTCATTACAGCTGTGGATTTCTCTAGGACAGAGTATCTTTGGTGAACAGCGCCTGTCAAAGATTCAGTTTGTTTTCTGTAATTTTGCTTCATCACACGTTGTCAGTCACAATTGGGGCTCCTAGGTTGCAACTGGTACAGAGAGGGTTTTCTTTGCTTGTTCTAATCCCAAGACTCAACGGATAACTCTACTGTGAAAACTAAGCATGCTTCATCTTCCCTCCACATCTCAGGAGAGGACAGGAGAGCATCCATACCCCTTGGGCTTTGGCAAACTGCTGCTGGTTTCCCCATTCTGATGCCACCGTCCTTGAGGATGTTCCCTCTCCTCAGACATTTTTTACTACAATGCACAAATTTCATTCTCTGGTACCATTATATAGATTAACCCCTGAAACTTTCCATCACCCAGAAGTCTTGAATTTCAGAACATTAAAGGAATGTTGTTTCTGAGTGACTCCTAAATTGCAGTTTTGGATGTAAGAGGTAGATTTAATATCCACAGGAAAGAATAATAGGAGAGAATAATGCTGGAAAGTTTGGGGAAAGCCTGAAGGTTGAAAAAAAAATGAATGCAGAAAATTAACAATCTTCCATAGCTATATAAAGGATTAAATAATATTTTAACCTAATGTTTTTCAAGTAAGTGTGAAACATATCAAATGCAATTTTTATTATAGTGAAGGAACTATTCAATAATTTTTATATTAAAAAAGCACTGATATATAAATCCTTAAAACTAATAATTTTATTCTTTTCTTATCCACGTTAAAAGACATTTTAAGTCTGAAGGAATATATTGTAAGTTGGTTGCATTAGGCATTTGGGGACCTATGATTAATTAATGTATTTATTCAACTCACACAGGAAACTTTGCTCTCACATCACCTGTGTGTAGATTCCCTGATACAGATGTTAGAATGTAGGTGGAGATTGCTTGTTTGCTTCCTGGCTGCCCAGACCCAAATAATCACACAGAAACTATATTAACTACAATACTATTTGGCCAATAGCTTAAGCGTATTCCTAGCTAGCTCTTACATCTTGGATTAACCCATTTCTATTATCTATGTATGGCACAAGGCTGTGGCCTACTGGTAAGGTCCCTCCAGTATCTGTCTCCTTCAGCAGCTACATGGCATCTCTCTGACTCCGCCTAGTCTCTCTCAATATGTCTCTTCCAGCTTGGCTATATTCTGCCCTGCTATAGGCTTTAAGAGCTTCTTTATTAAACAGTGGTAGTAAAACACATTTATAGCATATAGAGTGAAATCCCACATCATTAAGGCTAGAAATTAACTTAGAATTAGGTTTTAAAAACCATTACAATTTCGTTTTCAGTAGAGAAACTAAGGCTCAATAAACCAAATTAAAAATATTCAGCCAGATGCATAGTGAGAATAGTTATTATTAATATTAACTAAAAAGTTAGAAAAATACAAGTATCTACCAATAAGAATAGATAATTTAGATTTTATAACAAAATAATAGGACATTACTTTATAATATAGAGAAAATGATACGTTGATACTAACCATAGGTATTTATGTCTATATTTTTGATAAATGAACAGCATATTGCAAAATTCTATTTTAGGAATTTTTAGACTATATCTAACTAATATAACTCATAGAAATAATACTAGAGATCACCTATCAGGTTGAGAAATTTATTGTAAGAGAAATGGAGGAACTTCATGGAACAAGAGACTTGATCTGTACCTTAATGTAAGTGTTGATTGTGAGTTTATAATTAAGTAACCATAGTCCAGTTTTTTTCACTTTGTATCTTCATTGTGTTCTGTGTATCTTGAGAATGCAATGTAGACATTAATATTCATTTTATATGTATTTTCAGAATAGAATAGAAGGTAGATATTTTCAAGAATTCCATAACAAATGACACCATTAGTAAGACAAATGGGGAAAGATAAAAAGCACTGCAAAAATGGATGAATTTAAAGTGTTTTGTAGCTTCATCTTATGTAGAAGAGTGAAGGGATACTGATGCTTTGTCTATCATCAGCAACAACTGGGGCTAAGAAGAAGCAATGCTTCCATGATAAATCTGCATTTGATGGCTGAAAGACACTTAAGGAAATACTCAGCGTCCTTAGCCATCAGAGAACTCTGAACAACTCTGAGATTCCATTTTACACCTGTAAGAATTGCCAAAATCAAAAACACTGATACAACTTATGCTGGAGAGGATGTGGGGTAAAGGGAACACTCCTCCATTTCTGCTGAGTACAGCCCCTTTGGATATCAGTGTGGCAATTTCTTAGAAAATTAGAAAACAACCTTCCTCAAGACCCAGCAATACCACTTTTGGGTACATATCCAAAGGGTGCTCAATCATAGAACAAGGACATGTGCTCAACTATGTTCATAGCAACTTTGCTTGTCATAGTCAGAACCTGAAAATAACCTAAAATGCCCTTTGACCAAAGCATGGATAAGGAAAATGTGGTACATTTACATAATGGAGTACTACACAGAGGAAAAAATAGTGATTTGTGGGCAAATTGATGGTAGAAAACATCGTATTGAGTGAGGTGACCCAGACCCAAAAAGACAAATATAATATGTACTCACTCGTAAGTGACTTTTAGACATAAAGCAAAGAAAAACCAGTCCACAATTCACAATCCCAGAAAACCTAGACAACAAAGAGGACCCTAAGAAAGACATACATGGATCTAATCTTCTGGGAAGTAGACAAAATCTCCTGAGTAAATTGGTAGCATGGGGACCATGGGAGAAAGTAGAAGGGGAGGGGAGAAGATGGGGGGATCAGAGATAAATATATAGCTCAATAAAATTAATTAAAAAATTAAGAAAATCTGCATTTGATCTTTTTGGTTTTAATTGACACACATTTCATTATACATATAAATGGTTTTCAGTCCAAAATTTCACTATTTTCATAAAGTATGCAGACCAAATCTACCCTCTCATCATTTATCCTCCAACCATGCCATTTAGCTAAGTTTTGTTTATATTTCATCTTGCATGTATGCGACACAGCATGCATTTCTCTGTCTGCTTTATTTTTCATAGCGTTCTCTAGACCCATCCATCTTATGGTCAGTAGCAAGATTTCACTGTATATTGATAAATAATACATGATGTAGTATTATTATATATACACCATATTTCCTTTGCCCATTCTTCACTTGGCCTGGTTGATTCCATATCTTCACTATTGTGAATACTGTCATATAGAAATGAAAATTCTGGTATAATTTTTGTATGCTAATTTCATTTTATTTTGCATAAATGCAAAGTCAGATATGTGGATAAGTCATTTGATTGAGCAAAAGTTGGAGGACTGCCCACATTGTTCCTGATACTATTTGTATTAATATATTATCTTCTCACTAGGATGTGTATATAAGGGTTTCTTCTTTTCCACATCCTGAAAGAATTAGCCATTATGTATTGTCTATGCAACATGTTCTGTACTAGTTATTATAACTGTATTTACTTGATTTCTCATGGCAGTTTTGGTTTTTTTATGATCGATAATGATATTGAGATTTTTCATGTTGTTGATCATTTGCATTCCTTTTTTAAGATTTTTTTTTTTTTTTTTTTTTTTTTTTTTTTTTTTTTTTTTTTTTTTGGCTTGGGCTAGAGAGATTCCTCAGTGATCAAGAACGGTTTTTGTTCAGGCAGAGGACCCAGGTTGTTCTTATCACTGGCATGGTGATTCACAACCATCTGCAACTCCAGTTTCTGGGGTTGCAACAACCTCTTCTGTTGTCTGTGGGCAATGCATGCATTCTGTGCTCATACATACAAGCAGACAAATTAATCTATACACTAAAAATACAATAAATAAATCTGTAAAAGATTGGATTACTTTTTCTGTTAATTTCTGGATTTTTTTTTAAACTATGAGTATCTCTGTTTTTTAGAAGAATATCTAGAAAGCATTTTCTCCTATTCCAAAGGGCTATCTCTTCATTCTGTTTAATGATTTCTTAATTGTGAAGCCTCTTAGTTTTATATCATCCATTTGTCTAATGTTGCCTTTAATTCTTGTTCCTGTGTCAGCGTCTTGAAGTGTTTCTCTGTCTGTCGTTCCTTTTAGAAGCAGAATCTCAGATCTTTGTGTATGTGATTGGTTTGTATTGATGTATTTTTGTACAAGATGAGTGATCATGGTCAAGTTTAAGTACTGTAGATGAATATTCATCTTTCATAGCATTCATTTTAAAGAGACTGCCCTTTCTTTAACATGTATTGGTGGTGTTACAGTCAAGAAGCAACCAGCTACAGATGTGTTGCTGTGTTCTCTGGTAGTTGAGGTACATGTCTGGTTAGAAGGTGTGCATGAAGTATGCTTACTCTAGCTCTGTAAAATGTATCAGTGTTGTTCCCTCTCTTCGGGATTCCTGGAGCTCTTTGGAATATCATTGGTATTGTGGTTGGTGTTATAAATCGCTTTGAGTAATGTATACATTTTAATATCAGTTCTTCCTAATTATAAACATTGAGATGATTTCCAATTTATGGGTCTTCAATGTTTTTATCAAAGATTTGTAAGTTTGGTTATTTGTAAAAGTCTTACATCTTTTTTTTTCAAATTTATTCTTAAGCGATTTTATAATTATTGTGAATATAACCTCTCGTAAGTTTTTATGTGTATTCTCATTATTCTTGTATGGAAATTTTACTTATTTTATGCTGATATAGTAACCTACACGTTATTATTTTTTATTAACTCTAATTATTTTTTAGTCTTCTAATTAAATCTTGGTTTTTCTGTCTATAATGTTCTATCATCTACAAGCTGGGATCATTTAGCGTTCTCCTTTCCTGTTTGTCTTTCATGCCTTTCTCTTCCTTGCTCTGTCTAAGCTTTACTTTAAATCTCAGCATAGTTTTCCGATTCGAGAACCATCTGTGATGTGCCTTAAGAAACAAGGAGAATTGTTTGCAGGAAAGCATGAACATGCTCAGTCATGCTTTTCTGTAGACCTTGTCCACTGATGAGTATTCTGTTAGGGACACATAATATTTTGATTAAAACTTTTTCTCATAACTTTTCAGATAACATAACATGCACAATGCATGCACATGCACACACACACACACACACACACACACACAGTGAAATAAAATAAAGTAAAAAAACACCACTATTTTTTAGCATGCTAACTCATCCTTTGCCAGCTTTTTCTTCTCCACCACAGCTGCCATCATTTTCTGGTTTGCAGACTGTCTCTTTCTCTTTGCACTCTGAGCCTGTTCACATATACTCCCTCTAAAAAGCAAGTACTAGCTTGGCAAACCCAAGAAACCAAGGGCTAAGAATCTCTTCCTTCTTTGTGTTTTGGCAGACCCCTCCCTTGTTGACTGTTTTCTGTTTAGATGAAAACTCCACGAAGGGAACTATACATGGATATCTATTTACCAAAAAGCTTTTGCATGCTTCTCTGTTGAATAATGCCTCAAGCTTATTGTTTTTATTTTAAAGCCATAATTCACTCTCTTATAAAAACTACTCAGCACAAAAGACCTATAAAAGAAAATTGAAGGTCACTTAAATGGGTACCTATAGATAGGAAAAATAAGTATCCAATATTTAATTACTTATTTGCTTATTATATATAAATTGTTGGCAGTAAAAGACAAATTTTTCTTAGCTTGACTTGAAATATGACTTGCATTGAACTAAGCTGACTGTAGGAAGTGAATGATATATGTTGACGTGGGCTCTTAACAAGAAAAAGTTATTCAAATCACTTATTAACAGATGCAATTTGTATTTCCCATGAAAATCTCTGTCTTCTGTCAATAAGTTTGCTTTGCTCATTAAATTCATGTAAGTGCACTCATGTGATCCAAAGACATTCTCTATTAGATTCCTTCCTGAAACCCACTGTCGCTGTCAGCAAGAAATTCAATCTACTTAATTGAAAAATAAATGATGAGTTTTCTAGGGAAGTAAATTTTGAAAACTTAGAGCAAGTGTGCTGTTCAAGAAGAATATATTTAATAAAAATATTTGGCTATGGACCTCATTCAGAAAAGTATTTGCAGAAATGTCTTTTCTTCACTTCACATCCATGAGTGAAATTTAAATTTTATACCAAACAAAACATTTGCAGAAAAAGACAATCAAATCTGCAACAACCATAGCAAACCACCACTGAAGAGCCTATATACAAACCTTTAACTGTATCTGTGTGTGTGTGAGAGAGAGGCATATATGTTGCAAGGCATATGTGTATATGTATTTTCTTATGTACATAAGTACATATGGTATATGAATACACATATAACTAATACATATATATTTGTATATATAACATACACTATATGTACATAGATAATATAGTTAATTAGATTCTAGAAGCTGTTTCTCAACTAAACTGTAGCAATGCCACAGTAAACTGACTGAGGAGAATGCTTTACTATCTGTTCATTTGATTTACTGCCTTTATTTGATTTATTCTCTTTATTTGGTTTATTTGGTGAGTAAATAAGTGAGTAACCATTGGTATTTTTCCTTGTGCTTCTCATTTTTTTTTCAGAAAAGTATATCCTGAACTCCTTCCCATTAGGCTGATTGTGTTCTTAGAATCAAGAGGGTGGGACCGTACGTGTAGGTGGGTACAAACTGATCATTCTCTGTTATAGGATTTTGTAGCATTTTCCTATCTTTCATTGTATTTATGAAACCTGATCTTTACCTGTTTGGGAGCCTCATACTTGAGTTTAACTTTTTGTGAGACTAATCTGTCATTCTCTTGCCTGGCACAATCGCGGGTGTCCTTAGCTCTGTATGGGTTGGATCTAAGGCCGCTGTACTTAGATGATCAACTTGCAGACATAGCCCCAGCCAGTCCACTGCCTCCATGAACGTCTGCCCTCTCCCTATCTTTCTGTGATTGTCAAGTGAATTGAGTATTGTTTCTCCATCGCCCTTGTGCCATATAATGATCAGCCTTTTCTATCTGCCTAATCGGTTCTCCCTTGTTGTTCTGTCCATTCTACCTCCACCACCCTCTGCACCTTCTGTTTGTCCTCTTGGTACTGTTATTACTCTGAGTTATCCTTTCTAATGCCCATTTTAAACAGTAACCCAGTTTGTCCTCTGACAAACCCATCGTGGTTTCAATACATCCTAATTACACTCTTTTAGCCTCCTTCTCTGCCCACCCTCCTTCTTACAAGTCCCTTTCCCACATTCATGTCCTTTTGTTTTGTGATCTTGTGTCTATGTGACTGTAGGTTTGAAACTATCCATTGGAAGCTGGTGTACTTGCCAGTAGGTACACAATGGCTCCTCATCTCCAAATATATATGTTTATATTCATATATATATTCATGAATTCAGCAGGGTGAGGACCCCATGAGTCCTCACACCATCCCTGACTGACTGTCGACAGATGGAGTTTTGAGTAGACCCACAGTCAACTGCAGCTGTGATGCATGGGTGTAATGACTGTATTGTTCCCAGAAGGTAGCATCTTGCAGCCTCTCTCCATGTCTCTGGATCCTGCATATTCTTTATTGATGTCTCCTGAGCCCTAGAGTGAGTGCTATGAGGGTCATGTTTACGGGAGAGCAATCAACATTGACTCATTGCCATCACCTCCAGAAGAAAGTATAAGTCCACTTGTTTAAAGGTCACTGGTTGACTTACAAGAGGGAAGAGAGACTGTCTTGCTTTGTGTGGGGGTACTGATGTTTTATTTCATTTTAAAAAAGAAAACAAATTGTCTTTTTTCATTTATATACCAATCCCAGTTCCTACTCCCTCCCCTCCACCTGCCCCCACTCCACCCCCATCCACTCCTCAGAGAGGGTAAGGCACATTGCTTTGGGAAAGGCCTAAGGCCCTCCCTACTATATCTAGGCTGAGCAAGGTATCCATCCAAAAAGAATAGGTTCCCAAAAAACATGACAAACAGTAGAGATAAATCCTTGTTACTAATGTCTTAAAGGGTGGATTTTATGGTATCTCAGACTCAGAAAGACAAATATAATATGAGTTCACTCATAAATAGGTTTTAGACATAAAGCAAAGAAAAACCAGTCTACAGGTCACAACCCCAGAGAAACTAGACAACAAAGAGGACCCTAAGAGAGACATACATGGTCTACATAGGAAGGTGAAAAAGACAAGATCTCCTGAGTAAACTGGAAGTGTGAGGGTCACAGGAAAGGGTAGAAGGGGACAGGGGAAGAAATTAGTTGAGTGAAATAAATAACAAGCAAGAAAGAGTGGATTTCATGTAACTTCCGCATATTTATAAACTAAATCTAGCCTGACAGCCAGCTTTTTGATGTAGTTTTCTTACTCCCTGTGCATAAATCAGAATGATAATGTTATGAAACATCATCCCTACTAAATCAAGATAAACAGCTGAACCCAGTCCTAGCTCAGTTTGGAGCAGCTTATCTTTCAGTAGAGGATTATTGTAGGAGGAATAGGAGCGAGCATAGGAGAACAGTTGGTGTAGTGCCAGGGATGTCTTCCAGGCAGACCCAGCCGAACAAGTATTGCTTTTCCTATCCACGATTGCTTCCTATGTCACATGGAAATTCCCTGCCAACTATGCACACATTCATATATCTAGTTCTTTTAATCACATGGTATTATCCCAGCATAGGAAAAACCCACAAAGGCCCTTGCCTTTGTGAGACTTACATTTGTGCATTACTTTTAATACTACAGTGAACTCTCTTTAACATTATTGTTTTAATTAAAATATTATTACATCACATCCTTTGTTCTTTTTCTTCCCTTGAACTCTTTCTATTATTTCCCCTACTCTTTTGCAAATTAGTGCCCTCATTTATACATACATACATACATATATATATATATATATATGCACAAATATAAACATGATACCTTGAATCTGTTTTTCTTGCTTGTATTTATATGATTTCAGGGCTGCCCACTTTTTATTGGATGATGATCAGTTAAGGCCTCGCCCCTGCCAGAGACAGATTCTCTCTCAGCTGTTATTAGTCAGCCGCAGTTCTTTGTACAGTGAATCTTCACATTTAAGAAAAATAATAATTCTTTGAAAAATCTACCTTCATTTTTGTTCATCACTACAGCATATCCCTTCCTCATTTAAAACACATCCCGAGAAATCAAGATCTACAGAGCCTTATAGGTTGAAGATGTATTAGCTATCCATTACTATGTAATACATTTAGACAGTGTAACACCTTAAAAGAACGATACCTGTTTCTCCTGTGCTACAATCTACTATGTTTGTGTCCTCCCCTCCCAGTACATCTGATGGAAACCCCACAGTGATGACAATAGGATGTGGGGATTTTGGAAGTTATTACATCACAAGGACTTTACATGTCAGGATTAATGCCCTTGTGAAAGAAGTTGGATGGAGACATGTCCGTTCCATAGGTGAGGACACAGGAAAGTGCTTTTCTATCAGCCAGCAAGTGCACCTTCATCAGACATCAGATCTGCTAGGGCCTTCATCTTGGACATCTG
Organism: Microtus oregoni; assembly: GCF_018167655.1. Taxonomy (NCBI): domain Eukaryota; kingdom Metazoa; phylum Chordata; class Mammalia; order Rodentia; family Cricetidae; genus Microtus; species Microtus oregoni. The sequence goes on along the minus strand of NW_024543829.1, from coordinate 6,664,538 downwards.
TAGTTTCAAGACTGAGAGAAAGAAATTTCTGTTTTTATAAACTACTGGGTTTTTTGATGGTGTTGTGTAAGAGGCAGAGTCCAGATAGTTGAAGATGGCCTCTCACATGGTTTCTGTAGGTCAGAATACTAGAAGTAGCTTGATTTGGATGCTTTTAACGCAAAGTTCCTCGCAAGATGTAGTTCATTTGCCAGTCAGGACTGCAGTTGTACCGGCACTGGTGGCGGGATGTCTTCTAGGATGCTTTATTTGCACGGTGCTGGTGGGTGGCCAAGGGCCTTAGTTCTTTCCCATCTGCTGCTCTCCGTGTTTCAGCTTGGCTCTCACAAGTGTGATTCATCCAATAAAAGAGGGCAGAGCTGAATGTCATCTATAACCTGGCTTATGATGTCTCATTCTTTATTTTGTCTGAGAATAGTTAGCTCTATTCATTGTGGGAGAGGAAGCACAGCGGGGACATCAATTACCATAGTTTTGAAAGTCATAAAATTAGTCAACCCATTAACCTATATGTTTCATGATATATGATGAGGTCACTTGTCAGCTGACCCAGGCATCTTATATGGGCCCAATTTAAAGCTATTTTTCAGTGGAGAACAGGTCCTCACATTATACATGTGCTGCTCTTCTCAATGAATGACATATTACAGCCACACAGGGGTTTCCATCTGACGGGTCAACCCTCTGGCCTGTATAGATAATATTTTGGAAGAATTTTCTTATTAAGAAAATTTGGTTACTGGAAACCTATGGGCAAAAAGACAATCAGAGATCTCTTAGTGATATAAAATTTAGGGAAAGCGGTGGGCAATTTTGCTTCTTTTAATTTCAGTATGTACTTCTGCATTTTCATTCAGTATTGAGGTAGTCACAGTACTAGATGAGATCCTTTTGTGATGGGAGAATCCTGGCCTCCTCTTGCTGAGAAATAGTTGCCATTCCTTCATGCTGTGGAGTCAAGGATCTAACTTGTAGCTTCTTAAATCTTGGAACTGTATACATTATTATTTTTTTGGAGAAAATTGTCATTTCAATTTTAAGTCCACTAGAAGCCAATATAATTAGGGTACAGCATATTCTGTCTTGCAGTAAATTTTAGAAACATGCAAACGAGGCACACTATTCTCCGTGGTCATTTGATTTTCATTTGGTTGCTTTGAATTTAATGAGATTTTCCTAATTTGGTGTCCAGGGGTTGATGCTGCATTTTGCTGTGGAAGGGTTTGATAACAATCCTGGTTATCAATTGTGGGGTACATAATGATGTTTTGTCATGACAAGGAGCCACCCTAATCCAATATAGATTTTTTTTAACTACTGTTAAAACAAAATGAGTCGTTCCAACTATATCACAGCACAGAAATATATTATTTCTATGGCAGGAGTCCATGGCCAAAAAAAAAATGTTATGAATATTTTTCTGGATCTAAAAAAGTGGCTGTAGGTAGGAAGTGTAAGACTCCCTCCCATATGCTGCAGCCCCCAGCACTGCAGGAGCTGAGATTTCAGCTTCTACCTTTACACCCCTGCAATAGGATTCTTCCGAACACTGGAACAATCAGTCATGGCATTGTTTTCTACTAGAAATTAAAAATAGAGTGTCTGGGGCTTTTGTTATTGTTTCGTTTTTGTCGTCCTTCGAGACTCCCAAGAGGATAGTTGCATCCAACAGTGTCCTTAGAATCAGTTTTAAGAGGTCTTATACAGGAAACAAAACTCGATTATCAGCTTTTGGAAATGTTGAAGATATAAAGAAACAGAATTCCTCAGATTATCACAGACCATGTGAGCATCATATGTCACCAAATGGACTATTTTATAATAGTTCAATATTTCAGAGGGCCAATTTTTGTTTATTTAGGAAGTGGCTGTGAGGCCAGTGTCTATAAATTACACCTTTCTGGTTGATGTTCTTGGTAAAGAACGGCCTCTCAAATGAATATCGTAGACCACAGGCAGTCTAATTCTAAAGAGAAGGCAATATTTGATATGTTAATTAGTGATGGAACTGAATATAATATGTGCCAGTTTAAAATTAGGTTTAATTACTGCTATATAGAAGAAACTGAGCACGGTTTGCTCACTGCCAGAGCTGAAGTTAAATGCATAGAGAATTTTAATTCTATGGCATGAACTTCTTCATAGCACACATAGAGTGAATGAACCATTTGAGCTTCCTTGCTGTTGGGCAGCAGGCTAAGAGCTTTGTAGACTGAACCTATAAATGCTGACCGTGGGTGCATACAGAGACTCAAGTGAGCACTCTGAGATTCCATAGTCAGTGCTACACCTAGGGAGGAGCTCAGAACTGGCCTGACTTTGGCTTCACATTAGCTCTTCTGCCTGGTAAATACAGAGGTAGGATGCTAACAACCTGTTGTAGGCCAAGCACTCACCAGAGAAAGACCTCTGATTTAGATGAAAATACTGAGACCTTGCCTGGATTTTTAACAGATAATGATGTTAGTCAGGGCATAACAATGTAGCATCTTACACTTGTCTCTGTGATGGCTTTAACTTTGATGTAAATACTCAGAGTCTGATCCACTTGAAGGACTGGGTTGATGTGAATGACACAGCATGTATACACATGAGCAATTAAAATTTATTTTTATTTTATTTTTAAATGATGAGTGTTTTGTCTGAATGTACGTTTGGGCACCACATGAGTTCCAGGTGACCACAGAATGTCAGTAGAAGGCTCACTGGAACTGAAGGTTATAAATGATTCTGAACCACCACGTGGATGCTAAGAATCAAACCCAGGTTTTCTGTAAAAGAGGCCAATGCTATTAACCACTGAGCCATTTCTATAGGCCCTGGGAAGACTTTTCAATTATATAAAAATGTATCTTGTCAGTGCTGTGGGTTCTTTTTGTGTTTGGTTCGCATTGCAGATTCTCCAGTTGGCTTTACTAGGAAGGCATTCCAGTAAGAAGGGCTTATGGAAAGCTCATATTCTGGGACAAGTCAAATCAATTTTATCTCCCCTCTTTTGCTATTTTAGTTCTATGTTCAATTTCTATTTGTTACTAAATTTAAGTTGATGTAGTATATTTTCAACACCAAGAAAAATGTCTGAGGATTTCTTCAGTTGCACAGTGTTCTCCTAAGTTCATTGAAGATCTGAAGGCTCTGTTAACATTTTGCATCAAATTATTTTTTAATACTAGATTCGAACTCCTACCTAATAGTTTATAAGTATTTATAAATACTATAATTACTTCACAACTGAGACATAATAAATAGTCCCCTTAGAATCAAACAGATGTAGTGGAATCCCAGAATAATGAAGTTGAGCCTACAGTTATAACTCAGTGAGAGTCCTTGCTTTGCCTATGTGAGACCCGCCTTCTAACCCAGCTCCTGTGTGTCAGTAGATCACATCTATAACAGAGAGCATCATCTTCACCTACACTGAACATTGCTCTACTTCCACGTAGGTGTTCAAAGACTGTAATGTGTGCAACTACTTTAAAACTGTGGCATGATTTTTTAAAAAGAATTGTGCTGTACCTGGTAGTATGAATTGGTAATCCCAGCTACTCAGAAAACTAAAGCAGTAGAGTAAAAAAATCAAGGCCTGCCTAGGCTACAGAGTGAACCCAAGCTGTCGGGGCAGTTTACTGAGACCATGTCTCAAAATAAAAGCAAAGACAGAGGTTAAGGATGTAGGTTGTTGGCAGAGTGTTTACATAAAGCATGTCTGAGACTCCAGGTCTAACCCCCCAGTATGATAAAATAAAACAGCAAAGTCATACATTTACTTCACTCATGGCTCTCAACACTGGTGATATAATGTTAAAAAAAAAAAACAACAATAACAAAAAAAAAACTGACCACTAGAGACATGTAGACATCTGATTGGATGGAACTGCGTTGGCATGGTCCTCATCTTTTATCATATAATAGAAAAATAGCTGAGACACTCTGGGTTTGATTCCCAACACTCCTAAGTGAGGCATGGTTGTCTGTGCCTGTAATTAAGGTAGTTGGGAGATAGGCAGGAATATCAGGTGTTTGAGGTAGTCCTTGATTGCAGAAGATTGAGGCCATTTTGGTTTACAGGAAACAACAATTCAAACAAGCAGACAGACAAGAAACCAAAGCTTTTTTCTTTCTCTGTTGGATATAGTCAAACACGGGCTAATAAAAATATTCAGAGAGTTCAGTTTTTCAGGCTGAAATGTCTGCAAAATAATGACATGCGTCGTACTTTGAAGGCTGCACTCAATCTTTATTGAAAAGAATATTCACCAAAGACACGCAGGGCTGTTTGGCCAATCCTGGCTCATTACAGCACTTCATATTCTGCCATCTTTTCTCTCTTGGTTGCTGGAGAATATAACCATTTACTTGCAGTGGTGTTTTAAGTGAAGGAGGATAACTAAACTCCCAGTATTAAATCATAGTCTTCTTTCTTGGTTTCATTTGCATCCCTATAATGGTTCAATGTTGAGCTTCTTCAGTAAAAGCTTAAGAAACAGTGATTAGTTTTCTCTTTCAAAACAGACTAAAATGAATGACTTCAATTTTAAACATGACTGTGGACAGGTTTTTCTTTCTTTTTTTTTAAGTGAAAGATAATCCAAGTATGATCAATAATACAGACTCAATACTTCATTTTGGTGCAAGTGGACAGACATTCTGAGTTTAAGATCTGATTTTTAAGTATTGATCAGTTATAATGAATAAATTTTACATAAATTACAAACAAGCTTAGTTGTGTATTTCCCATTGATTCATGCCCTAGGTGACTTTCTAGCTAGGACACCATCTGAGCAAACAGAGAGGGGCAGGGCAGGGATCGGAATTGGGGGAGGGAGAGGAAAATGATCCTCCCGTCCCCACCACAGTGCTTCCTGATATGCCCTATTTCGAGCAGCTGTGGGGTTCACTGCTGGAGCAGGCTGCCTCAACATCACTGTCTCTTATTGCACATTCTTTCCCTCTATTCCAACAAAAACTTCTAAAAGCGCAACAGTTTCTGTTGTTGCTTAAACATTAAAACTTAGAAAATATTTTTTTTCATTTAGATCAAAATTCCAGTCTTTCACTTGTAAATGAGGACACCAGAAAAAAGAGAGTGAACTGGTTACAAATATAATAAAATTAAATGGGGAGCAATAGGTTAATATATGCCAAAAGGTCATGGGAGATAACCATGACTGCATTACTCCATGGCAGTCCCTCTTGAATAAAGTTTTCATAAAGTATGTAATATATATATATATATATATATATATATATATATATATATACACACACACACACACACACACACACACACACACACACATGATGGAGGAAGGTCATTGGTTAAATAAAAAGAAACTGCTTGGCTCTCATTGGTTAGGAGATAGGTGGGAGGAGTAAACAGAACAAACCTCTGTGAGGAAGAGGAAGTGAGGTCAGACTGACAGCTCTGCTCTCGGGAGCAGACGCCTCTGCAGAGAGACGCCATGCCCCGCTCCCAGGCAGACACACGCGATGAAGCTCCGACCCAGGATGGACAGAGGCTAGAATCTTCCCGGTAAGACCGGTGCTACACAGATGATAAGAAATGGGCTAGTCCAGGTACGAGAGTGAGCCTAGAAGAGGCCAGGTAGAAATGAGCCAAGCAGTGATTAAATGAATACAGTGTCCGTGTAATTATTTCGGGGCAAAAGCTAGCCGAGCAGGCGGCTGGGGTGTTGGGGATGCAGCCCCGCCGCCGCGCCCATATTACTACACACACACACACACACACACACACACACACACACACACACTGCTTTTATGCCTACAAAGAGTTCTGCCTTAAGTTTAGCGGAGTCAACCCAACTAATTAAAAAAGATTCTATGACCTTATTAAGTATATACATGAAATTCTAGAAGCAGGACCTTGGGATGCCAAGTTAGTGTTTCACCACTGAATTGTTTCTAAATATTAAATGCTATGTTTTGTGGTACTTTTTGTGACTTATGATTTCTGCTTCAACTTTAACCAGCTCGCAGAGTCATGCCATCTCTCTGATTGGTGAGTGGCATTTTTATTTGAAGTTCCTTCCTTGCTTAGATACCTTTGTCGGCCTCTTGTGGCCTAAGAGAAAGTTTTAAATTTGAGTGTGGGATGCTTCACACTGTGAGCCCTTTGTCCTGTACTGGTCAAGCTCTCTGACTTCCTATCCCTGCTCAGTGTTCTTGGAATTGCAGCCATATCCCTGCCTGGCAGTTTCCCATTCTTACAACAGACAGCTTGAGTTTCCTCTCTGAAGAAGGCTTCTAGCATCTTCTTTTTCTGAATCCAAGCCTTCTCCTCTTTCTTACCCCACTCCTTTATTCATACAGAAAGGTTACATGTACATTTTCTCCCATTCCTGGTTGTTCGACAGTAAGGACAACTTTTGAAAACAAATTTTCCACCACTAAAGCCTTAAATGGTAAAGAGATAAACAAATAAATCAAGTGGTAAATCTATCTGCAGCTGTCATTTAACAATTCAGGAGGTCTCCCTCATTTATAAAATGAGGGAGAAAAGGGATCCAAAATGCTCTTCCTTTGGAGTCAGCATATTAATCTTATTGCTTAAGTCGGTGGGTTATTTAGAGAGTTCATTCTTCTAGTAGCTTCTATAGTGCCAAGGTCATACACTGCTTCTGTATGCTACCAACAGTCTTTGTCAGAACCTGGGGGCTTCATAATGATGCTTTATACAGTTAATTAAATGAGCTTAGCTGTATCATACCATTTTCTTGAATCCAATTGCTTTGCAGACTCTTCTTGCTTTGAGACTCTCCAGCAGAAGTAATTTAGGGTTGGTTTCTATCCAAAAGCCTTCTGTGCAGTGGATGGTGTTGAAATGGAGCCAGGGATGTTGAAATGGAGCTGTGCCCAGAGGAAAAGAAGGCAAAATATTGACCTCCCTCCTCAAGGGGCAAGAAGGTCAGGTTGTAAAGAGTCTTTCTTTGACTACAGAAAATCACATCCACTAAAGCAGCTCGTGTTTAGAATCTTTAGCCTATTTTGTATTCAGAGGGAAAGCAATTGTGTGGAAAAGGAGAGTGCTTTCAGAGAATTAAACTTCTTGTCTTGGTTGGGATGGAAGACACAAAGCACACCTTGGCCTCCGCAAGGAGAGCAATTAAAGCTCTCTCTGTCTAGAGAAGGAAAATGAAACTCCAAGGGAGTGTTGAGAGGCCTTTTCCTGGTGAAATATGACAGTCTGCCGAAGCTGTTTCTGCTTCTGTTTACCTTTTCAATGAGGAAACTTATCTTCCTGACAAAAATTGTATTAACAGCAGCTATAGCCATTTCCCCTCAGGCCACGTTGTAGGGGACTATTTGAGAGGACCACTCCCTGAAGACAAGTGGTTTCCTGGGAATCCTCCTGTACACAGGAGAAAGAAGGCTCTCCTTTATTTGTTGTCCTGTGGACATTTCTGTGACCTGGCAAGCTAGCCCAAGTGAGAACTCAGCAGAGCTATTTGGTGAGGCCTGACAAAGGCTTCAGATTGGCAGTATGTTTAGTTGCTGTTGTTTTTTGTTTTCAGTTTAAGTTAGCAGTGGGATCATGAGTGAGTGGTTATAGCTTATTTTTTCTGCTTCTGCATTGGATAGCATTCGCTAGGTGACCTTTTATAGTCTGACAGAAATCTGAGAAACTGGATCAGTTGATATTTTGGAGTGTACCTTTTCCTTTGAACACTGGTGCCCGTGGGTATTGGAACAAAAGTAGGTAGTATAGACATTCAATGATGGCGGTCACATCACACATCACCTGGTGAGACCTCCTGAATGCCCTCCGAAGATGTTTATGGGTGGGTGCTCCGGATTGTCCTTAGTGGTCACTTTCTCTCACTGCCTTGTGGATCTCTTCTTCTCTGTCACTGCCTATCCCTGCCTTGGCATCTCCTTGTTATGATTTTATATTTCCCGAAGTTATTGTTCTGGGTATATTAAAGAATGGTGGAAACAATCTTATAATGATGGAGGAAGATTATGAACAGTTATATTTTACCATTTTAGCAGCTTATATGGGAGCCCACATTCCTTCACTCTGCCTATAACAGTGCTTAATTGCATGTTAGCTTTCACCTTCAGTTGAGAAGACAAATGCATGTACTTTAGAAACTAAGGGTTTCCTGAGTATAATTCCTTTCTACCAGTAATTCCTTAATGACGAGTATGAAATCACTGTCTTTGTAATTCTCATTTTTTCTCCCTTCTGCATCTACCTTTTTCTTATCATACCATTTCCTTTCATTCTTGATGAGTTATTGCATTATTGATTGTGCTCAGCATTTGACAACAGAAGATATTGATTAACATGCAAAAGATGTAATAATATAAGCCTATAGATGCCTATACAATGCCAAATTCTTGTGGCAACAATGAAATTTTTCAAGTTTAGAATCCATTTTAACTCTGCAAATCCTATGTTGAAAGCAATTGATCGTATATAAAATGAATTTGAAATCACAACTTACAAAACAGAGCTTTATGAACATTTTATCTGCTGATACGACAAATGACAAGTAAATTTCCTTTGTCACACGTTTCAAAGAAAAAAAAACATGTTTATAGTTTCGTTTGGGGTATGCATTTGTTTTTTCTCCAGCTTACAAAGCAGACTTTTCAGTGAGGCGAGTCTTTTGAGTATGGGCCTGAGGCTGACAGTAGCAAATGCCCTAGTGTGCAGTAGAAATGGAAGAAGCCAAAGTCTGAGGTGGAAGGAAGTACGGATTGACAGCAGCGGTGTTGGGAGGCACCACATATCTCAGCACAAAGAATACACTTCTCACTCATTTTTAAAGCGTTAGACTATTTTGAGAAGCTACTGGATGAAGTGAGAGAGGCAAGAATGAGGACAGAAGAGAAAACTAGGTGCTCTGCCAACTAAAGGCGAAGCCCCAGATTCTCCCCAAACTGTATCTTAATTCATGATAACACACACACACACACACACACACACATTTTATTTCTACTCCCACGGGCTTATTTTCTGGAACGGTGTTTTATGCAAATGCTTTGAAATGATGACCTCTTTAGCTGGAAACTACCAAGCATTTATTGTTTGGTGGTGAAAAGTCTTGACATTGATCAGAGGGCGCTTTTCTTACTTTGAAGGCAGATATATTGTAATGACTCTGTACATAGCCCTTTGTATGTATTTATTTACTCAGTTATATAAGTACTGAGCAGTAACAACACATTATACAGAGGAATAATGAATGACGCAAAGAACAAAATGTCTTAATATCTATATCACCAAAAAGGGAAGCTTTGCTTTCATTGGTTTGACACTTGCATTTCAATCTATTTTTTTTATTAGATAAGAAGGTTGTATACCAAAGAGGGCACTGATAGAACCTGCTCTTAGCTCACCCTGCCTTGATAAGTGTCCTATGTAGACAACAGCCACACATCTGTGCAGCACTCACCATGTACTCAAGTATTATAAAGACAAGAGGAAGAACATGTTGGAAATATTTAGTACCGAAGACAGAACCCAACACCTTATTTCTGACCTGCAAACATCTTACCATGGAGCCATGTACATCTCTAGCCCATTCACTTAGCTCTCAGAAGAACCATCTTCTGCTAATATTGTAAAGATACTTAGCCTTTGGGATTTTAGACATGGCAGAGCACTTATGTAGAGAACCCAAGTTAGGTTCTCATCACCCACATTGTTTAGCTCACAACTGTAGTCAGAGGCTGCTCATTCATTTCCCAGCTGTCCAGACCTGAATATCACACAGAAACTGTATTAATTACAACACTGTTGGGCCCATTAGCTCAGGCTTCTTATTAACATCTTACATCTTAAATTAAACCATGTCTATTCATCAGTATATCACAAAGAGTCTGTGGCCTACCTGTAAGGCTTCAGGGCATGTGTCTCCTTCAGCAACTACATGGTGTCTCCTCTGACTCTGCCTACTCTCTCTATACATCCCTTCCAGTCTGGCTATATTCTGCTTTGCCATAGGCCAAAGAAGCTTCTTTATTAACCTATGGCAATAAAACATATTCATAGTATACAAAGGGGAATCACACATCACAATAAGCTTGTAACTCAACTCCACCTCCCAAGGATAACACCCTTTTGTGACTTCTGTAGGTAGGTGCATTTTACACACACACATTCTCACACACACATGCAAGCACACAGGCACACATCGGTACACAGTAAAAAAAAATATTCTTCAAAAGAAACTTGGTCTTTGTTAATACTCCCCGAGCCTATGAAGTTTCTCTTTACATTTAATCTGTGCATGCTCTCCTGTGTTTATTTGTGGCTGTTCTTACAGAGAACCTCCCTGACCACATTGGAGATATGGTAAGAGCTAAGGACAGCAATAAACTTCTTGAGTGTGACACCAGGTGCTGATATGCTCCTTTCAAGATCACTCCTTTGCCTCCTCTCTTCACCTGAAGAGTAGTGTCATCTATGGCCTAGAGTTGTTGTGAAGATCACACCAGTGAACATATGAGTGTTCTCACTGCCTATGGTGGGGATTCTCATGCATGAGCATCCCCATTGCACATGGTGGGGATTCTCATACATGAGCATTCCCACTGCCTGTGTGAGGATTTTCAAGCATGAGTGTTCTCATTGCACATGGTGGAGATTCTCATGCATGAGTGTTCCCACTGCATGTAGTGGAGATTCTCATGCATGAACATTCCCATTGTATGTGGTGGGGATTCTCATACATGAGTGTTCCCATTGCATGTAGTGGGAATTCTCATACATGAGCATTCCCATTGCATGTGATGGGGATTCTCATACATGAGCATTCCCATTGCATGTGGTGGGGATTCTCATACATGAGCGTTCCCATTGCATGTGATGGGGATTCTCATACATGAGCGTTCCCACTGCACATGGTGGGGATTCTCATGCATGCTCGTTCTTGAATTAACCTGGAATTTGACAGTAACATTTTTTTACTCAATCAAAATATTTATTTATATCCAAATGTGCTAATGAGATGTGAAAAAAGAAAGCTGTAGAATATGTTTTACATTTATATTTCTATGCAAATATACACAAATTATTTTGGTTTCATCTACTTTGCAAAAGTGAATAATACATTTTAATTAAGGTTTGCTAGAAGATAAAACTTCCTCTAAAAGTGAAAACATTGTATATAAGAAATTGTAAAGGAATAAATTTGGATGATATTATCTATCTAAAATTCATTTTATGACTTATAATAGTATATAACAGGTATACTTATAGGCATCAACCTTAATCAATTGTTCCTTAGACTCTGGTCTAGGGAATATATCTAAAGTAACTTGAATTGACATTTTCATATTTATAATAATTTTGCATAAGAAATTTTGACTGATAGCTGGCAGGATAACATTTGATGGCGATATAGTATTGTCTCTGACATATGTCAAAGTTTATTTTCTTTATACATATCTTTTAATCTTTTGCTCATCAAAAGAATCTCCCAAGGTACATGTGCTATACTAATACAAGAGCGATCTTTGTTGTGTCTCAGAGGGGTTGGGAATGCTGGCTAGGTACTCTTTTCCTCTGTTGACTTGGATGTTAGCATCACTTGAGTTGGAAGTTCAATAGTTAAGAAGAAAAGGTAGGAAGGAAATGTTGAGCGAAACCAGTCTTATTTTCTAATGTGTATTCTCCCTTTGACAAGTCGTGTTGACTGTTAAGGACAGAAACAAGTAACTGCTGACTCTTGCCTGTGGCTAGCAAGCTCCTGTTTATCAGAGCCAGAGGCAGTTCACCTTCTGCTTATTTACTTCAACTTTTCCAGAAGAGCCTTACCTTCTGGCATCTCTTGTCCTAGCATTTTTACAGTTGTATTGCTATCCTTAAGAATGATGTTGGGATGGCGGTTTTCATTATGAGCTGGTTTTTTTCTGTATAAATTCGTCATTGGCTATATAAAGTTTAATTTTTTGTTTCTTTTTTTATATTAGCAAATTATAAGACAGGTCATTGTGCCACAGGAAGGGCTTCAGAGTCTTGTCTACATAGTAAGTAGGTGTCTCCTCCTTTTTTCTCCTCTGTTTCTTCTCTACTCCTTCCACTTCCCCCTCTACCGCTTCTTTTTCCTCCTCTTCCTCTTCTGCTTCCTCCTACTCTTCTGCTTTCTCCCCTTCTCTTCTACATTTGTTCCTTTACCTTTATCCTTCTTATGATTACTTCAAAATAAGAAACACTACTGTGTATGTCTGTTATTCTTTGACATACATACATTATCTGGACTCAAATTTCAGCACTTGTAAACGTTTCTCTCATTCAGTGAGAAGGTTTCGCCATGTGGACCGCTGTCTGATGACTGCAGATAGAGATCTGCATACCATTTGCTTTCTCCCAACACTCTCACACCCATTCCTCCACCAGTCATCTGACCAATGCCATTGGATGCCTGGACCCTGACTTCTCTAAGTGCCTGGAACATATCGGTGAATGCCCCAGACAGGAATTCCTACTTACTTTTGTAAAGCAGGAATGCTGTAATAAATAAAAAATTTAAAAACCCTAATGAGTAGGACATGGAGCAATTTTATGGCAACGTTGTAAAATTAAAGTATGTAGCTTGTTACCAAGTGCTGAAAGAAGTGGAATTTGCTGAGAAGAACTGAGAAGCCATGTGGGGTATCATTAACTATGCTAATCATGGTGTGTATTCTTGAGAAAATGGCTTGTGAACAGAGCCTGGAGGGGACAAGGGAGCGAGTCAGATGACAGCTGGAAGAACAGTTCAGGTGGAGAGGACTATGAGGTTAGAGTGCATTCTGAGAATATGGAAGAGTCTAGGAGGATGGTGTTGCTGGAGCAAAGGAAGTGAGCATGAAATCAAAATAGCGGGACCCTGAGAGATGCAGAGAAGCACCATGAAACCCTGTGGGGGTGGAGGTGCTTCTTTTATTAATCTTTATGCTAAGAATGTTCTGTTTTAAAAATAACACATATTATAAAAACAAAAATGTGCTCAATACCTATTAACATTTTGTGAGAAAAGTAGTTTGATTATTTTACATTTTAAGAAAAGCCCCACATACACACTTATATAATTAATTTCCGCCTATGATAAATTTTTGGCTTATAGTGTCAGTTATGAAATGTAACATGGAAAATATTTTTCACTCTCTGACCTCTGGATTCCTTTTTTCTTGTGCTGCATTTGGGGTGAATGTGTCTGCACTGGTCAGCCTATTGCTCTCTTTCTCAGTATTCTCCAGGAGATAGTTCAAAAGCAACTGAATGACTTTGTGAAAAATCAAAGTGTGGTGAGCAATTTCATGTCCTCCCCAAAACTCCAGTTTGAATCTGAAAGAGGTGACTTCTTGCTCTAGCTCTCTGATTTCATTTTAATTTCAAAACTAATTTCACGCTTTTAAATGTTAAATTACTATAAGAGTTTTCAACTTTCAATCCAGGGTTATCTATTATCTCCCAGGCTAATTTCTGTTCTGATTAATTGTGAGTATAGCAGACACCAGCCCAGAAATAGCAGAGGTCAGAGTGCTTATTAGATGAGATTCTGATGCAATGTATAATTCATGGAATGTATTTGCTCTTCTGTTCCATCATCCCTAATTGAGATGTGTGTGCCTTGCTGGAGGTTCTACTTTGCTAGAGATGGTGAAATGTTCAGCTTCCTAGTGTTCTTATGCTTTCCAGAAAATAGTTTAGTTGTTTGGTGATTTGCTTTCTTTATAAATATTTACTCTTCCACATACCCACTTGATTTTGTGTCTCCAGGTTCTCTAATTGTTGCTTGCACTATGCCAAAGGGATTTTGAGTAACAGTTATAATTGAAGTTAATCTATTGACTAGAAAAATATAAATTTGCTTTCCTACATAATGGACCTTTCAAAATCCAGTGTTGCATTATTTTGGGTTTCAAATGAATGGAAAATTTGCTGTCTTTGGATTGATTGATCCACAAGATTTTCCCAGAGCTTGTGGCAGGAACCCAATTCAAATCATCTTTTTGAAAAAAAAAAAAAGCATGGGAAAGGAGTAAGGTTGATCCAAACCCAGAAGTTCTGGGGGGTTGAAACAGTATAACTTGGATTCTAGATGTCCAAATGTCTCTCTCACATAAATAACTTTTTATTTCAGCATCATATTTTAGGCAATAAATGTCAGCAAATCGGCCAACTGTCAGCCCCAGAGAACATGGCCTTTTGGCTAAGAATCTTCGAGAGGAGGCTATGATGCTTTCCCCTGTAGTGTCCACAGTTTCCTATGCTGGGCCATTCTTAGTCATGATATGGACTTGGAGATATCACTTGGAGAATAATCCTCATGCAGACAGGTGAGAAGGGAACACCGGTAGAGTACCCAAATGAGGCAGGCAAAGTGAGATGGTGTGAATCATGGATGTGAGTTTGCATCTCTCTGAGAGGCAAGAGCAATTGCCAAAAAGTCAGCCATTCCTGATGCCAGGTGACAGTTACATTTTATCAACAGAACTTCTTTCAAGGCGGCATGTTAAAGCTTCCTTGAACCACAGAGAGAGCTCAGCCACACCCATAGTCAAGAAGCAGGACCTCTCGAAGGGCAATCACCTCTGCTGATCATGCAGCCTACTTATACCTCCTAGGGACCTATACTGGAGGAAGTGTAAAGTGTATTTTTGTTCAGTCAAGCAACATTCTTTGAAGTGTTAAAATAGAAGAGTCAGGAACCTATTTGTATCTAAGAGAGTGAATTTTGGCTATTCCATTAACCATTAGGCATGTCTCTTAGTAGTATCGCGAGACTCCTTTTACCCCTTTGAAGGTGTTTGGTAAAGTAAAAATGTTTTAGTTACATTTGTTCCACAATTTAAAAAAGAGCATAAAGCTGTGTTCATTCTTTCTTGCTTTTTATGTAAAGTCTCCTTTCAAATAAAATCGTCTACTTTGAAAGACAGGACAAAATTTGCTAAGCCAAAGATATGCAAGTATACTCTAGGGCATCTCTGTAAATCTTGTGTGAAACACATCGCTCAGCTCTGCCTGAATCTTGCTATGCTGGACCACGTGAACAGCAATGTCAATCCTATATTTATGTATTATGGAAATGACATTTTTCCATTAGAATCAAGAACAAAATGATAAAAAGGGACAAGAAAGTGTGGTGAGAAAGACTTTCATGTGCATGAATAACACCAGATGAGGATTCCTTAGCACCTGCTGTTTTAGATCAGAAAACCTGAATGCTTTGGAGGGTGTCGAGAGCAAATTTCTTATCATTTTGTCATTATTTAAATCTGAACATCTTCACTTGAATCAACTGGGTTGTCCTTTGCTGATTCTGAAGGTAATGGCTCCTCCCCTCCAGCTTTGATTGCCATTTTGCCTGCTGTGAGGTGTGTCCTCTCCAGCCCACACTGCATTCAGGCTCACCTTTCTGAAACATAAAGCTTTACTTGCTAGTTCTCTGTTTGGTACTCATCAGTGACATCCTCAGCTATTGGAAAGAATGTAGACCTTCCCTGGTGCCTTGCGTTAGACCTTGACAATAGGCAGAAGTTCTTCTCCCTGAGTACAGCCATAAAAGTGGACTTCCTATATCTTAGTTTCTTCATTAGTAATGGAGAAGTTGAAATAATTGAAATAATATCAGTCTTATAGATTTGTCTCATGAGAAATCAATGAAGAAAATATCCACGTGTTACTCATTGTGATATTAGGCCTAAAGCTTGGATGCTCCATCCCATGGCCAATCTCCTAGACATCTTTCAGTTCAAGCCCATGTTTTAGCGACAGCAAATGACTTAGTTTCTGAAAAGCCTGTCCACATTCATCTGTTTCTCTCACTACAATAAAGAACTGAAAATTCATGGTTATATTTACTTAGGTTGAAGTATGATGCCAATGGAGGAGTTGTTTATTTCAGACAACTGTACATGCTTCAGTAGAACTGGCTTCATGTACTTTCTTCAGTTCCATCTCTCAGTGGGGCAGCGCAGAGGCTACATGGTATAGAGCATTTCACCATAGGGGCACAGGCAGCCATGTGACCATAGGGGGATAGGCAGCCATGTGCTGCTGAGGCTGTTATTTGGACTGAGTTTTATCTAACTTCCCCAAACTGAATGCTTTAAAATAATTTTTTGTGAAATTAAAACTTTATTTCTGCAGTAATTTCCCCAGGAATGACCTTGGCATGCTGTTTTCTGCTTAAATGTTTATGGCAAATGGGTATCAAGAACTCATAGATTGTGGGTTGTGTTCCTAAGACCCTACTTTACACTGGAAAGAACAATACTAATTGTAGGTCTCTGGTGCTGGGGTGACCAGCTCTACCATCCCTGGGTGAATATCTGGTCCTCTCTTGATCAGTAATGGAAAGGTTAGTCAGTGGCCTGACCCTTATAGAACCACCAGGGGTTTTTCTTCTACAAAAAATAAATAAATAAATAAATAAAATAAAATAAAAAAAATGTGTGGTTGCTTCTGGAAAGCTTCTAAGAACTCAGAAACAGTAAATATTTTGTAAGCTCCACAAGGCAGTTTTTTTTTTAAATAAGGATCAAATGGCTTCTTAGAAATGGCTTTTTGAAAGATGAAAAGTTGGAAGGAATTGTAGCTCACAACTCAGAGCTGAGATGACAGAGTTGCTCTGAGCATATTGCAGTGACTTGGTGTGGCACACTGCCCATAATTCACGGCACGACCGTGAACAAGTCATGCTCAAGACTCACTTGGCTCTTGGATGTGTATTAACTATTTCTTCAATATTATTTTACCTATTATGTAAATAATTAGTTTCCCTTTATAACCTCGCCCGATAAGTCAACATTTCATCCAATGACAGAAAAAGACCCTTCTGATGTATTCTGGTTGTACAGTATCAACTAAACTCTTAAAATTAACTTTACTCAAGTGATATTGGATACATTGCATTAGTTAATTAAAATCAAATGTCTGAAAAACTGCTTTAAGTGTTAGGTGAAGTCACTGTTACTGTCGATTAATTTGCTGCTGAAATACTTGTCTGGCTGCGTTTAGCTTATTTACAACTTGTTGCGACCACAGTGCTTCAGATGTACCTGTAAAATGAATTATACAATTATTTTAAATGAGTTCTATATTAGTTTGATAACACATCTATAATACGCTCCAGCTTCCAAGTTATCTGATTTGGATCACAGAGAGGAATGTCACACCATCTTGTCATTTTTATTTTGTAATACTGAGTGGAGGCTCTTTAAGGGGGTGTTTCTTCACATTCCTCGTAATGTATTTTGTAGAGCATATTATAGTGTCCTTCTTATCCATGAGTTTTTTTCCCATAAGATACGTAATCTTTTGAGGGGGGGTTAGAATTTATAATCGAGTCTTGTGTTCAGGAACTGGGAAGCAAATATGAGAAACGGCCAAGGGTAATTTAGTAGATTAATAAAATTAGCAGCTTAGAGATTAGAGCCAGGGCTTCAGCATCTTAAGAATCAGTGTTCTCTACATTTTGTCTTTGTGATGGACTTTTTCCAGTCTCTCTCCACTCTGTGAGACAACTGGCAAGTTTGATTGTATGAGTGTAGGTAGTTAAGACCCTGGCACCGCTCCCTAGAAGTTGCTGATGGCTGATCCTGCTTTATGCCTATGAACCTGTGTTTTGGTGAAGCCCAAGAAATTTGCTGTCAGGATGCTGCAATTGTTTAGGCAAAAACTTGCTAACTGGAGGGAAAGCTATGAGAGGGAAAATTGAGTTTGTAGATATACTTTTTGTAATTGGTACTCCTGCTATGTGTGCCCATACTTGATCTTCTTTGGGGATCATGCCCATCATTAATAATATATAAACAAATTCACCTTTTTTTCTCTATGTAATTTGGTGATCCTTTTTGGTATATTCAAATCACCACCACCATCTAGTCCTAGAGCACTCTAGTAACCCTATTGAAGTCTCTTGCCATTGGCAGTCACTTTATACATCTTTCCCCAGTCCTTAGTGCTCATGGTCTGTTATCCCTTTGTATGGATGTCTGTATTCTGAACATTAGATGGAAATGAGATGCTGCAGTATGTGGTCTTTGTGTCTAGATCCTCTGTTCAGCTTGTTTTCAAGATTCATTCATGGTATAACTCTGTTTTTAGACTCTGACTATCCCAGGATGAGCATTACTATGTGGTAAATGCTTTAAAAAAATTGAGTGAATGTATCCTATAAGACTCATCTTCATATGGCCCTCCTGGAAGTCCAGAACTGAAGGCTAAGCCTTACTCACACTGCTCTTCATGGGAGGCCATGACTCTCTGTACCTTCCCTTCTCTTGTGCCTTTGTCCATTGTGTAAGCATGACACTGTCGTTACAATGACTATTTCACACGATTAAAGCAGAGGACACACTAACCCAAGAGGTTTCTAGATTATCTGATTCCTATTCTAAGTGGTAATTCTTCCCATTAAGAGCTCCATTTGGCCTCTAAATAAATTTTTAACTGGCTATCTAGACAATAAAGGTAAAAGTTGAAAGGGAACTTCAGTGGCCGTATTGCTTTTTTTTAGACTCTTTGGTGATAAAGCAGAAGTTTTGGGGACAAAGGAGATCTGTTTCTCCAAGCCGCATAAGGTGCAGTGATGAGATAGAGTAGAAGAGGGTATCACTTGGCTCTCCCAGGATTCCTCTAGTGGGCAGTGGAGGGAAGAATGGCAGTTTGCTGGTAGGGATTAGGCAGTGCTAATAACAGTTCTGAGACTGGGTATCTTTCTTCAGTGTGCTGCGGGTGTGGGTCATATGAGTCACTTCCCATGAAGGCTGTGGGTTGGAATGTAGTCATTCACAAACTGGCATGCGTAGACCTAAATGACCAGTTCCTTAGTAGTGCATTACCGCCTCCCATTCACCTTTCCAGTGTAGGTTGGTGCATAAACTCAAACGAATGCGTTACAATCTAAATGTAACGCTGGATTTTAATTTTGGGGTACAGTTTACTGCCTTTCCTTTTCTTCCCACAATTCATTCCTGTGAGGAAGGGCTTAATGACAAGCCTCAAGACACTGCCTTCAACTTTCTCTCCCGAACTTGTGTGCCTTGGGGGGAAGAGCTGTGCCTTCCTCTGGAGAAAAATACCACATAGGAGAATATTTGCTACTGTGGTAGATTGAAAAACTTTTCAATATTTCTTATCATGGCTGCAGGGTCATAACAGCTTCTTAGTGGCTTGGGAATGTTTGCATTAACCAATGCCTTTAATAACAGTCACTGAAGCTGATTCATATTTTGTTGAACAAATGACTATGTCATGATGGTAGGGTATAATATGCCTTTAGTAATTCCAACTTCTTTAAATTTTGTGGCTGTAAATTTAAGCAGTTATGCTTACTCCGTTTTCTAATTGGGGAATGATCCGTTAATTACAAACCGTGAATGAAAATGTTTAGATTTGTAATTAACATGACAGTACAAATATGATCCATGAATATGATTTTTTCCAGATGGGATTTTAATTGTGGTTTTTGAAAGTCAAATATCTCTAATATATGCTACATTAATTAATTAAAAAGGGTAAGATATTATGTAGATGACTATAGCCTAAATATATTCTGCACTCCTGGCGTTAGGACCAATACAAATCAACTAAAAGTAGAGCTGCCCTAACATGGGAAGCCCAAACAAATTGCTTGAAAGAGGAAGAGAAGTCGAAACATCTTTGGGATGCTAAAAAGAAGAATTTTTCCTGAGTCCACACACCGGGTGACCTCGTTTAGCTTCCTTGTTCCGCAGAGCACAAGTTTGGCATCATTGGTTGTATAGCCCAGAACCTTCTGCGTGATAAGCAGTGTCCTGGGATGTAGGCCAGCCATCAACTTTGTTATATCATTCTGCTCGTTACAGAACAGCCCATCAGTGCCTAGATCCAGAGAGGTTTAAACACTGTCAGGTTTGTTGTTGTTTAAATTCTTAAATATATTGACGTTCCAAACACTAGAGATTTGAAGGGAAAAAAATGAAATATACTCCCTAAGGAAGAAGTGGACGCCAAAGTTTCCACTGGAAACTTAGACAGTCGCTTTTACTTATGTGGAAATGTACTCAGAGTTCCATTCTCAAAAGAATTTTACTTCATTATTTAAAATCATACATAAGAAAAACATAAAATTATAAAAGGTTTTCTAAAAACTACAGCAACATGGGATTTTACAGTTGAGGTAAACAAATAAAAATAGTCAAAAATCTCAAAATTAAGTTTGGTTTTACTTGAAGTAAGGCACAAGTATGATTAGTGTCTGTCCGTCTGTCTCGTGTGTGTGTGTGTGTGTTGTGTGTTGTGTGTGTGTGTTGCACCCATGCACCTGCTGGTCTGTATATACACCCCATGAATTCACATGCCTGTGGAGGCCAAAAGACATCAGCAGACCCTGGATCTGGAGTTGGAGATGGTTAGGAGTCACCTGATGTAGGTGCTACAGCTGAACACAGTCCTCTGTGAGAGCAGCCCGTGCTCTTAACTGGTGAGCACCTGTCTGTGCTGACACAGGATTTCCTAATGATCTGGAGCTCACCGCGTAGGATAGGCTGCTGGCCAGTGAGTCCCAGTATCCTCCCATCTCCACATTCTCAGCACTGCTATTGTAAATCGTGTCATAGAGATGAGCTCTTTAATGGAGCTTTCAGAGATGGAGTCCAGGTTCTAATGCTTCTAGATCAAGCACTTCACTAATTGCTCTATCTACCCAGTTCTTACAACTCTTAGACTGTCATTATCTCGTAAATTATTTGTGTTTTATACCTTCTATTCTCTGAAATGTATTCATTGAGATCTATAGAAAGTTTACTACTTTAGGAAAATATGAATTTATGTTGCCACATTTTTCGTGTCTTCCTTCCTTCTTCCTTTCTTTTTTTCTTTTTTCCTTTCTATCTTCTCTCTCATCAATCTAATTAGGAAACAAGTAAATTTGTGAACACTCTATATTTCTCTTATCAAAAGAGGAAATTTAAATATATAATCTATATGAACAAAATTATTTTATTTTATGTTTTACTCTTTATAAAAATAGATTTTCATACAGTGTATTCCAATTATGGTTTTGTCTCCCCCAGGTTGTTCCAGATCCTCCCCACACCCCCAAATTCACATTCTTTCTTGCTCTTTGTAATTAGGAAACTAACAGCCATCTAAAAAAGAAAAAGAAAAGAATAATAAAGTAATATAAAATAAAAACAAATGAAACTGAATAAGACTAAACAAATGGAAAAAACAAAGAGGCAAAGAAAGAGCAAAAGTAACACAAATATATACAGAGACACAATGTTGGCAAACACACAAATCCCATAAAAATACAACATCAGAAACCATGATGTATGAGCAAAAGACCTGTAGAAAATAAAATTAAAAGTTTTTAATTTCTTTCTTGATCCATTTTTCATTCAGTAGTGAGTTGTTAAGTATCCATGAGTTTGCAAGCTTTCTGCTGTTGATATCCAGCTTTAGCCAGTGGTGGTCACCGTCTTGGTTAGGGTTACTGTTATTGTGTTGAAATACCATACTTGGGAAGGAAGGTACTTATTTCCATAGTATTGTTCATCATTAGAGGAAGTCAGGACAGCAACTGCAACTGGGCAGAAACTTGGAGGAAGTAGCTAATGCAGAGGACAGGGGGAATTACTGCTTACTGGGTCCCTCCTCATGTTTCATTCTGCCTGCTTGCTTATAGAACCCAGGACGACCAGCCCATGGATGGCACCACCCACAATAGACTATCGTTAATTTAAAAATGTAAACATCTTACAAGCTTGCCTACAGTTTGGTCTTACAGAGACATTTTCTCAAATTAGTTGCCTCTACTGACTCTAGCCTCTATGCCGCTGACATAAAACTAACTGCATAGTTCAATAGGATGCAGGGTGTTACCACAGTTCTCTTGTACCTGTTGAGATTTACCTTGTGTTCAAGTCAGTGATCAATTTCCAAGAATATTCCACGAGCTCCTGATAAGGTGGTATATTGCTTTGTGTTTGGGTGAAATGTAATGTAAGTATCTGTTAAGTCCATTTAGTTTATGACATCAGTTAGCTCCAGCATTTATCTGTTAAGTTTTTTCTGGATGGTCTGTCTATTGGCAAGTCCCCCATTATCAATGTATGAGGGTCAATGTGTGATTTAAACGTTAGTAATGGTTTTTTAAAGCATGGGTGCTCTTGTATTTGGGGCATAGATGTTAAGAATTAGAACATCATATTAGTGGATTTTTTCCCTTTAATGAGTCTGAAGTGTTCTTCCCTATCTCTTAATTAATTTTGAGTTGAAGTCTAGTGTGTTCTATATCCTGTTATTGCTTGTGTTTTCATTCTGGTGACTATGCATCTGAGTTTCAGATGACTGTAAACCTAGGTGTTGATATCAGGTCTTATCTTCCTTGGTTTCTGTTGCCCTCTCCGGGGTGGGTGGTGCCTGTGTGTTGCTTGATAGAGTTCCCCCTGAGTCTCTGCTAGGTGGAACTACCAAGGATCTAAAAAGGGTCCTCTTGGTAGATCTTGTTTCTAGGTAAGGGGAGCTGACAGGCAGAGATGGGGATTTTTGTAGAAGGAAAGGGGAAAGAGGCCTACAGGAGGATGAGCTTCAACCACCATGAGGATCCGATCTGATTCTTTGGAAACCATGGTGAGCGGGATTCTAGAGAGAGACTGTCTCTGGCATTCGTGGGTGAGACCAAATAATTGGGCGAGGAAGAAAGACTGTTGGAGAAATTTGCTTGGTCCTTTTGGAGTGGGAGCACAGAGAAAGGAGTGGCCATGGGCACAGAGAAAGGTGTGGCCACAACCACAGCAGGTGGGCTGCTCCAAGCTGGGAATAAGACTGAGAGCTAGAGTTCGAAGACAGGAAGAACAGCTAAAAATGGCCTCCCTGGTTCCCTGGCTGTCTGCAAGCTAGATTCTAGATGGAGACTGGCTCTGGCATTGGCATATGAGACAGAGGAAACAAAATGTTTATCTTGGTACCGTCTTCCATTTACTGTTACTTCCCTGGCTCTTAAGAGAACCCATATTTCGGATTTCATTTTTCCTCTTCACAGTGACATTCTGTTCTTCTGTTTCTTCAGTGAGGACGTGGTTTGAAAGTGCACTTTGGTGGTTGTTGCCTCACTAATGCATTTTCACGTGAGTGTTGATAGATTTACCAAGTAGAGGTGGAGCATATACACACAGACCATTCTGGACAGTGACTGTGCACAGCTATCTAGAGGAACACAGTTGGCCTGTCCTGCTGCCCTCACAGCTGTGAGTAGACCTTACCAACACCATTTCAGTGCGAGTGCCAAAATATCTATGCGCTCTTCTGCCTTCTGCCTGAAGTCTCAAAGAGTACGGCATTTACTATCAGATATTTATTATAAAACTTCAAGAAAGTGTTACTCTTTTCCCCACTATTAAGTTGATGAAACTTTATCAAGTGAAGACAGAATTTGAAGCCTGAAGGATTAGATGAAATAAAGTACAAGTACTACCAACCGATTTGGAGATACGATAAGCACTTCAGACATTATGGTATATAAATGTGAGGTGATTATAAAAATATGAATAGAAATAAAGCCCAATAAATACTAGGTTTTATTGTCTAATGTGAAAGCAATATCCTTTGCATTTGGATATTTCTTTTACAGTACACGGTTTTCTAAGACGATAAAAAAAATGTTTGACAAATTTATAGTCCAAAGCACTTCTGTACATTTCTTTTTTTTTTGTAATATTTATTTATTATGTATACGATATTCTGTCTGCAGGCCAGAAGAGGGCACCAGACCTCATTACAGATGGTTGTGAGCCACCATGTGGTTGCTGGGAATTGAACTCCGGACCTTTGGAAGAGTAGGCAATGCTCTTAACCGCTGAGCCATCTCTCCAGCCCCCAAAGCACTCCTGAAAGGAAGACTTAGACTCATCATTCATTCCAACTTTTATAAAGAACCTATATTCTTTAAACCCCTTCACCATGGCCCTGATGTTCCTGCTGAGGTGACTACACAGATAACCTGTCGTTGGAGCAGCTGTCAACAACAAACCAGAGAGAAAGTTTCCTCAGATTCAAGGAGGTCATTATAGGGACCTGCCAAGGGGCTCACTGGGAAACCCTGAAATTGTCTCTGGGCCAGCCTCTTGGAGACAGCACACGTGTGCCTAATGATGGGCTTCAAAGCAGTTACCTGAGATCCCAGACGTCCTATTTTTATTTTTGATTCATTTTCAACCCTTCAATGTTCACAAATACTTAGAGATATGTTAAGTTGTCTCATTGTGAATTTTCTTCCTAAGCCTCACCTCTTTTGAGCTGAGCCTTCTCTGATCACATATGAAATCATAGTCTGAGCACTGCTGGTCTCTGTGACTTGTTTTTAGTCACAACATTTATTATTTCTTGACTTAATATCCCTTTAATATTTTGTGTCCATTTTTCTTTAATAGGACCTAAATCCTTCAGTGACAAGGGAGTTTCTTTCCTCTCCTAGCATTCTCCTAGTCACTCTTCCTGCTTTTTGATTGTGTGTTAGACAAAGGAATAACTGTAAAAGCACCAGGAATCCTAGAGAAGCGTGACTTGAATCTATGTTGCCTTCTACAGAGTTAGCATCTTGAACTTTCTCTCTTGAGCTTCTGTATCATTTGACATTTATAGATATTTGCAAAACCTTTGCAGCCAATCTTGCAAATCCCAAAGCCACATTAGACAAACTTGCATCATTCTTAGTGCACAGGTTAGCAAATAGAAACAGCGGAAGCATTGAGTGAACCCAGACTTTGACATCTTTTTTGACGCAAGAGGATAGAAAACATCTTAATGGTTATTATTAACCTTATCTTTTTATATATTATACCTCAGAGGGGTTGCATGCCAATATTTTTCTATGTCATGTATGTAAATAATTTCCTTTACAATTACCACCATTAATTAATTTGTATTGCAATAAGACCACTATATAACATATAAATACTCTAGTATGTCGTGAAGAACATATTCAACAGGTATAGGATATAAATTTAGGTGGAGGAGTCTTGAATTAAGGAACTAAAGATTAAGGAATAGAAAAGATACTTAAAATAGTATATTGATCTCTTTATAAATAATAATATAGAATTACCTCATTTATTAGACAGTCTACCTAGACTCATATCTGTTAGTAGTAAAATTAACATAGTTAAACATGCTAGAGTGTAAGAGGAAATGTTAAATAAAAAGCTCCCACCCTTCTAGGGGAACTTCAGTATAGCAGGAGGTGACAACTTCACAAGGTGTAGATGTGTCACATAATAATACATACACACATAAACATACACACATAAACATACATACATGTGCATAAATGTACACACATAAACAAATGTACACACATAAACATATGCACAGACATGAATATACATACACATATAAACATACATATATACACAAACATGTGTACACATATAAGCATGTGCACTCGCACATAAACATATATGTATACATACAAACATGCATACACACACATAAGCAACTTCTTTAAAGTATATATGTGGAGGAATATAGGTCAGAGGCACTTTGAGAAGTCTGTTCTTTTCCATGTTCAGGGAGGGAAAGAGATAAGGACCAATTTTGAT
Organism: Microtus oregoni; assembly: GCF_018167655.1. Lineage (NCBI taxonomy): Eukaryota > Metazoa > Chordata > Mammalia > Rodentia > Cricetidae > Microtus > Microtus oregoni. The sequence continues at coordinate 6,638,993 of NW_024543829.1, read as the reverse complement.
CATGTTATAATGTCCTAAAAAAAAAAAAAATTTGCTGACTCAAAAGAATTATGTGCAAGCGCTTTTCTTGGAGTCCGTGTCTGTGGGAAACACCTCACCAGGAACCACCATATCCTCGAGAAACTGGCGCTCTCCGCATGCTCTCTACCTGTAGGGCTGCCCAGCTGCTATGGTCATTTCTTCTCTTGGAAGAGAGGTTTCTTTCTTTCTTATGTTTTCTTTTCTTTCCTTTAAAAAATATTTTTCTTTACATTATAATAAAATTACATTTGTTCCCCCACTTTTCTCTCTCCAAACCCTTTCATATAACTTTATCCAGTCTTCTTCAAATCCGTAGCCTGTTTTTATTGTTATTCTATGTGTATGTATGTTTCTATATACATATGTATTGCTAAACATAATCTGCTCAGTTCATATAATGTTACCTCTGTGTATGTTTTCAGGGCTGACCATTTGGCAATGAACAAATTTCTTTCTGAAAAAATTTCTGTCTGTTTGTCTATCTGTCTGTCTTACTTTTTGGAAACTGAATATTTTATGTAGAAGCCTTTGCTGTCAAACAAAGAAATGTCAATAACTTTGAAGATTTATTTGGATTCAGATAAAATAAGTGAATCAATAATTATTGATTTTTTCTTGCTCTTTTGAATGTTCTAAAATATCTACAAGTCATTATATTTTAAATAAGTATTACTATACTTTGTTTTTTTATTATCCTTATTTTTGTTATAGGAAATATCCTCTACCCCCATAGCCAGAAGCTTCAAAGTGCAAATTTTTTAAACAGATATTTCTTGCTTGTGTAGTCAAACAATACATTGCTACTAACAATGCTCCTCTTTCACAGAGGAGAAAACCATAATATGAAAAAAAAATCTGAGAAACATTATGGTAACATTATGTACACTACGCAATGAGGTTAAATTTTTCAGAGTTTTGAATTACTGATACTTAAGCAGGGATGTATAAATTTTTTAGTCAAGGAGAGAGGGAGATTCCTGGAAGCAAGAACACAATGATCTTTTCCGTCTGTTCTGGAACATATGGGTGTGGAGTTCATTCGTTTATTCTGAGAGAAACCAGACTCGTGTTGACAGGACTTAGAGGGCTGGAGGGGTGGAGGCATTTTAAGATGAATGTTGGCACATCAATCTGGGCCGTTCAGTGATGGACTTTAAAGCAATTTTCAAGGTTAACAGGGTGGGGGAGATAAGAATCCATCTGTTTATATATACTGCCTTGCATTCTTAAATGCATTGTTTACCGGAAGTTTTCCATTCTCCTCCAAAATCACTTCGGAGTGTTGCAATGCATATGTTCTGAGAGTACACAAAGATTTATTTAATGTGTCTAAGTATTTTTTTTTTCTACTTGAAATATATTTTTTTAAATTCAATCTGCTGCTTTGTTTCTTTCTGTCTTTAATGAAGCTCGCTTTTTGGCAGTCTTTTTGACTGGCTCATCCACACGGGATTGAACCTTTAGTGACTCATCAAAGTGCATTGTAAAATCTGAAAGCACGGGCTGGTTGAGACAGATTGTACTCTTTCAAACGCTTGCTAGTTCATTGTTGCTCTTGAGTAGAATGGTGTGCACCTGGAAGATGTGAGCTTGGGGCTGAGGACTGAGCTTGACTTCTAACTCGTTCCAAAGTGCAGATTGCTATACTCAGCCTTCAGAGAGGGGTGAGCATCATTTCCCTGCAGAGTGGGTAATTAATGTGAGTGGAAAAAGAGGATCGATGGGATATTCAGTGTGAAGAGGATCCTGACCATAATGTTTAGATGACGGGGATTCACTTCAAAACAGGGAGTTTGAATGTATCTGTGTCTTCTTAAAATTGTTTTAAGATATTATTTGCAGTGTTAAAGGGACGTTTCCATGGCAAATATAACGAGTTCCAGCTGTTGATAAAGTGCAAAGTGCAGCAGAAAGCACTGGTGCTTGGGGAAGGCCCTCAGGTTCTCATCAGACAAGGCTGATCCCCTTAGAGGCTAAGGGTTGAAGACTGCACAAAGGAACTCTTTAGAGAATTTCATTTCACTGGTTGGGTTGGTCCATTTAAAACAATTATATTTGGTTCCTGGTTAATGAACGTGGAAAAAAAATGGGCCAAGACTAAAAATAAAGTGGACTTGACCTTGTGCAGAGATAGGTATGTTCACGTGATAACCATGGCGGAAGGGAAAACAGCACCACAAAAGCCAAATGCAGCCGCTCTCAGTGCACAAGTGCAGAACATGCCACTAGATGAGCCTTGAAGCACATAGACATAGGACATGGTGATTCCTTCTTGGAGTTTAGTACAAGCTGGAAGTGCTCATCTCCAGGGAACAGAAGCCACATAGAAGGAGTGGATTCTGACCAAGGGCTTCCTTGGTTAAATCTAGGCTGGTTGGCAGCTGATGAAACTGTTGAGGTGAATACCAGGAAACATCCATGGTTGGTGAAAAGGAATGCAGTATGTCTAGAGTAGAACTTTCTAGACTTTGTCAAGGGAAGCAAATGAGAACTGAGGTATCCTTTGAATTCACAGTTTAGGCAAAGACTGCAGAATCAGGGTCACAGAAAGGAAAGAACCAATAAGATGTGGAATCAAAAGATTCTACAGGCAGTAGAGAAACATGATCAGAAAAGAAGGATTCCAAGGGCAGCCAGAAAGTTGTCTTTGTAGTTCAGGTAAAAATAACACAAATTTGTCTCATGAACTTATAACAGCATATTATGTAATCATTTATCGAGATGAATGAAAATATCACAAACTTCAGTTTTGGAGGGATCTCTGTTTTAGTGACATATTTTAAAATGGCTGCAAGGTCATTATGGATTATTTCTCTGAATATATCAAAGACGCCTTGTAATCTGGAGGTAGGAGCTTGCTTCAGACTGAAGTGTGTATAACCAGGTCCCTTCAACAAAAGCTTTAGACCCATTGCTGACACACCCAACTGAATACTAATACTGCCCATGAAGTGACTTCAACACAACCAAAATGACAGCTGCACTGCAGAGAAAAGACACATGAAGCTTTGCATTAGCTTGTCTCCAAGGTTACCATCTGTGCTGATCTGAAGTTTCGATGTGGGAATTTTTCAACCTGTGCCAAGATAGTATTTTCAGGGTAGATACCAGTGGGCACAAAAACAGCTTGGAAGGTTCTCGAACCTTTGTAGAGGTTGTATCCATGCCGACCTTAATCACTCAGGTGTTAGAGAGGGATATATTTCTGCATTCTGCTAAAAATGTCAAGATTATAGAAATTGATAGAATCTCATTTTTAGTTAACCCTACTTTGCAAACCAAAAGATACTAATTTTCATACCACTAGCCAATGTTCTCAATAGAATCGAGAGACAAAACGGTTTTGGAAACGTGACTGATTCTCTGGAATTAACACGTTTCATATTTTATAGTTGGTAAGCAAATCTAAGTCAGGATAAAATAGCTTAAAAGCATAAATAGTTTCAGCTAAACATGTAGCTGAGTTTGAAGAGTGCTTGCCTAGCATGCATGCAACTCTGGGTTTGATCCCCACTTCCCACATAAAACCAGGCATTGTGAATGCCTGCCTGTAATGCGGGACTCAGAATGTGAGAGCAGAGAGCTTCACCTCTGCACAAGTTCAAAGTCATCCTCTGCAACATAGTGAGTTTCAGGCTAACCTGGGCTACATGAGGCCCAGTCTGAAAAGAATAAATAAATAAGCAGACAAATAAATATGCATACATTTTAAAAGGAAAATGTAAACAAGTCCCAAGCCTTAACTATGTCCCCAAAATCAAAAATAAAGACTAAAATTTTATAGTTGAAAAGAAAAGAGGCAATTCTCTTAGTAAACACCCTGAAAAATTGTCATTCTATTACTAATACTTATATGGAAAGAATTGTTTTTAATTCATGAAATAATTTTATATTGCCTGCCTCATTATACCAATTCCAAAAAAAAATATATTGGCAGTGGTAATGATGATGGAAATTTATTCTTGTAGTGAAAGAAGTTCATTCTTCATTTTTCAGCTTTTCCTGACATGGTGCTAGACTTTAGGTCTGTGGCTGAGTCACCATGGAAGGTTCTAGGAAAGCTGGGCTGTCCCTTTCTTCAGTTGGGTACTAACAATGACAGGTGCTTTCAGGGTCTCCATCTGAGACTTGGGTCTTCAGGCCTGTGTGTGCAGTCATAGAAGGTAATGTCTCCTAGAAAGTCACTGAACAGAAAAGCCTGCTGGGGGACTGTTGTTGAGAGGAACTCTAACTGGACGGCAGGGTTGTTTCCAGAGCCCTTATAGGAACGAAGTGACTTGCAGGACTGACTCATTTTCCCACTGGTTTCCTGTATAGTCAGAATTTGTTACCCTGCAGCTGAGGATGACTGGACGAGCATTTAGGGTGAAGGATAGTCTGTGAGATGTGTTTTGGCAGCACAGACTGTGTGGCTGGGCAGGTGCTCTCTGAGTTCATGGGCTGGGAGAACTGTTCTGACTTCGGGAGATCAGGCTGTGCCCTGTTTCCGACCATCACCTCTTTCTAAGTATTCATTTCTTGTGAGATGGTGGACTTCAGGCTCTTCCTTGCTCCAGGTAATTATTTTTGCGAAGCAGCAGTTGTATCTATGCTGATCACAACCGTGAGGCAGAATGGCTCTGCTCCTTGTTTGTGGTAGCAAGAAATCACCTTCTGTTTAGAATGGCATGGATGATAAGGAAAGTTTGTCCTGCAGGTAAGAAAGGACAGTCTATTAACTTACAGTAAAACGGGATGGTAAAGGCATATGGGTGTCTTAAAACCAGGCCTGTGAACTTTTCAAATACACAGATCACTCAAGGCTATCACCGCCTCATCTGGATAATAAAAGGAAGGACATCTAAAACAAGAACACACAGCAGTAACCCCTGGCCATGTTGTGTATACATCACGGAATGGAGAGGAGATGAACTCTTGACTGTCCCCTTTGCGTCTGCTTAGCATTCTTTCTCCCTGCTGCTTGAGATGACCCCGTTGAATGGCAGAGTCTCTTCCTGGTCCTACATCTATCTTCTCCTTGCCCTGAGCCCACGCTGCCCTGAACCAACACTACTTTGAAGTTGCAAAGTTCTCTGTGACAACAACAGATCTCACACTGTGCTTGTGAAAATCGTATTCAGCCACCCACAGTGACCCACTGTGTCTGGGTCAACTGTCTGTCCTGTCTTCAGAGATTTCTTTGAACCCTGCCCCTTTAACTCTACTGTGGCTGTTATGTAAGGTTCATGTCTTGTGAATGAAATGTGTGATCTTTGAGCCAGTATCTGTGGTTAAGAATGGAATAGAAGAAGCCGTGGTTGCCAGTGGAAGCACTGTGAAGTGAGATCAAGATTACTCAGTAAATTTTATTCGGTGAAACTGATATAGCTTGCAAACTTATTATTGTCCAATAAGTTAGGTCAGGTCTCTCTGTGTTGTGGCGTGGTGCACTCTCAAGCCTGTCTCCAGGTTTATTAATACCTGGAGAGCTCTGGAAACTCAAGAATGTAGCTAACAAAAGACACGGTCCTTTTCTTTCTAAACTGAGAGCAGCTCTGGGAAATGACACACAGTATGCATTTTAATTGCTAAATTTGATAGCGCTTAATTCAAAAGGGTATGAAGCATTGAGGTAAGGATTCACAGGACTTGTGGATCTTGTACATATCCCCCAAAGCATGTGGATAAGAGAGAGTAGAGGCAAATTAATCTGTTGGGTGATTGAGAATAATCAACAAGCAACCACCATGAGAGCCTAGAATTTAAAATATGGACCCATAGAGTTCGTTTTTAAGTAAACTGAAAAGGAAGGAGATCACTGATGTCATGTGATATTTAAAGATATCTAAATTATATACAAATCAAGAGTTTAATATTCTCATGGTAATTTGTCTCCCTGACATCTGCTTTGAATCATCAGCATAAAAGTATTCTTCCCGATGTAATATAATATAACTGGTGTATTTTATTCACTTGTGTCCATTGTCTCTTGCAGTAGTTAGAGTAGAATTTGAATGAATGTTCTACATCACCACCAATACAGCATGCCACTTAGAGCAGAATAGGTCATCCGTTAGACATCAGAATATTGTACTCGGTATCATCTTTCAGGTCCAAGATCTTTTTTTCTTTGAGCAAAACACTGCAATTCATGAAATGCAGGTAGTACATTTTTAATGCAATTTTCATTTCTATAATTAGTACATGAGTTTTTATGGCCCAAACTTTTGAACACTGTGATTATTTTTCCAAGTAATATTTTATAGCTTCATTATCTCCAAAGTTACTTTGTATATTGTGTTACGGAATCACAAAGTCATTGCAACTTGGTGAGCTTAACAAAATATAGTATCCCTTCAGCTGCATTAGAAACATAAAATCTTATTCATGAATAATAGATGTTTAAACATCTTATTAAAGCACCATCCCAGTGATGCATTATTATGTTTAAGAGCTACTTGTGTCTAATATCTTTATTAATTAGAGGGTATTTCATTAGGTTCACAAGCTGTTTTCCTTAACCTTGCGCTAAGAGCGACCACACAGGAGCAACTGTATCTGCACGTACAGTTTCCAGCCCACCTGGGCACTCGGTGATGTCATTTCATTTCATATGCTTTGAAAGGTTTCCTCCAACATGAAAATACTCTGTATTGCACCACAATGAAATGACAGATAGTTGTTTTTCGTTATAGTACATTTTGGCTGAAAGTTATAAATTTATACTTAAATTGAGAACAGTACTTTTCCTGGTATTGAAATTTGACAGAGCTTTCTTCCTGTGAATGTTCACAAAGACAGTATTTTTGTGTTGGTGAATATTCTAACAAACCCAGTAGCTCATTTTATAGGTCCTGTGTTTGCTTATTATTTCCTGTAATTATATCCTTCAATGGAAACTCTTGGTAAAAATGCAAAGTATAATTCAGTCAAGGCAATTTGACTGTGTATTAAAATAATAATATCCAGATACACAGCTCTCTAAAGAAAGAATTAAGTATATCCAGAAGAATGTATTGCATTGGAAAATGTTCCGCACATGTTGTTCGCAGTAACTGAGTCCTTAGTCAGTGTCAAGCAGTACGTAAGAAAAGTTGAGAAGGGTCAGGGTGACAAAACATGGAGTTTCTGTGTTCTTAGCAAGGTCCATCTACGTGATTTAACAGTTAACCAAAGAGGGATACACTTGACCGTTTCTTTTGGAATGGACTCAGTCAATTTAGCATGTGGACCTTCATACCTGCTCATTGTATGAGAGGGTCAAATTTTTTTCTTCCAGTCAGTTTCTGGTCAGATTTGGAATAATTAGAATTAAGTTTAGTTCTCTGTTCTGCCACGGTGACCCAAATACACTAGCACAAAAATCACTGATTTTTATTGCATGTATAATTTTGTCTATTTGTTGGATGCATCTATGTGAGTTCTTTATATATTTTATTAATCTTGTATTTCTTTTTATAAGTTTTAAATGGCTGTGGCCAAGCGAAACTTAAATGTAGAAGGATTTGTTTTAGCTAACCACCACTTCTGAATTTTAATACATGTTGACAGAGGTTTCTGTCCCACCCAGTCCTGCAGTGGTTCAGTCCCAAAGAAATACACAAAAGCCTACATTCATTATAAAATGGTTGGCCTATTAGCTCAGGCTTTCTTATTACCTCTTATATCTTACAGTAACCCATAATTCTTCTCTGTGTTAGCCACATGGCTTGGTACCTTTTATTAGTGAGGCATTCTCATCTTGCTTCCTCTGCATCTGGATAACGACTGCAGACTGAGCCTTTCCTCTTCCCAGAATTGCTGTTCTGGTTGCTCTGCCTCTACTTCCTGCCTGGCTACTGGCCAATCAGCATTTTATTAAACAAGTACAAGAAACAATCTTTACAGGGTACAAGACTATTGTCCCACAGCAATTACATATTCCCTGGCTCCATTGCATCTGGACCCCAGGTGAGGCAGGTTACTATGGTTACCAGTGGATGTATCTGAGGCTCCCTATCTCATGGCAAACAGGAAACAAGTACAGCGATTCAGTAGTGGGAGGGAACTAGAACAAGGTACAGCTTTTAAGGAGAAACCCCAAATGACCAACTTCTTCCAGTTTATCTTCACCTCTTACAGTCTCTTAGTCTCCCAGGTACCTGTTCAAGCTATTAATCCATCCATGGACTAGGACAGCGCACACATGATACCCTCATGGATCACATCTAGACATGTGCTTGGCTGATTTGGTCAGTGTTTCATGGTCCAGTCAGCTGGCATTAAAGATTATCCATCACACTATCCTCAGTAATTATTTTTAATCTGGTGAGTACTCGGACACAATACATATACGTTGACCATTGACTGATCTAGGCAAGATGACATGTGATGTTTATTTCTATAAATCATGCATATAAAGTTATTAGTAACCTATAGGCTGATTCCACATTTTTACCATTGAAGGTTCATTTTCTGTGAAAGATACCAAATTGATAAAATACTTCAGAGTCAAACTTATTGTGTGTTGAGTGTGGGGGCAGATTCTGCTAGTTTTCCTCCCAATCTGCTTTACCCTTCCCTAGAGGTAGACACATTAGTAAATATTTCGATATAAAAAAATACCCAGAGAAACAAGTCTATTTTTCATCTTCCTCTGAATAAAGGTGTCCAAATTACCAGGCTCTAATCAATAAAATTCAAGCATAAATGTTTTCTGTAAATTTTAGGACACATATTCTTTTTTTTATTTTTTTCCCTCTCTGTTGGCTGGTGTGCAGACTCTCACTGGCTCTCAGCAGCCCAAATTAAGGTCAGGAAGAGAACACATGTTGAGACACGAAAGAAAGATCTGTTGTTACCCACTGGAATGCCTCTATTTCTGTAAACTTCTTTGCTTCAAACTTACTTATGTAAGAGACAATAAGCTGACCTTCTAAAACTCTTGCACATTAGATTTTTTAAAAAATGTTTAACTAAGTGTTTTGATAACTGATGAGTCTCTTCTAAGACTCTCTTCTAGGTCTATGTGTATCCTGTGGTGGCTTCTGCAGAAAATCTCCTCTATTATGCTTTAGTGACCTTTTGGAATAAAATATTTCTTGAAAATAGGGTCAGTATATTATATGAATGTCATTAATATTTATTCACAACCCACATTCATGTTATTAACACATATGCTTATACATAATAAGTATTTTTATTAGAATAATAGAAAATAGCCTGAGCTATTAATGATAACAGTATTAATGGACTTAAATTTTGCTCAGAGAAAATTTTGTTTCAAGATTATAGGACAATATATGAAACAGACACCTAAAGAATTGTATGCAGAGATATTTGTCTTTGAGCATGGCGTTTTGGCCTGGGTGAAAGAAACTGACCGAAGTCCATAAGATGATGTCCTAGAGACATAACCGTTTTCATTTTCTTCACAGGTCTGCTCAAGCCCTGAGCAAGTAAGTGGGCTGTGCCTGTTCCAACAGCAGAGCAGAAGCCTGCAGTGGTCCTGTGACGAGGCTCTACTGATTCCTTATTGTGACATCGAGAGACGACTCCCTCACCGGTTGCGGCAATGTCTGTATCCAATCTATCATGGTGAGTGAATTGCTTTCTGATCTCAAGGACACAGAAATGTTTACAGTAGCAGGATTTTGTGAGAGATCTGCTATCAGAACCTGTGAAGAGAACTTGAAAAATTGGATTTTCAGATTGTCCTATATTCGAGGGAGAAGAGATGTTTCTTTTCTTGTTTGATAATTTTGTACATAATTGCCTTATTTACATCATTTTCTCCTTCCTTCTCCTCTCCTCAACTCCCTGCGTTCCTCCCTTATCAAATTCATGACTGCTTGTTCAATAGTTATTATTGTAACATACATACATTGGTAGCACCGGCTGAGTTATTTTGTGTTGCTCATATGTACATGTGTAGTGCTGACTGCATGGGATTGGAGAACCTATTCGGGGTCTCACCTTTGGAAAAGATGGAATCTTTCTCTGTCTCGGTAGCCATTGATTGCCTGTCGCTCTTCAGCTCAGGGTGTGGTCCTGTGAGATTTACAGCATCCACATTCAGCATCATCAGTGCGGTGACATATGGGGACTCTAGAAAGGGGTCCAGAGGCATGTTTACCTTTCCCGTACACACCAGGGGAATGAGAGGTTGGAAGACTGTTTTTCCAGTGCCCTTTTCCTCATGTGTATACTCTCTGATTTAGGTCTGAGAAACCAAAAGTGTAGCTTTGTGCACAGAATAGATATTTGCTCATCAGTGTGGCTTTTCTTCTAGTTCCATATCTCAAAAAACAAATAAATAAAAATAAACTACCTAAATTAAACTAAACAGAACACAAAATTCCATTGTTCGATCAGCAGCTTCTCTATGCCAGTAGCAGTATCTGATGAGTCTGAAGCCATTCGCGGAACTTGGAATATTCTATAGATGTAAAAAGAGGAATTAATGATGCTAACGTGAAATGGCAGTCTTTAGTACAGGACCGTGAAGAGAAGCCTGGTAACCTTCCGTTTCTTTAAGAGCACATTTCATTTTCTTCTGCAAACAGAAATAGCATCGGAGTCAGGGTTTGCTTGCTGACTTGTTGCAACTCCCTGAACTCATTTCTAGATAAGTAAGCAATTTATTTAGGGCAAAGCATATAATTATTTGTTCAAATTTAGAGTAGTATTTCTGAAGGACCTAATTCTGAATGGCTTCCATAGTATGTGTCCTTGGATCCTTAGGCCTTGGTGTTGAGGGTCTCATTTTAAAAATAAAAAAAAATAAAGAGAATTAAAATATTTAAAATAAATTCTGTAAAACATTAATGAAATAAATAGTGAATTATTGCTACAGAATGTAATTTACTTTTTTATTTTTATTAATATAAAATTATCGTCACATTTTAACCTTAATTTCTCTAAATATTGTGACTCTGAAAACCTGTGAAAAATGCTGACCAATTTTTTAAAATAGAATTTTACCTTGGCCAGTGTGTGAGAAATGAGTCTTCAAAGGCCCCAAAACATGCTTGAGAGATAGTAGAGTACTTGTCACTCAAACATGGAGACCTCAGTTCAGATCCTCAGCACCTCAGTGCTGAATACTGGGCATGGCTCTGCATTCCTGTAACCCCCGTGCCTAAGAGATGGAGATTTGAAAATGCATTGGGGGTGGAGGGTGACTACCAAGTCGACCTGACAAAATGAGCTCCACCACACCAAAGGTGGAGAGCAACTGAGGAAAACAACTGGTGTTAACTCCTGGCTTCCACATGCGTGTGTACATATGCCCATGAACGTGTAATCATAGGAACACAAGTATAAAGAAATAAATAATGAGACGCAAACAACATAGCAAAGAGGGAGAGTGGCCAGGAGAAGGAGAGTGGAAAGGAAGCAGAAGAGGAATAGAGGAAAAGGAGGAGGAGATGGGAAGAAAGGGGGCGGGGGAAGCAGGCAGAGGAAGAGATTAAAGCAGATGTGGGCAGGAGGAGGAAGAGATGATTAAAGCAGATGCTGTTGTCCAATCTCACAACCCTGTGAGTCTGAGCCAGATCACAGCGGCCACACAGGGCTGACACAGGGGTCTGGCTTTGGGAGCCTCACAACACCCTGCTGTGATGGATGATTTGATTTAAGGCCACCTGAAACAAGAAAACGTGTGTGTGTGTGTGTGTGTGTGTGGAGAGAGAGAGAGAGAGAGAGAGAGAGAGAGAGAGAGAGAGAGAAAGAAAGAGAGAGAGAATCATCCCAGCTTAATTGTCTGTCCAGGCTCCCACATGTTGGCAGGTGTTCTGCAAATAGATGCTGTGGAAATGAGGGAAAAAATGCTAAGCAGGCAATTTAATGAGAATGCATACCTTCATCCTAAAAGAAAAATTTAAATTCAGAAGCCATGCATAGAATCTAACATGTCTGAAAAAAAAAAACAAAAACAAAAATAATTGTCTTCGCGTTGGCAGCTCAACGGTCTTGGAAGTGAGGCCATGGTGCTCTAATTCACCAGTGTGTACATTAGGCTCCTATGCAGGGAGATCTTCATCCGTTCTGTCAATCATCCTCCCTCTCGGCATCTGAGCTGCTTCTTTCTAGTACAGAAGAGTAGGAAAGGAGTCTGAGGGACTCAAGTCAAGCCACAACTCATGCTCCTTTCTCTTGTAAGAAGGGACGAATCTTTTCCATATTAATCTCTGTCATTTTTCATATCTCCTAACACTTCTAGTCTGTGCTTTGAGGAGAGATTACCTTGCATGTATTTAGCAACGTATAGCAGCCTACCAATCTACCAGTTCTCAGTGGAACCTCTTCAGAAAATTACAGGAATTTAATGAAATTGCTATTGTCCATGATATGGCTGCATTTTGAAGTTTAGAAACAAAGACTTGACTGTACTGCCTCACACTGGAAATAAATGGTATTGTCAGGTTTTTAACTGGCATGTAACACATGAGTGCCTAGATACCCGATTTGTTTGAAGGAGTGTGTACTCTACTGTGGAAGAGAAAACCACAGGGGAAACTAAGTCTGTGTGTGTTGATGAGAGTCAGGAGACCTGTGCCTCGAAGGAAGATTCAAAGCCACAAGGAGAGGGCCCCTCCAGGAGGGTTTCTCGGAACAGTGTCTGCCTGGAAGTGAGAAGCAATTCGGTCGTGTTCTTTTGGTTCTTTGGAACTGTGCTTTAGCTTAACTCGCTTCTGTTTGTCCGTCTAATCGACTTGAGAAAACTCACATCAGGGCTGGTGAGATGGCACAGGGGGGAAAGGTACCTGCTGCTGAGTCTGCTGATCTAAGTTTGATGTCCAGAACAGATACGGTGGGAGGAAAGAATCTACTCTGCACCTTGTCCTGGGACCTCCACATATATTCTGTAGCATGTGTATATTAACGTATCCCATACACACAAAATAAATAAATAAACAAAACATTTCAAAAGCTCATGTCATGCTGTGGGCACTTTGGCTTGCCTAGCATAACATTGTATCCTATTCAACTTTAATAAAAATGTGTTGATTTTTAAAAGTAAACACTCAACATAATGCAACATAAACATAAGTGTTTACATGTCTCACATCAACTCTGATTCCCACATGTAACATAAGAATTAAGAAAATGTAAGTTAAGATACTTATATTCCTTTGTATAGCTATCCTGTAAGTTAAGATTCTTACATTCCCTTATACAGTTATCCAACCGATAATCTTAACTTTTTTTTAACTTTTTTTTTATTGAGAAAAGGAGAAAAAAAAAACAAATTTCCTCCTCCTCCCAGCCTCCCATTTCCCTCCCCCTCCTCCCACACTTCTCCCCCTCCTCCCACCCTTCTCCCCCTCCCCCCACTCCTCTCCCCCTCCCTCTCCAGCCTAAAGAGCAGTCAGGGTTCCCTGCCCTGTGGTAAGTCCTAGGTCCTCCCCCCTCCGTCCATTTCTAGGAAGGTGAACATCCAAACTGGCTAGGCTCCCACAAAGCCAGCACATTACGTAGGTTCAAAACCCCGTGCCATTGTCCTTGGGTTCTTTCATATCTGGTGATGGATGGAGACAGAGACAGAGACCCACACTGGAGCACTGGACTGAGCTCCCAAGGTCCCAATGAGGAGCAGAAGGAGGGAGAACATGAGCAAAGAAGTCGGGACCACGAGGGGAGCACCCACCCACTGAGACAGTGGAGCTGATCTATTGGGAGCTCACCAAGGCCAGCTGGACTGTGACTGAAAAAAGCATGGGATAAAACTGGACTCTCTGAGCATGGCGAACAATGAGGACTGATAATCTTAACTTTTAAATAGCTGGTCTAAAAGAAATTCTTATTTACATAAATTTAAAAATTGTTTCTTGCTCTAGTAGTTATGTGCATGCATGACAATTGTTTTACACACACACACACACACCTCTAAAAACAGTGGCTTTGCCGGGCGATGGTGGCACACGCCTTTAATCCCAGCACTTGGGAGGCAGAGGCAGGTGGATCTCTGTGAGTTCGAGACCAGCCTGGTCTACAGAGCTAGTTCCAGGACAGGCTCCAAAGCCACAGAGAAACCCTGTCTTGAAAAACCAAAAAAAAAAAACCAAAAAAAAAAAACAAAAAAACAAAAAAACAGTGGCTTTATAATGCTTCCAGATTTCTAGGAAGCTGTGGTCTCAGTCAGAAAGGGGAGCAGCAGGAACTGACTGTAGAGTTCCATAAAGATGAAGGAGATGCTTCATGAGTCTAGTTTAGCCATGAGTCTCGGTTAGCCATGAGTCTACTTTAGACATGAGTCTAGTTTATCGAGTAATTGCAAGATGGAGATAATGGCTGAGGTGATGCTGCCCAGGATCAAACCAAGAGGAAAGCCAGTATCAATTGCAGATATCCACAAACAGGTGGCAACTTCCAGGTTACCATCTGTGAAAAAGAAATGTCTTTGGTAGCAGATATAATTAGCAGGAAACACCAGAAGCCCTAAACAAGCAAGAAGGAAATTTGTAGCACAGAGGAGAGTATGTTGTTTGCATTTTTGTGAATGAGAACACTGAGGTGCAGGACCCTAAGTAACATGCTCAACATGGCAAAACCACTAAGTAAAGGATGACGTAAGTGCTAATTACCTGGTTCCAATTAGCACCCACTCAGAAACTATTTTTCTTCACACAAAATATATCCCTTCTATATATGTGTGCCCCGAAGATTCTATAGCTTCCATTTCAATTCAGATTATTCCTCTTAATTTTTTTCCATCTACATACATACTAACTACATCTTTCAAAGAACACCATCAGGTATGAGAATACTGTTGGAAGTGAGGAGGCTGGGGATAACCACCGATTTCCTAGGGTAAACAGCACAATTGGTAATACCACAGATTTAGTTGAATTTTAAAAGGTGTAAAGTGAGCTCCTTAAATGACAAGATTTCTAGAGAGTGAGACTTGGTTATTATTACTCTTTAAAAGACAGGGTCTCAGATAACCCAGTCTGATTTAATATTTGCTATGCTGCTGAGGGTGACCTTGAACTCCCTGCCTTTCTGCCCCTCCCTCAGTGCCATGATTACATGATGGCGTGCACCATCACCCTAGGTCAATTCATTGACTTTGAGTTGTTACTAAAAGGGTGTTGTCATCATATAGTCAGAAGCAGAGCACAAATATAGGTAGAGCTTGCTCTGATTTCGCTGGAATGGCTGTTAGGTCTCTGCCTCTTGAAGACCCTCCAATAATTCTTATAATGGAGCCTCCCACAGGCTCTGCTAGCTTAGAACTCCATAGCCTCCTGTTTCCATTCCAGTAACTTCATTGATTAGTGTTTCTATGGAAAGCCCTAGCATAGCATTAACTGATTTTGCCAAATTAATAGTTTTTGCAAAATGACAGTTCCTAGGCTATTTTGTACTATGATGCCTACATACACTTAATTATTGGTTTTTTTTTAATCTTCATTTTTTTCTTCTGTGAATGACAGTGCACACTTGCCATCTTTGCATTCAGAAGACTGAGGCAGGAAGATACCATGCTTGAAACAAGTCTAATCTATATAGTGAGACCTTGAAAAAAAAGAATAATTAATGTTTGTTTGGTATCTGGCAGTCAGAGAGGGATAACGATATCACTGGATTCAAGTTAAGAAGCCAAATATCCAGATCCATGGACATCCTTTATGGTCAGAGTCCTGTGCTAAGCACAGTGGTGATGTGTTGATAGAAACAGACTTGTCTTAACAGAACAGTTTATTAGCCAGAGGACTGAAAATTGATCAAGTACCCCTGACTTAGGGGGATGAGTTCTCTAAACAGAAACACCCAGAATGTTTTTGTAAAACAAAACAGCCACTTGTCTTTCCCACTTGAGATGAAAGACCTCACTTTTCAGGAACACTAGCATAGCTCTTGCATTTTCCCCAAAATATAAAATGCATGCTGAATGCAAAGA
Organism: Microtus oregoni; assembly: GCF_018167655.1. Classification (NCBI taxonomy): domain Eukaryota; kingdom Metazoa; phylum Chordata; class Mammalia; order Rodentia; family Cricetidae; genus Microtus; species Microtus oregoni. The sequence goes on along the minus strand of NW_024543829.1, from coordinate 6,623,107 downwards.
ACTGAATAAGATAGGCAGTGATAAAGCAGAAATTAGAAATGGCTTCAGTGACAGAAAACCAGTTTTAAGAATGCTGAGGTATAATACATTTATATGGTTTTCTTGCAAAAATACCCCTATTGTACATGGAACTTTGACATCTCCTGCTTTCATGAATGGTTTATACCTGCTGCTGTATTGGATGGGTATGAAGCAACATCATCGGGGAAATGCATGCATACCGTATATCAGTAGCATCATTTCTATTCGTCACCCAAGTAGTCTGGCTCTGCAGTTGTCTGCTGATCTTCCTTTTTAGCAGTTTTCTACTACTGTAAATGATTCTGCTGCTATGAGAGACTATTCTTCAAATATCATTACCTCACCAGGCGTTCACACACCATTTGGTATGTTTTGCTTTCTTGTGTGCACTAATGCTTCCTCCTGATTTAATTCCTATAAACACTTAGCATTATGCTGTTAATTGTCTGAGATGCTGTTTATTCCTACCTGGCTAATGTAATTTTATCAGAAGTTAATAAAATTTCTTTTATGTGTGTCTGAAGACAAATTAAAGCTTGAATTGTTGAAGTAATTAATGTATTGACTACATTTACAAGAACTGAATTATATTTCCAAAGTAGGCTTATAGTTTAAAATTCTATTACTCATGTTGAAAAATTCAATGTCATTCTAATAAGATCAGAAAAGTACTTTTAATTAATTTGTATTATATAACATGTGTGATATGAATGATATATCTTTGGTGTAAATATTACACATAATATTTATTTTACGTTAGGTGCTGTGTTTGTATCCGTTTTCTTTATTTATGCTGTTAAGTTACAGCCTTGCAGAAGTAATGTTCACATTTAGAGTGGCAAGAAAGTTGAAGCTTGAATTGTGTGCTCAGAAAGAAAGTTTAGAGCAGAAGGTAGAAAATACAGCTATTTGAGATTTCAGGAATCATTTTTTAACCCCAGATTTATGATAAAAATATAATCAGAATTGGCTACATTCATTTGTAGAAGACAAAGAGAAGGAAAGCTTTACATAAACATAAAGCCATTATTCCCATGAACAAAATGAGGCTTCTGTGTTGAAGAAAACTTTCCCGGTGAGGTAACGGTAATTTGAGTCTTTCCCAGTATCTCACTGGGTGGTTAAGACATGGGGAGGAGTGAGTGTACCTTTAGTCTAAAGTCAGAGGCCCTCCTTCTGAAGGCAGTGACAATGAAAACTCGAAGGCCGTAAGTCTTGCAAACAAACAGACTACAAGAGTGTGTTGGGTTTAATGGAAACTCAACTAGAAGAAACCATCGTACAAGAAGAAAAGAGGAAACCAAACTGATAAAACTGGACTCTGAATATGGCGAACAATGAGGGCTGATGAGACGCAAAGGACAATGGCACGGGGTTTGATCCTACGTAATGTGATGGCTTTGTGGGAGCCTAGCCAGTTTCGATGTTCACCTTCCTAGATATGGACGGAGGTGGGAGGTCCTAGGTCTTACCACAGGGCAGTAAACCCTGACTGCTCTTTGGACTGGAGAGGGAGGGGGAAAGGAGTGGGGGGAGGGGGAGAAAGGTGGGAGGAGGGGGAGGGAAATGGGAGGCTGGGAGGAGGTGGAAACTTGTTTTTTTTTTTTTTCTCCTTTTCTCAATAAAAAAAAAAATCAAAAATCAAGAGCTCAAGGAAAAGAAAAGCTTTCTCCCTCCCCCGATTGTGGAACACTTTAAGGCAAAGTCTGATGACTTCTAGTAAAGTCAAGATCTTGAATTCTGTAAAATTTCAGTATGCTTTTCCATTCACAGCATGCCTTTTCAAGCTGAAATCTCTCCATTATTAAAATGATTAATACCAATTTGGTTCAGAATTGACTCTTCAGATGAATACATTATATTTTTAGAATTCTTGACTGTTTTGTGCTTCAATGACACGCCTTTAGAAATAGCTTTTGAAACTTTAACATTTATAGGAAGCCTCTTGAATATTTTTCCTATTTACCACAAATGATTTTCTTTCTCGAGAGGAGGCTGGTATAAAGCGAGACCACTCCAAATGTTTGCTAGGCCCCTTTGCACCTGGCTATTTCCTTCTGGGATTTTGGCCAAATTGTAACCCAGCCAGTTCAGTCTTTACCAGAGGTGAGCCAAATATGACTACCCAATCTTGGAATTTGAACCTCTCAAACTGTAAATAAATCTCTTTGACAAAGAGCCCACATTGGGTAGTTTTTTATAACAATACAACATGTAGTTTACCAAGCAACTTAAGAACAACTCAGGGCTGGAATATTATCCTCTTAGTAACTTCCAAACATCTCTCTCATGGGTTGGCCTTTCTCCTGTGACGTAGACTGCATTTTCCATCATTGGTGGTGTTTGCTTACTTGAATGTTTTCTTATCCTACCCTCAACACAGCCAAACTTTTTTTATTGGTTTTTATTGAGTTCTACATTTTTTCTCTGCTCCCCTCACTTCCTCTCCCCCGCCCCTTCAACCCTCTCCCATGATCCCCATGCTCCCAATTTACTCAAGAAATTTTGTCTATTTCTTCTTCCCATGTAGATTCGATCCATGTATGTCTCTCTTAGGGTCCTCATTGTTGTCTAGGTTCTTTGGGATTGTGAATTGTAGGCTGGTTTTCTTTGCTTTATGTCTAAATGATAATTGTTTTCCTGGGTCTGGGTTACCTCTCTCAAAAATGATGTTTTCTAGCTCCATCCATTTGCCCACAAATTTCAAGATGTCATCATTTTTTTCTGCTGTGTAGTACTCCATTGTGTAAATGTACCACGTTTTTCTTATCCATTCTTCAGTTGAGGGGCATTTAGGTTGTTTCCAGGTGCTGGCTGTGACAAACAATGCTGCTGTGAACATAGTTGAGCACATGTCCTGGTTGATCACCCTATGGATATATACCCAAAAGTGGTATCACTGGGTCTTGAGGAAGGTTGTTTCCTAATTTTCTGAGGAATTGCCACACTAATATCCAAAGGGGCAGCAAAGGCAAACTTAAACTATTCACTGGGTGTCTGTAATTATTATCATGATAGTGTGACACAAAGGTTATCTTTGAAGTCATTGCCAACACTCCGTACTCCACTATTTTTACTATGCATGTTGGGTATCAAGCAAAGCCCTAAAAAAGACAGTGGTGATTAAAAAAATGGCAGCTATGGGTCATGCCCTCCATTATACTAAAGATTCTTTTATAGAGCTAGTTAATTCTATTTCTTCTCAGAATAGTCCCTACATTTCCTTGTTATCACCCTCATGTAGAATCCTGATGCCTGTCAGAACTGATATGAATTTCCCTAATTACTTTTCTTTGCTCTCAAATCACCTTACTTGTAAAGTTAATTTGCTAAAAAATACTTTTTATTTTACTCTATGCCATTCTTTCTCATGAATTCTAGGCTATCTCCCAAACTAGATTTAAGTCTATTTATACTCTGGTCCCCACATGAATTTCCCATGAATAAACTTCTGCCCTAATCTAATTTTTTAAGAAAAGAAAAACAAATGGTAAATAGAAAAAAAAAAAAGAATATGTTCTTTGATCCTGTGGAGCAAATGCAGGGCCTCTTACCTTCCAGGTAAGTTTATGGCTCCTGACATCCACCACCCAGGAAGGGCCAGCACTTTATCAGTGACATCCATTCCAGCTAGAGGTGAAACATCTCAAGGTGGAGAAATACTTGCAAGTCATGATATGCCGAGAGGGGTTTACTTTCTTGGGATAATGAGTCTGAGGCTGGATGTTCAATTCCCACAGGTACTAATTAGGTCTTCTCTCTTTTACATCCAGAGCCTAGTCCTGCGGGCTTGATGAGCCTTCCTTCACACACATGCAATTAATCACTGTCACTCTGAGCAGGTCATTAATCATCATCAATCCACAACTAATACGGAGGAAATACGTAGGCACTCATGCCAGGTACACGCCATAGATTGGTAATAGGTCTCAAGGATCATCTCCCCTTTGAATATTGTCTAGGTGAAAGAATGTGTCACTGTGGATTGAACTACATTTTTCTCTTTATTTTGTAATGGTCTCTCCCCATTTCCCCTTACCCCCATCCCATCCTCTTGTAAAAAATCTTACTGGCTAATAGCACCAATATTTCTTAGACTGTGGACTCTTTCCCGTCAGTTCAGGTAGATCATCCCAATACTCCAAGCAGAAAAGTTTCTTTGGGGCCTTGAGCCATGGAAACTGTAATTTTGAAAGTAACAAATGGTTTATACTATATTTTCAGTCATTAAAATAGTTATGTAGTCTGAGGTATGTTCTTTTAAACATTATCAAATTAGTATGTGAAGTTATCATGTATTAATATAGGAAATATATTTCCATCTTTTTTGTCATTTACTGGGTTTTGTGTTTGAGCCATTTTTATTTTATTGTAAAGAGATTTCACTTTGATTTTATATCAATTTCAACTTAATCAACAGAAGACATGAAACGAATACTTTCTAACAATATTGGATATTCACTAAGAACATTTACCCCGGTCATTAATTTACCCTTTGCTTTATGTTCCAGTTTTAAGTTCATTGTTAGGAGTTTTGAGGATAATTTAATTCATGAATGAATAGGAATTTAAAAATGATTTTTACACAATTTAAGGGGTAGACTAATAGAACTTAATAATATATAGACTAAAACTATAGCATTTTAAGGTAAGTAATATATTATGTCTTATAACTACTACTTATTTATTTCAACATGTTTTCCTACATGTCATCAACATGTAATTTTGAATGCTGTGGTTAGAATGGTGAATGAAACAGAAATCTCTAATCTCATGAAGCTTGCTTTCAGTCAGTGCTGAGGGTGACTAGGACTCTATGCACACTCCGAGGATGATCAGGCAGACAGATTGGGCAGTATAGAGTCAGCCCTAGAGGATGGATGGGCCTTGTAAGGACTGGCCTTTTGGAGGAGGTGGTGTAGAAAGCTTCAAGGCTGCGCATCGTTAGAGAAGAGGCATTCCAGGCACAGACTGCGTTGCAGGTGTCCAAGCTGCATTTTAAGTTTACTACTAGACGTTCCCCTCACAGAATCTAAGGCTACTTTCAGGATAAACAGAAAACGTCTTTATATGATGACTTGGAAAGGCCCTGATGATGGCCAGTCCCTGGTGTGATCATCAAGGTGGATATGGAGGGTGGCAACCAGAAGAGAGAGCAGTGCTGGGAGGCGAGCTCGGCTAAGTGGCATGGAATCAAGCGTGTGCAGAGACAAGGGGACTGGAGAGTCTCCCTGCGATGGGATATTGCTGTCACTCATTAGGCCTGGTGAAATATCACATAGAATATAGATTCAGGGACAGGCAGTGATGGTAGCCATCCAGTGCTGAGAGCAGCCTTGGTGTCATGCGCCTTGCAAGTCTGAAGGACTTATCTGACACCTGCAGTTTATGAAGCTAATTATAGTGTGCTTTCAACATAAACACGCAAAGAATATTCCTAATGAGATATAACAATGAGGGAAAAATAATGAAGTAATGAAAAATCCCTTGTAAGGATACAGTCTGTTTTTCATTATTGTCAATTTAAAAACGCTTAACAATACATCTCTGCCCATCTGAATAATTAGAGGCATCATATAAAGGAAATTTCATCTATAAAAATATATTATCTTGCATTAAAGATTTTTATAGTGAAGAAATAAATGTAAATTATGAAAAGTTATGACTGTTTTTGTTGTTCAGTTTGCATTTGAAACTTATTATTTTCCTTTCTCTCCAATAAAATCTAAAGTTAATTTTAATATATAAGGCAGATATGGTGAAATGATTTATTGTGTTCTGTACACTGGTTGCTTAATGTGGGGATGGTTATGGAAAATATATAATATAATATACAGTCAGGGGCTAATGTATGTTGCAGAGAATGATGGTATAAAATTATTAGGTGCCTTTTCTTAGGGGGAGAATCATCTTTGTTTTAAGATTATAACCATTCTACACTTCTGTGTTAAATATGATTCGCTTTTGTTACTTAAAGATGGAAGTTGGGATTTCTTAGTGTCCTTATTTAGCCAAACAAAAGCTGGAAACTCAGTCTTGACCTGTACCCCTCCCCCATCTTGGATTTCTGTATGTGTGTATGTTTATTTCACTTTGGACATAAAATCAAAAGGTCTGGAATTTCTGTTGTACTGAAAATTAGTTCAAATTAGCTCCAGTTCAAATAAGGTTACATTTATATAACATTAATAATGTTAGTGTTTTATGATTCTGATTACAGAGGAAACGTCTCATGGTACCTGCAACAAGTTCTGGGCCAGGGGTTCGCTAGAGTCAGCATATTAAGAAAATCTTCAACACAACCTAATAGAATCAAGTGACTGCATGACTGCAGATGCATCCACCCTCCCTGAGTCCTCTTCTGTCTGGCAGATATCAGCTACTGCCTAAACAAATAGGGATGGCTACTTGGTCCAGTTTTCTGTTCTTTTATCATTTAATGTCTATTGAGCATTTCCAGATAGTCACAACTGTTTCTTGCCTGGTCCTGCCTGCTTTGTAGTGATAATTAACATTTATCAATTCTTTTTATTTTAAATAATTGCATTTCCTTTACTACAAAACATTACAGTTCTAATAGTAGTTTGGACAGACTCAGTGTCATTAGAGTTGACATGAATTCATAGTGTCATGCCCCTCAATTTGCCAATGCCGGTTCCATGTATCAAGGAGTACATTTTTCAAAACTTGGTTTGAAGCATCGAATGTGTCTTAATTTTCCGGAATTTGGAAAGTTAAATGCTGACGCCCATACTTAGATTGCATAAATTTTGCTTGATGAGTTGAAACAATTATCAAGACCACATTTCCCCCTAATTATAGGTCTTTTAAATAATATGTATGACTTAGCTACCTCAGTGCTGATGCTCGCTCAGAAGTTGCTCAGAACAATGGAGCAGCTGAATAGGGATGGGATCAGCTCCACCGGGACCTGAGCTGCCACGGACCAGCTCCACCAGGCTTTCCTGTTTCTGCTGGGAGCTGAAAGCTGAGATCCTGACACATCCACCATCTTTTGATGGACGTATTTCATGGAGGATGGAGACCACTGTTCCGGATGAGTCCTCACCCTTATGATTTCTCCCTTAGTAGATACGTGCTGTAATCAAAAATCAGTTCTACTGAAGCACGGCTTAAAAAAAAAAAATAGATTAGGTTAACTCCCATCCGGTTTTAGATGATAGATGCAAAGCGGTTTCATGAACAGACAAAAGAAATTGAAATTCAAATTAAGTGATCTCCCTGAGTATATTTTCACTTAGACATTTTTCCCTGAGGTTTTTATAATATCCTAAAGTTATATCCAGAAACAGAATTTGTATAGAATCAGGTTCATAGGAATTGTGGTGATCTTTTCCAACTCATAATATTTCTTTTAATGATTTTGTAAAACTAGTTATAGACTCAGTTTACTATGTAAACTTTAAAATGCATCAATTAATTTGTTGCTTTGTAAAAGCACGCATTATGTTTATTCCTTACCAGTCCTCACGTAATGACCGGCAGGAAGCAATTTTTCTAAAGGAAGTAGATCTTTCTGTACTTGCTCCAATACGGAATTTAAACGCTTGAAAAATAAAGCAAGCATATGAAATGCTTACTATATTCGGCAAGTTATAAAGATTACCAGGTCAAGTCCAGCACTGAGCAGAAGCTACTACCATCAGGTACTTAAAGAGACACAGGGCACCTACTTTCTCATTTAAAGTCCACACTAGATGTTAGAGAGATGGCATCATCTTACTGAATCCTCGCCAACAGGTTCAACAAGTGCTTTGCATTAACAAATGGTCAGGGCCTTCAGTCTGTTTCCCATGCAGGCACTGGAACCCAGCGTGTCTATACAGCATGGGTTGGAGATTCTTGGCATGAAAGAAAAAAATCTAGCAGGAGGTGAAGCGGTTTGGCTCCTAGAAGCTCAGTCTGTGTACTGGACCAGGCATTAGACACTGCTCACAGAGGGAATTTATGGATATATTTTCCCAGGATGTGCAAAAGCTGTGGCTTACTTGAGATAGTTAATAAAATGAAGCAAATGTGTGCATAAATTATTACTTGGTGTTGATGGGGCCTTTACCTAAGATTGTGGAACATCTTGAGGATGTGAATTTTCTCCATTTCCAGAGGTCAGGTGTGACGTTAGTTACCAAGTCTGAACTCATGAACAAGTCGTTGACAAAACCTAATCCAGAATTGGAAAATAAAGATAATAGTAGGTGCATGTTTTTAATTCTCCTTTATCTACAGTGATGTCCTTTCTGCGTTTTTGGTGTTACAAGAATCATTTTATGAAATGGGATTATTATTATTATTATTTATGTCTATAAAGGGGAAAGTTAATAGTCTCCTCCAATATTATGTTTCCATAAACCTTAGTGGTCAGCAGGAACGACTGATATAGTTGAACGAATTACTCAAGTCATATACCTCATCATCACAAACCACATGATGGAAACTCAACCTTTTCTGAAAAGCCTGTCTTTGAACTTACGACTGTGTGGGCTGTTCTTTCTGCTTCTGAGTGTTTCTCATCACCGTGTGTTCACCCCTGCAGTATCTCCATAGCAGCAACTGTAATTACTTATTTTTAACATGACCTATAATTGTGTGTGCTATGTCCAAGGAAATGCATCCCCAATTACTTCGACTTGAACACTAATTTTGTGAAATATATTAAAGAAAGGGCTAGTGCTGTCACAAATTTGGGAATCAGTCACTTAAACAATGGATTACCTAACGTACTAACTTCAAACAGCCTGGCACAATTCATGTGCAAAATATTTATCAAGTGGCTACTACACATTTATTAATCTTAATTATAAATATTTGACAAAGATATAGTGATCTTGTTTCCAAATTATATATATTCTCTTTTTTATCAGTGTTAATTTGATAGCTTAACTTATTAGACCAAAATCTCTTCTATGTTTTCTCCTTTGTTATTTATTTCCTTCAATTATTTTTCAGTTATATGCTTTTAAATGTCCCTACTTACTCTTCCAACAAGCATTTTTAGCATTTATTTATTTATTTATTTATTTATTTACTTATTGCTACAAAACACAGTGATAAGTGAAACCAAGCATGGGCTGACTGCTATACTAACTCATTGGTTCCCACTTCCTTCCACCTACAGCATCTAGCTATGAATCCTCAGCTAGAAATTCACAGTAAACTTCCATCTCCATAAAGAATTGTCTTGTTTAGAGCTGAGCATCCTTCTATCGTGTACAGATTGTTTGATAAAGTTGTCAGTCAGACTTGAAACTGACAGCATGAAGCTGTCTCAAAGAAAGTTACAAGAGGTAGCAGTGGGAAACAAGGCTGTCTTGTCCACACAGTGAAGCTCTTGGGACTTTGGAAACCACAGTGCAGACACCTGCCAGGGCACATGTATCCTGAGCTGCCTCGTCACTGTGATGCACAGAGCAGAATGTAGTTCAAGGTGGTAATTAGGAAGCGATGATGTCCCGGGGATTTTCACATCATTGCCCTCCTCTGCAGTCAAGAACCTGGACTTCATTGATCTCTTCTAGTTCTAACTCACCAATTCCCTACTTTTTTTGTGACCTTCCAAGTCTACTTCTACAAGGACCTAAGCTTTGCTGAATCTTTCGAACAAGAGCTGGTATACACCATACATTACTCATTCTGTCTTTTACAGTAGTCCCCTCTCCCATCAACAGTTACTTACCTACTTAGAAATTCTAAGTGCCATAGGGTCATTTGTTACAATTGGGCTTGAACCAACCAGGGAAGACTGACATAAATATGACCATGGGAAACCTAAGTCGATTAATAAACAACCATAAGAAGTTCTGGGAAGTTGCGTCCTGGGGCAAGCAGAATCCGTGTCAGCTGTGTAATCCTGCCTGCATCAGGGATTCTGAGAGAGGGCGTCCAGCAATCTGTATTCTGTCAAGCCTCCAGGTGATTCTGATGAATGTTCAAGTTTGAGAGCAGATGGTACCAAATTATCTCTCTTGAGTCAGGATTTATAGCATGACTGCCAAAAATAATTACTTCGGGCATAATTGATATGCAGAAGATCCTTGCAATAATATTAACTAACAGTTTCGGCTGATTTTCTAAGTTTCTGACAGGAAGAGAGTGCTGTTGGCATAGAATATCAAGTTCTCTTCTCCTGTTAGTTTTGGCACCTAATTGGTAAAAACATTGGACCATCTTTTTCAGTAAAATTTTAAAAGCTGAGTGTAGTTTTTTCTTTCTTTTTTTTATTTTTTGGTATTTAAAGTGCTCACTGGAAAATGTGTTCCACTAAAGGACATTTATATACACTCTTGTTCTCATGTAAATTTTAATATACGAGTTCAATTGAAATGTAATTCACAGACAATGAATCACAATCATTTTAACTATGTGAGCTTATGGCTTCCAATATACTCACATTTTCCATCCATGATCAAAATCAGAGGTAGAATATTTGTTATTTCCAAAAGAAATTCCCTTCCCTTTATTAGGCATTTTTCTTCTAAATAATATTTATTATTTTATGTGTTTGAATGTTTTCCCTGCGTGCGTATTTGGGTGTCCCATGTATCTTTGGTGCTGACAGGAAGCCATAAGAGGTCATAAGATCCCCTGGAGCTGGAGTTAAGGATAGTTTTGGGCAGCCATGTGGGTGCTGAGAATGGAACCCAGATTCTGGAATCCAGGTCTTCTGTAAGAGCAGTCAGCACTCTTAACTCCTGAGGTTTATCTCCAGCGTCAGCCACAATACATTTTTCTTCTCTTCCAAGAGTCCTATGTAACTAATCTGATCCTTTCATCCAATTTACGTCTCTGAGTTTCCCATTCTGGACACTTCACATTAAATCAAGTCACAAAATATGTGGTGCAACCTTCCATTGACTAGGTTTCATTCAATTCAGATTGCATTTTCTCTTGGGCAAAGACTTATAATGGGAATTCCTAAGTAGTGCAGTAACTCTGTGTTTAGTTTTTTAGTAATTGCTAGACTTTTTTTCAAAATAACCATATCATTTTCAGTTCTTACCTGGATCCGTTAGTGTTTGTTTATCATCACTAGTAGCTCTTGTAATATGGATTTATTTTCTTCTTTTGGATTGACGTAGGGCCTTTGTTTATCTTCACAAAGTAAATCCCAGAGGGTCTGAGTAGTTTTTTACTTTGATGTTTGTTTAAACACCCCAGTCTTTAATGGTGTTCAGTATCTTTTTCTCTTTGCATAGTGGTGAATGCCAATGTATACTTATCATATTGGTTGTTTCAAATGGATAATTTTTTATTATTGATAAATCCCACACTAGCTCAGAATTGAGTATAATAAAGGGTGATTTATTTAGGGGTAGACTCATAGATCACAGTCCTCTGATCCAAAAGGGAACAGCAACCGAATCCAGCAGCCCGAAGAGAGAGGGAGCATGTACTTTACATGGGCGTTTATAGTATAAGAGGCCACACCCAAATGGGCAGGTAACCTAAAGACTACTGGCTGAAGGATTTCCTACAGCAAAAGAGTGGTAAAATACCAATGTGAACCCAAACGGACTGAGAACTAAATATTCCTGATTAAGCCTCTAAGTTCAGAACCAGTTCCTGATGGCAAAAGAGAATGCTTGTTCTAGAATTACAGTGAGGACATTAGCAATGAGAGACTCTATAGCCTAGCCTCCTTCGTTGGAATGAGCAGGAGGGAAGACTGACATGGGCTGGAATCAGACTCAAGGAAAAGTAACATGTTTGGGGCAGTAGAGGCGAAGTATGTAAAGAGGGGAAAGCAAACTGAGTGTGACGGGCAATGAGGATCAGGTCAATATAGGCTATCCCGGGACGAAAGAGAAATTCAGAGGCACAGCCCTACAAAGGACAGCAGACCACCCATTGATGTCCCTCACCCTTCATTGGATGTATGGATCAAAGACTGTGACCTCATTGCTCACATGGACCTGTTGGTGTGAGGGAGGTTTCTGATCTTTTAAATCACTTCTCATAATATGCTTGCTTGCCTGATGTTTCTATCAAAAGCAGACAGACTCTATTGATCAAAAAAATCTTCCATAATGTATAATATTCTTTATCATTGTATGTTTAAAAGGCATTCTACAGTTTGAGGCAAGCTTTAATGAGTTTTCACCAAATACCACTTATAATCCAGGATCTCTAGTGCATATGCCTGCATTCCTACTATAATACCACATGGCATGGAGATATGCGAAGTAGATGACAGGTTTCCATCTTCCAGAAGAAGCAAAATTAATAAACAGTACAATTACTTCTTTCTAAATGATGGGCTTCCTTCAGATGATTCCCTCATTACTTCTACACCTCACGCATGATGCTTGGCTTTTGAGATGGTTTCGAAATATGAGTGAAAATCATGTGTTTTATCCACACAATGAATCCATAGGCCCCTTAACGAGTCTGACTTTGTTGGTAGCTGGCTGTGTTCTTGGTCAAGTCACTTATTTTAAATACTTTCTTTTTATTGTAAAACTACAAGTGGAAATGGGCATAAGGCTCCTTCCAACTTTCTTAGTTTAAGGAAGTTTAGGTTAGCCTGAAGATGAATTCCTTTGCTTTCTTATCATGCCCACACAGTTTTAAACATGGTTGTAGCATTCTGATTTCTGAACTGTCTAAGTACTGTAATGTCATAGTTTCTCACTGTTGTTTTCCTCAATCATGAATAAATCCTTCAAACAGAATTTCCAAACATTTTTCTTCTGAATCATGGAGTCCTCATGTGTAACTGTACCCCCAATCCAGAACTGCAGGGTGGGCTCTCCCACTCCAGCCCCATATCTCATGAACACTCTTCTTTCTTTCTCTAAGAGCTTGGCCTTAGCCTCAGTTTCCCCATGAGCCATCATGAGTATTACACTATGACCTCATCACCTACCTCTACCAGAGGGTCACAGGCATCCAGTATCTTCTAAATTGCCCTGTTCAGAACTGTGACATTATGGTGGGTTTTTTTTTTATTATCTGTGCTTTGAGGGTTTTCTTTTTGGGTTTCTATAGACTGGGAAAGTGTTTTCAGTACTGTGTACTGTGTTAGGTATACTATAGCTACCATGGAAGTCGGATCATCACTGTTTTGTGTGAGAGAAAAGAGAAAACGTAGGGTAACACATGATAAATAATAAAATCTATGGCAGAAAATAGTCTGAACTGATGTGGGAGTGTCATATATCAATCTGTTGATTTCATTGGTTAGGTAATAAAGAAACTGCTAGGCCCATTTGATAGGCCCACCCTTAGGTGGGTGGAGTAAACAGAACAGAATGCTGGGAGGAAGAGGAAGTGAGCTCAGAGTAGACAGCTCTCCTCTCGGGAGCAGACGCCTCAGAGAGATGCCACGCCCCACTCCCAGGCAGACACACGCGATGAAGCTCCAACCCAGGATGGACATAGGCTAGAATCTTCTTGGTAAGCGCACCTAGCTATGCTACATAGAATATTAGACATTGGCTAGTCCAGGTGCGAGAGTTAGCCTAGAAGAGGCTAGATAGAAATGGGCCAAGCAGTGATTAAAAGAATATAGTGTCCGTGTAATTATTTCGGGTAAAGCTAGCCTTGTGGGCAGCGGGGTGCTGGGGACGCAGCCCCGCCGCTCCTATTTCAACACTGAACCTCTGACAGCTAATGCCCTCCTTTTGTTCGTGTGTTCATCTATGACAGTTGTTGGGAGAAAAAGTACTAGATTTACATTGGAGAAGAATGTAATCCTGTCTTTAAAATGTGAAGACTATGGAGAAAAACTGATTATCGTAATTTTTGAGAGCTTATTCATTTCATTTCAAGGTATCGGCTTTAATGGAAATCAGGTTTTCCTGTTGTTCCAGGTTACCGGTTATAAGGGCAGTTGCCATCTCTTGAGCTGCTTGTGTAATGAGACAAGAGCACTGTTGATCGGTACTATGATTAGGTTAGAGCATGGAAAGTATTCTCAAATTTTTCTGTGTAAAATTTCCATGCATTTTACATGGTCAACACCATTCATTTCTGTACACCTAAATTTGTATTCGGCACTTTTAATAAGTCATGGTGTATTAAGCTGGAAACGCGTTATTGATGATATGTGTTATGTCCTCTAGGCAGCTACAAAATTGCATTAAGAAGAAGCATGGCTTATAAGCCAGATGTGTGCCTCTGCCATAGCACCATTTGAAGCACTGCACTATGAAGAAATTGATGCAACACTGATAGATCGACTAGGATTTTCTTATGTGCATTTTATAAAACCAAAGGAACAAGCCACTACTTCCCTGCATGAAGACTAGAATGTTCGTATTTATCGAGTATACACTTTGGCCTGAAAGATAAACAGTGGTCAGGACTGAAACTCAGTCCCACAGTTTGCAAGGGAGACAGTAATGTAATTGGATTTTCGATAGCATGGCGTAAGAATTATATTTTGTTTAGGGGTTCTACCTAAAGGGGCTACACACTTAAATCACAAATGTGAAGTTACGTTGGCTCTAAGCAGAAGAACTCTTTTATCATGAGGCATTTAGGATAATGTTGCTATCATCCTTAAAACTACAAAATGAGAGACCGGGAAGAATTGCAGCGGCTCTAGAAAAGGCCTTAAGATTTCATTTGTTCTTAAAGTAGATGTAAATATGAAGTGCACACAGCTCTCATACCTGGTAAAGGGTGCTATTGGAAGTGTAGCTTACAAACAAAAGCAGGGAGATGTCACCTGCCAGCTGCCATCGTGAACCCATATTGACAAGACGACACTTGCATCTAGTTTTATGGTAACATTATTGAAGAAAATGATTAAATGAACACTGTCTATAAGAAGTGCATTTAAGTAGAATTACAACCCAAGGGTATGTTTTAATTATGAAATGTGAGTACTATGAATATAAGTGCTATCACTAATAATACTGAAGATATATGACATCATGTCAATGATCTCTCAGCACAGTGAAACAAGAACACTTAGCTTCCAAGTTATTGATGTTAAAATAGGCACATAGAGATTACTGCACTCCTGAGGTGACGTCATCAGGAAGATGAAGAGATCAAGCCCTTTCATCAGTGATAAAGTCCTTGACAGCTCTGTCCTAGGCCACTGCACTTTGTAAATGGACAGAGAGTAATGTCAGAGAGAATCAGGATGCAGATCAACAACTGGGGTAAATTCTGCAGACTGTGCCAAGGCATATGGGAAATAATTTCCTGGTCAGTTCAGAAACCAGCAGGAGGTTCTGTCCATGGTCTATTCTAATCCAGGTGAAACCTTTACTCTGGTCTCTTCCTTTCACTTTAATGTAAAATGAAAATTTTACAGTTGTCTGGGTATTAAGGGTTGTCAAGAGCTTTTGTTGACTCATCGTCCTTAAGTTTTTTTACTTAAGACTTAGTAGAGGTCAATGGGTAAAATAGTTGGTCATGAAGTATGAGAACCAGAAATCAACTCCCTAGAACATCCATGAAATCTGGGCACATAGCATGAGGATTTGTTTTCCTTTCGCTCCCAGGGAAATGTAAGTACAGAGACAGGAGAAGGTTCTGAAGATCACAGAGGGCTAGTTTTGTCAAATTTGCTGTGAGCCCTGGTCAAACAAGGGAGAAAGTAAAGATCAACATCAATAGGTGCCCTTTAACCTCTGTTGACCACTATGCATCTGCTGTAGATGTGTGTCCTCACCTGAATATAAACACACACACATGCATACACACACATGCATACACACACAGACATAACACATGCATACACACATATACAAGACATCACACATGCATACATACACACATACACACATGCACAACATACACACAGACATCACACATGCATACATACACACATGCACAACATACACACACAGATATCACACATACATACATAAGCACACAGATACGCAAACACACATACACAACACACACACATTTTTTATTCAATGTTATAGAACATTTTATTATTTCCTACTATTAGTTCTAGGCCACACTCATATATTATATTAGAGATGAAAAGAAATAGGTTTTGTTTGAAGACTCTGAGTAAACCTCCCAGGCCAACGCTACACATATCTTTCAAAGAGGTCAGGTGTTTAATCCTTGTGATACTGTCCCTAGTGGCAGTTACAGTCTGTGACTAGTTTCTAATTTGAGGCAAACTAATGACAAGTTTCTTTTGGTTTTTTAATAATGGTATTGTAAAAGTAAGCTGGCAGCAATCTTTCTTTGATAACTGGCAAAGTTCATCTATTTTATTTAATAAGAGTTAGTTGTAAAAAAGATGTCTTAGTAATAAACCAGGCCCTCTGTTTATATATTATGTTATGGCTGTTAGCTTAGTGGTTTTCTGGGACTCCTAACAATAGGAGTGTGTGTGACTCTGACTCTTTTGCCTGATCTTGAAATTCTTGTCCTTCTGTTGGGTTGCCTTGATATGAGGTCTTTTATCTTGGTTTGGTATATCTTTGTTTTGTCTGTTTGGCTGTCTTCTCTCGGTTGCTTGCTCTTTTCTGAAGATTAAACAAAGGGGGAGTGGATCTGGAGGAGAGGAGAAGTGAGGGCAATTGAGAATACTGGAGGGAGGGGAAACTGGTAGGGATGTATTGTATGAGAGAAAAACCTATTTTCAATAAAAGAAGAAGTTATTCTTTGAAAATATTACCCATTTCTCTAAGAGTATGAATCTAATTTTCAGCTCTATCTTTTGACTTATAAATCCTCATAAAAGTGACACTTTGAAGGCATTGGGATTCTTAGTGAGCAATGGCATTCCCAAATGTCATAAGCAGAGTCCAAAATAACTTCCATTTTTCCCACATGGAAAATTATAAGGGTGAAAAAATTCAATTTAAGACTAGGATTGTGTCTACTAGGATTTAATTTCAAGTAGCTTATTGAAGGACACATGCCGCAGACCAGGCCTAAAAGTGCATCTACAAGTGCAATGCAATTTCCCAAGTAATGAGGTTGCTTAGGTTTTCATTATTCTCCCACACTCGAGTAGTTAGATCTGATCAGTACTTAACTGGTGGCTTATGGAGTTCTGAGTCCACTTAAAACGCCACCTTATCTATCTCCCGGTAGCTTATTCTGCAACATTATCCATCTCGGGACACACTAAGGGTCAGAAATCAAGGTTAAAATTCCCTTACATCCCAAAATAGACATACTAGTACCTGTCATCTGAAGCATAAGTGCTTAGGGGATTAGCCAATGGGCAGTCAATTACTTTTATTGTCAGTCTAATATTAGAAAGTTTATATTGTGGCTTCTCAGATCTTAGCAAACTTGAAGCAACAAGTTGCTGGGGGGAGGAAAGGGGGACAGCAGAAAATAAGACCACATCAGGAAGTTAAACCCAGGACTGCCACTGCTTTAAGAGTGAATGAATGTAAGTATGATACTGATTTCTGTATTCTTGAGGGAAGTTATTTAAAGGCCTAGTTGTAGGTAAAACATTTGACTAACTTTTGGCAAGTATTCGGACAGTGATACCCCATCCGTGCCTGTCCACTAGGGCCTGCCTTTCAAAGACGTCCAGCCTTTGCCCTGGTCTAGTACTGCAGATAAGCCAAGAAAAGAAAGAAAGTAAAAACTAATTTTGGGTGCTACATACATTTGTCGTGGGTCTTTGAAGACATTTTTATTGTTGTCTTATCTTCTACATGGTCGCAAATTTTGATCTACATGAGAATCTTTTTAGAATTATGTGGGAAGAATGCCTTTAATGCAGAGCTGTCCTTTCCTTTCTAGCATTGACGGGAAATGTTTGAGGACGTTTTTGCCATAACTTTCCACCATTTACTTTTTAGTGGTCAGTGTCACCCGTTAGGAAAAACATCTTCAATACGTTTACATGACTTTATAAATTAGATATCTGTTTGAGTCTTGCACTTTTTCCCTAAGACTGCTGTGACAGTGGCCCAGCAAGGTGGTGACTTAAACAATAGAAATTTACTGTCATGTGGCCTGGAGGAAGAAGGCAAGAGTAAAGATGTCGGTAGACTTTCATCCTGCAATGGTGGGGGAAGGCTCTGCTTCTATCCTGTTTCCTAGCATCTAGGGATTTGCTGGCGCTCTAGTACGCTGTGGCTTGTGAATCATTCACCCTGTTCTCGTTCTTTCTCACACACTGTCCTCCTTGCATGGTAACCTGTTCATATATCTGCCAGGACACCAGCTCTAGGATTAGGATCCATCTTAATGATTTTATTGCCAATTATTGGCCATTGTGAAGATTTCTATTTCCAAATAAAGCCAATTATCCAATTTCCCTTCATTTAGAGAAATACTGGGCTTCTGGTTGAACTGTCCAGTTTAACAATAACCACATTTTCTCTGGTGTTAGTTAGATTATCCTTTATTTGTCATATGCTTTTAAAAATGTGTTATTGTTACTAATATTATTGTTAATGTTTATTTATTTATTTATTTTGGTGTTTTGGAGACAAGATTTCTCTATCTTGCCTAGGCCAGCCTAGAACTCATGAGCCTCTGGCCTTAGTCTCCCCAATGCTGGCATTACAGGCAAATGCCACCAGACTCAGCTTTAGCTGGATGCATGACACAGTTTCCTTGGACCTCGAAGAAAAGGCAGGCACATAATTCTCATTCCCAAAAGACTTCGATTTTGATGTTAGAGAGTGCAGCCTGGGCATGAGTATCTCAGAAAGCATTTCTCCCAATGATCTCTCAAGCAGCAAGATAGAGTCACCCTGGGATGAGGAGTGAAGGTGTCCTCTGCCTTTAAGCAAGGGGTAGACAATGAGTCTATGGTGATAACTGTTTTAAAGTTTGATTCCTTACTAATACAGCATCAGGACATTTAAGCTAAAGTAAAATGACTGTTCAAATTCAGTTGTCACGATAGCTCCTTCAGCCAGATGTCTTTGCGAACCCCTCTTGTCTATGGGAACATGCAGCAGGCAGAGGTGGAGAGCCAACTATGTGCAGGTGCTGCCCACCTCTCCTCACAAGAATCATTTCACATTCTTTCATCAGGCTACCATCTCAGAACTCACCCGTGATGTCCTACGGGCAACTATCATGTACGTGTGAGGAACCACCACGCTTTCTCCTCCTTCCCAATCCCTGACTCACTAACTGCTAAAATTCTCAAGCGTACGTATTCCTTTCACATCCCCCTCTGGGGATATTTTGCTTACCCTCCTCCTAATTTTTGGTTCCCTCCTGTCCTTTGCTAAATCATCCCATCCAAATTTCAACGACCCAGTCTTTTGCCTGTCTTCCTTGACTTGCCCTGGCTGTGATTTTGGTACCTCGGAGGCCAATAGAAAATACTGAAAGGGAAGTCGATGCGGAAACGGATGATCAGTTAGACCATGTGCCCATGAAAACCTCTTAAATCATCTGTGACAGAGATACAGTGATTTCATCATTGTCCTGGTGTGCTTTATTTTGTTGTTGTCAAGATTAGATGAATAAAAATGAATATACAATCTGCAAACAGACCTGGAAAATATAAAATCTCACATTATATTTTCCCAGTCATTTGCATTACACTTAGTGATACAGCTGCAGCTGCCAGCTACTCTAGCTTTTCGTCATTATTTCATCTGGCTCCCAGCTGTTGGTTAACCTGGCTGGGAACACATGAAGTAAAATTGAGTCATTATGGATCAATTTATAACTCAATGGCATTGACCTCTGCTATGTATCTTTTAAAGAATGGATACAGTGGGGTGTTGCAGTGCCAGACGTGGTGATTAATGCATATTATTGAAATAGGTTTTATTGTCCCAGGGAAGCTTTTTTGAAAGTACAAGCCTGTAATGAGAGCCATCTTTATACAAAGGTAATCAAGAGCTGGAGAGGGAAGGGAGTTCTGGGAAATGCAGTTGCTCACTATGGTGACATAGGCAGGCATTCTTCTTATCTGTGTTCTCCAAATGGGTTCGGAAGGAGACAAGTTAGAAAGGACCTTCAGCTACTTAGGGACAAACTGGCCTTTGAATCGAGTGAATACCTTTGATTCTGGTCCTGCTAGTACCTGCTTGTAGTCCTAGAACTTGGGAAGCTGAGGCAGGAGGCTGGAGAGGTCAGGGACAGCTTGGGCTCCTTTGGGAATCTGATTATCAAAAATGAAAAAACAAATGCATTCACAGTGACTTGAAGACAGGCCCAAAGCTATGGCCTCTGGTACTTCTCTGTGTTTGTAATGTAAGTGTGGTAACGTGGGTGGGAGCGGGGTGAAAAGGGGTGTGCATGAATAGGGTCACAGTACATCGTGTACATCTATGTAGGCATCACATCGTGTACATGTATGAAGATGTCATGGTGTACATCCATGCAGGTGTCTCATGGTGCAAATCTATGAAGATGTCACATCGTTTGCATCTATGCAGACGTCACATCACGTATTGCTATGAAGATGTCACATCCTGTGCATCTATGAAGGCGTCACATCCTGTACATCTATGAAGGTGTCACATTGTGCACATCTATAAAAGCGTCACAACTTTCAATTCTTACTTTAAAAATCCTCAGTGAATTCTATTCTTGCTTTAAGTTTCCTTGTTTCTAGTTAATGGAAGAAAACTCATCCCTGAGTGGTTATAGCATGATTCATTGCCCGTTTTGATCAGCATTCACGTTAATGCCCTTTGGATGTTGTCCCTCGTCACTGTCGTCTCGCACGCTCCATATTCCTCACACTGCAGCATCCTTCAAGCGGGATCACTGTGCACTTATGCTGCTTCGCCCTCCCCCAGGGTGCAGTGTTCATGCTCAAGGGTTTTTCATGGTAAATAAAGTCAATTCCACTTAAAAGACAGGAGGTCATGGTCACATTGGACAACATTACTTACATATAGATGCATGTATATGTTTTAAGACAATCAGTTTGAAAGCCATCCTGCTTTGTTATGATGAATTTATGGTTGTGCTCTAAAACTGTCCCTAAAGAGGCAAAATACAGAATATTTTCGAATTAGAAGAACCTCGGCGTTTCTAACACTAGCAAAATATATTTCCTCCATCAGTTTTACCTTATTGTAAACTACATTTTCAAAATGTCCACAATGTTTTTAACCCTTATTTGTGTTATGTATTTTTTGTGTATTCCTGGATTGTTGTAAAGGCAGGCACAACAGCAAGAGCAGGAAGCCGAGAGAGCAAACTGGAAGTAAGGAGAGGTAATACACTCTCTAAGCCGACATCCAGTGGCGCACTTCCTCCAGCAAGGCTGTCCCTCCTAAACCTCCCCAACAATGTCGCTAACGATGCACTAAGAATTAAAATGCCCAAGACAGTGGGTGATACTTCTCACGCAAGCCACTCTATGTGATAATTCAGTTTTCAGTGATATTTATCACCTTTCAAATCAGAAGATGATGTACTAGTTTTGTATTAGAAACTTAATCTTCAAATGTGCACATTATGGGCCGTTGAGAGTTGTCCTTAAGACAGTCATGATTTTTAGTCAGATCAATAGCATTGAGACCCCATGAAAATGGGGTTTATGAAAAGTAGTATAAGATGACGTGTTGCTTCCCTGTGTCACCCAATCATATAACACCCAAAAAACTTGAAGCTGTTGCTGCCCTACATGCTCAGAGGCAGTTGGACAGTTTTTTTTTATTTAATTAGTCTTTCTACAGAGAATGTGTTTGGTGGCTTCTTGCGGGGCCTGCTTACAGCCATCTCTCTCGGAGCTTTCACCTACGGCCTCAGAAAGTTTTCTAGAATGAACTGGCATAGGTGCGAAGACTTTGGCATAATTTTCAGGCAGTTCTGCATGACAGGCAGATACAAGCCTGCAACTTAAACCCTACAGGGAAAGGGCAGCTTCAACAACACAGGCTCCTCTCTATGACCCAGCATAAAGCAGCAAGAACAGGAGCACTTCCTGTGGGGAGAGCCTCGAGCAATGGATGAGGCTGTATACTCTGCTCAGAAAAGAAACTGATCAGATATGCAAGTATGTGTCTGAATTTAAGAGTTTGGGTGGAAGGTCAAGGACTTGAAAGGAACAGGACTAGAAAGTTAGGATTAAGAAAACTCAGGACAATTAATTAGGTAATTTCAAAATCTATCGAACACATTTCATTTCCCATCTTTCCTAGTTTTCCCGTTTCCTTTAGTCTACTATTTATCATGGCTTGTGCTGAGTAGCAACCACTAAATGAAGTAAATTAAAGGCACGCAATGATCACTTAATCCATCCAAAGACGTATTTGCTCTTATCTATCTAGAACAGCCCATTCAACAGAATTGCAGTATCTTCAAGCATACGTGATCTACATATCACAGCTACACACTGTCTCCAAGTGTGATTCTGAGTGGGGCCTCATAATGGAGTCATGGTATTACAAATGTTTAAGTTTACAAGGCTCTCCACATACCACCTTCACTCTCGTCATCAGACGGAATCCACAGGGTCATCCCTAGTGTTGTAGAAGAACACCAGACACAGCTTCCTTTCCCTGTCCATGTTTCCTGTAGTCCCCACAGACCATCCTCTTTGAACCTCTCTTCCCTGACTCATTGCTATATTCGAGGCCCCAACTCAAGCTGAGGCCCCTGACCAAGGCTGGTCACACCTGAAAGAACACCAAGTGGGCTGCCCACAGAAAATTCTCCATTCTCTCTGCTCCCCTAGAGCCAACCCTTCAGCCTCTTCCCTTGTTCTACAGCAGACCACCAGCTGCGGTGTCACTTCACCCCTGCCTGGGACTCCAGTGGATCCTATGGACCACTCCTTCCAACCTCCCACTCACCCTAGCATCCCAGCCGCCAACATCAGCAGGCATTCCCTGTGAACACACCAGCCAAGCAGGTTAGTAAAACAGGCAACACACAGCCATCACGTATTAAAAATATAGAGAGGAGACAGAAACCAGGAGCAAAACACCAACCTAACAAAGACAAACCCAGAAATCAGACCTATAATCATCCCACACCCAGATGCCAAGATATCAGTGTGAAAACACAATCAAAACAGCTAGGACAAGATGTTTCCACTACATTCCAACTAACATGGACCCTCATCCCTCTGGAACCATGGGCCAAAATAAAGTTTCCTTCTATCAGTTGTCTTGGTAATGGTGCTTTATCAAAATGACAGAAAATTAGAATAATCACTAATTCTGGATTGGGAAGTTAATATACCCTCGGGATACAGCAGGTTATTGTCCTTTCCACAACCAATAAAGTGCTTCTTCTTGTTCTGCGTGGATTAATGACAGAAATGGGAAAATGCATATGTGCTAGATTAGAAGCTGCCTACCAGATATCAGGCAATGTGTTCACTTTCTCAAATAAGGAGGCCACATCTGCTATAGCATCATAAGGTACTCAGACTTGTTCTGTTCTTGTCATTCGTTAAAAACATTTAAAGGTAACCAGTAGGGAATAGCTTAGGACCAGAGTGATTGAGTGGCACTCAAGAAGCCCTAGGTTCACATACAACACTCAAATTTTTTAATTATTATCAAAATAACAGCTAATCAAGACAGTTTATCTGCTCTTGCAATGTATTTGGAATGAGTTATAGATGATTTGAAGAACCACATCATTTGGTTCTTACAGCATGGCAAATTTACCCTGTAACAGTAACGAAAGAAAAATAACAATAAAAATAGTGAATTATCCCAGATGTTGGTGGTGCATTCCTTTAATCCCAGCACTTGGGAGGCAAAGGTAGATGGATCTCTGTGAGTTTGAGGTCAGCCTGGTCTACAGAGTAGGTTCCAGGTGAGGATTCAGTTCTATACAGAGAAACCCTGTCTCAAAAAACTACAAAAAAAAAGAGAAAAATAGTGAATTATTTTACATACCAGGAAGTGTGAACCATATATAGCCATACCAAAGGGTAATTACTACTCCTGTCCTTATCTGCAAATGAAGCAATTAAAATTTAGACAGTAAGTACTACTTAGCTAGTGTGTGGAAAAGCAGGATTTGATCTTTGGTGGTTAGCTGTTTCAGTAAGTAGTTAGTACTTTAGACCTCTAAGTTTCAGAGTGACTTTGTTACACAGTGGAAGGTAACTGATACACGAAAGTGTGTCAATCAGGTTGGTTTTGAACTGACCATGTAGCTAAGGATGACTTTGGATCTTTCTAAAGAGTTCTTTACAAGACAAAAGCTAACTAACCTTGCATAGCATTATTATATCCTGTATACACATATATAATTAAATCTAAAATACACTTAGAGTATTCTGAACTCATTTGAATCTCCTAAGAGATTTATCAGCCCTGAAGCATTTATGACTAAAAGGATATACTTAGGATACCCCTCTCTGTTTGTTCCATTGACCTGATTTTATCATTGGGCAGTTTAACTCACTGCTTCTGTGTGTGTGTGCAGCAGGAGAACAGCCTGATCTCATTAAACACAAGAACGATGTTGCTTCCAGGTCTTTAGTACAATTGCTGCATGTCTTCAGAAACCTGTGAGGAATACATAACATGTGATGAGCTCATACATGTAATCCCAGCACTAGGAAGGTGGGAGGTAGTGGCAGCAGGAACAGGACGAAGTTCGTGGCCAGTGTGGCTACATGATATTTTGCCTCAGAAAACAGAACAAAAACAGAACACAAACAACAAAAAGAAACCTCTACATTAAGTGGTTACTTAATTATAAACTGATTTATATTTGAGTCAGGAATATGAGAAGTCATATCCATCTCAGATGGTATGTATACAAACACATATATATGTATGCACACACACATACACACTTTAAATATCTACCTCTGTATTAAAACTTACACATTGAAATTTATAGTAACTCTTCCAAGCAGGGGGATGGTGGTAGTGGGAAAGATTGTAAGAGTGTGAAAGCTGTCTGTAATATTGATAGAGTTAGGTTTCTCTCTACCTTTGTGGAACATTTCGGGATTTTTGAAGTGCTTTAATGTATTGCATGTGTATATCTGTGACAGACTAGCAATGACAAGGTTGTAACTCTTTGAAATGGATGCAATCCGGAGCAATTTAAATCACTGCCAATGTAATAATGCTGGGATTTGTCTAAAGGGTGAGCAGTTTCTCCTTTGAATCTGAGTAATTTCCCCCCGAGGGCCTTGCAAACCAAGATTGCATGTCTAATCAGCTTGCACTACCCAACTTGTTAGAACTGCTGTTTGATTAGGACTCGCTACAAATCAATAGAACATGAAGGTGCCCATCTTAATGAGCAGGGAGACTGCTATAAGAGACAAGGAAGATTGATCAAAGAACTTCCCAATCTTCACGGGCACTGGAGGCCATCTCTTTACAGAACACCTTCATTTTATAGACGAAGACAGGGAAATCCTAAAAAGTGAGCCAACTTTCCCATGGTTACCCAGCTAGTTGATAACCAAACTAGGCAGGACACGATAGTGTCTTTCAGCAATCAATTGTCTGGAATGTGTCATGGCAGAAGTACAGAGGGCAGCTGGACTCTCCCTTTATAAGTGGAAATTTGTTTGGCTCTGAAGCTCTAGTGTTGATATCAAGTTTATTTGTGAGTTTTCCCATGAAATGCATTCATAAGGAAAGGACAGAGATTGGCTTTGCAGTTCATGTTTTGTTCATTCCTGAAAACTTAACTAAAAACCCACTATGTTTGGGGAATCTCCACTCTCTTCCCCAGGCACGAATCCCAGAATTCCCACCTTACTTTAGCTGACCGCTCTATTATGCCTGTAATTGAACCAGGCAGAGGTTTGACTCCCTGGGAAACACCAGTCATGCCTCAAAAGATAGTTTAAGTATCATGACTTGAAAATGTTGCTGGTAAATGCGAGTCAGAAGCCAGGCATGCTGCAGAACACCTTATAGTACATAGTTCCCCAATCCCATCCACCCAGTAAGGATTTCTCCAGACAGAAGGATCAAGAATGATGAGGAAGGAAGACTGAAAACAGCATTGCCCTGAAAGTCCTTGCTGAGAAAAGGGATGACCCTGTTTACTGTTATTTCAAATAGTTTGTAAATATTTCAGGACACTAAGAAATATACAGCAATTATACATTTTTATTTATTGCTGTTCCACTTTTTAAAAAGCAGTTTCTGGGTATTCAGATTTGAATCACATACCACCGCAGACGTTATTGGTGGTGAGACTTTTCTTTCTCCTTTCCCTCTTTTTTCATTTCTGGGCCTATTTTTACAAGATTTGGACATACAGTATTTAACTCATTGTTTTAAGGAAAGGTAATAAAGGCTTCTTAAACTATTTTTCTTCCAAAGAAAATTCTTTTGTTCTTTTGTTAAGAGAAACTAATGTCAGGCTCATGGTCAGGTCAGAGGGAAGGCAGCCCTCTTCTCTCATAGAAATTTTAAATTAGCTTTAGCTGTAGCTGAGGGAACCATCAGTCAAGATTACATAATCTTAGCTTTCAGCCATCACTAGAGGCCATCCATGCTAAGACACAGTGCTTGAGAATGTCAGAGAGGGGTAGTCAGAAGCATGCTTGGCCAATAAGAAGAGACTTAGCAAGTGAGCCCCCAGGCAAAGCTCTTTCACCTTGAAAGGAGCCATTGTGAGATTTCTTTCCTCCCTTATACTTTGGCCCTCTCAGGCTTCTCCCATAGCCTGGTACCTGTTAGGTCTAGGTGCTGCTTCTTGTCTTGGCATGTGGAGTAAAGCCACCACACACCACTTTCATCTACAAACAAAATCTTTTCTAGAACCATTCACGGTCACTCATTCTGAAAAAGTAGAGAAAATTAAGATCATGACCAGATTTCAATCAAATAAAAGAAAAATTACTATCAAACACAATAAAAATCTTTTTTTGGCACAGGTAGTCTTACTAGAGGACTGCTATCTAAGTCTTTGAGGTGATCTTGCAGTTTTGCCTTGAAAGGTTAATTAAAATTGAGAAAATGTTTTCTTTCCAATGATGTCAAATCATTTCATTTTTATATTGGAAACACCAAACGTTTAAATGTACTCAGCATACAAAACCTATGGCATTGTGAAAGGAATGTACTTAGAGTTTGAAACATTGAAGCAATAGATCAATGTTTCTAAACCTTTGGGATTCAGAAGACCCTTTCACGGGGGTCACCTAAGACCACCAGAAAAGATAGATATTTACATTATAATTCATAACAGCAGCAAAATTACAGTTAGAAAGTAGTAACCAAAATAATTTTTATGGTAGGGTGTCACCACGTCATGAGGAAATGAATTAAAGAACCACAGCATTAGAAAGGTTGAGAACCCTTGGTCTAGATGGTGCTTCAGTGGTATTGAGATATGTCTAGTAACTTTATATAAGAGAATGATATAATTGAGAAGTGGGAAAGTCTTGCTCATGATAAGCCTTGGCATAATTATAGAAAAAAATTAGATTGACTTTCTTTTCTTGGACTACATAAAATAACAACATATGGTCTTTAAAATGAGCTCAGTGAATTATTTATTTTTCATAGAATTTTTTCTCTCTTTTCAGAGAGTCATCTTGGAAATGACCTTTAAATATATATGACAAGGGTCTTCTACCAATAAAGGACAAGATGAGAATTTCCTCTTTGATAGTGTAAATTGATTGTAAAATATTTTGATTCTTTGAGAATTTTATATAATACAATTTGATTATATTTACCCCCAGCCTCTCCCCCTGATTTTTAAATGTCTACTAGATAGACAAGGATATAGTTCAGTTATGAAGTCTTTGCTTAGCCTCTGATAGAGTCTAGTATACAAGAGATAGCACACACACACCTGAATACATACCCTGGCAGGAACTTTTCAAAGGTGTCTAGTACAATGACAGTTCTGGATTGAGAGCTGACTCTGTAGTTTCCAGTTGCTTCAATAAGAAACTGAGGATTCGAGGATGAA
The DNA here is from genome assembly GCF_018167655.1 of Microtus oregoni. Lineage (NCBI taxonomy): Eukaryota > Metazoa > Chordata > Mammalia > Rodentia > Cricetidae > Microtus > Microtus oregoni. The sequence continues at coordinate 6,595,324 of NW_024543829.1, read as the reverse complement.
AACATTTATTTTGCTTTTCTACTTCATTTAGCTTTATTCTTTCCAATAAGAAAAAAGAGAGTCTGTGCCTGTTCTGTAGACTGAATAACAGGCTTGGTATCTCTGTGACCACACTAGTTGTGACAATCCATTTCAGCAGGAAGGATTTGTCAAAGAAATGGCAAGAATATGGTTGATACAATGGAGGAGAAGACTGCTATATTTTGATTACCTAATTAACTACAGTGATAATCAGTATCTTTGCCATGGCGTATAATGGTCGATGTTGGTCGCTAATGAGTTAGCCATTGAAAGAGTTGGTTCAATTCATCAGTAAAGACCAAACTTGAATTGACTCTCAGGTGCTTCTCACCATTGGATGCTGGTCCAGGTGGAGAAGGAAGTGTTAATAAACATAAGAGAGAGAAAGAGAGAGAGAGAGAGAGAGAGAGAGAGAGAGAGAGAGAGGAAATTCTGGGAGTTAAAAACCTAAGGTGTGGCTGAGCTAGGTAATCAAGGATGTACTCAAAAAATACGGGCAGTTTATCAGCATAAGAAAGTATTACTATGACGTTTTAATTTTAATTTTCTCAATTTCTCAACAAACAAATGGAAAAGAAAATCAGAATAAACCTTGCAGGATTAGAGAGAGGATTGAAAATGTTTATACACATGCCCAATGTATAGTAGCACTAAATACTAAAAATAATGAATTATGATTTATATTCTAAATACTGTTATCAATTCACACAGTACTTAGGAAGTAGCAGTGAATTTTTCATACGGATCTAATTTCTCTTTATCTCTGAAACCTTTCACTCTCCCAACCAAGCTCTCTTGGGGCTTTTAGATGTCTCTTTCTTGGCCCTGTTCAGCTCAGTGACAATGTACAGCTCAGGCTCAGCAATCCTAACTCACCTTCTGAACGTCAGATAGTGCCTGGAGAAATGTGTTCATGGGATTGGTTGTGAAATGCATTGATCTCTCCATGGAGGCTGTTTAAGACCCATTCTTGGAAACAGTTTCCAGAAATCTTTCAAATTTGTCAGCAAATACAACTACCGATTCTAGAATTAAAATCAAGTAGACCCCAATAGCATTCTTATCATTTTCCATAAACTGATTTCCTTTGACACAGAGCCTTCCTGGACAATCATTATCGTTTTTCAAGGTGAAGTACGCAGGGTAGCAAGAGGTTTTAGATCCAGCACTCTGCCACGAAAAGACATCATATTGTGCCAGGTAAACTGAGCCATCATTGCTGTTGGTTTAAATGAACTAACTGAACTTCTGAACTTCAGTTCCTATGAGTATTTGTAGTGGTTATCTTCCTGTTTGTTGATTTTCCTCTCTTTTCTTTTTTTATTTTGGTTTTTCGAGACAGGGTTTCTCTGTATAGCCTAAGGGCCTGTTATGAAACTAGCTCTTGTAGACCAGGCTGACCTTGAACTCACAGAGATCTGCCTGCCTTTGCCTCCAGAGTGCTGGGATTAAAGGTGTGCGCCACCACTTCCTGGCTCTGTTGATTTTCTCGAAAGAAGCAAAGTAGATCTGTATTGTTTAAATAAGAGAAATAATTTCACATTTAGCTTCCATGTGATTAAATAACATTGTAGCATAAAGTCATGTGTGTATATTATTTTCATGGTCCTATTTATATTTACTGCCGTGTGAAGAACATGCTGGAACCCAGTATGTTATAGACACGGGTGAGTAGCTGTGATTTTCCATAAATCTCTTGAACATGTTCCTGCATTTTGATGACACAGTAAATTATCTATTTGGTTGAATGTGACTGACAAGTATGTACTTGCAAATAACTGAAAAGGAGATGAGTTTCTATCATTTTTATCTTCACATAATTTTAAATATATGCTTTTGATTCTAGAACTTTAGTGATATGTTGCATTCATCGTGATTGACTCCTGTTTGTAGTTATTTCGTTTTGTGCTAATTTGCGAGTTTGGTTTTGACCTACTGGTGCTCCCAAGCACACAATCATTTGATATTAGGCTAACGCATGTATTGGGTGCAAGTTGAGACCCCTGAGCCTTGGTGTTCTGCTGTGCTCCCATGGGCCCCTCTCCCTGTACAGCACCTCTGAGGACTCACTGGGATTTTTAAAAAAGTATTCAGTGCTCTGTCTTTCAAACTTCTTGTTAAGACTCCAAAAATCCTTAATGATGTAAAATAGTCTAGATACACGTAGTAATCACTGAATATGTTCAATTGTATAAAAGCCAATAAAGGAAATTTTCAGCAGCATTGGAAAGATTAAGTAGATTGGGTGAAAGCTAATAATTAAATTCTTTTAGCTTCGTATAGTCTAGAAGATATTCATAATTGTGTCCTTTCTGGTTTTCAAAAGTTTGCAGTACGTTTACCATGGCAAAAGTGGCTTATCTGCTTTACATTTGTGGAGTCTCCTATAATTTGTTGTTACTGTTGTACTGTGCTTACTTTTCTCCACCAATAGTAATATTTTAGTCAGACTAAGGAGGTATTAAATTTGGGAATGTAATATGATATTGTTATACTTGGGATTTTGCTTTATGGGATTCTTGGTTTGTTCCTGTTTGACTTGCAAAGTCATCATTGATAATGTGTCACTGACAGGAAGGTTTACATTTCCAGTATGCTCAGGATAGAGAGACCAGGTGGCAGAGCAAGGGCGGCTTCCATCACAGGTAGTATCAAGAGGGAAGACAGCATGTTGAGCTGGAGAGATTGTGGAAAGGAGACCAGCTATATTTGTTATGTTACCCTTCCCTAGACTTTGCGGCAGAAGGGCTAGATATAGGGTCTTCTATAACACATCCCTGGTCACCTAGCAAGGGGAAGATGAGAACTCTCTTACCTGAAACCAGTTATCTCTCCCAACAATACCACTTAAATTCTGAAGTATGCAACACACTTTTGAGACCCATCTGGAAAGTCTGGAAATCTTTGCTCATGTAGACAGAAGGTTGGCCATAGACTGGCGGCAGAGGAGCACAGAATACGTGAAGGGACCCACGACGGTAGAGGACAGGCATCAGAAAGGGTCTTTGTAATAAACTTAGCAGTGAGGTTTTGAGTCAGCCAGAACCAGCTTTGGAAGAGTGGTCAGGATACAGACTGTGAAGGAGGGGCGAGCCACAGTTGTGAAGGACTTTTGAGCACCAGAGAAGGAGTCAAGTCCTAATTAGGGAGGCAGCAGGGAGCCACTCAGGGTTTTGTGTGGAGAAGCAATATGATCACAGCTGACAACAATCTTAATAAGACTTAATAAATAGCACAGTTTATAACCCTAGGCCAACCGCTGAGCCAAAGCCAAAGGCTGTGCTACAAACTTAGCAAACTGATTACTGTGAGGGTTGATGGATGGATTTAATCCCAGTCAGCCTTTGTCCTGGAGTAGAAGCTCCTGGAGACGCAAACAAATCCCTGCAGTGACAGGTGACATGTCTTTCCAGAGCCCACTTCCCTGCAGGGACGCCCAGTAGAAATGGTTTGAGCAGCGCCACCATTTCCTTTGCACCATTTTACAGACCTCTTCTTCCCCGTAAATATTCAATGTTCTTTGTGAGTTTCCTCAGGCCTAAAGTCTATCATCATCTGTCTTAATACTTGCAATGGTGTGACATCTTTTATTGGTATTAAGATATTTGCCAAATAGGAAGATGTCATCGTTTTATCCGCAGTTTGATCTAACAGCTAATGTTGACGACAAGATGATAATGAAATTTCAGCCAGCCTCCCCCTCATATTTCAAATGTTAGACTAGATAAATAGTGGATATATTTAAATGTTTTCTTCTTAGTGAAGGAACGGGTATGTAAGAACCAGTAAATCCCTCCTCTATGCTTTTGGAATTAGAAAACTTTAATGTTTTAATTTATTTATGTATCTCTCAAATAAGTGGGTTTGCACATGTGAGTGCCGGACAAGAGCACTGGATCCCCAGAAGCTGGTGCTTCAGGAAGCTATGAGCATCTCAAAGTGAGTGCACGGAACCAGGCTCAGGTCATCCCCAAGAGCACTGTGTGGCTGCGTGTGATTTCTCCATTTCTCCAGCCCCTGCACTAATATCATTTAAAGAAGTTGGGAGGATGGGAAAGAGAGGCAGCCAGAAACAGATACCAGTGTAGGAGAACAAGAATGGCTGAAGGAAGCAGAGGCACCAGAGCAGAGCTAGACTCACATCCTCATGGTGTTTTATTGCATTGCTTTGAGACAGAAAGCTCACTGTGTAACCTAGCCTGGCCTTGGCCACCATGTCTCTTACTCCCACCTCCCTAGACATGAGATTGCCAACAGGAACCACATTCAATTAACAGGACCCAAGTTGGTTCTCTTAAAACATAAAACCAGGGGTAATTAAGCTTTCTCTATTGCAGTTTAAAGTAATTACTCTGAATTTCTGATAGCGCTATCAATCACCGTGATTACCCATTGATATTTCTTTGAAGGAAAACAAAGCCTTTGACTAAAAACAGCACATTTAAAATGCTTCAGGCATCAGGTAAGGTTCTTTTATTTATGCCAAGAAGGATAATAATAGTCTCAAATTAAAACCTGTGAGATTCAATGAGATCAACAAAACAAAATGATTAACAAAGCACACAGCAAACAGGAAAAGCTCCATGTGTTACTGCTGTGTGATAGAATCCGCATCCCACAATCGGAGGAAGAGTCTAGTAGGTGTGATGGTCTGAGCCATGCCCAGATCTGGCCAGTAGTCTGTTAACATCTATCCCAGTCCATGTTCTTTAACATATAATTTATTGTTTGAAAATTTAATACATGCATATAAAGCATTTTAATTTTACCCACTTTGCTCCCCAGCAGTTTCCCCCATGCACACCCAACATCCTTTTCTCATTTTCATGGTCCCCCACTTTTGTTTCCTATAACCCACCTAGTCCACTAGTGTTGCCCCCACATGGCTGTGGGGATCCCCTGCAGATGGGAGACCTAGCCGATGGAAGGCACGCTTGCCACTTCAGATCTTCCTTGACCATTTGTTGTTTCTGAACATAAACCTAGAGAGTCAGCTTTCAGATCTGATTTCATTGAGTGACTCAGCCTTGTGTGGCTAGAAAGACTTTGTGAAGCTTTGACACACAGATCAGCGAGTTTTCTCTTAGGATTAACGTTAACAGTCAACGTTGCAGCTAATGTTGCAAAGAAGCAGGAAGGAAACCTATGAAGGAAGGGGGATATAAAAAGACTTAGGAAGATTACACATCAGAAGGACTTCTGCCTTTGCCACGAATCTTTTTAATATTCTAAATCTAACACCTGTGTTTCAGATGCCTTATACCAGCTGTGTGACCTTATCTGGAAAGATGACAGCATTACCTATGTTATAAGAGCATAAGGGGATTAAAGGATAATTAGTATAATATGCCTAACACGGTGGCTGCAATTGGCTCAGTGTTGGTCACAGCTGTTGGAGTGCCAGGGCAATGCAAAGATGACATAATCATGCGAATAGGAGAAAATGCAATTTTCTCCAAGTTATCACTCCAAAACATTTAGGGTTTATGAAACGTGTTTTCCAAAATCAATTACCTATCATTACAGACTTCAAACCTAAAGGAATTCATTTATTTCAAGCATGACTAAGAAAGTAACAGTTTAAGTCATTACTTATTGTGTCTTTTTAGCTCATATATAATAATTTCTGTTCTTATCATATAGAATACATACAAAATTATTGCCATGCACAGAAAATGTTTCAGACTTCCTAGCCAGTTTAAACGTATGATGCCAGCAAGAAAGAGGTTTAGAAGACATAAAATCACATGTACTTTGACAGGGAGATGCAGTGGTAGGAAGCTGTGGATTTCAAGCTCCATATATATAACATATATGTGAATCTGCATCCACAGAGGTATGAAGTCACTGGAACGTTGTCGATGGTTAGCTTTTTCATAGCCAGGGCATGCCGTATTAGTCCTCAGAGGATACATTCTTTCTAGGTTTGGACACATGCTCAGAACCAAAGCACACGAGCTCTGAAAATATAGGATGATTTTGGTGTACACTTGAAATTCTGAGGACAGGTTAATTTGGTGTTTGAAGCCAGCCTGGACTACAGAACTGAGAATATCTCGAAGTAAAAGTAAAACAAATCAATAAACCAATTTTATAGGGTGAATCTCAGTTAATATAGAAAGCTCCGATTCCATCCATGTTATGTTCGGAAATGTTCACATTTATGTATTGATGATGAATTTGCAGGTGTCATTTTGGGAAATGAAATAGTAGGGGCTTTGCAAGGAGAGAAAAGTAGTCTCTTCAGTCCCTTTAATCACCGTTGTTGAGAAAATTCCTTATCCGGAGCAAGCATCTTCCCATGAGCTCACATTGACCTGAAAGGACAGCTCTCTCTGCCTCCTAACGAGCTTCTGAAGCAGATGTGTGGCGGGCTATTTCTTCTCCTCTGCTTACCTAGAGGGCCTGAGGCGCTGGCTTGTGTGTAGGTTTGTTCAAGGTCACAGCATGGGTCTGTCGGCAGCTCTGGAAAGAACATCTTAGTCCCTGGAGTCTGGAACGAGTCAATAGCCTGTTGGCTCAAAAACTAGCAAGTGATAGATGAACTGATTACATGGTTGGAGGCATGGGGAGCTGAAATGCCATGGAGCCAGAGGGACCATGTTTATGCCTGCTGGGGCAGCAGGGGACCCCTCCGTACGGGAATGTTTCCTATCCTCCCTTAACCTTCTTCTCTCTGGATTGCTAGAGAACAGACCTCCTGTTCTCACTCCTCTTTCTTGTGTACCAGTTCAGTGATATTTTTTTTCAGGAATCTGTGCTTTATTTTTTTCTATCTAACTGCAATGGTGTGAATGTATACATTTATTCCATCTTATGGCTATATCTCAAATCACCTTGGATACTAAAGTGTAAATTAGACTTTACATATAAGCATTTATTCAGAAGGAAGGCAACTGAGTCTTAGACAAACACAAAAACAGTAATGTGAACTTCTTTTACAGTGTTGAAACTAAACCAGTTTACTTTCCACTAGCCACTGAATCATTCATTGTGTGTGTGTGTGTGTGTGTGTTTATGCATGGTGCATTTATTTGCCCATGTGTTCCCATTGTGAAAACATGTGAACATATGTATGTGTAGAGGTCAGAGATCTACACATACTTGCTTTTTATCAACTGGGCCATCTATCTCTCCAGCCCTGGCCCCGCCTTCTAAATGTTCCCCTACCGCAACTCTGCTGTTCTGGAAACTAGTTTCTAGCATCTAGACATTTGGAAAGTATATGGAACCCATGTCCAGACTATAGCAACAATACAAATAGATTCTGAGTCTCAAAAACAATATGCAGTAAAAGCATATTGTTTATATTAAAACCAAGATGCACACATGTAAATACATGTCTTGTACATGAGATATTTGGAAGGCGTGAAGTTGGTATGAGCATGTGCCCATTGGTTGCCTTGGAAGAACCATCAATATTAATGCTTAGCCTAACTATCTTGAATATGTATTTAAAGATTCCTTAAACATAATAGGATCCAGATGATTGTAGTAAAAATATAGTAAGTTAATTTCCTAAAACTTCATAATCACTTTGCCGCTGAGTCCAACATCACTTATCAAGCTGGCCTAGCGAGTAAGACAGCAGGGCTTTAGTTGTTCAGTCGTGGCTCACATTCTAGCTTTTTCTGTTGTATCGAGTCATTCTCATCCCTTCAGCCCAATTATAAAATGGGGCACTGAGCTGAACAGAGAATTCTCAACAGACGAAATTCAAATGGCCAAAAGACACTTAAGGTCATGCTCAACCTCCTTAGCCATCAGGGAAATGCAAATCAAGACAACTTTGAGATACCATCTTACACCTGTCAGAATGGCTAAAATCAAAAACACCAAGGATAGCCTTTGCTGGAGAGGTTGTGGAGAAAGGGGTACACTCACCCATTGCTGGTGGGAATGCAAACTTGTGCAACCACTCTGGAAAGCAGTGTTTCGGTTTCTCAGGAAATTCGGGATCAACCTACCCCTGGATCCAGCAATACCACTCTTGGGAATATACCCAAGAGAGGCCCTATCATACAACAAAAGTATATGCTCAACTATGTTCATAGCAGCATTCTTGTCCAGTGTGATCTTCCTTGTGCTCACATTTGTTTTGCTACAAGAAGTTTGTAACCAGTGCCTCCACTGCTAGCAAGAGTCCAAGCATCTTAGTCCTCAGTGTCTGCCCCCACAGAGAAGAGGATGCCCAGTCAGAACCTTATACCCCTCAGGAGTTCATGGTGCCTAATAACAGTTTTTAGATATCAGTAAGGAATCTAACATTCCTAACAAATTATCACTTTGTTGAATGATTTATGACATAAATATTGTAAATATCATTTTTGGAAGAATAATACAATGTGAATATATACAAACAAACACAGATTGATTAATTCTATTTCTCTTTGCTTGGAGAAGTATCTGACAGAGAAGCAACTGAAGTGGAACAGAGCACTTTCTATCAGGGAATTTTAGTTCCTTTTAGTTAGGAAGGCAGCATAGGAGTGGCTCAGTCTGTAGTGGAAGACTATGTGGTGGCAGCTTCTCATGTGACTGAACAGCAGATGCATAAGGCCAGAAGTGGAGGAGAACATAACTTTCAAAGATCCACAGCAGAGGTCTCCAGCCATCAGTTAGGCTCCACATTACGAAGCCTTGCCAATGCCCTCCAGCCAGAGCTCTCAGCTGCAAACTGAGTGTTCAAACACAGGACTTATGGGACATTTCACTCTAATAATAACAGTGTGTGTGCACGCGTGTATGTTTGTATGCGTGTGTCTGTGTGTGTGTGTGTGTGTGTGTGTGTGTGTGTGTATGTGTGTTATGGTTATTTCCTGCAACTTCCAAAGGGTGTGGCTAAGCTTTTAACCAGTCTGCTTTTGGATTTCTCATTTTTGCGATGAAATATGACTGAAATTCTGTTAGAATTCATTTATGTCTTCTGTTATTTCTTCATTATGTTTAAAGTCTATGGGTGTTCAATACAAACATTTTCCAGTAATCTCTGCAATAGTTTATTTCTTTGAATAGATGGCCATGGAAATTTATGTCCCTATAAAGGTGGAAGTAAGAATAGAAAGATTTTTGTAGTCATTCTATGTGAATGCATGTGGATGGAATTTTAGTGCCTTTATTTACATAATGAGTCAGTGTCCTTTTGTTCTCTGTAAGCTCTTTTTCCTGAAGCTGTAATTTCTTGCAGAATGAAGAGATTTTTCAAACATCAAAGGACATTTGCAAAGCGTTGAAGGAATTTTATATGTTATGTAAACTAATGGACTCGTTCAGTTTGCTTAATCTTTGGAAGGAAACGATGTGATGAAAGTAGCTAGCATCTAAAAAATATGGTAGCACCTAGCCCAGAAGAGAAGGAGGGTTCTACTGACCCCAAATGAAGGGTCTGCTTACCCAGAATGAGGGTTCTGCTTACCCAGAATGAGGGTTCTGCTTACCCAGAATGAGGGTTCTGCTTACCACATACCCTCTTCCATGTAGACTCTTTTTATTATTTATCTCAGAGCTAATGGGGGAGGGGGATGTAGTGTTGTTTTTAAGTGTCTTGCTTTTAAGAGCTGCTTTTGGGAGAAAAGCTTATTGATCTTTTTGTAGCACTAGGAGTCACACTTCTTTTATCTTTCCCTACTTCCTAGCAACTGAAGTTTGTAAAATGATACCCTGTCTCTATAGAAACAAAATTGGTACATGTTTTACAGGTTGAGAAGACTTTGGGGAGTAAGGCAGAGGCAGAGCAGCTCAGAGTGTCTTCGAGCTGATCTTTCGATCTCTCTTCCTAGCATAGAGAAAATGAAGTCTTATGAATAACATAGCCAACTGCCAATTGTTGTCAAAGATATACTGAGCCCACCTTTCAAGGGAAAATGGTTTTAGCGTCTTTTATTTCAACTTTATTCAATTGAAATTCCAACAACAGTTCTCTCTCCAACCCCTTCTATCCCTCCTTCACTCCCCCCCCCATCCCAGCCCACTTCCCAACCACTCCTCCCAAAGGGTAAGACCTTCATATAATCTGTCCTCCTTCTCTTTGACTGGACTCCTGTAGCTCAGCCTGGCACTTGACTCTGGATCTCTGCTTCTGGTTCTATCAGTTACTGAATGAAAACTCTATGATGACAGTTGGGTTATTTCTCAGTCTGATTACAGGGAAAGGCCAGTTCAGGGCCAGGCCTCCTCTCCACTGTTGCTACAAGTCTTAGCTGGGGTCATCCTTACGGATTCCTGGGAATTTCCCAGTACCAGATTCCTCTCTAACCCTATAATGGCTCCCTCTAATCAAGATATTTCTTTCTCTCCCACTCTACTCCGTCTCTCCCCCAATTCGATCTTCCCCCATCCCTTCCCCTCTACCGACCCTCACCTTACCCCCAGTTTACCTAGGAGATCTCATCTACTTCCCTTTCCCAGGGTGATCCTCTCAGAGTCCTCCTTGTCACCTAGCTTCTCTGGAACTGTGGATTGTAGTCTGATTATCCTTTGCTTTACATCTAGTATCCAGTTATGATTGAGCACATACCAAGTCCGAAAGGAAAAATTAATTTTAAGGTATCTTAGAGGTACCACAAATGCACTACAGTAATGAATATGATTAAAATACATTCTATAAAATCCTAACAATATAAATAAAATGAGAAAATATTATTTTAAGTGTTCAACATCCTTAACTATCAGCGTAATGCTGATGATAGCTGCTATAGGATTCTACCTCACCCCAATCAAAATGGCCATCATCAAGACGATAAAGGAGAACAAATGCTCTGATCTAGAGAAGAGGGAATCCTTACACATTGTTGGCGAAATATACGTAGGACACCCACTGCAGAAATCAGTCTGGAAGTTTCTCTGAGTCCTAGAAATAGATCTACCATAAGACCCAGATACACCACTCCTGGGAATGTATCCAAAGGGCTCTTTATGCCCATCCATGTTCATGGCTGCTGTTTTCACAGAGCTAGAAAATGGAACCAGATCCCATGTGGTATGCATTAACTGAGAAATGAGTAAAGAAAATATGGTATACACACAATGGAATTTATTCAGCTCTAAAAAGAGCTTAAATTATGAAATTAGCAGAAAGATGACGGAACTGGAAAATAGTTACACTGAGTGAGTTAACGTGGGCCTGGAAATGCAGACACTGCCTGCTTGTCTTTGTCAGTGCTTCACAGCTTCTAGTTCTTGATTTGAATCAAATGGAATAAATTTACAGACCCGGAAATGACAAAGGGGCCATGAAGGAGTGAGAGGAGGCCTTGAAACACTCTATGATGCCAGAATACATCCTAACGCCTCTTCCTTCTTCTTGCCGTAATCTTTTTCTGAATATCGTTTTATATTTCTTATACAAAATTGAAGTTTTTCATTCACTGTTTCTAATAAATGTGGTTGCTAATAAAATGTACTCCAACAATAAAAACGTTCTTTTAGAGATTCAACATACAACTTTGCACTCCTGGCAGAATTTGCGTTGGTATAAGAGGTGTGTACACATTTCTGCTTACTGTGTGTTCCCTTGTGAGAGCAAAGTCTTCCTTAGGTAAGACCTTCTGTTAGTGAATACTCTTTAGAATTTAGTTTGAGCATTTCATTCAGCTTATTTTGATCATATTCTTTCTTCTCCTTCAACTTCTCCTAGATCTTCCCTACATTCTTACCCACTCAATTTCATGTTATTTCTCTCTTTTCAAAAAATATTAATATACACTTTTTGTGTCTACAATAATGGCTGACATAAAGGAGATCCTAAAATTTAATTTAAATAAAGAAATAGAGCAAATGTATTTTTTTCAAATAGCATACCACTTATATCATATAGACTATGTTTTGTGGAAGCTGTAGTTTCTCAACCAACATTGCTTTTGGTTGTTTGGAGGCAGGGTCTGCAGATACACTCCACACTAGTCTGGAACTTACAGCACAGCTCAGTCTGGCTTCATTGATTCTCCTGCCTCTGCCTTCTCAAAGCTAGGATTTCAGAACACCATATCCAGAACAAGAATGTTCTGATTATTTTTATTTCTAAACCATGTTCATTCATTTCAAAGTGTTTTCAGTCACAATTGAATGAGATAAACCCATGTTTTCTAGACTGCCATACGAAGTAGATTTTATGATTTTCCTCTTGAGAATAAGTAACATGTGCTTCGTCAATAAAGGATAAATTAAAGAATGGAAAAAAACCCAGCATCCTGGTACCAAAACAATACTTATCTATATACTGTACCATATTTGTACAACGGTGCTACTGATACAGTACTGCTTTAATCCTGGAGTGTTTGGAGCCACTAGTACATCACTAAACACACACACACAGAGTGGGAGGAGCAAAAAACAAGAGCTTTATAGTCACACACTTAGACCTGGATTCTAAACTTATCTGTACTGCTTTTGTAGTATGACCTCATAGAAGCTTGCCAATAAAATTGTTGAGTAAGTGCCAAAGAAGGTAGTCATGTTCAATGCTAATGACATTTTATATACACATGTAGTAAATTCCTGCATATTATCCTTCCCTGTGAATAAAATCTCAAAGTACTTGCTAACTTTCAACTCATCGTGCTCTGCAGAGATGAAATTACAGGGTAAAAGAGCTTTTACAGGAATTAGTCATACCCGAAAAACGTGAACATAATTTTATTCAACTGATATTATTTTGTTTGTCCTTGAGGGGATTGATAGTGTTGTACCTTGTAGGTGTGACTTCATTAATAGTGCTTACAGTAGACATCAATTTTAGAAAATCTGGTGTTATGTAGATATTATGGTCTTAAAATTGGCTTATTCTTAGGCCCACATGTTACCAAAAAACTATGGTAGAACAGATTGTCTTTGAAGAGTGGATAACAGGATTTCCTGGACAATTGAAATCAAACATGCCATGTGGACCCATAAACATTTTGTCCTCAATCCTAATAAATGTCTTAGGGTAATCTTCATAATAGCTGTATGAGAGTATCATGTTTTCCGTGTTCACACCCAAGGCCCTACTGTACTCCATAGTGGGAGAATCTTGCAGTGAGGATATGTTTTATGGTGAGCTATCAGATATACTGATGGTAGGAAAAGGAACCTTTCTTTTCCATTCCTTTGTTTAGCTCTAAGTGGCAGAATAACTTCATATTCACTAACATTTCATCATTACATCTTCACTTAAAGTTTATAGCGTAAGCTGATTTATGCATCTAAAATTGTCAAGCCATCATGAATCAATACTGCCAAGTCTCTACTCTTGTTGTCCACTTTTCAAAGAAAAATGGGATTTGGTTTTTAGCTGCAAGTCTTTGGAAATAAATGATTAAGATAATATTGAAGAGACAGCTTAAAAGCCGGAATTTTTGAGTACTAAAATAAATAAGTAGCATTACCAGATTGCAGTTAAAATACTAAAACAACTTGTTAACCCAGATGAACATGGATTTGTTTGGTTTTTTCCGATTTGGTGATTCTGAGATTAAAATATTAGCGATTTCTTACCCCAAGCATAACTTTTAGCCATTGTTTCATTTTATTCTGTCTTATATTATATATTTGTTTACAAAATAATGGATTTAATGATGAAGTCATATGTACATATTATTATACTCTGCTCTTCTCTAAATTTTTGTAATTCCAAAATTCTTGTAGAAATGTATGTGTGTATAGACACACACAGAAATATACATAACATACACACACGGTGCTGATGTTAGCCTTAGGAGAATGTAATGCGCATTTCTGTATTTAAGATCAAATAGAAATACTTCGGGTATGATCAAGCAAGAGCATTGGGTATGCAGGGAGACCTTTTCTGACATTTCTAAATTTGTCGTCTAAGGAGCCTAATCACAGAGCCATTTGTGTACAGGACATCAAACGGAGGCTGCTCAATCAGGCCCTGATTGGCTCCAACTGCTTCCTGCAATTTAGGAGACCTGAAAAGTGGTACTCACCAAACACATGCTTCTCACCTCGTTTATTTCCCGCTGATGCCTGTAGACTGGTGGAAAGTTGGCAGTGACTTAAGAGGCTTCTTCTTCGGGTGCAGAATGCCCATCAACTGTGAACTCTGAACCCCAAACAAAGTGCCATGCCGGAGGTGGAAATATCACACTTAGTCATTTCCTTCCTCTGCATGGTCAGCGCCAGGTGGGCCATCTGCACGACACCTAAGACAGACACTGGGGAACAGCTGCCAGGGGCATATGACAAGGGCAGATACCCAGGGAAGTAGTCTGGCATCCACAGTTGGAAACAGCTTGTCGTTAAGGGGCTTGTGTTTCAGGGCATCCCCACACCCAGATGGCACCACTTCTAGCTAACAGAAATCTAGGGCCCCTCCTGAGGCCCTGTACCCCCTGTCACCTCCTAGAGACTTTGTTCCACTTTTAAATGTCCTCGGAAGGGTCCACTTAGTTCGATTTAAATTAAATGATACGTAAAGAAATAAACGGATATGCATGCTGATTGGCTTCCATTTTAGCAATGATTCCAGCTTAGGAATTCTTTAGGAAGAATTACTTGCCATGGCAAGGCATATCTTTCTAGTTTTCTTAAATCTCAAGAAGTTCCTCCGGACAAATGTTGCAAAAATGAATTTATTGGCTGAGAAAAGTGAGGTCCTAGGTGACAAGCATGTCAGCCTCAACTTCGTCCAATGTGGGAGTGTTGGCTAACAGAAGCATTGGCAAGTCCAGAGACTTGCCGTCTTTTTCAATCTGAGGGCCGAAAGAAACAAACAGGACCCTTCTCAGGTTGTGCTATGGAGGTTGAATTTGTGGGAGATTTTCTCCATTCCAGAGACACAGAGGGGAGGAGAACAGTTGTGAGAGGTGGCTGATGTCCCGGACAAAGACCCTCTCCTGAGATTAGAAGAGAGGACCGTACAGCCTTGTATTGGAACATGATTGGTTCTTAGGCTAGTTGGCTTGTGACCTGCAGAAGCTGCTCAGACTCTATCCTTCCTTCATCAGTCCAGTGTGGTTATCTCTTGGTACCATCCGGCCTGATGGTGTTCCAGGGCCACAGTGAGTGTTTCTGTTTATGCACGGGGGTTTACAGGGATCTCCAGAGGGCAAGCAAAACCTAAGAACTGTATCGGGCCTCCCTCGCCCGTCCTTTAAAACCACGCTTTCCTTTTTAAGCCACGTCTGTGTGTTAGGACACTTGTGATTTCTGGTTAAATGGCCTGGCTGTTGACTTTTAATATTTTTCATCTTCCATATCCATCATTTTGAAAATTTCCATTAACAATTAAAAGACATTGTGGGGAATAGAAGTCTAAAACTTCTTGAGGATATTGATTGGAGTTTGAGAGCTATTTTCCTGTACAGTGCTATAATTGTAATGACTTGGTTGAGGGTGGTGGTAATGCCTTTACTCCCAGTGTTCAAGGGGCTAAGAACCCAGAGGGTTGTGAATTCACAGTCGGATTGGGCTATAGAGCCAAATATGGCCTCAGTCCCTCCAACCCCAATCACTAAATGTGCCTCATCTATGTAATTTCTGCTAACACGTAGGGAGCATGTTCTTTCTGATGCTACACAGGACTCCAATGAGATCAGTGCAATCAAACAGGGGAAAGAAAAGAAAGTGTTCAAGAAGTCAGTTCTCCAAAGAGTTCACCTTGCAATGTCTTACAGTGGCAGGTCACATGACATAGAGCAAGTTCCACAACCTTAGCCTTAGTGAATTTTCTGGAGGGTTTTTTGGTCAATAGAAATGTAAAAAGCACCTGTCGTCTAGGCCACCATGCTTTAACATGCTTACCACAGGACCCAGCACATGTAAGAATACAATGACTTATGACAGTAGCAGTGTCTTGGAATCTTGTTGATAAAATGAGCTCTATCTCTAAATGACTCCTGCGTTTTCTCTGCAAAATAAAAATGATACTTCTTGAAGCAGATTTCTCATATGAATATCAGCAATCCAGCTGTAGTCCCAGTCCCTCTGCTTGAACTCGGTGAAAGCCGTGTTTCCTGGCAGGAGAGGAGGTTGCGGTGTGGAGCGTGGGATCGCCTCCTGCACTGGGTGTTTACCTGAATAACTGGCTCCCGGAGGGAGGGGCGGAGCTTGCCAGACATCAGAGCTCACAGGTAACTCTTGCTCAGCTGATGCAGATCCAACTGAGCTTTCAGGAGGCTGTAAGGTTGCCTGCCACCTGCGCAGCAATGACCAGGGACAAAAGCAGCTCCGGGTAGGTGGCACCTGCCAGTCTCCATCTGTTCTCATTTCCTAGGTTAGGGAGAAAATGTCTCTGGTTATGACATGGATCTCTAATTGCTGTGTAAATGGGAAATCAAATCTTTGTGGTTACAGGACCAAACAGATGTTTTCTTTTGTTTTTTTAAATTGCCATTTTGTTGCTGCAGAATGAGACCATGTCATAGGAATGGGTACTAAAGAAATGTTTTTGGCTTGATCCTTCTGATATGTTTGACTTCCTGTGTTTATTGATGCTGATCCCTTTCAAGATGATAGTGCTTTCTAACTTCTTTAAAAATAACAACAACAACAACAACAAAAAAAACCCTTTTAGTTTCATTTCCCCTTTCTCTACCCTCTCTCCAAACCCTCCCATATACCCCTCCTCACTCTTTTTCAAATTCATGGCCTCTTTTTTTCCGTGATAGTTTTCACAGTATTCCTAAGTACGTTAAGTACAACCTGCCCAGTCTCTGTAGTGTTCCGTGTGTTTTCAAGGCTGAGCACGTAGTGGTGATTACTCAGCTGATGTGCTCTCTGAGGAGAATTCTGTCTCCAGTTCTCAGCACTCGGTAGTTGTCCGGACTTCTCTGTGCAGTGCTGTGGCCTTCTGGACTTTTCCCTGCCCGTGTTAGCATGTCTCTGTTGTTGTCCTTGTTCAGCTCATGATCGGCCAGCCTCTTAATTACTTTTCTATCGCTGTCCTGAGACACCATTACCAGGCAACTTACAGAAAAACGTATACTGGGTTTACAGTTTCAGAGAGGGAATTCATTACTGTCAAGAGTATGGAAGCAGGCAGACATGGTGCTGGGACAGTAGCTGGGAGCTTATGCATTGAGAGAACAACCACAAGGGAGGGAAGGAGGGAGGGAGTGAGGGACAGAGAAAGAGAAAGAGACAAAGAGAGAGATAGACAGAGAGAGAGAGAGAAAATGGCACAGGCTTTTGAAACCTCAAATCCTACCTCCAGTGACACACCTCTTCCAACAAGACCACATCTCCTAATCCTTACTAAAGAATTCTAACAACCAGTGACCAATTTATTATTCAAATAAATGAGTCTTCAGGGTCTATTGTCATTCAAACCCTCATAGGCAGCTATATTGGTGAGACTGTATGGATGTAGCTTCTAACACCCCTAGCAGACAGAAATTCTGTCTTAATATTGTTGCTTATAAATTCCTTTATTATTTATTTATTTATTATGTATACAATGTTCTGTCTGTGTATATGCCCGCAGGCCAGAAGAGGGCACCAGATCCCATTACAGATGGCTGTGAGCCACCATGTGGTTGCTGGGGATTGAACTCAGGACCTTTGGAAGAGCAGGCAATGCTCTTAACCTCTGAGCCATCTCTCTAGCCCTATAAATTCCTTTATTGAAAATAGTTTTTTTATCTGGGCAGTGGTGGCGCACGCCTTTAATCCTGGCACTTGGGAGGCAGAGGTAGGCAGATCTCTGTGAGTTCAAGGCCAGCCTGGTTCACAGAGTGAGTTCCAATGGACAGGCTCCAATGCTACAGAGAAACCTTGTCTCGGAAAAAAAGGAGACAATTTTAATATAATATATTCTGGTTATGATTATGATTTTCCCTTCTCCAACTCCTCCTAGATCCTCTCTTCTTCCCCACCCACCCAAATCTGTACACTTACTTTCTTCCTCTCATTAGGATAATAATCTGTATCTAAATAATAATGATAATAATAATAATAAAATGGTGATGATCGAATTAGATAGAAACAAAAATCAGAATAGGACAAAATAAACAAACTGAAGAAAAACTCAAAAAACACATAAACACAGAGGCACACACATTCATACACACAGAAATCCTATAAAAACACAAAATCAGAAACCATAACACACACACACACACACACACACACACACACACACACGAAATGTAAGGTTAAAAAAAGCCATGACAAAGTATTATAAGACAGAAACCTTCAAAAAAGACCATTGAGTTTGTCATGTTTTGGCCATTTACTGCTAGGGCATGAGGCCTGGCTTTGAGAGTAATCTGCTTTCCATTTTTGAGTGGTTATTAATTAGAGAAAGCTTCTGGCTTAGGGATGGGGCTTGTGTCCACTTCTCCTCTCAACATTGGGCTCCCATCAGGCCCAAACCTGTGCAGGCCCTGAGCATGCTCTCACAGTCGTCTCTGTGAGCTCAGGTGTGTGCATAGGTCCTGCTGTGTCCTCGGTTTCCTTCACCCCCTCATCCCCTCATCCCCTCACCCCCTCACCCCCTCATCCCCTTACCCCCTCACCCTCTCACCTCTTCACTCCCTCACCCCCTCACCTCCTCACCCCCTCATCCCCTCACCCCCTCACCCTCTCACCTCCTCACCCCCTCACCCCCTCACCCCCTCATTCCCTCACCCCCTCACCCCTCACCTCCTCACCCCCTCATCCCATCATCCCCTCATCCCCTCACCCCCTTACCCCCTCATCCCCTCATCCCCTAGTCCCCTTACCCCCTAATCCCCTCATCCCCTCACCCTCTCATCCCCTTGTCCCCTCATCCCATCACCATTCCACCTTGTCTTCTGCAGGATTCCCTGAACCCTGAGGGAATCACTTTTTATATTGCCCAACACAATTAATGCTGTTCTTCCCTTCTGATACGAAGTTTATACGTGGGAAGGTGGCAAAAACACAATTCTTGAAACTTGAGTGTTTAACCAGATTACTTAATTAGCATGATGCTGCCTGTCTTGACATTTACACTTGACAGAGAATTTGCATTTTGAAGCCAGAAAACCACAATTATTTGGAAACGATTTTTTAAAATACAGATTTTTTTTTTACCTTGAAGGATGGAGATTATCCAGGGTTTGAAGATGTCCCATGGAGAGCTAGCCTGAGCTCATGCAGCTCATGACACCCCCTTGCTCACTTCTGGCTCTGTATAATAAGATAAAAGTGTGTATTTCTTTTTGCCTTCCTCCCATGTATATTAAAAGGCTGAAAGCCACCCAAAACACTGAGCCAAAAGCAGGTGGTTATGCAGAGTACAAGTCAGTTTTTAAAAGTTGTATCACTTACTGAGAAACCTTATCAAATTATGTTGTAGAATTAGCTTCAGAGGGGAGTCCGCTGACCATGGAGAGCTGCCACTGTTTAATATAGGCCACGTGTATCTTGTGTATTGTTCTGGTTACCGACACTACAAGGGCAAGATTCATTTCTTTGCTCTCTCTTTGGTAGTGTAGAATGTCCTCACACAATTTTCTTTGTTCTTAAATTACAACCATGTATTTGTTGGTTCATATTTTTAAACAAAAATGAAAAGGGTACAAATTTTGCAAGTCTGTATTACACCGAGTCGCACATGAAGGCTCTTACTTCGTGGGCGGTGGAAGTTCAGCTCAGCTTTGCCTTGGTGTGTGTTTCACGTGATGAATGGGCCATGATTTATTCATGGGATGGTGGATGCTCAGACACGTGGACGATCAGTTGCCTCGGTGTTTGAAATAGACACCTGACCAAAATGAGCCAGGAGTCTTACCAAAGCTGTGGCCTGATTATGAAGTGATTCCTTGTCACAGTGCATTGTTCTTCTGATCTTTTAATCAAAATCATGCCTGGAATACATCCTGGCATGTTAAGGGCCTGTTTCTTAAATAGTTCCCTAACTCCTCTAAGGATCCAGGTTTGTATCTTTCTCTCTGTATTTTCTTCAGTTTGAAGCACACAAAAGGTACTCAGCAAATGAAATTTTAGAACCCCACACACAATGTGAAACTTCTGACAGAAGGAGAAAGTTACTAAATAATTGATGTTCAGAACTTGGGCCAGAATGGAAAACCACACACAATCAAAACAAACAAATGAAAAGAGATAGATGGTGAGGCCATGAACATGTCACCATGTTTATCCTCCCCAAGAATGCGAAGCCCACGACACAGCTGCATGTCTCTGTGTATCTACATGTTTCTGTGGGCTATTCATGGAGAGCAAAAGTGTTGAAGCCCATGGAGCTAGAGTTACAGGTGATTGTGAGTTGTGCCGGCTGAGTGCTGGGAACCAAACACAGGTCCTCTGTATTAGCAGTAAGTGCTCTGAACCCCTGAATCATCTCTCCATTCCCCATTCCTTATTTCTTCATAAGGGGCAGCTCATCAGCCTGTCATTATCCCGACTTTTCGACTTCTAGAGTAGTGTTTCTCAACATTTTTAATTCTGTGACCCTTTAATACTGTTCCTCACGTTGTGATTAGCCCAATCATAAAATTCTTTCATGGCCACTTCATTTTGCTACTGTTATGAATGATAGTGTAAATACCTGATCTGCAGGATATCTGAAGTGTAACCCCTGTGAATGGGTCATTCGACCCCAAAGGGGTCCCAACCCCACAGGATGATAGCCAATGTTCTAGAGCTAAAGAAAATTTGCTCACGATGCACCCACTGAGATGAATTCCTTTCACGACTCTAATATCTAAAAGAAATAGCACAGTCATTTTTCAAAGCCTCAGGGTAACATACTTTGTTATAGAGGTGACAATGTAAAGGTACCCGCCTGAGCCTAAGAGGCTGCCATTCGTATTTAGGCACTGTATTCTGCATTATCGGCAGTACAGGGCAATGTTTATGAGTACACAGTACTTCCAAACAGCCTTATTTTCACTGTGATTAGAAATAGCCATGTGTTTACATTGATGCTAAACTTTCGCATTTTAATAAATCTTATGTGCACATTTACTTCAAAGCCAGCTTAAATTGCAGAATATTATGATGATTGCTTTTAATGCAAATAGCAAAAAATTATTGGTTTCTTTTCAAATGTTAATTTTAAAGTATGTTAATAGGAAGTTTAATTATTTCAAAATAGAACAGGAGCAATGATATTGCATAGCTTTAATGCTATAATATTTTAATGGGATTTTTCAAAAAGTACTTTTGGGACTAACAATACTACTTTATTGTTTATGTATCTATAATTTCGTTTATATACATTCCTTAAGGTTTTGGCTCCTGCAAGTTTCTTAAGTTGGCATTATAAGAAAACTCAAGATGAGTAAAACAGCTCATGCCCTGTGGTTTTACAGGTTTGTGGGTAAAGCCAAGAGCTACACCTTTAAATAATAAATGTGATGTAAGATCAGGAGAGCTGCCACCTGCTCCGAGTGGGTGTCAGATGCACCTATGAATGTGGCATAGAGTCAGGGACAAGGGCATCCTTGATTAAATGCCCACTGTCTGCTAGGTTCAGATCTCCAGCATCCAGAAAACTTTTTGTATATAGGATACATGGACCACGGTTTGACTCCTGACAGTGGCATTGAAGTTCTGTATAGTAAGATCATGTGGGTAATTGCTTACTCAGAGCAAAGAATGAGGTTGTTTATTCTCAAATGATAATTTAAAGATGATACAAAATGGGTGCTCAACCTCACAAATACACAAAAGACAAGATGAACAGCTGTTTTTCATTCCATATTTCTGAAATCTGTAAAATCAATGTACATCTGAACTCTAAGTCTTTTTATCTAGTCTGTTAAAATGACAGTTTATGAAATGATGTCAAATTACCTATTAGGTATAGATAGATAGATAGATAGATAGATAGATAGATAGATAATAGATGATAGATGATAAATAGATAGAGGATAGATAGATGATAGATAGATAGATGATAGATAGATAGATAGATAGATAGATAGATGATAGATAGATAGATAAATAGATAGAGGATAGATAGATGATAGATAGATGATAGGTAGATAGATAGATGATAGATAGATAGATAGATAGATAGATAGATAGATAGATGATAAATAGATAAATGAGAAAGGAAAAGGGAGACAGAGAATATCTAAGAGCCAACAAAATGCCTTTGCACACTAAGAATATGAATATAATGTGTTATTAATGTATCTCCATCTTTTTCATTCCAATATTATCTCCCCATCATTGAAAAACATCCAGATTTACTTGAAACTATAGATTCTTGTGAATGAAAGCAGATGTATTTTCAGACCTGCCCTCTTCCATTCTGGGTATTTACTTTGCAAAGTATTGTTATTTGTAATTGATTCCCACGACTTGCACTGATTTATGCAACATGGTGTGATAATTTGATGCACACATTTAATGATCAAATCTGGGCAATTGGGATAGCTATTAGTTTCACTTTTCCTGTTAGGAACATCCAACATGCCCTCTATTAGCTATTTTTGAGCATGTAATTAATTGTTATCAACTATGATCATGCTGTCATACTGTAAAGCATTCTCTCTTCCAAGTGCATACCTGTGCTCTCTCTCTTCATCCCCATCTGCCCTTCCCACAGCATTCAGCAAGAGCTACTAACCACCTAGCAGTGCTTTGCTCTGTGTGCTTGCTGCTTGTACATAGCCATTATCCAGGAAACTTGACTGACTGTAGTTTAATAGATTGTCTTCCTTCAGTTGGCTATGGAATGGTAAGGAATGAGAAAGCCCTGTTCCCAACGTGTCTTGGCAGGCCTTCTGCTGGATGTTTATATATGATTAGTGCCCTTGCTCAAGCTATTCCTGTAAAGTCTTGTCGTTTTGGTTTAATCAGAATCTCTTTAAGTTCTGCATTATTTGGATAAGACCAAAGATGTACCAAACAAATAACAAAATGCACTAAACCAATATTTGTATACCTTTCATCAGTGCTATACAATTTATTTGACAGTAAATGATTTGATGTTTAAACGTTTTAAGCCAACCTGACATCATAACCTAAAAACGGTTAGTAGGAACAAATACGAGGAAAGCTTCATAGAGCAAGTTTGAAGTTTTAATTCACAGGTTTTCTGCTAATGAAAATATCAAAGTAAATGTAGGTCCTTTGGAAATGTTTCTTGGGCTTTTTTTTAAAGCTTTAGAATCAAGTATATCTGTGTGCCTCCTGTTAACCATAAGGCTGTCTACTTATAGAATTGTGATAGTGACCATCAGGTGGAGACTCTCAGGAAGAGTGCTATTGACATCTCTGTCTGCACAGATGCAGCCACCTGGCACACTTGGATAAAATGTGCTACCTGCATCTACACTTTGTTTTGTTCTCAGTGTGTGCATTCGGGTACTTCACAGAGAATTCAGATTTGGGGGAGAATTCTGAGGTTACCAGTCATTACTTCTGGTATCACGGAACATATTCTTAGTGTTTCCTGGTAACTTAGACTGACTCCCAAATTCTAACAGAGCTTTGCCTTCTATATGGGAAGTTAGTGCTGTTCCGCCCCATAATTAGAAACTTTGAGGAATACTTTCTGGCATTGTCATTGCTGTCAGGTGATATAAATGTCACTTCACTTCACAGAAGGACTTGCCAGCTACTTTGCATAACAGAGCAGAGAATGGGAAAGATCGTTTTTGTGCTGTGAAGCTTCGGGAAGGAAGTGATCTATAACTTGGAACGGAACAAGAACTTCTTAAAGCAATCCTGAGTCACTGCAGGCTCTCAGCGAGAGCCTGCTGTGACTCATCGCAGGTCACCCAGAGGCTGGGGCTCAGCTGCAAATAGAACACAGACCTCAGCTCTTACTCCCCACCCACTTCCTCTGACGACTCGCATCGATCTGTTGAGTCACAAGACCATAACGTGGTGCAGCTGTTTCCTGAACAGCTTTCTGTTCAGGAATTTTTAGCCTGTTCTTTTTTACTCAGCAGAAGCAGAAACGTTACTTACTAAAGAGGCACTGGGTTTTTTTATGTATCAAAAGGAGATTAAGAAATACAACAATTTAATTCACCTGTGTATAGCACCATTGTCTGGTGTTGCTCTCACTGACGAAACAGTTCAGTTAGAAATGATTTAGTGTCACGAATGTCATTTGCAAGAAAGAGAAAAAGCTGCTCTCGTCCAAGGATGAGGTATTCTTCTCTGTACCATGATTTCATCTGTGTGGGTTCTGTAGCGTCTAGAACATCCACACATAATAAACAATGCAAACAATATGTTAAACAGCTGTGACTACATCTGATCATAGTTAGTTTCTCTCCCAAGACCCTAATGTGACTCTTTCTAGAGACTCATCTTTGGAAGAATGGCAGATCAAAAAGGGGTCAGAAATCCAACAGTGTTGACTGAGGTTTCTGTCCCTCCTGGTCATTCAGTCCCAAAGGAATACACAGAGTTCTACATTAATCATAAACTGGTTGGCCTATTAGCTCAGGCTTCTTATTAATTAATTCTTACATCTTAACCCTTGTCTATGTTAGCCACATGGCTTGGTACCTTTCATCAGCGAGGCATTCTCATCTGCATCTGGGTGACTACTACAGACTGAGCTTTCCTCTTCCCAGAATTCTCCTGTTCTCATTGTCCTCCTCTACTTTCTGCCTGGTTGCCCCACCTATACTTCCTATGTGGCTACTGGCCAATCAGCATTTTATTAAACAAGTACAAGAAACAGATCTTTACAGGGTAAAACCATTGTTTCATAGCACTACAGAATATCCAGACAGTGGTGGCATGCACCTTTTATCCTAGCATGGAGGAGGCAAAGGCAGAGGTGAGTGGATCTCTGTGAGTTTGAGACCAGCCTGATCTACAGAGTGAGCTACAGAACAGCCAGAGATACACAGAGAAACCTTTTCTCAGAAAAAAAAATCCAGAAACCAAAACAAACAAAAACAGAATAAAAATAAATCCTACAGAACAAATAAATGCTAAAACTTCACATATGCATGTGTGAACATGTACTGTGGTAATGTTTTGTTTGTGATCTAACAAATAAAGCTTGCCTGAAGATCGGAGTGCAGAGCTAGGCACTAGTTAGCCATAGAGGTCAAGCAGTAGTGGCATACACCTTTCATCCCAACATTCAGGAGGCAGAGGCAGATGGATCTCTGTAAGTTCAAGACCACCCTGGGCTACACAAGATGGATCCAGTCTAAAAGAGAATCAGAGCCAGGCAGTGGTGACTCACACCTTTAATCCCAATACTTGGGAGTTCCATGCCTTTAATCCCAGCGCTAAGGAGGTGGAGACAGAAAGGGATATGGCTGGGCAGAGAGAGGAATATAAGGTAGGAAGAGACAGGAGCTCACCACATTCAGTCTGTGGATTCATTCTGAGGATTTGTGTAGACAGTATCTTGCTCCCTTCCTTCTGAGGACGCGGTAGAGGTAAAAAGTCTCTCCAGTGGCTGGCTCCTTTACTTCTCTGATCTTTCAGCATTTACCCTGATATATGACTCTGGGGTTTTTATTATTAAGACCAATTAGAATTCACACAACAATGTACCCTATAAACTGCAGCTTCATTCAATTGCGCATGTGTGAACATGTGTCATATAAACTGCAGCTTCATATTATCAGATAACAAACTAAATGCCTCCGACATCTTAACCAGCAGAACTTTCCAACAACTTTCATCGAGTATTTTCGTCATGCCCCACTTGGTAAGCTAGGATTTACTCAAGATTAAGTTACCCATTAATTTACTAAGTACTTGCAATATACCAATGACTGTGCCCAGTGGTGGGGCTCACTGCTGAGCAAAGCAATTACTTCTTTCTTCCCTGCTTCCAAAAACTTCTGTAAGAGCCATCTTCTCTCTTTCTGTGTCTGTCTAAAGAGGTGAAAGATCTTCTGCTTCCTATGTAGGAGTCTTTCACCAGAGAAAAGATAATGCCAGGTTTTGAAAATCACAGACATAATGTCTGTCTACGATACATATTTCCCTTAATGTTTAGGCCATGACTTTGCCCCTCTTGTACATACCAGATGTTTCTTACTGCACCAGTTACTCTTTTGTTAATTTCTCTCTTCACTAATATAATAAATATATTTCTTGTGATGTTGTAATATTTTGTTATCCTTTTGACACAGAGTCTGTCAAAATTATACCAGTAGGACTAACTTTCCACAAGGGTCACGAACAAGCTATAACCAGGCAAGATTCCTTCACACGAGTTCTGTTTTCCTTCAGCAACAGAGTACTATATGGACCATTGATTGACTGGTACACTCATTCCTTCATTATCCGTCTGTTGTTTTCCTAAACAAGTGCATGTGTAGTCCTGCACTGTGTGAGCACTGGACTGTGTGTGCAGGGCATGGTTGATAAAGCAGACATGGCATTCACCTTTTGGTTTCCAGCTTACTACTTGCTGTCCAACGTAGAATAACTTTCAACGCCTTTCCTTCCATCAGTGCCTAACATTAAGAATGACTCAAGCAACAGGCCTCAGAGAATCTTTCTACACCTAGGTACCTACAGACTTTCGTTACTTGCTGAAATTGCCTATTCCTTCAAATGATGCCATGGACAGTTCCCCCAAGGAAGACACAGGGCTCACAATACATTATATTCTGCTTCCAGTTGGCTGAGGCACTGGTGAAGAACAATCTGTGGATTCTAGTAAGATGGGAAGACCTGGGTTTGGTTTCTCAGTTGCCGTTGCCAGGCATTCCAGAAACATGCTTGCCAAGCAAAGTTACAGGGCCCCCTGAAGCTCCGTTTTCAGAGCAGCGCTGATGACAGCTAATGATTCAGAAAGCAGAACGTAAACGTGGCCAGCACCTCTTCTTTGTGTCCGTGCAACATCAGGACTATTGCCAATGAAACAATTTCTGTAGTTATTACCATTTTATAAAAACAAGTTAATTTTATAAAGTGCCACAAAAGCATGGATTTTGCAGCCACGCTGTCCTTTATTTGTCCATTTAAGGAAAAGTGTTGCTGAAAGGCAGTTCTTCCCTTTGCTCAGAAAGTGCCAGCTGTGTGTTCACTAAGAGAAGGACTGGCAGGTGAAACAAAACCATGATGATTCTAAGAGAGCTGCTTCGTATATTTAAATACAAACATTTGTAAGAGTGTAACCTATTTTAAATTATCTATTCCATGTATATAACTGACAGAATAAACTAATATGCAAATGCCTATGTATTAATTATATATCCTATGCTCATAGGTATAAGACACAAGGCATTATTCACCCCAAGGAAAGAAACCTAAGGGGACATAAAGACGAACATGGGTACTTTAGAGTCTGTTTTGTCTGAGGATGGTCAAATTCACCCCATGTTGCCTAAAATTAAATTAGTACCATTCCTTTGCAGTTTATGGATGGGTTTCAAATAACCATGAGAAAATGCTTTTTCAAGGTCAGGTGAGGACAGAGAAAGTGTCTTGGGAAATGATATTTTTTTTAGGTGTCTTAAATATGGGGAGTTTGAAGGAGAGTCAAGATTGAGCATGCAGTTTAGGGAGATAACCTTTAGAAGATATTCTAGACCTGATTCACATTGAGTGTGACTTTCTTTGTACTTTGGCAATAATAGTGCCTGTCTCACATCGCACGGATCATTATGCACGGCAGAATAGACGATGCACACTAATTGTCCCCCAAAATATAGAGAACGAGTATTTCTGCCGCACCAAAGGAAGTTACTAATTAATGTGAGTGAATAAGACCTGACTAATGCCACCATTATTCATTAGCGTCTATAAGGAACATCCAAATTAAAACACATACGGATATTGCAGGGCCTTTTGTTTATAGAAAAGAGCACTGACTCACTTATAGAAGATGGATTTACTGATGAATTGGTTTTCCTTTATATTGATTTATTCAACATTTTAGGTTTGTGACTATATGTTACTTCATATAAGACCCTCCCTACACTTGCCAGGTGGTGGTGATGCGTGCTTTTAAACCTAACCCTGGGGAGAGCAGAACAGGAGGACCTCTGTGAGTTCAAGGCCATCATGGTCTACAAGAACTAGTTCCAGGATAGACTCCAAAGCTACAGAAAAACACTATCTTGAAAAACTTAACGAAGAAAACAAGATCCACCCTGCACTCATAGACTGGCCTTGGTAGGTAGCTACGGTCAGGAGGTTTCCTGATTGATATGCTTTAAGCAACATGCAAAGGTCCAAATAAGAGACAGCGTTGTTCTTCATATTTGTTTGCTCTGCACTAACTATTCTAGTTTGTCCTACAACCTACACTTGACCCGCTGTCCATGCCTATACTCTTCAATGCCTATGGTGAGCCCTGGGAAAACACAGTTGATTCTGGAACCAAGTGGATAACAAAGACAGTGCTCTGGATATGGCCTCTGTTCATATACTGAGGGTCCATGTGTACATCTCTGCCAGCAAAATCATCATCCTCGTGAGACTGTTTCTCGGCGTTATCAGCAGTATCCCCTATGTTATTCTAAAACATTGGATATATTAAGAAGCCAGCAAACACGTACCCTGTTCGGTACCAGGCACGGGCACCTTGGCCACAAAGAGCACTGCATCAGGAGTTAGGTGACTAAATTCTGACTCCTGCTATTCTGTGACCTTGAATGATGCTTTAGACCCAGTAATTCACATCCCACGGATCAAAATGATAGTCTAACAACGTTCATGTTTACCACAGTTCAGCAACAATTAGTTACAATCAGTACCTGGTATTTTTCTAGTTATTTGTTGTTTACCTTTTTCCTGTTGTTTATCATTTCCATTTTCTGGCTAAGAGATCTTTGCTTTAGATGGTTGAAGATGATAGGAGAATGTAGTGGAAGGAGACATCTCCACTCGTCAAATTACTTGTTTCTTTATGGCAGTATTTTATCTAACCAGAGAAACAAAATCAGCAGTAAGGGAAGTGGATGGCGAGAAGCAGAATGCCAACTTTAAATGGGTTGTGTGCCCTCCTTACTTAAATGACTCTCCCATATGACTTCTAAATACAACCGCCCCCAAGTGGGATAGGAAAGGGATTTAGCAGGAAAGGGGATTACTGAACCAATTTTCAACTTAATCCACACAGTCAGTATTTGGTTTTTCTGCCTTAAACTCAGCCACATATTAAAGTTTCTATTTCTCAATAACTTTTCCCTTGGAAACAGAGTTTTGTTGTAGAGCCCAGGCTGGTCTGGAACTCCATGTATAGTCTAGCATGGACTTAATCTTGTGCTGATTTTTCTCCTGAATGATAGGATAATGGGCATGAGCCTCCACGCCAAGCTCAATAACCATGTACACTTTAGAACTAAGAGGACCTTCTAGGCCTGTTTGTTTCCAGCACTGCAAACCAATCATGGTGCAGTAGAAAATGCTCTTGAAGCTCTCTCTGTCCTTTCGGACATAAAGCTAAGTCTGTGTGGCAGATTGGGTGTGGGTGTGAGTGAAAAGGAGGAATCAAGGATGAGTCCAAGTATGTTTGCCTCAGCAGCTGCAAGGATGGAGTTGCCATCCGCTGAGATGGGAAAGGTTGGAGGTAGAAGAACTTGAAGGAAAGGAAACTTATTCTGGGCACATTCTGTTTGTGGTGACCATTAAGCAGTTAAACAGAAATGTCAGTGTTTGAGGCTTTGGGGAAGGCCTGGTTTAGAGATATAAGTTGGATGGTTGGCCACATGTAAATAGTCCTTAAAGCCAGGAGTTGGCCACAACATGGGCGTCAATAGAAAAGAGACAAAGGTTCCCACTCTGTCCAGTCTTATTCAGGACAGTGGTAGAAGGTTCCCACTCTGTCCAGTCTTATTCAAGACAGTGGTAGAAGACTTGCCTGGAGCAGTGAGACAAGACAGAAAAAGGAGATGAGATGACACAGATATGAAAAGGCAAAGCGAAACTATCCCCATTTGCAGACTACATGACTCTTTACTGAGAAGACCCTAGACGCCCCAGCTAAAAACTCTTACATTTGACTACTTTACTTTCAGCAAAGTAGTGAGTTACTAAATTAACAAATTAGCAGTCCTAATATCACCCAAATAAGAATCCACAAAGATGTCATTTTTTTAAAAGCCCACATCCATTATAGTATCAAAGAATACTTAAGAATAAACCTAGGAGGTGAAAGACTTTACAAACAAAACAGAAAAGCACTGAAGAAAGAAATTAAAGAAAAGATAAGGAAAAGCAAAAACCTTTCATGTTCCTGTACAGGGCCAGATCAACATTGCAAAGATATCTACGCTGACAAAGTGAAGTACAGACTCGGTGGTAGAAATGATACTTCATCTGAAACCACACTACAAAGCCGTAGTAACAAAAACAGCCGGGTATGGCACAAAACCAGAATTGTAGAGCCTGGGAGTAATCCTACAGAACTTTAGGCACATTCTTTTCAGCAAAGAGTTCAAAAACATACATGGAAAAATAGTGTGTTCTTCAGCTAAAGAACAAACAAACAAAACCAAGGATATCTGCTTGTAGAAGAAAGAAATCCCATGCAGTGTTCAAGGTCACTCACTAACTATGTACCTGTAATGAAGGGACAATATAGGTTTCAAGGATCACAGCATAGATTTTTTTTCAGTGCTGAAGATTATTCTTTCTGGAATAGGCATAATATAAGAATTCTTGAATCGGCATAATACATTCTTGGATAGGCGTAATACAAGATAAAATGTTGTGGAATATTAGTTTAAGATATATTTTTTTTTTTTTTACCATTACCCTTCTTTTTTTTTTTTTTTTTTTTTAAATTTATTTATTTATTAAGGATTTCTGCTTCGTCCCCACAACCGCTTCCCATTTCCCTCCCCCTCCCCCGAACAATTCCGATATATTACATTCATTTATGCTGTGGAATATTCGTTTAGATGCAAAGATGTGTTGCATTCTTTTATGTTGAATTTGTTTGACTCTGTGAATCTGTGTTACTCTGCCTGTCTAAAGCATCTGATTAAACTAATAAAGAGCTGAGCAGCCAATTGCTAGGCAAGAGGGGGATAGGTGGGGCTGCCAGACAGGCAGAATAAATAGGAGGAGAAATCTAGGCTCAAAAAAGAGAAGAACAAAGAACAAAAAAAGGAGAAGGAGAAGAAGACGCCAGAGGACAGCCACACAGCCAGCCGTGGAGTAAGAAAGAAAGAAAGAAATACAGAATACATATAATAAAGAAAGGTAAAAGCCCAGAGGCAAACAAGGTTAAAGAGAGACAGGGTGATAATTTAAGTTAGAAAAGTTGGCTGGAAACAAACCAAACTAAGGCCAGGTATACATAAGTAAAAATAAGTTGCCATGTATTTATTTGGAGCTGGGTGGCAGACCCCCAAAGACAGAGAAAAAAAAAACCTCCAGTAGAATAACATGTTAATGATTCTGATTTTTATATAAAAAGAGATTATTTTGTGCTAAACTTTGCACTCAAGAAAATTCAGGACTCTGGTAAATGACCCAGTTTCTCCTAATGTTAATATCCTATGTTACTATAGTTAGATTATTGAAACATGGGAATCTCTGTAAATGGGATTCTGTTAATTAAGTCATGAGCCCTATTGGAATTTCAGCATTTTATGGTTTCCCTTTCCTCTATTTCATGATCCAGTTAAGAATCCTACATTTCATTTCTTTTGCTTGCTTAGTAATCACTCAGCTCTTGTCATTTTCCACTATATTTTCAATGCCTTTGCTAGTGTTAGTGAGCTGTGCTTAGTAATTTTGCAGACTTTTGAATGTTTCTGTATGATTGGATTAAAAAAGTCAATAATACATCAACTAGTACTCTTTGTTCAAAAAGTAGTAATATTCCATAGGTATATATAGTTATATAAATTTTAGATACATAGATATACAGACATTTTAAATACATTCTGAGCAATATAGAGTTGCCATTTTCTCAACATAATTTACTGAGATTTTCTATTCACAAAAGGTGAGTCAGTAAACTAAACAAAGCATTGTACAGTTCACTCTTCTTGGAAATATAGTAAAATATGTGGTGTAATCATTAAGTCATGGAAGACACTTATACAGTTTAATTGACTTCATTGATTCTTTTGTTGCTTCAATAACACTTCAGCTTAGAGGTAATCTCATATTCTCCATCTAAGTGTATATCTGATTTTTGTGTGTGTGTGTGTATGTGTTTTGTTGTTATTGTTATTTTGAATTCATTCCTATTCACCCAGAAAAGTCAGTAGTCTCAATTCATATGGTCTTCTGGTCTATCCACGCTACACGTAGCTAAGGTTTTGCAACTTTCCTTGTCCATCTTAGACTGTGAGGTATATTTGTTCATTTATTTTCTATGAAATCCATGTAGTAAACTGCCTGGAAAATTTTATTTCACTGTCGTTTTATAAAGTACACATTACAGCTCTATCCTTCATATTGATTTTTTTTTAAATAATTTTCTGTGGAGTTTCAAATGCTTGACAAGGAAGTTTGATTATACTATCAGGAAACAGAAAATTCCCTTTGTGTGTTAAGTAGATTCCTGTTTGGGAGCTCACGCTGACCATGCCAGCTTCCTCCCAGCCATAAGGCAGGATGGAATGAGATGCCAGAGCACAAATAAGCTGCTGCCACCACCGGACACCTGGTAAGACTTCTGATGATGGTGATTAAATAAAGGTCAAAGAATATCACTGAGCCCTAATGGTAGTCATCACAGCCCCGGCCTTTCTCCGGCTGCCTTTGAAAAGACTAAAAGAAATGGGCTTTGTTTAGGCAGTGAATGTTCTCATTAAGCATCTCAGGATTTCTTCAGAAAAATAAAACCAAATGCTAGGGTTCTGAGTACTCGATTGTAGGTTTAAAGGAAAACTAAATGTAACCTTTTGTTATGTAAAATAATAAACTCTTACGATAACCAGAAAGGCTTTCTTTTAACACAAAGTGCACGTCTTTCTACTTTCTAGAAGGTTTCTGGGAGGCATCATGTGAGCTGTCCTGAAATGTGTATTTTAAAAGGGGGGAATCACTCTGATGAAGTGGAATGGGACCGTGTGAAAGTTCTATTGCAAAGGGCAGAGATTTCTAAACAGAACTATTGGGAGTGATGCTAAAAATGGTCCAAAAAATTTTTCAGTGCTTTTAATACAGTTGCCTATCGAATCATCCCCATGCTTTTGATGCATAGAGTTCAATCAGAGAAATTTCAGCCTGACTTGTTCAGTATCATCAGGACCAATCCAATGAGAAGCCCTCATTTTCTTCGGCTTTCTACCTGTGACTTTCTTTGCTTCTGGCATGAGCCCTAAAACACGTGGTGGGAGGCAGGAAGGCTTCCAATGTCCAAGCTAAAGACAGATTGCTTAGTTGTACATGTGATCATGACTCTAGAAAGAATATGAGTTTTAGGCTTCATGTGAGTTCTAGTCTTGTGTCTCCTGAGAACTAAAACGTAAGGATGGTATAAGATGCCCCCACAGGCACGTGAGGGAGAACCTGAATCCTGTGTGGCAGGATGCACGGTGTTACTCTCAGCCCCCTTCTCAGCATGTCACCATGGAGAGCAGCATGGGATGCCACAGTGTGATGGCTTCTCTGTTGCCCCATTTTCTCTGTTTAAGATGAAAAAATATATATATAAATTCTAGTCTCAACCAAGTGAAGTGTGTACAAGATGGAGAATGTTGTCTGGCTTTGCTGGTGTAAGTTTATGATTGCTCGTGACAGCATTGTGGTTGTTTGTGTCTACTCGGAACATTTTGTCATAAATACATAAGTCTTTTAATTTCCAATATTAAAAAATCATTTCATTTAATGTATGCCTCAATTATAAATCCATACCAGGTGTGATATGACTTTAATATCAGCACTTTCAAAGAAGAATCCTGGAGCATTAGAACACAAGTCATTTTTATTATTCATTTTACATTCCAACCACAGTCCTCCCTCCCACCCCTCCTCCTATCCCCCCTTCTCCCTAGGCCAGCCCCTAAAGGCTAACGCCTCCTATGGGGGGGGGTCAACAAAGCCTGGCAGAGTAAGTTGAGGCAGGGCCAAGGCCCTTGCCCCTGCATCAAGGCTGAGCAAGGCATCCCACCATAGGGAATGGGTTCGAAAAAGTTAGATCATGCACCAAGAAATAGATCATGGTCCCACTGCCAGGGATCCCTCAGATAGACCAAGCTATACAGCTGTCTCCCACATGGAGGGAGGGAAGTCATTTAGTTCTATGCAGGCTCCACAGCTCTCAGTCTAGAGTTTGTGAGTTCCCATGAACTTGGTTCAGCTGTCTCTATAGATTTCCTCATCATGATCTTGACCTCCCTTGCTCATATAAATCCCTTTCACCCTCTCTTTGACTGGACTCCTGGAGTTCAGCCTGGTGCTTGCCTATGGATCTTTACAACTGGTTCCATCAGTTACTGGATGGAAGGCTCTATGATGACAGGGTATTCACCAATCAGATTACAGGGGAAGGCCAGTTCAGGCACCCTCTCCACTATTGCTAGGAGTCTTAGCTGAAATCGGTCCTTGTGGATTCCTGGGAATTTTCCTAGCCCCAGGTTTTCCCTAACCTCATAATGTCCCACTCAAGATATCTCTTTCATTACTCTCCCATTCTGTCTCTCCCCCAGCTCAGCCATCCCATTCCTACATGTTCTCATCCCCCATCCCCTCCCTTGTACTACCACCTCCTCTCTCCCCATTTTACCCAGGAGATCTAATCTATTTCCTTTTCATGGTACAATCCATGTGTCCCTCTAGTGTCATCTTTGTTACCTAGCTTCTCAGGAGCTGTGGACTGTAGTCTGCTTATCCCATGCTTTATTTCTAGTATCCACTTATGAGTGAGTACATACTGTGTTTATATTTCTGAGTCTGGGTTACCTCACTCAGGGGATTTTTTTTCTAGTTCCATCCATTTGCCTGCAAATTTCATGATGTCATCATTTTTCACAGCTGAGTAGTACTCCACTGTGTAAATGTACCACATTTTCTTTAGGCATTCTTCAGTTGAGGAGCATCTAGGTTGTTTCCAGGTGCTGGCTATTACAAATAATGCTGCTAAGAAAATAGTTGTGCAAATGGACTTTTATAAGAATTAAATTGGAAACTGGAAGTGAGGCTTAAGGCATTTCCATAGATGTTAGCTGCTACTATTAAATATGGGGAGTTACTGTGGCTATGCTCTGTGTGATGTTGGCCACGGGGCAGAAGGCTGTCAGAATAGAAAGGAATAAAATGTAAGGAATTTGAGAATAACATTATACTAGCTGGTTTTGTGTGTCAGTTTGACATAAGCTAGAGTCTTCAGAAAGGAAGGAGCCTCAGTTAAGGAAGTGCCTCCATGAGATACATCTATAAGGTATTTTCTCAACTAACGATTGCTGGGGGAGGGCCCAGGGCCCAGCCCATGGTGGGTGGTGCCATCCCTGGGCTGCTGGTCATGGGTTCTATAAGAAAGCAGGATGAGCAAGCCAGGAGAAGTAAACTAGCGAGCAACCCTCCTCCATGCACCAGCTTCTGCCTCCAGGCTCCAGCCCTGCCTGGGTTCCTTCCCTGACTTCCTACAATGATAGACAATGGTCCAAAAATGTAAACCAAATAAACTCTTTTCTCCCCAATTTGTTTTTTGGTCATGGTGATTCACTGCAGCCGTGGAAACCCTAATTAAGACAGACACATATATGATGGCACGCACCAAAAATTAATGATAACACCAGCCTCAAAATAATTATTAACTCAGACTAATGAATGACCTTAAGTGGTGGGGTTATTTAGGAAAGATTTTGCCCTTAACATGTTTTCTGTAAGTGACAAATCTACAAAGCCTGAATGTGGTTGAAAGAGACTTTAATTCTTTGCTTACTATTATTTCACAAAGCACACCACTTTTTAATTTTTTTTAGTGAGACATTTCTAGTCAAACTGCAATGGATTCAAAATTATGTACTGTTTCTTAAATCCTGACATTTGGCAAGGTAGTATTTTGATTCATGTGGAAAAGCAGAATAAAAGGGCAAAAACAATCACGTAGTTGAATTCATTTATGTCTGGAAATTGGATGAAAAGTTGCTTGTCAGAAGGGTTATGATATGCAGCAACTGGGTAGAAGGAATTTTCTGGTTTGTTTCACTGGACTTGGCCACACCCAGAAAAGAATATTTTCATTGTGAGAACTAGATAAATTAGAATCATACTTTTGTGGTAAAACCTTTGCCCTTTGGGAAGTGGTGCTTAAATTTAACACACTCACACTAATAATTCTAAGAATTATTGAATCATATGAAAGAAATGTCATATAATTTCTTCCACTTTTCTATTTTTTATTATAAATCCATTATAACTCAGCAGTGAGAAAACTTTACTGAAATTATTTAAAAATTAAAATATTTTAAGAAAATAGTATAGAATCTGTATTGTGTATATGTGAGTTTGAACGTGTATATTTTATTTTAACGGAGACTATATATATGTATGTGTATATATGTATATATACATATATTTGTATGCACCTATGGCAGTTTATGTTCCTTTCAACAATTCTGTTCTGCATCAGCATCACTACTTTTCAAAGTGTCTATCTGTTCCTCACTGAACACTATAGCAATCGATCAATCCCCTTCCCAGATGATTACATGAACACGTGAGTTTTCAGTACAGGGATCTTTTTACAACTTTATCTTAATTTAATTTTATATTAACTGGTATATAATATCAATAATGAGCATGTTGGTGTGAATATTTTATTAATGCCAGTGAACCACACTGTATTTGTATCTCATGTAATATAGATATATGTTGGCAAAAGTTTCCTGTCTTGGAGCCACTCAGTCCCAAATACCCGGCAGCCATTTCCAGAATTACCACATGGGGGCTTAATCTTACTTACAAATACTTGCCCATAGCTCAGGCTTATTATTAACGAGCTCTTACATTTAAAGTTAACCAATATTCCTTATTTATGCTCTGCCATGTGGTGGTACCTTTTCTCAGTATGGTGTGTCCTGCTTGCTCTTTCCACACCTGGACAGCATCACCTGACTCTTCTCTTCTTCTTCCCATCATACTTAGTTTGGTTGCCCTGCCTATACTTCCTGCCTGGCTTCTGGCCAATCAGAGCTTTATTAAACCAATATGAGTGAAAAATCTTTGCAACATACAAGAGGACTTTTTCACAGCAGATATATATACAGATGTTGATTTAAATACACATCTAGATATAAACATGCATATAGATTTAAACACAGATGAATCTATACATAGTATGACATGTATTCAAGTTACTTTTGTACTTTGTCCCAATTTTATACACTGCTGCTATGTATGCTGTAAATTATTATACATGACATATCCAGCTGCCACAGACGTATTTTGTGGGCTGCCTCATCTAACATCTAATCAGTGTTTATTGCTTTCCACAGTATCTCTTCAGCTCTTCTCACCCAGTTTCTCCACTATTCACAGGAAACAATTTCCTCCACTAAATTTATTTACAAATCTGTTGTCTTACATTATTCTGGAAGATATGAGTGCATTATTGCCCCCACACCAATCTCCACATGTTCTATATTATACAGCTGTTGTTTTTTGGGGTTTTTTTTTTTGAGATAGGATTTCTTTGTGTAGCTCTTGCTGCCATCAACTCACTCTGTAGACCAATCTGACCTTAAACTTAGAGATCCACCTGCCTCTGCTGAGTGCTGAGATTAAAGGGGTGTGCCACACCAACCGAACTAACTTGATCACTGTTTTTAAATATAAAGGAATACAAGTTGTGGTATTTATGTTTAAAATTTAGAGATGTCTAATCAATTAGCACAGAATTTCCATAAGCTATCCTATTGTATAAAATGATTCTGATGTTGTAAATCCAATCAGTGCTCATACCTGTCTGAACCGATGTGGCATTTTGGAAAGTAAATCTTTCAGATTATTTTAATCTTGACCAGAAGATTAGAATTTTTACCTAATTTTGGTAACCAATTATGAGACACTGCTGAAATGCCAACAGTCCTGTGTTTGTGGTGCAGTTCTCAGCTGTGACGTTGTTTGGTTCTGTAGGCAGAGACTGTAGGAGGTTATGAGGATCTCTCTGTGATCACCTTTCGCCATTCTTGGACCTATAGAGACATTTTAACAGCTGAAGTGCCAAAGCCTCACATCCGGGGATGCTCCATTCTGAGACAGGAGTTCCTGAAGAACTGGTAATTGGCGTTAAGTCACCCATGACAAGCGGTTGTGATGGGATGGACAGATAATGAAGGGAAAGGGAAGGATCACTGAATCACTGATTTAACACCACCCCTGCCATGCAGACCCAACTCAGTTGCTTGCTCCTCCCCAGCTTTCTCTGATTATCTTTCTTCAGAATCCCCAGCTATTACAGCTATTTCACATCCTACGTTCTTTTCCTTTTCTTTTTTAGAGATATCATGTGAGTGGATTTTGCTTTCATTGGGCTTTTGAAAAAGTCGAAATTGCAATAGCTATAATGATGTTCTTTTCCTCTAAATGTTACTGCTATTGTCCAATTTGAGTGATTTCCTTATCTCACTGGGTATTGAATGACAATAAACTGTGGAATTATTTCAGGCATGGATCACTTGAGCAAAATCATTTCTTATTCATGTCCTCAGCTCTGCTTTGTCTAGAGAGTTAGTGAGTTTTCAGAAGTTATGCTAAGCCTTGAAGAGGGCACTGCCCTGGAGCAGTATCCCTAGGGTAAGTCTGAGCAGCTCCAAGAAAGTTCTTATCTTTGCCAGAATTTCTGGGACATAGAGTTCCTTCCATAACTCAGTATTCACATCACAAAAAAAGGATACTTTATCACAGTGTATCTAACATGTTTTATGTCTTATGTAAATAGACACAAGCAAAAAATGTATTCATTGCTTGATTTTTAACTTTTGAGGTTGAATGTTGATACATTTAGAACAGCAAGTGAACCAGAGACAATTGAAGCAATGCAAGATACTGATTTTAAAATTAGAAGTAGAATAGTTTGCCAATATTTTCATTATTAATGATGAAAATCTCAACAAACTTTCCTCTGTACTTACAAAGCTTAGTTTTCTGGAAGGTTCTCACCTTTCGTTGGCTCGGGATCTTGTGCTTCCGCCAGCAGAAAGTTCTTCACTCTTGTCTGCTTGCTGACTTTTAAGAATTCTTTGATTATTCCAGAATATCATTTTCCTACCATCCATATAATTTTCATCCTATAAGTAAACTAATCATATTTTTCCCCAATAGAAACTCTTGAGAGATAATAAAGATATTGTTCAAGTGAGATTATTCTGGAAAAATTGAGGCATATGAACACTCCAGCTATAAGGCCTGTTTTTATTAAATAGAACAAACAGTCTTTGAGTAGTATCATTTCAAGACATCTTATTGAACCAAAAATATATAAATGAAATGTGTTTTCCTTCCCTATTTCTTTTACTACAAAGGAAATGATTCATATTGATGTTTTCTGTTTATTTCTAAAACACACACACATATACACATTTCCTGTTTAAATATCTGAAAACTTTCAGTGGGGTTAGAACACAGGATTGTGGTCAGTGTTGGGCAGATGTCAATTCTAAGGAGCTGCAGCAGCTACAAAAAGCGTATCTTAAAGCCAGAGGGGTGTGGAAGGAAGACAGTGTCACATTTTAGCTCCGAAGGGTTATTAGGAACTCCAGGCTCAGTGTGAGCA
The DNA here is from genome assembly GCF_018167655.1 of Microtus oregoni. Classification (NCBI taxonomy): domain Eukaryota; kingdom Metazoa; phylum Chordata; class Mammalia; order Rodentia; family Cricetidae; genus Microtus; species Microtus oregoni. Next base: position 6,555,795 of record NW_024543829.1, on the reverse strand, counting down.
AGCATTGTCCCAGGGCTCTGGCCTGCTTTCAGAGGAAGGCCTATATGCTGTCTAATGTCAGCACACAAGAAGGATTAGCTCATCTTGGCCTGTTTGACCTTAATTTACTCTTTGAGTAAGAACAGTTCTTTTGAGAACATCTAGTGGAGAAAAAAGTTTTCCTGAAATGGGAGAATTCCATCTAAAGTGAGAGGATGAAATGATAACACTATTCCTCTTCTCTAGTGATGTTCCTTATCAGGCCTTTGGTGGGGACTGCAAAGGAAGCCATTGTGTTGACGTTCATTTTATCAAAATAAGTTCAGTTGGTGTATTTAGACTTCTGTGATTCTTATAATAAGATATGCCACGTCTTATTACTAACTTTGATAGGATAATGTGCACGGTTTTTAGCTGAAATAAAAGTATCTCTGCTTTCTGTTCATGATAAATTTAAGGGTTCTGCTTATATCTCTGTGGTCACGCATGGTCCCAGGAATGTATTCCCTGCCTCAGAGACACAGATCACAGACAAGCTTGGTTTCTAACACACTCCAGCATGTGAGTGAATGTCATGTCCATCGGAACCACTATGTGTGTGAATTGCACTAATGCATCATTTATCACAGGAACTTTGAGAGACATTTCATAAATCCTTTCAATGATTATACAATAGGCTCTGGATACCTGGATGTTGGCTAAATTAATACATTGACGTAGAAAAGCCCGACACCTCTCATCTTCCTAAGCTGGCATGGGGACTCACTTAGGGGAGTAATTTGAGTCAGCAGACTTAATGATTTCCTTGTGGTTGTGACAGGTAATTCTTTTTCATCAACTAGACGATTTTATACTCATTCAGTTGGCATTCCTCTGTAATATTTTACTTGCTGCTCTTATCTTAAAGTAAGGTGAAGGTATTAGTCACACAAACTCAAAAACAGTCATAGTAAAAGTTGAACAATACAGTGATTTTTAAAAAGTCATATATTGATGTTTTTTTTAGGTAATACTCTTAGAATTATCCACTGGAGTCTTAGCCAATGTGCCACGATAAATGTGTATTTGTTGCTGCCTGATCTATTATTTAAAAATTGCACTCTGTTTACTGAACCTGTTATTTCTCTCAGTTGTGTTCTAACATGCCAGTGAGTGATTAACTGAAGCTATCCTATTGGTGGTAGAGAAGGGGAGCTTCTACAGAAGGTTGTGTGTGTGTGTGTATTAGTATGTGTATACATGTGGATGTGGATGTGTGTGCACCTGTGTGTATGTGTGAATGTTCATTAACGAGAGCCTTTGAGGTCCATCCCCAAGGTCCTCTTTAGGGTTCAGATCAGATGCTACAGGAAGCAAAAGGCACTTAGGGTATCTGAGGGTAAACGAACTCTCTCACTATGCTGTTTCATACAAGTCTTTTTATTCTTCTGCCTCTGTTCTAATTCTCTTGTCTTAACTCTGATTCCTCCTTAGCTTCTTCTCCTCTAGCCTAAAAACTCTTCCCCATTAAAGGAATGAAAACATTTCAAGAGTTGTTGTATTATATAGCTCTCATTGGTCAAAAGCACATTCCTAGGGTAAGTGATAAGGAGCCAAGCCATTTACCATGACAGCACAGAGTTCCAAGGTTACAGGAGTAACACTGTGCCCAGAGGTGGGCAGCAGTGCCCACTGACAAACTGTGAGATATAGGTTACACTATTGTCAGCAGACTGGCAAGCAAAGAATTGGCATGCTTCTCTTAGGGCGCTTTGTGTACCAACCTTGATTAGACACCTGCGACTGTGACCTTGTGCATAGCTGTAAGGTTTTAAACTTATGATCTATTTACCGAAAGCCTTTAGTCTAGTTTAAACTTGCTCTGAAGCAAAAGTGAGCTTATTGTATGCAGTTAGTCTGAGCAAAAGGAACAAAACAAGCTCTTAAGTGTCTGCAGTTCTTGTGGGACAATGGATCTAGCGGGGAAACATGTCCTAGTATATTTTCTATGTATCAAAACTATACAGATAAATGAAAAGTCATCTTCCTGATGACCCACAGATATATGTTCCCATAAGATTGAGATGTCATCATGAGATTACATATACACATTACATGAGATTACACACTACAGTGCAGGTATTGGGGAGACACCAAGCTGCTTTAGCAAATGTGAGTTTCCAGAGTCAATGGTCCTTCAGATCTTGCCTGGAAAGGATTAGCCTCCCTTAGAGAATCATTCCTTTGGTGGGTTGACATCTGAACACTACTTGTCACCTGCTGTGACTCTCACAGCCTCCAAAAGTTAATGTGTGTGACTGTGTGTGTTCATTGCATGGTCAGATATAACTTGACAGAGAATTTTGTATTTTCCTACTACACAATAAAGACTTTTTAATTTCTGCTCACTTGTGGTCCTATCTTTCTTAAGTATGTAACCACATTCCATAAGAAAGCTGATTTATAGACTTGATTCTTGCACTTTTGACTTGGTTCGCATCTGCTGGTCTTTCATCTCTGATTTAACACGTGTGACTTTTTGATTCTCATTGTGATTTTATCCTAGGAATTTTATTATTGTTGTTTCTAAGCAGGAGACACTGAAAGTTCTTCTGGAGACTACTGGAGTTTTACACATACTCTTGGCTGTGAGTTCCACTGTGAAATATTGGGCTACAATATAGTTTGTAAAAAATGATATATTGCTTGAACATCTGGTATCTACACTTATGATTTCCTCAAGTGTCTCTGATATTTACTGTCTAAATAATGAATGTACACATGGAATATCTTTCCATAATTGTTTTAAAAATAAACCAAATAAAAGAGCAATTCAAATACAATGAAAATATTTAAAAATAAATATTCTTTATGCAGAAATAATAGAAATTTTGGCTGTTAGTGAATAAGTTTCATGGCACAATTTAGAGCATATATATTAGTTGTAACTTAAGTCTAACTTTTTTATTTTAAATTTTACATACCAACCACAGTTTCCCCACCCTCTGCTCCTTCCTCCCCCCCACCCCGACTTCCCACTTCAACACACCTTCCATCCATCCTCCCAGAGGGTAAGGCCTCCCATATGGAGTCAACAAGGAATGGCATATTAAGTTGAGGCAGGACCAAGCCACCCCCCCCACACACATCAAGACTGAGCAAGGTGTCCCACCATAGCAAATGGGCTCCAAAAAGCTAGCTCATGCACCAGTGATAGATCCTGGTCCCACTGCCAGGGGCCCCTCAAACACCAAGCTACACAACTGTTGCCCACATGCAGAGGGCCTAGTTCAGTCTTAGAGGCTCCCCAGCTGTCAATCTAGTTAACTTTCATAGAGAACCCAGGGTCTACCATTTAAACTACAGTATAAGCCTTGGGAATGTAGATTCCTATTTAACTCAATATTGATACTTAAAATTATGATTGTATCTTTTTCTGTTCTACTTATTTTCTAAAGTGTGTGTGTGTGTGTGTGTGTGTGTGTGTGTGTGTGTGTAAATGATCCTTCTAGGCCATATAGCAATAGGTCACTTCTACCTAACACTGACGTTTCTCTCCAAGACAATGTCATGTAGCATTGATTTCTCTCATTTTCTCATATGATAAAAATAATGGCTAATAATGGACTATATTATAAGAGTTAATAAGAAGCCTGAGCTGATGGGCCAATCAGTTTACAACTAATGTAGACCTCTGTGTGATTTCTTTGGGACTTAATGATTGCTGGAACCGGCAAGACAGAAACCCCTCAGACAACAGTCTTCTTTTCAATTTCTTTACTTCAGTGTAAGAAGGCTTCTTTTTCTTTTTCCACAGCTTTGCCAGTAAAAGCAACAAAATGGACTCTTCCTTAAATATCAACAGAGATTTCTTTTCCCCAAAACTTATATAATAGTCTGCTTCGACTTTTTTGAAAAGATGAAAACCTCCACAGGCCACTGCTGCCTTGCCGTGGCTGCCCTTAATCCGATGAGTGCATGACAAGAATTAACAACAGCTTCTGCTCATTCTTCTTAAATTTTTCCATAACATGCCGACTCTTGTTTAGTAGTCCCCATTGGACAGGAAAGGATGCAAACAGAAGCAGTTGACATGCAGAGGGAGATGAAGCAGTCTCCTTGTTCTGGTGTTTGGAATACCCTGGAGCTTAGCTTAGATGGGGGTGTATGTAGTAGCGAAGAGAACTACACTTTTTGAGGCCCTGGCTCGCTCATCATGCTCTGCACAGTGATGTGTAACGGTGTAGCGTCCTCTGAATAATAAAGCAGAACTTCTGTATCCTGTGACATTGAAAAGTGAATGCTACTTGTATAGTTAAGGAGTTTTCATTTACTAACAATGACAAAAGTCAACGAAACAGGGACCGTAAATTAGGACTGGTGTCTACCTTCTGGCTATAGAATCCAGAATTTTGGATTTTTTTTGTCATGCATATTGTCATCAAACCTTGTAGAGTCCTCAAATCAGGCCCTGAGGAATTACTCTAGGGATCAATGAGTTTAATTATTAAGGAAAAATACAGAATATACTATAGTTAGACAAGTCCATTCCTCTGGTGTATGTAAAACATACTCTGTAGGGAAACTATCATTTATGAATAACAGACGACCCTACTCAATGCAGAATGAAGGGCCTGAATGTGTAACAGTATTGCGGTATCATCCAAAACCCTGTCCTTAGCACTAGCAATCTTTTAGTTGAAAAAGTCAGGCCATCCCATCACTTCCACACCATTAACTAAAGGAGCTAAAGGTCATAAATATCTCCCGAGGAAACACACCCATGATGAGTGACCTGAGCCAAACACAAATAAATTAAAGTGAAGAGGAGCTGACCCCTTGTGGTTGAGAGACAGGAACTGTCTTTCTGGGTTGAGGCCTCGATAACAAAAAGCCAGACCTGTGAATCTTATGGAAGATGCAGTTCAGGCAGAAGCAGCTTTCCATTACTGGTGCGCTGGGCTCATTCAAGGCTGGTATGCAGAAAGGAGAATCAATCAGCAGAGCAGACAGTGTGAGGAGGCGCTTAGAGATGGGTCATGTGGGATCTGGCGGGCCGTGATGACTGCCCTGGAATCTGCCCACAGTGAGGTTCAATCAGCCTTTGAAGGGACTCACTCACACAATCTCAATTACATCTTTTAAAAAAATATGTTCTCTGTATACAGAATGAGTTTGAAGAGGAAGAGAATAGTCGACATTGTCCACAGTGGATTTGAAGAAGAGATGACAGTAGGTTAGTCTAATTCGGTAGCCAGAGAGCTTTTCTGAGGATTCTGCAAATTACCTATTTTCTGAAATTTTTACTGTGTCTGCAGAGTGCAACACTGGTACCAACAAACCCTTCTACCCTAGTGGAAAGGGAGGGGAGTGGCGTACTTACTGCCCAGCTGTTTCCTACTCCAAGACTTAGGAACAATCCTTTTATTTTTCTACATAAAAATTACTCTGAAATCTCCAGGTGATTAAAATCAATTGGATATGCTTAGACCATTGTCCGTCAACCCTGGGAAGAACCGTATAGACGGAGCTAGAACTTCAACTCAGTAATGGGATCGTAACTCCAAGAAGGTTACCAAGGTGTTTGAATTCATCATCTTCAGTACTTTGGGGTTGAATTATGACTTTTCCACTGGCCATTGATGAAAACTCCACCTATCTGGAAAGGTATTCTAGAAAGTTCTTTATACAGTATTCTTGCACACAGACAGTATGTTTTTAAAGCTACGTTTTCAGACTCAACAGGGCAAATATCGCTGTCTCTCATATAAGCTGAGAGCATGAAAAAAGGAAGTGAGGGAATAGAAAGATGGCCAATGGGTGGGAGGAGCAGAGGTCACGGCGAGGACGGATGAACAGAGGATTATATTTGTGTATAAAACTCACATCGAAGCCATGATTTTTTCCCAAGAAATATATTCTAATAAAAAGCAAAAAGCAGTGCTTTGGGGAGTGACTGAAGGGATCTTGCCAAGCAGTACCTTCAGGGCTGACTTCATGGAGGGTGACACTGTCAGCTGCATGGGCTTGAAGGGACGCCACACTGAGCTCCGTGCGCTGCAGCCACTGTTTCTGTTTCTTCGTTCTTTTAACTAGGGCCCTTTTATCTGTGCATCATGCGGAGCGTCCCAAATGATAGAGCCTGTCCTTAGCCTAGGGCTCAGAAGCCTCCAAAGATCTCTCGCTCTGCTGTGAGTCATAGAGACAAACAGACGAGAGGAACAGATCCAAACAAAGGGTCTTTCTAACAGGGAGTCTCCCATGGAATTTCAGAACTATTTCTCCAGGGCCTCCTGGAGTACCTGTGTGCACTCTGCGCCCATCTGATTTTACCAGTTCATGACAACCTCAGTGGCAGTGCCCCCAGGGTAGTTTTGTCAGGTAGCTTATTCAGTTCACATCCTTTCTTTATTCTGGTAGTTGGTACACCTCACCGTTTTCATCTGACATACCTTTTGTTTTGTTTCATGTTGTACCAGGTAGCTGCTTTCCCTTGATCAAGCCCCTTTTTAACAGTGAGTGGCTTTTCATCTCTGCCCAGTGCTTTCGCTCTCACGTGCCCTGCTTACTTGGATTTGTTTGTTTTTATTAACCCCAACATCACTTTTCTCTTACTCTAGTATTCCCAAGAGCAACAGCTCACTACTCCCAAATACCTGCGCCTAATTTCTTTCCGCTGTGTAAGAGGTATCTGAAAAAGACCGTGGGCTTTAAAGAATCTTTTAAGGCAAATTCCAAATCTGGGAAAGACGCTACAAGCACGGACCTTTCTCTGGTTCTGTCTGATAAGTCCATCCCCTTTTCTGCTCTAGGGATAGAACAACCATTTGCTTTCTGAGTGCTTACTCCAGGTCTTCGCAGAAGGCACTGGGCCTAGTGACGTGAAAGAAAATTCAGAAAAGAAATGATTAACCAAAGAATTGCAATCTAGAGGCCTGAAGAGGTGGCTTAGTTTGTGAAGTGCTTACTGTGCAAGTAGGGGTGACTGAGGTTCCCAGTACCCACAAAAATCTGGGTAAGAGAGCATGCATCTATAACCCCCAGTGGTGGCAGTGGGCAGACAGAGGCAGATGCCTGGAGTTCACCAGCCAACCAGAGTCACCAGATCTCTCGATCAGAGTTCTAGGTTCAGTGAGAGACCCTGTCTCCAAAAAGTAAGGTGAAATCAAGTGTAAAAGATGCTTGGTATCAACCTCTGACCTTTGTGCATGTGTGTTTGCACATACACACAATCAATCAATCAATCAATCAATAATCAATCAACATAAAATAGCACTAAATTGAAAGGGTCTGACCCTACTTTCACCACTTCCTTGGCTCCTTCAACCTTTTCTTAGTAAAGGAATGAGCTCCATAAGATAGGCTAATAAAGGCATTGCATCTGTGCCCCAAAAATAAATTAATTAATTAATTATTTTTAAAAGGTAAAATTAGGTATCTCCTCTCTTTCATCTGAAATGGGAAAGCATTTGTTGCCCAAATTTCCACAGCTGAGGCAGAAGCCCACCAAACTAAAGCTGGTATTCTGAAATGGATCCCATGAGCCATAGCTAACTGTCTCCAAGGCAGTGTAAAGGTGTAGAAAGCAACAGGATTCTGAAGGCTGCTATTGTTTCAGGGACCCTGTCCTAGCCATCCCTCAGAGTGAGGGACTGATGCTTTCACCGTGCACCAGATAAGGAAAAACTTCACTGGGGCAAGCCAGAGAGCTCAGAGCAAACCAGAAGCTTTAAGTCAAACCTAGGAAGTGAAAAGAAAAAGCTATGATAGTTGCCTGGGAAATTTGATAGCAAACTACAAAGAGCTACTGTGTGCTGTGTGTTCTGAAGTTAACAAGGAAAAGGATGCTTGTTTGTTTCTCATTGGCAAGATGTGACCCTGTGAGAGAGAGAGAACATGACTGAAGGAATGCTCTCTCAGAAAGTGCCCTGGAGACCTTCCTAAGGGGAAAGAAGTAAAGCTACCGGAAGTCATAGAGAGGTTCTACACTCCCCCATCTGTGGAGCATCGGATCTCTTAGCTAAGTAGTGGTCACTCACAAACTGGAGACTTCAGGGCTGAAAAAAAACTACTTCAGTGAGCTCATAAAATCGCTCACCCAACCAAGGAATCACTTTTACTTACCCAGTGAAAAGCTAGAGCTGAGGCCTGCAAGGGAGACCCCTGCTGGGTCACTTGAGCAGTGGAGATGACTCAGCAGATACAAAGACATATGGCCTTGCTAAGCAAACACCACGGGAATGTCTATCAGCAAGTATCCCACAAACGGAAGATCCCAGAGCTGCCGGCTAAGTGTCCTACTTCAAGCCTGTGTCTCGTCTGCAAAGCTAGACTTTTATCTTACTGCATTCACAGTGGGGTGAGCACAGAAGAGCACCCTTGAAGCTGTAGTGCCACTGCTTGAGGACAGAGTGAGCGAGTGGTCCTGAGAGGCCTCCAAGGCTTTGCTTCCTGTGCTGTTTGTATTTTCCCAGTGAATCTCTTTAGTTTTCGGTGAAGTCGAGCTTTTAGGAGTAGTTACGACATGACAGGCAGGGTGCAGGGTTCTGGAGGTTCAAATGTGGATGGGATAATAATCCTTGGCATCTGATAACTTCTAGCATGTGGATTTAGTCAATCATCTTACATCCACTAACATAGATGTCAAATAACACCACTCCAGTAAATACGAGTTCTGTCCCTGACCCTGCAGTAGTAATAGCTGAGCCAATGCAATTTACAGGTTCAAAAGCCTCTGATCTACAATAACCAGATTTATTTTTATTTATGCATTTGTCTTTTGTATATATGTCCGTGTGTGTGTGTGTTTGTTTGTTTGTATGTGCATATAAATGCAGGCATATGTGAATAATGTCATACATGTGGAAATTCAGAAATCTGTTCATCCCTTCTATCTTGTTTTTGAGGCAGGGTCTCCCTAGTTCCTGCCCCTTTGCCCTATAAGGTGAAATCCAGTTTATCATCCTGTCTCTACCTCATATCTTACTGTAGGAGTGATGGACTTAGGATTACAGACAGGAATCACCATATCTGGTCCTTCTCTCTAGGTCCTAGGAATCAATCTCAGTAAGCACTTTGCCCTGAGCCATCTTGCTAAACAGTCTCTTGCTGGTCAAAGATTTGGGTCCTCTGCCCAGCAAGGCTTCTGGCCAGAGAGCTCCAGGGATCTGCTTGCCTTTGTTTCCCCAGTCTGGTATTGTAAGTATGCATGCCTGACTTTTTTTTTTTTTTACGTGAGTCCTGGCCATCAAACTCAAGTTCTTGTCCATTACCAGAACAACTGTCTACTGAACTCCAGCTTGACTATTTTCTAAACAAGTTTCTCTCTCCATCTTCTGCCACTTCTGGAGATTGCGTCTAGAACCCCGCGCATCCTGGTCAAATGATCTGGCATTGAGCTACACCCCCACCAGTTTAAAAACAAATCATTTCATTCCATAAGGTAACTCAAAATAAAATCTAATATTTATAGAGAATAATAATAAAAATATCATTTCATTTTAAAACATTGAAGATGATTTAAGGCTGTTCTGTACCCATCAATAGAACGATTTAGTTTAAAAGGGGTCATGAGATGCTACAGAAGCATGTTTTCTTTTCAAGTCCTAAATTAATGTATAGTGTAGAAGTGAAACCTTTACATTTCTTCTTTCTGGTTCCTGTTTCTTGTGCCTGTAAGAAATCAAAAGAGAGAACTTTTCATTTTTGTAGTTAATTTTCTGTGAACCCCCACGGTTGGCCAAGATTATCACTACCCAGCAACCTATCTTGATTAAGCTTAGATTGCCTTACGCTCTGCAGGAGCAAAACTTCCTTTCACTCTGCTAGTCCGTGTGTTCTCCAGAATCTTTGTCATAGGCCCTGTTAAATTACATGCCTTAAATCAGCCGTGTTGGGTAGGAGCCTAAAGTCTTAAAATAGTCTCGCGCGTTCTGATTTCTTCTTCCTTAAATTAGTAAACAGAATGCAGTCGATGCAGCAATCATATGTTACAAATCATTTCATCAAAGGTAATAAAATTAAATTTCAGCTCTGAGAGTTATTATAGAAGACTTTAAGAATTTGACTTCAAAATCCCTCAAGCCCTAATCTTTGGATTTACATAATGTCTTTCCACTTTCAAGCTTCTCCAGATGAAAGGCTCTGAAGTTCCACGGCAAAAGCCAGAATAAATTGGATATTTGTGTAATTTAAAAGTAAATGCATTCAATATAATGGCATAACTAGAAAATACATGAAAGGGGACACTCATAAAAATTTAATGTTTCAAAATTTATATCAAAAGTTTGATGTTTGAAATTCTTAATGGCTATCCCAAGAATATATATTTTTCTAATAGTACAATGAAAACATTTATTACTCAGCTATAAAGAGAAGTACATCGAGAATTTGAACCCATCTCTTTGTTTCCAGAGTTCTTGCTCTTCGTACTGAACTCTTCTGTCTCTGAAACTTCCTATGCATTTCTGTTAGCCTGTAAAGTGGCTGTGGGCTCCGCGATACAGAGTTGAGATGATGTTGGCTGAGTTTATAATAATAGTAGGGAGGGGGAATAACTTCCCCTCCCCAAAAAGGTTGGGAAGAAGGCTTAGTTAGATAGTTTCATTAAATTAATCATGAGATCAGCTAAAAATAATCCAAAGTCCTACTTTGAATTGATTTGTACATCTTATAATCGTGCTTACCTTCTTGAGTGATCCATTGCTTAATCTTTCTGTGGTGAAACCCATCCAGCTATTTATTGACTAAGCACCTACTGTGTGCTACGTACTACGCTGGGTCCCAGGAATGCACTATGGGTGTCCCAGGAATGAGATGAGGAAGAGGCCCATTCTGTGTCACATGCAGACTCTCTCTGTACATAGTCATCAAATGGAGCTGCTGACGAGACCTTACGTTCACCTCCCTACTCTGAGCTGTTGCCAGGGTTGATGTAGGAACACACCAGCTGCTGAACTTAGAGAGCTTGCTGTCTTTTTCATGGAAGTTCAATAAGAATTGGGAATACTTTATGTTAGGGTTTATTGAACACACGGGAGGGAGAATTGATTAAGAACTTAATTCCTAGTATTGCTATAACATTAGCCATAACTGCAGTGGATCAGGTATCTTCCTATAATACTCCCATATTTATAGTGACCCCCAAGTTGAAGTTGATCATATTTTACCAGGAATTTTCTTAAGTATGCTGGAATTTCTAGCAGACCATTCATTCCTAAGTATATTTTCACCTGTGGTTTAGTTGTTAAATTGACGGCTATGTGACAAAGCTTGAGTTTCTTGGAATGAATACAGGGTCAGACGGCTGCTATCTGCTAACAAGCTGATAGTTCTGATGCCCTGTTAAGTATTCCAGTTCTAATTTGCATTCCCAAAGAATTCTCTTACTCAAGTGTTTTGCGTTGGTTTGGAAGTGTCAATGAAAATGATCATTTATCATTTCCTATTCAACTGAAAGGATAACATGGCTATCGCAGCCATCGAGTCAGCTGGGATTGGTGTGTTCTTTACCCCAAGAAGTAGTAGTTGCCTTGCTTTGGTGCATAAGTTCCCAATCTGCTTTTTCTTCTGGAGATGAACCGAGTATGCCTGTTTACTTTGTTTCCTCTGCTGGGTTTGTTTATAGCTGCTGACTTTAGTTAGGCTGTATAGCAGGGGTAACAAAAGCCCTTAATTTTGCAATGAGAATTTTTTTTTTCAGGCATTTGCTCCCGAAAGCTCATTTTTAGTGAGCTGAGAATCTTGCAGAAACCACACTCTCCAACTTGGAAAACTTGCATTCTCAGCAGCTTCGCTACTTTAAATAATACCCTTGCATTCGCTCTTTTAGGAAGCTAGGAGACAGCATCTCCAGCAGTAATGAGATGTGCAAGCCCCAGATGGCCTGCTGAAAACTGCTGGAAGGTCTGCAAGGGTTGAGCCCTTGGAATACACGGCTATCCGGGTGCACACAGGTCCGCGTGTGAGTCCACGGCTATCTGGGTACAGACAGGTCCTCATGTACATAGCTTGTACACACAGGCCCATTTGTGAGACTATCATAGAAGTGTCACCTTGCACACCAAGCAAGGGACTCCTTCCTACTGTTCTCTACTTCTTCTGCAGAGTCTGCCTTCCAGAATCCACCTTCTAAATGCAATGTGCCTCCTATAGGTTTACTGCTGACCTAAAATTATGTAACATAAAGCATCCTGGGAATTTTGGAGGAAAAAATGGTATCATTCTTCTACATGATTGTAAAGAGACTGGAATTTCCAAGAGCGGGTGCTTCCTGTATGAGTACTAGGCTAAGTCCTAAGTTCTAGTATCCTAGAAGATCATGATGTGATTTCCTTCAGTTTGTGAAGAGAAAAGTCTCAGAGAAGTGTTGGACTTTATTGCCACGTTAAACAGGTATATCAGAGTGCCCGAGGAAAGGAGAAGCTTAGGTCTTCTCTGCTCACAAGTGGAAGAACAAGAGAAAGCAAGAACTGTGAAATACAGGGCCTTCTATTTGGAGGAAACAATCTAACCAGGATGGGTTCTTGCCTCATTGCTGTCCTCCACTCAAGTAAATGACACTATTTTTTATTTTTTTGAAATGCAAATTTCATTAAACAAAAATCTTTTTGGTGCCTATTAAGAGATTATTTTTGTATCTTGTGTAGCGTTTTGCTAACCATGGGGTATTTTGTCTCTCACACACACCTACATATTCCATTATGCTATATTTACAATTATTTAACACATTTAATTAAGAACATTGTTTAAATTTTAGATAGACTTCTCCTCTTGTGGAATTTGGAAATTGAAGGTAGCATTTAGCAAGTTTCCCTGTCAACGATAATAGTGGATTTTAGAACTCTTGGGGAGATATTGAATTACCCACACAGTTCTGCTTTCTAAGAATGTGCAAATGCATGTTTTAAGCAAGCCAGAAAGACTACATGCTCTAGATATCAACATAGTAGCAAAATGCATCAGCCTTCTAGTCCCAGCTGGGGCAGATGTTAACTAAGGGGGCAGAGAAAGCAGGAAAATGCTAGGTTGTTGTCTTCTTCCCTTGGCCTTTCAGACTCTAGCATTTTATCTCTGCCCATTCCCAGGAGCTTTAGAAGGGTGAGGACGGGCCACTCAGTAAAACAGAACCTCAACAACTATGCACTTTATAAAGGATATGCCACCACACAATGGTTATAAATTGGTTTGTTCACTTACTTGTTACTGGTCTCCCTTCATAGGAATAAATAAATGCACTGTGGTGTTGGGTGTTTTCTGTTCAGCGAGTGTCCCTGGTGCCCATATAGTAAGTGCTTGCTAGAGCAGCCCTTTAAGGAAGGAATGAACAACCCATCCAGCTGATGGAGCATAGCCATCTTCCCTACAGAGAACCTGCCTCCTTGCCAATTCCACTGTGCTTTCTCAGTGAGGGAGAATCAGAGAGACCAAGAATTTCATTCTACTCAATTTTACCCTGACTTCTTTTGTGGTATTAGCCACTTAGACAATGAGGAGGATAAAAGTCATTCAACTTCGTGTGGATTTGATTTAATGGATTATAAATTATACTCAGAAGAGACAAAAATCAGACAATATTAAGTTTTCAAATAGAAAATATACCCAGTACTTAGATCACAAAGGAAAACATTTCTAAAAGATCTAGTTCACATCAATGTAATAATTCAATGGTGACCCTGTTCACACTTTATATATTGTATATAGTTTTCCTGGTTTTGCTGTTTTTTGTTTGCTTATCAATAAAATCTATATTCCTTTGGGAGCTTCATGCTGGATACAATTGCGGTAATTCCAGGTGTGGGTGAGATATTTTCCTGTCTTCTAGAGCTTTCAGGTGTGTTGTTAAGTTACTGATATGAGATTTCTTTAATTTTTCCATGTAGACACTTGGTGCTACCACCTTCTAGAACTACCTTCATTGTGTCCCCTAAGTCTGGGTATGTTGGCTATTTATTTTCATTCATGCTCCCAAAGTCTTTAATTTCCTTATTTCTCTTAGTATGTCTTCAATGCCTGAGAGTCTCTCTTCCATTTCTCGTATTCTGTTGGTGAAGTTTATCCCTGTGGTTCCTGTTTGAGTTCTTCAATTATTCATTTCCAAGTTTGCTTCAGTTTGTGTTTTCTTTATTGCTCTTGTTTTCACTTTGAGATCTTGAAGTGTTTTGTTCATTGCCTTTCACTCTGTGTTTTCATAGACTTCTTTAAAGGATTTCTTCATTTTCTTTTTAAGGATTTCTGTCATATTCATAAAGGCTGTTTTAAGGCCTCTTTTGTGCTTCAACTGTGTTGGCATTTTCAGGGCCTGCTGTAGAGGGGCTGCTGGACTCTAGTGGAGACATAGTGTCCTGGCTCTTTTGATTGTGTGCCCGCTCCCTGGCATCCAGGGATCTGGGGTGGGGAAGATTGTAATTCTAGATGCTAATGTCTGGTCTTGTGTTTGTTTTGTTCTTTGGTTTCTGTTTCCTCTCTAGTGTGGTGGCTGTGAGCTGCCTAGTTGAACATTTTGCTGTGGTCCTGATAGGTGTGGTCACTCTGTGTTCCCGGTAAACTCTTTCTGGGTATTAGTGTGGGAGCTAGGCATGATAAGCTAAGTATGGGCAGGTCACCCAAAAAACTTCCAGCCATTATCACCTGCCAGAGTAGAACTCACCCATCCATAAATGTAATAAGATGCCTGATTCTCAGTAAGTTACCCTGAAGCAATATCTGGTTGCAGGAAGAACCATAAACTGAGATTACCGGACCTCCACCCAAGAACAGACCATCCAAAGGAAATGCCTAACGTTCCAACCACTGTAGATAGGACCACCTGCCAGCACACACTCACCCTAGGCAAATGTCAGCCGATCAGGGGTCCTGAACCTCAGAAACCCTGCACCCCCACCTTCACTACTATAAAACCCAACTCTAACTGAGCTCAGGGGCTCTCTGTTTATTCCAATACATCGGACATGCACAGAGACTGAGTTTGCAAGCTTGATTAAAATAAAGGCTTTTTGCTTTTACATACGGGACTCCGTCTCCATGTTGGCTTTTGTGGGATTTCGCGGATTTGGGCTTAACGTTAGGAGTCAATGGTCAGGATGGAGACGTGGCTGAGGGAGTTCACAGGAGGAAGGAAAGCTGAATGTTCCACCAGGGTCTGCTTAATTAGTCCCCTGGGGCTTGGGGCCAGAGAATGAGGTCACAGCAGAAGGTCTCTATAGAGCTAGAGATAAAACTGAGGGCTGAGGAATGGTTGTGAAGCCCTGCAGTTAGCCTACCTGCTTCCCTTCTCAGAATGACCTGAGTTTAGCTGGGAATGCCTACTGGGGGAGGGGGGGGTGAGCTAAAACACTGAGGGGGAGGGGAAGATCTTTAGAATCCCAGGAGATAGGAGTGTGGGGAGGGAGAGAGACTGCAACAGGTCTTCTGTTGCAGAGTGGGTTATTAAGCGACTGGGGGGGAGGGACGGGTTGCTGGATATGGAGGACCAGGAGAGGGAAGACCTGAAGTCAGCCTGCCTGCTTCCTGGGCCTGCGCGCATTTCGCCTCTTTTTGAATCTTATATAAATGGAATCTTACAATAGCCGCACATCCCTGTTTTCATTGCTATGTAAAATTCCATTTCATCATTGACATGCTTCAATGGCACCTTCAGTTTCTCTGTATTTTAAAGCGTGCTGGTGTGAATATTCTTAGACTTGACTTCTAGTTAACTTATAAAGGCGCTTACCTCCGGGCCCTAGGAGACGTGGAGAGACATTTTTCCAATGTGATCTTGACAGGGTGTCCTCCCACTGAGGCATGGGACTTCAGTAACATCTCATCTCCATGGTTGCAAGTGTTTTGCAATTTAGCCAGTGTCTGAATGTGTTCTGAATGCACTGTGATTTCATTCTGTGCGTCTCAGGAATAACGTTGCTGAGCAAGTATATTTGTCCGTGATTTGGGTAAAGTATTTTCGTGGGTATTAAAATAGCAAAGGTGGTATGAAAATGGAATAATAATCATTTCAGTGATAAATAACCGACCAAAGTTTATTATGCAGCTTTCATTAGTGAAATTGTACTGAAGGAACACGTTCCTCTTCAAGGGTTTTTGTTCTAGTACATTTACTTCAGTCGATGCTTACTGAAGGCAAATTATGACTGGACCCTTTTGCTATATTGCAGGAAGCTACCCTGGCCTGTGTCATTGGAGGCCATCTTTAAACTAGATCCCCGGCACTGAGCAGGTCTCACAGTAGGGCATTAACTAGAACGCAGGGATCTGGAAAACCCGAAATAAATGATGGATGGGAGGGGGGTGAATTACAAGATTATAGGTGTGATAATTATAGTGAGGACAATGGTGGGACTCTCCATAGGGTACTAAATATTTTTTAAATGGCACGTTTGCATTCAGAAGTACCAAGCGCCAATCATAACCTGGGCTTCAGACCTGATCATATCAGCTGTGTGGCTTAAAATATATGACTGGATTTCATTCATTTGCCAGTAACCTGTACAACCCCAAACTGTACATGAGTGAAAGAAAATTGTGATCGTCTTTGACTTTTCACATTGAGCCTTGTCTCCTCTTGAAAACGTAGACGTGAGGCAAACGTTGATAGTTACTGGGCACGTGTGAAGAAATGGCATGAATGCTATAATTATCATTAATGTAATGTAGCAGATTAAGCTAAAAGTCACTACTAGTTAGAGTTGAGGGGATGGGTCTATGGATAGTGCCCTCACCATGCAAGTGTAAGGACCAGAGTAGAGTTCTCCAAACCCTCCGAAAATCCAAATGGGGATGGAGACTCATCTATAATTCTGCAACATGAAAGGCAGGCCTAGGGCAACCCTGAGGCAAGCTGGGAAATGAGAATGGCTGAGCCAATGGGCTCTGTGTTCAGCAAGAATCCTGTCTTAGAACACGCAGCATAGAACAACCAAGGAAGATGGTCATGTCAACCTGCCTTACAGTTGTGCATGGGTGCACATATGCTAGTGCGTACCTGCACAAATACACACACACACACACATACACACACACAACACACATACAAACACACCCCAGACACATAAAGAACAAAAAAAAAGGGATTAATATAATAGCTAAAATAAAGTCATCTTATTGTATTTTGCTGAGCTGCAATTACTTACTTTAACTAAATGTTACTAGAGTACTCCTTTTAGATATAAATGCAATTGATCAAATGCAGGGTTGAGACAGTCTCTTGCTACTTATTCCAAGCTGGCCTTTGGATGATCTCAGGATCCTTCTGTTTTAGCTTCTGAAGTTCCAATTATGAGCATGGCCATCAGTACCAGATCCAATGCATCACTTTCATCTGACCGTCACGTGTTAGTTGGCTATTTCTAAAATAATAGAATCCCTTCGTTACATTACATTTTAATACATCTAATAAGCCTTTCTAAATGATTGGACAGAAGTTTTTTCCTAATTAGTTGAAAGCCTATTTAAATTATTTTAAAATGTTAGAAGGTTTCCAACTTCCAAATAGACCAGGTTCTAGTTTAAGACCAAATGTAACTCTGTGGCTAAAAATAAAGGGTCAAGATGGAAATAATCATGCAGCTGCCTCTAAGTCCATACTCACAGTGCCTGGTGTTCTTCTTCTGCAGGTTGAAGAAAAAGTCCCAGTCCGTGGATATTACCGCACCAGGGTTCAACCCTTTGGGAGGAGCAGGGAAGCAAGCACCACAAGCCAGCAAGGCTCCTGCACCCAAGACTCCCATCATTGAGGAAGAGCAGAACAATTCGGCGAACACCCAGAAGCACCCTTCCAGGAAGACTGAGCTGAAGCGATTCTACACCATCGGTGAGTACAGTTGTCCCGTAAGTGAGCCAGCACCACTGGGGCAGCTTTTGCGGATGCAGGATCTGCATAGTTAAATGATGCCTTGTTGCATAATTGTGTGTCTTTCTGATGGCTTATGTGGATATTTTCTTACATGATCTAAATAAAAATATGGAAGATGGAAAACTACTAAAACCTTTAGCCCAGTTTGGTAAGAAAATGGGCCCAGTGGTCCTCTAGATCTGAACACAAGAAAAACATTACATGTCAACCTTTTACCTTACGTGTTACTGGTTTTATTTGAGCCATCCTCAGCCCACACTGTTCCTGAGTTTGCTTTTGCTCATTTCATTTTTGGGCTTCTCAATCTCTGACCTGGTTCTGTCAGGTTGTAAAATTGGTGGCTGAAGTCAGCCTATAGCTTAGCCACTAAGAAGAGAGAAAGTTATTGTACTCTGGGGAAGAACAAGCTATACTGGAGGACCATTTGGACTTCTCACATTGCAAACTTTGGAGAGAGGGAGTTCAGGCATAATCCTATCGGGAAGTAGTGGGCTGTGAACAGGGCCTTGTTGGTATCGCTTCTATGTCCCCGACAGAATAGTATTCAGGCATTTTCAGCTTTTCTGGAGAGTGTCCCATGATGGGACTAGGTGAGCTGAGCTGAAAACTTCTGTATACCTGTATTTCCAGAGCGTCTTTCAACAGTAGCAGTTGCCAGCACTTCAGGTATATTTGAGATAGTGCGTCATGGCAGGTGATGATAAGTCAGGGAGATAAAGTAGGAAGTGACTGCTTGGTCCTGCATGGTCCTTCATTCAGAAGAATTTGGTCATACTGAGCTGTATAGCAGGAATCGGGCCTTTAGTTCATAAAATTCTGTTAAAGAAGTTGAATATTTCTGGTATCTGCAACCCCACAACCTTAGTATGAGGTGTTTGCCTGGAGACAACGATGTTTTTTCTCAGGTATTTAGACTTCATATCTATACTTTACAACCAGGGAAGTAGGTTTCTAGTTCTAAAATCCAGGGCATGTTCTGGTTTCTTTTGAATTATAGCTTCCTTCAAGCTTGATGTGCCTTGGGTAGGCTTGAAATGCTGGGTGCTGTTTTAGAACTCGCCAGGTGAGACGGCGTCCTCTTGCTTCCTCTTCAAGTCATCCTCCTCTGTCTCCTCACTCTGTTCTGATCAAGGTTTCCAAGGCTGTTTCTTAACAGGGAGCAAACATGGTGTTCTTGTGGGTATCTATCATCAAATACTTTTGATTGACGTAAGACAGTACAGACAGGTGTGTATTTCCACTTTCAAACTTGTGTCTGCATAGTTCCAAAAATCAATCAACCCAAAAAGCCCATAAGGCTTATGTCACTGCCTGTTTGCCAAGATCCTTACCCCTGCTCTTCATCACCTGTGCAACCGCTGTACTTTTCTGATTTATGAACTGGTTAGGATGAGAGAATGTTTTGCCCTCAGGAAATAAAATTCATCTTACAAACCCAATATTCCTTCTAAATAAAACAAGGGAGAGATACTAAAAAATTTGACCATAGTGAATAAAAAGTTTAGACTATGGCAAACACAAGTCTAAAAATTTGAGTATAAACACAGAAAACAAACTGTAGATTATTTATTTATTTATTGTGTACATGGATGTTTGTGCACGTTTACTGGGTGTATATATCTGTGTGTATACATGCTATATGTGTACATGCTTGTGCATGTGTGCATTGGGTGCTCTTCCTTGCGTGTGTACATGTGTGCATTAGGTGTAATTACCTACGTGTGTACACGTGTGTATTGGGTGAGCTTACTTGTGTGTGTACATGCTTGTGCATGTATTTATCTGGTATGCTTACCTGCATGTGTACATGTTGTGCATTTATGCACTTCCCTGTGTGTACATGCTTGTGCATGTGTGTATTGGGTACACTTATCTGTGTGTACATGCATGTGTGTATTGTGTGTTCTTATGCGCATGTTTACATGCATGTGCACATGCTTGTGCATGTGTTTATTGGGTGCACTTACCTGCTTGTGTACATGTGTGTATTAGGTGCACTTACCTGTGTGTGTATATGGCAATCCAGAGGCTGACTTCAAGTATCTTCCTTTCTTGCTACCTTTTGAAACGGAGTCTCAGCAAGACTGACAGCTCAGCATGTCCCCAGGACCTGCTTATTCCAGTCCCCTAAGCACTGGTGTTCCAGGCTTGTGCTGCACATGTGGTTTTCTGTAGGTGCTGGGATCTGAACTCTCATGCCTGCACTGCAAGCATGTCATGCACCCCAGCCATCTCCCCAGCCTCATAGCAATTTTTAATAAATGAATTTGCAACAGTTTGATTTATCATCCATATTAAAGACATGTGCTTGTTGCATTAAAGGGTTTATTTGAACCCTCGAACTTACCGTGTTTGTATAACCTTTTCTCATTTGGCCCTCAAAGTATTATTTTTAATGCTAAAAATATATCGATTATGTAACTGAGTGGTCTTTTCATAAAACAAATCTCTTTCAGTATCCCTTGCTAAAAATAGTGCTAACACAAAACAACCGCATTTTAAAGTTCCATGTGTACTGTGATTCTCTTGGGGAACAGAATAGAGAGCATGAATATATAATTAGAGGGGATTTATTTAGTGGTTTAAAGGCTATGGCCCCACTAGTTCAATAATCATTGTCTTACTGTAAGAAAACCCAGGAATTCAGAAGTTCCTCAGTCTACAAGGCTGGATGTCTCGGCTGGTCTTCAGTAAGTAGGCTCCAGAATCCCAAAGAAGTAGGCTGTAAAGCCACTGAAGGAATGGACTTGCCAGCTCGAGAAAGGGCAAGCAGGCATATATCAAAAGTTTCTTTCTTCCGTTCCCTTCTTAGAGGCTGCCACCGGAAGCTGTAGCCCAGATTTAAGGTGGATCTGTCTACCTCAAAAGACCAGGATTTAAGACACATCCTCCCATCTCTAAAGATTCATTCAAGAAAAGTCCCTCGCAGGTGTACCAGCCACTTGGGTTTTGGTTGATTGTAGATGTAATCAGGTAGACAACTGTAAATAGCTGTCATGTCATGTATTAGTCATTTCATATTCCTGAATAAATGAAGCTCCTACATCCTATCTCACGTGATCCTCAGCAAAACTCCGTCTTTACAGATGACGAATAGTGTCTAAAGGAAGTAAAAGAAGAAGCTCTGAGCCATAGATGACAGACGCTGCAAACAAAATTCACTTAATATTTTGTCACCGGACAGGCTGCCAGCCAGTCTTCACAGGGGTGGGCCAGAGGTGGTGCTAGGGATGACATACTGCAGTGATATTGTAGAAGGTGTCCTAAATAATTAGTGCACACTAATCAATCTGTACACCACCGATCTGCCCTTAGAAAGGTGTCCTTCAGTGTCTCAAGTCAAGATTTACACAGCTGAAATCCCAGGGATCCCTCTGGTGGCACAGTACAGTACTACAACTAGGCTGATCTCTGATCTGTCTGCAGAACGTTCTGTCACTCTATTTAAGTCAAGAAAGACTGTCATTTCAACAAGAGCTGAAACTATTTGAAATCCTGCTTTAGGTTAACTAGGCGTGGAAGTAACTCCCCTAGAACTTGATTTTTGGTCTCAGTTTCCTTTCACAAGTTTTCCTGGAGAGAAAACCTCAAGAAATACAATGTGTCCTCTTTGTGCACCTGCCTGCTTTATGCCCTTAATTAGTCCTAATAAACCATGTTTGCTAAAAGTAACATTGTATCAAAAATTAGTACCACATAAACTTACTTTTATGGAATAACCAGTATTTGAATAGGTATAATTAAAATTCACTTACTTAAAATAGGCAGAGGGAAAGCTACCCTCTGTCTATACGAAACACCTGAATCTTCATTTGAACTTGTAAAAGGTAGAAAGAAGTCACTATCTCAGTACAGTGTCTCAGATAAGAGCTTTTTCTTTCGGCCTTTGTCACCCAGGGTAATCCTGAACCTATGATTTGACTGTTTCATCCAAGTTCAGCAAAAGGAGGGTCTCTGCATTTTTAGCAATCATTCAATGTTCTGTGGGCTCAGCCTTTCCAGTTACACTAAGAGAAATTAATTTTGGTTTTATCTGGAGAATGCATATAAAACTCAAACCTTTCTATTTATGTCTATTTGCTTATGAATCCATTAATTTATTAATTCATTAATAATATACTGAATGTCTGGTATACTCCAAGCCTTATCCAGGTGCTGGCAATATACAAGTAAACAAGGTCTAATTCACTGCCATATGCCCTTATTTCAGCAAGGCAGATGGGCAATGAAAATAGGATCAGATCTTAGCACATAGTCAAGGGGTGATAGCTTTAAAAAAAACAATGAAGCAGACTAATGAAGAAAGGTATAGGTCATTCATAAAAATGTGTTTAAATATTGTGTAATTGTTATGAACAATCTAGCAGATACATTATCTCAGTTCTTATTGAGGAATCAATTAGACTTGTTTCAATTACTGGGTACTGGATGTATTAATAATGGATATTTTCCACAGTTGGTCTTTTATTTTCTTTTCAATAAAATTAATTTATAAAAAGGTTAATGGGATTAATACTTGCAGCATGAAAAGAAAAGAATGAATGTCAATTGAAGGACCTACAAGCTTCCAGTATTGTTTTCAGGGAAAGACACTAGGCTCCTCTTCATTTCTACCAATGAAAGACCAAGGCACGTGGGTTCAGTTGGAGACTAATGAAATTAAATATCCGAGATAATATAACAAATTCCAGAATGTGCTATAGGGATTTTTTTCAAGTATAGCTTTTGTCTGGTTAGAGTAGTATAGATATCACCTTGCGTCTGTAGAAAGGAAACAAACTTAACAAACATTCAATACGATCTTCTCAGTTGACTGCTGATGTGTGGCTCTTCAGTGGTTTTTGTTTGTTTCTTTGATTTTTTTCTCCTCACAAAAGTAGTCAAATTCGTGAAGAGGAACTTGACCTTCCATGTAGACTGAGACTACTCATTTGTTTCCCAGCTGACCAGACCCAAAAATTACACAGAAACTATATTAACACTGCTTGGCCTATTAGTTAAGGCTTCTTATTAACTAACTCTTACATCTTAAATTAACCCCTTACTATTATTTTATACTTTACCACTAGGCTTGTGGTTTACTAGTAAGTTCCCAGGGCATCAGTCTCCTTCAGCAGCTATGTGGTATCTCTCTGACTCTGGCTACTTTCTCTCTATATCTCTGTTAGGATTTCCCACCTGGCTTTACTCTACTAAGTCAGTGGCCAAAACAGTCTATAATAACCAATGGTAATAAAACATAGTCATAGCATACAGAGGTGAATCACACATCACTCCCAAATCCATATTTAAGTTTGACGACCTCACTCATCCTGTCTAAATGACAATACATAGGGCAATTAGGGTCTTCAAACTCAATGTCTTCTATTAGAAAAGGAAATAAATTAGATACTACTGAAAGGGTTGTTTTGTGGTATAAAATATTCTGTATGATATGCTTATAAAATTGTTGAGAACTTATACATTCTCAATAAATGCTAGTGCATTTCTTGCAAGCATTAAGGGTGTAGCCTAATGGAGGTGCCATGGCCCTTCTCTCTTAAAACAAGATTCCTAACTTGATCTATGCAGGGTTTGTTCCTTTTTACCCTGCTGAAAATCATGCAGTGTCTCTCATTCCTAACAAGATGAAGCTGATAATAAAAGTTCTATAGAACTTTTATGTCCTGGCTCTACCTACTTTGCACGTTCCTTAACGATCCCAGCCCTGAAATCCAGGCATGGCAAGTACTTTATAGTATATCATCTCCCAAATGCCACCATGTTATGTGTATTGTGGGCCTGCTGTTTAACTTCCTCCAGTTAGCATGTTGCTATCTTCTCATTTAGCTTCCGGACAGCTTTGAGGATTTAGTCTAAACTTTCCATGTACCTGGCTATTCTTTCTGCAAGGCTGATTAACACAAGCAGGTTTTAAAGGATTTGACAGACGCTGTCAGTATGGGAAGCATCTAACAACTATTCTTTTGATGCACTAAATAACTATGATCCTTCTAAAAGGAAACAAACTATACCATCTCCACTCTATTCCATGCCATTCTCTAGGGTTCCATCCTTAAGAGTTGAGTACTTATTCATGCTCATAGAGTATAAGAAGCATAAGGGAAGAATCTGGGTAGACTGTCCAGTGGTAAACAGCTCACTTTTGATGTGTTTTCAGATCAGGCTCCTGTCTCAAAACTAAAAATAAAATTGTGTAATCGACAGATTTCATTGGGTAGTTTCTCAAGTGCTTATCCTCACTGCTGATGCTAAAACAGATACTAAAGCAAGGACACTTGCAGGCTAGGGAGGTGACTCTGTAATGTGGTTACAAATCGAAGGACCCCAGCTTTCCATTACCCATGTAAAAAGCAAGGCAAGGTGTTATGTGTTTGTAATTCTAGTGCTGGGAAAGCAAAGACACAGGATCCTTGGGGGTACGTCTTAGCCAATCTATCCAAATTGTCATGAAACGACTCTCTCTCAAAAAAAAAAAAAAAAAAAAAACAACAACAACAACAACAAAAAAAAACCAAAGCAAAACAAAAACAAGGCAAATGGCATCTTAGGAATGGTATCTGAGGTTAATTTCCTGCCCCCACACTTATGTGCCTATATACCCACAAATATTTATATACCAGCATATACTCAAACACACATCACACGTACAGTGAGAGAGAGACAGAGACAGAGAGAGAGAGAGAGAGAGAGAGAGAGAGAGAGAGAGAGAGAGAGCTGGTAATTAATGAAACCACACTTCTTTAATTGAAGTGCCTTTTTTTCTCCATTATTTCTTCTCTTATTGCCTCCCATCTCTGTGTCTCCTTCTCTATCTCACTCCTTCTGATTTTCTTTTCTTCTATTCTTTCTTCTTTCCTTTCCTTCACTATTCATGTTAAAATAAGATGGCATTTATATAGTCATGACTTAGTATATTCACTGAATAGATGATATTTTATAAGACTTATTTCTTTAAGTCTTCCTTATTTGTCAAATATTAAACCAGGAACAAAATCCCTGCCCTATCCTTTTTTAAATTTTACCAATCTGTGAAAGTGTAAAGTCTCCAATCTTGTTCTTTCCCCTGCCTTCAGGTTAGAATACCTTCAATAATCCCAGCACAATGAAGACCAGTTGAATGCAAGTGTGTATTTCACTCTCTCTAATCTGCTCATACTCTAAAAAGAGGCTCTGCAGAATCAGGGGCTGCTGGGAGTTCTTGGAAGCTGGAAAAATTAAAGCAGTAATAACTAGTTTTGCAATCCTAAAAGGGGAATATCAAGGCGCATATGTATCTGCCTTTTAATTACAATATAGCAGATATTTAAACATAACATCCCATTTTGGGGATGCTTCTGATTTTAAAGCCAGACATTTTAATTATAAGAACAAAAAAATCAACTCTATTAAGAAAATACTATAACATGATTTTTTTAAAAAAAAAAATTCTATCGCTGTAGGTGACATATACTGCAGACTAAAATTAGGTCACCAGTGAACTGGAACTTTGTCTCCAGGCTGGAAGATTCTTCATGTAAGGCTCAAAGTCCCTGTGATTTAGTTATCAGAAGCATCTTGGCAGACAGGTCACTATCTCGGAGCACAGAAACGGGAAAGGATAGCTGCTCTGAGGGTTCCAATTAAATTATGTTGCTGAGAAAAATGACTTTGTTTTGAGCTGAAGTTGGTTCTGACAGTTTGATGACTTCTTGTGTTTTATGGGTCACAGGAAAGTTAGAGGAAATTATTTCATGACTGAAGTTATTTCTCATCCATAGAAGTCAGAATTCCCTGAAAGGACCGAAATTTTTCACAAATTTCAGAGTATACATATGTAAAAGTTGGCAGGTCAGGTTTGTAAGATGTTGGAAATCCGTGTTGTAGAGGCTCCAAGCTGTGTTGGTGTTCTTGTTCATTTATACATAGACGCTAGGATCAATACAGGTGTAGGAGCCCTTAAGTCAGTGTGTCTGTCCTGAGGCAGTAAAGTAGCCTTGGAGGACATTGAGAAAGGGTATCAGGGCTCTATGGGGATCTTAAGGAAAAGTTTTCCTTCTGGTTAGAATAGACTCTACCCCTGCCTTGGATAAAGTTAGGGTATTCCTATCTGCTCTGAAGATTAGAACATTCTGCACTCATGTTTGCTCCCTAAGAGTTGTCGATCACCTGGCCAAGAGACCATCTCTAGGGAAGACAGATTCACCTAAAGCTATATCAAGGAAGGGGGAGGAGTAGCTATTTCCCGAATGAAGTAATGCTCTTCCCTTCCCAACAACACTACCCAAAGTCCAGCCCCTGGCAGAACTTTAACCCTGGACCACCATGGCCTGCTTGCTTTTCTGAATTATTCAAAAATTATAACTTTTCCTTTTTTCCTCTATCTCCTCTTCTTTTGCTATTGCCCAAGCCTGCTATGGACACTCCAGGCTTTCTCTCAGTGTTTCGCTAAAGCGAACTCCCTTCCATCATGCAACTGCTTGTGTGCCCTATGGCCGCTTGTGTGTCCTAAGGTCGCTTGTGTGCCCTACAGCTGCATGTATGCCCTACAGCCGCTTGTGTGCCCTACAGCTGCATGTATGCCCTACAGCCGCTTGTGTGCCCTACACCTGCATGTGTGCCCTACAGCTGCGTGTGTGCCCTACAGCCGCATGTGTGCCCTACAGCCGCTTGTGTGCCCTACACCTGCATGTGTGCCCTACAGCTGCGTGTGTGCCCTACAGCTGCGTGTGTGCCCTACAGCTGCGTGTGTGCCCTACAGCCACGTGTGTGTGTGCCCTACAGCTGCTTGTGTGCAGTACAGCCACTTGTGTGCCCTACAGCCGCGTGTGTGCCCTACAGCCGCGTGTGTGCCCTACAGCCGCGTGTGTGCCCTACAGCCGCGTGTGTGCCCTACAGCCGCTTGTGTACCCTACAGCCGCGTGTGTGCCCTACAGCCGCGTGTGTGCCCTACAGCCGCTTGTGTGCCCTACAGCCGCTTGTGTGCCCTACAGCCGCGTGTGTGCCCTACAGCCGCGTGTGTGCCCTACAGCCGCGTGTGTGCCCTACAGCCGCGTGTGTGCCCTACAGCCGCGTGTGTGCCCTACAGCCGCGTGTGTGCCCTACAGCCGCGTGTGTGCCCTACAGCCGCGTGTGTGCCCTACAGCCGCGTGTGTGCCCTACAGCCGCTTGTGTGCCCTACACCTGCATGTGTGCCCTACAGCCGCATGTGTGCCCTACAGCCGCATGTGTGCCCTACAGCCGCATGTGTGCCCTACAGCTGCGTGTGTGCCCTACAGCCACGTGTGTGTGTGCCCTACAGCTGCGTGTGTGCCCTACAGCCACGTGTGTGTGTGCCCTACAGCTGCGTGTGTGCCCTACAGCCACGTGTGTGTGTGCCCTACAGCTGCGTGTGTGCCCTACAGCCATGTGTGTGTGTGCCCTACAGCTGCTTGTGTGCCCTACAGCCACATGTGTGTGTGCCCTACAGCTGCTTGTGTGCCCTACAGCCACATGTGTGTGTGCCTCACGGCCGCATGTGTGCTCTATGGCCACTTGTGTGCCGTACAGCCACTTGCTGACTTCCATTACGTACTGATCTCTGAATCTCTAATAAAACTGTCCTTAAGCTTCCTTCTCCAGCCATGTCTAAACTCTATTATTAATGTGATTACAAACCCAAAGAGGGGACCTTGATTTCCCTGGTAACAGGGGGAGCTCTTGATTGGCCTTTTAAGTAATTTTTATTTAGCCTATTTAAAATTTACTTTAAGTCCTGAACTCAAAGAAAAATCTCCAGGACACCTTTAAATTCTAGAATAAACATGAAACCTTTACTTCTTTCAAAGTAAATCAGATTTTTTTAAAAAAAAATCTAACCACTTATGTAAGTTTAATAGCCAAAATTCACTGAGTAGCAGAAAGTACTACAAAGAATGGAAAAAGTTGGTTTGCCGTCTGCAGACTGGCAGCACCTATGGCTCACTATGTCGCCTGTCAACCCTGTTTTCGTGTGGCCACCATCACGTGGGTTCTCT
Source organism: Microtus oregoni (assembly GCF_018167655.1). NCBI lineage: Eukaryota > Metazoa > Chordata > Mammalia > Rodentia > Cricetidae > Microtus > Microtus oregoni. Next base: position 6,527,994 of record NW_024543829.1, on the reverse strand, counting down.
CCATTTGCTTTTTTCATTTTTTGCCTGGGTTCTGTTATTGTACTCTGTCAGAAGCAATCAAGTTAAGATCAGGAAACAGCTTAATCATAGCTGTGATAAGTGGATTAAAGAATGCCAATAACCCTGAGGTTTCTGTCAGCAAATTGTAGTGGCTTTGTGTGCGATTTGGAGCATAATAGTCTTATCACTTATTAAAAACAAATTATACCTGTCAACTTATGTAATGATTTCTAACTGCCTAATTAAGCCTATGTTGGTTTAAATTGTAGAATAATTAAAAAGGCATTGTTCATGGTTGAAAAATAATCATGATTATGTTTGAAATTTGCCAAGTCCCTATTGAAGTAAGTGTTTCAGCACCATCAGCAATCGGAATGTGTCCTCTCTACCCACAGCACTTCCATGAACGCCCTTTTTCACTGAACTCTGGCTACAGAAGAAATGATGAACTCATAAGAAAAGCGTATTATTCTCAACACTTGAGAATAAAATTTATGGCAGTTTGGGGCAGTGAAGTATTTTTCCCAGTATTTCTGTTTGTCATGGTTAGTTTAAAATATCAACTTGATACAGACTTTGAATGAAGAATTATCTAGATCAGGCTGACCTGCTGGCATGTCTTCGGGGATTGTCTTAATTGCATTCATTGAGATGAGATGAATCTGCTGTTTTGAATAATACCGTGTTCTGAGGTTGAGTCCTGGATGGTATATGTGTAGTGAGGGGACGGAGCACAAGATGCCCACATACATTCATTCGTTTCTCTCTTTTCTTGACCATGGATATGATGTGACTAACAGTTTCAAGTTCCTGCCTTGACTTCCATGCAATAATGCGCTTTAACCTGGAGTTCTGATGTAGCACAATTTCTAATTGGTCTTAATAATAAAAACCTGGAGTCAGATATTGGGGATAAAAGCTGAAAGAAGCAGATCAACCAGTCACTAGTTCTTACTTCTATGAAATCCTTAGACCAAATGAGCAATCCTGTCTCTACAAGTCTTCAGACTGAATGCCATCTCTACAAAACCTCAGACCGAATCCTGAGCCCCTGTCTCCTCCCACTTCATATTCCTTTCTCCACTCAGCCATATCCCTTCCACGCTCCACATCCCGAGTGCTGGGATTAAAGTGTTTGCTACCACTGCCTGGCTTCTATGGCTAACTAGTGTGTGGCTGGCTCTGCACCCTGATCTTCAGGCAAGCTTTATTTGTTAAAGCACAAAGTATCACCACAGTGACCCAAATAATGCCTTTCTCTCCCGAGGTTCTTTACATTGGGATATTTTATTATAATAACAGGAATCAAAATTAGCACACTAGTTTTTAAAGAGTATAGGTTTTAAGAAACTTCAAGGTATTATATTTATGTTCCAAAAAGAAAACTATGTCTGGTGCTGGAGAGATGGCTCAGTGGTTAAGAGCACTGGCTGCTCTTCCAGAGGTTGTGAGTTCAATTCCCAGTAACCACATGGTGGCTCACAACCATCTGTAATGAGATCTGGTGCCCTCTTCTTGCGTGGGCATACCTGGAGGCAGAATGTAGTATACTAAATCTTTAAAAAGAAAAGAAAAGAAAACTATGTCTTACTTTCTGTTACTATCAAGAGACACCATGACCAAGGCAACTCTTATTAAAGAAAGCACTTAATTGGGAGCTTGCTTACAGTTTCAGATGGTGAGTCCATGGTCATCATGGCATCCATGGTCAGCATGGCAGGAACTAGACAGTCATAATACTAGAGCTTTCCATTCTGATGTGTGGGCAGCAGGCAGAGAAAGAAATAGACACTGGGCATGGTGTAAGCTCTTGAAACCTCAGAGGCCACACCCTATACCCCACCACAATGTACTTTCTTCCACAGTGCCACACCCACTTCATCAAGGCCACACCTCCTAGTCCTTCTCAAACAGTTCCACTAAATGGGAACCAGACATTCAACTATATGAGCCTATGGGGGTCATTCTCACTCAAACTGCTACAGTTTCCTTAAAAAAAAAAGTTCTAAATCATTTCTAAAAATATTTCATTACATATAAAATAATTTAGTATTTATGTTCTTCCATGAAATTTTTGTCGTGTTCATAATTATAATCCATAATATAACCTAGGAAAATAGAAAACCTAGGACATTTGGGAGAAAAATGTTCTACTATTGTTCCCTCCAATATTTTTTTATAGTGACTAAGAAGAAATTTATTAATCTGAGTTAGCCTCACTGGAACATTGGCACACACAGCATCAAACTCTGAGCATTCATAAATAACATGGCTTCCCGGAGTCATGAAGACATATTGCATGGGTGTTCCCACACATCACACATAAAAAATGAGGTGATGTACCGGGAAGGCCATGCAGCTATGATGTTATTGCTGTTATCATGGTTGTATCTATTGCATCTTTGCTAGGTGGAGCTGCACACCTGACCGAAAAAGACAAGATCTCCTGAGTAAATTGGGAGCATGGGGATCATGGTAGAGGGTAGAAGGCGGTGGGGGGTGGGGGGGAGGAGAGCAGAGAAAAATACATAGCTCAATAAAAACAATAAGAAATAAAAATATTAGGTTCTGATGACTCTTCCAGTCCACCTGAAAACTTTTTATCTGTTTTCACAATAAAAATGACCTGTGTTAGTATTTATTTGTCTTTGAGACAGAGTCTCATTATGTAGACTGGGCTAATGTGAAGCTTGCTATGTAGACCAGGCTACCCTTGAACTCACAGAAATCTGGCTGCTTCTGCTTCACAGGAGCTGGGATTAAAAATGTATGGCATGGCTCTCCAACATTTTTTAAAATGTTTTATTTTATTAATTATTATTAGTATGTGTATGTAATGTGGGGTCAGAAGACAGCTTTTGAGATCCTGTTTTCTCTCTACCATGGGTTCTGAGAACTGAACTCGGGTTTTCAGGTTTGGAAGACAATTACTTTCACTTGCTGAGCCATATGCCCAGTCCTCTCCAAGGTTTTGAACCTAATTTTACTACAATTAATAACTTTGCATTATTCATCTGAAGATATAAAGAACAGCTTTATAGTAAAAATACCTAACAAAAATTTAATCTGTTGAGTTTAACGTCATATTCTCTATTGATCTGTTCTCATATATGTTTGAAAATGAAATATTGTTTACCTATTGGGTGGGTAGATCTTCAGGCATTTCTATGAGTGTTCCTTGAGTGACTAATGCTCTAATTTCTTCAGAGTCCAGCCAAAATGACAATGGCCAAGCCATAGTCAAAGCCTTGGCTTCCTGTTCTCTCAGTTCTCTTTGGCCGTTCATCTGGGAAGCCTTTCCTGCAAATTCCACATATGTCTGTATTTTATTGCTTTGTATGGCTTTTATTTGTGCTCATAGACAATCTTGGATGAACAAGATGAATAGGAAGAAAGGAAACAGGATATCTGGCATGTTGAGAATCTGGTCACAGCGTGAGTTTCTTCAATAAGAAGTCATCGTCGAGCAAGCAGGGAGGATGGTTTGCAACCAGTTCTCCAGTGAGAAATTTAAAAATGATGCTGTGGCCATTTGAGTCCCTAGAATTCCTAAAATTCTGATTCTTTTTTAAGTTCCTTCTACTTTAATTTAATTTAAATTTACTTTTAACTGACCATAAAAATATTACATATACGATGCATCTAGTTTATAAGTATCTTCCTAAAAATATTAAAAACACAGTGTGTTGTGTATACGGATAGCACTGCATCAGTATGGGAGTAAGAATATGTAGGATCTCTGGCTTGCTGCACTTTAGCATTCCTGCTTGCTACACAGACTTGGGGAATTTATTTTGTTGCTTAAATTTTAATACATATTGGTAGAGAAACCATTGATTTCCTCTCATGGTTCCTTGATCTATAAGGAGCAAAACACATCGCTGTTACTGTATTGGAGATAAAATATCTTAAGTGCTCTCAGAGTTGAACTTTGTAGCTATATTTTTAGATCATCTTACAAATGAGTTCAAAACAGGTTCCTCTACAAATAGGTCGTTTGCATCTCAAGGTCTTTTCAAGTGTTATTTCAGTAGAGTCAAGAGCACACTGTAACATGTGCTGTAAGAGCAAAGTTCCAGGTATGCTACCTGGACACGTAACAACCTGTTTTAACAACTCTTCAAGTTGGGTATGGTGACATACCCTTGTGATCCTGTACTTCCAAGGCTGAGACCTTAGGATTGTGAGTTCAAGGCTAGTCTTGGAAACGTAGCAAGCACTGTCAAAAAACAAAACACCCTAAAAAGCCCTCAAATTTGTGATCTTTTTTATTTGAGAAACACTCTTGAAAACAGTGTGTCATGGGGACTAAGATTGGGTTAGACTACTAGATGCTTTACATAAGATAGAGAGGAGCATAGACAATGATGCCCCATCTCTAAATTCTCATGTTTATTTTTGACTTTGCCTCAACATAAACATATTCAAGCCTCAATTCAGCAGTGGTTTTTTTTTTCTTTTTTTTTTCTTTTTAATAATTTTTTTTATTAAGAAAAGAAGAAAAAAAACATAAACAAAAAACAAGTTTCCACCTCCTCCCAGCCTCCCATTTCCCTCCCCCTCCTCCCACCCTTCTCCCCCTCCTCCCACCCTTCTACCCCTCCCCCCACTCCTCTCCCCCTCCCTCTCCAGTCCACAGAGCAGTCCAGGTTCCCTGCCCTGTGGTAAGTCCTAGGTCCTCCCCCCTCCGTCCATATCTAGGAAGGTAAACATCCAAACTGGCTAGGCTTCCACAAAGCCAGCACATTAAGTAGGATCAAAACCCCGTGCCATTGTCCTTGGCGTCTCATCAGCCCTCATTGTTCGCCATGTTCAGAGAGTCCGGTTTTATCCCATGCTTTTTTGGTCACAGTCCAGCTGGCCTTGGTGAGCTCCCAGTAGATCAGCTCCACTGTCTCAGTGGGTGGGTGCACGCCTCGTGGTCCCGACTTCTTTGCTCATGTTCTCCCTCCTTCTGCTCCTCATTGGGACCTTGGCACAAAGGCAACCTACTGATTGGGAGAAGATCTTCACCAACCCCACAACAGACAAAGGTCTGATCTCCAAAATATATAAAGAACTCAAGAAACTAGACTTTAAAATGCTAATTAACCCAATTAAAAAATGGGGCACTGAACTGAACAGAGAATTCTCAGCAGAGGAAGTTCAAATGGCCAAAAGACACTTAAAGTCGTGCTCAACTTCCTTAGCAATCAGGGAAATGCAAATCAAAACAACTTTGAGATATCATCTTACACCTGTCAGAATGGCTAAAGTCAAAAACACCAAGGATAACCTTTGCTGGAGAGGCTGTGGAGGAACAGGTACCCTCATCCATTGCTGGTGGGAATGCCATCTTGTGCAACCACTGTGGAAGTCAGTGTTTCGGTTTCTCAGGAAATTCGGGATCAACTTACCCCTGGACCCAGCAATACCACTCCTGGGAATATACCCAAGAGATGCTCAATCATATGACAAAAGCATTTGTTCAACTATGTTCATAGCAGTATTATTTGTAATAGCCAGAACCTGGAAACAACCTAGATGCCCTTCAATGGAAGAATGGATGAAGAAAGTATGGAATATATACACGCTAGAGTACTACGCTGCGGTAAAAAATAATGACTTCTCGAATTTTGCAGGCAAATGGATGGAAATAGAAAACACTATCCTGAGTGAGGTGTCCCAGACCCAAAAAGATGAACATGGGATGTACTCGCTCATAATTGGTTTCTAGCCATAAATTAGGGCCACGGAGTCTACAATAGGTGAACCTAAAGAAGCTAAGTAAGAAGGTGAACCCAAGGAAAAACATATAGTTATCCTCTTGGCTAAGGGAAGTAGACCCAATTGCCGGGGAGAAAATTAGGATCAGCAGTGGTTTTTAAAAATGGCGGATTACCTATCATTATCAATTGTTGCAGTGGTGGCTCCAAAGAGAGGAGCAGTCCGGTGAGGACTTGTGTGAGCTACTTTAGACTTCAGATTAACTTTGGCACTTTGGGAGCTTGGGAAGGGGTTTTGCTTAGGAAAGTGTCTTGATAAATTTGCTTTATAAAGAGCTGTTTCCAGCATCACCTGAAGGGTGAATGGGTATGTCTGTGCTTATGTAGAAAAGAATATTGCTGGCTCATAGAGTAAGGGATAAAAGATGTTGAGTAACATATTGTTTATGGGATTTGATTATAGAATAATATATACTTAGGCTTGGTTTGTAGTTTTTCTGTGACACTGGAGAAATCATGTAACCTTCCTGACATCTAATGTCCTTAAGAAACTAGAAGATATTCTCCTTTGCCACTCAGGTATGTAAGAGGGTTTGGATAATATAATGAATTAAATTAATCACTAGTACCTGACACACAGAAAGCATGCAGCAGGTATTAACTGAAAGGCCATGTGCCAAAATCATTCTAATGAAGAGTGATGAGCACCTTGAGTGAGAGAGATGAAGATCATAAATCCCCAAGAGCTTGATGACGAGCTAGAGATGTAGAGGGGAGATGTTCTCGTTACAGCTGAGATTTTTGGCTTCAAATGCTGTAAACAATGACAACTAAATTCTTCAATCAAAAATATATGCCTTCTTTAATAAAATTAATGAGTATCTCTGTCTACACAGAAAGGGTAAAAATATATAAATTAGTATGGAAGGACTGGGACTTTGGAAATAACATATGTTGAATTTATAAGCTCCCCATTTGTTATGAATATTAGCAAAATTAAAGAGCAAGTACATGGAGGATAGCTTAATAGGGTCAGAGCTAGAAAGATTAATGACAAAACATTATTTTACCACAATTTCCATACTTGTTACCCAGTGTCCTCTGGGGTTCCAGGGTCATATCCAGATCCCAGGCTGCATTTAGTTTCCAGTTATTCTATTTTCTCCTTGACTCGGAAAGTTCATGGTATCTTTTATTTTAAACTTATCAGGTATGTATAGAGTTCAATTCAATTTAATAAAACACAGAAAATTTTTTTGCTGTCCAAGTTATAAAGACCTTAAAGAGTTGTTATAATTGCCCTTCTGTTTGTTCCCTTTTCTTCATTGGGCCCAGAAGAATTCAAGACCCACAAAGCAGTACCTGCCTTACTTAACCATAGGATTGACATCTGATTGTGCACATGCAACTCAAGCTGTCTTGTGAGTCCTCGCTGTTCTACTGGGGTTGAGTTCTTGGTTGTCTCTGTGGATTTCTGGGGTTCTTACTTGATGGGAACAGAAAGTCAACAGGATGAAATGAAGCTGGGAATGATCCCACGTGGAGACCATCTTTCTTATTTTCCTCCTGCTATGTGATGCCGGAAGCAAAGACCTGTATTTTGAGATCTGCATTTTGTTTACAGCCATCTTTAGTTCACAAGTAAGATATTCATCTTTGCAGGCAAGTTCCAGACCTAGGACATTAGCTTAGTGAGACCTGCAGGTGCCAGGCTTTTAGAAAACATTAGCATTTCCTTTGTTAGTCAACAATCACAGTTTTTACCCATCAGTATTTACCCATCAGCTAAGGATGTCTCCAGGCCTGAATTCCTGCAGATGATTTTAATAACACTCAAAAGTGACCAAAACTTTGTCACTCAAATTCACAGATCATCCAGTTTTTGTGTGGTTTTTTTTTCAGGCCAAAGTTACAAAGGGCCCTATCATAAGTAGAAATACCCAACTCCCTTAAAAATTCAAATGGACACTTTATCTGTTACCTAAAAAGCAGTTGTCTATGTCAATTTGGATGACTACGACAAATGGCCGTAGAGTGGAGTTAAACAGCAACCATTCATTCTGGAGACTGGCAAGTCCAAGCCTAAGATGCTGGCCTGTTTCAGTCAACCGTCTTCTCATTGTCCCTCTGCATGGCATGAAATCAGAGAGAGAAAGAATGTTCTTCTCTCCTCTCAATTTTATAAGGACACTAAGCGAATTTTTAAAGGCTCTCACCCTCACGACCTGATTGTATCCCGAAGAACCTGCTGTTGAGTACCATTATATTGAGAAGTAGGCTGTGATGAGTTTGTGGAAGGCAAACATGTCTAGTTCATCGTAGCTGTGTACTAGATGGTGTGGAAGCTAGTCGTACAGTAACGGAGCTTTAGGAGCTGGCTGCTAGCACAGATGATCAAAGTCAGTGAATGTACAGTGATTCCTACATAATCCAGGTGGGCACAAATACCCTGGGAGCTGACAAGAAGGGAGATCTCACTTAGCTTTATAACAACAAAAGAATGAGGTGGCTTTACAACAGAAGGGTATATTATCTTTGAGGTGGGTCTTTAACGTTGGGAAGGACAGTAGTATTATAATAGTTAAGCATTGCGGTGACTCTAATGGGAAGTCAAGCATAGATCTCCGCAGTGAAAACAAGGAACTTCTCAAGAGACTTCACATTGGTTTAGGACTGAGGGTGATGGGGATGTCCTCTGCATCCAGAATGGAGGAGGATCTCCGAGCAGGACTGAGAAGGTAAGAACCAAGGATGGACAGAGCTGGGTAGGGGGAGAAAGAAAGAAATGGGTGGGATAGTACTTCCTTCCTTTTCATCTGTGACATCTGTGATTCTATCAAGGCGTATGCCAGTGCAAACATTTTACCCATGAGTAGATTTCCTATGAGAATGTAAGAGCTGTGTGTTAGAAATTGTGAAGAAATAGTCTGCATGGGCCTGTGGGATACTCTGAGAGGTGCCAGATGGCCTGGTCACCACTATTAATTCTTAATAGTGGAAAGACAGGACCCCAAATCAAACTATTGTAAATCCATTCCCACCTTCTCTAATTGCTTGTGGTCCTGGGCATGATTGGATTCTAATACATGCTCCAGCCAAATTGGGTCATTTTGAACCCCCTCCCTGATCCTCATGACTTGGTTTGACTGTTTGTAACCAAGGTTGTATGTTTTTGGATCCAAGTGAAATTATTGAATTTTCACTGAGCATTGAGGTTTTTTTTAGCACAACATTTATTTCTTCAAACAAAGTTCAAAATAGCATCTTGTTTTTGAAAAACATGTTCAGCTGTTTATGCCACCCCACCCTGCCGTGTTTGTTACTGTTTCAATTTATCCTGCTCTTCTACACTAAGGTAGGCTCTCTGGCCAAAATGGGAAAAATCTTGTGTTTTAGTTTCAGGATCCCAGACCATTTGACAAGCTCGGTGACATGGATGGCTCATAATGAGGCACTTCGTGTGCAGTAAGACAAAGCTAAGGTTCCTCGTGGATGCCTGGGGACCAGCATTCTTCAAAGGCATTAAGTGGTGAGGGAGGGTGTTGTTGGAGGCTGCTTGTTCATTCCCAGCTATTTAGCCCTGAAATAACCACACAGAAACTGTATTAATTAAATCATTTCTTGGCCTATTAACTCTAGATTTTTATTGGCTAGCTGTTACATCTTAGTTTAACCCATTTTTATTAATCTGTGTATCGCTACATGGCTGTGGTTTTCCAGCAAGGTTCCATCCAGAGTCTGTCTCTGGTGGGACTCCATGGCTTCTCCTGACTCCACCTTCTTTCTCCCAGCATTCAATTTAGCTTTCCCCACCTAGCTCTTTTCTACCCTATCACAGGCCAAGGTAGATTCTTTATTCATTAATCAATAAAAGCAACACATATACAAAAGGTTCTCCCACACCAGGAGAGAAATTGCATATAGTTGGAGCCAACTAGTATTGCACACACAGTAAACTCTGGTGTTGGCACGATTTCTGATCTTCATTTTACAACTAAGGTTCTGAAGGATCATCTGGTTTGTCCAATGTCACCTTGCTTGTAAGTGTTAAAGCAAGGATCTAAACTTAAATTTGACTTCAGACCCTACATTTTCCCCATTAAATTTCTTTTTTCTCCATAGTACATGTCCAATCTCCTATTAGCAATTCATTATGTGTGATACTGCCTGTATCAATTCTGTTACTGTTGCTATAGTTGATAGAAGTGGGAAGTCATTTATGGTTCCTAAGGAACAATCAATAAACAACCAATGAACACAGTTATGTACCTAATCTTGTTTGCATGTAATTTAACTTCTCAAATGCATATTTGAAATATCTTTTTGTAACTAATATATTGCTCCCATTGAAGCATTAATCATGCCATTTCTGTACTTTAAACTAAGTCAGTACCATTGGTATTTGCAAACTCTCTGTAGGGTTGGCCTTGGGAAGTGTGTATATGCATATTCTCTAACGAAAACTAACGAGGACTTCTACAGTTTCTATATTTTACACCCTCCTAAATCCCAGATCTATAAAATATTAGTAATATTTGCTTTGAAAATCAGAATTAAGATCACTAAAACTACTCTCCCAAGGAGTCTTGAACAAGGTCCTTAAGAGTAAGTATGAGTCATGACAAATACTTTTGCTGTTTTTGTTTGTTTGTTTTAAACAAGGACTTTAGGATTAGGAAATATATATATATCTTGATTTCAGCAGAATTTTTTTCACAAATTCCTTTAGGACTTTTAGTTTAAAAAAAAAGCAAGAAATGCACATAAAACAAGATACCTAGTTGGCGAGCAGTTAAAATGAGTGGTCAGATGGGGTGTGTCCCCCAGGCTCCCAAGATCATTTCCTTTTCCTTCTCGTCCTTCTGTGTTACCGGTCTCAGTTAGGCCTGTGCATTGGTAAGAAGCAGTGTAGAAGAGGCACCTATCTTGGCTATTCAGTCAAATAGTGCCTGGTCTATACTCCAGGTGTGGGCTAGTGAGATGGTTGGCAGAAACACCCATAGCAGGTGAGAACCCATTGCTGTAAGTAAGCTGCCCCTGACCTCCACACAAAACATATACTTTTCCCACTGCAATGATATTAACTTAAATTTTCAATTTTAAGCGTGAAATACAAGGTATCTTTTCCCTATAACACGTTGTTAGGAATTTTATTTCTGTGAACTTTAGTCTCCCTGTTATTAAACAGATGATTCTTTGTCACTCCAAAAACTGAATGTGAAAAGCATATCTTTTAATAATTATATCCTTTAAAATATGTTACATGCTTAATTGATAAGACATGAATAACAGTCTACTATAATATAATAATTTTGGAGGCCTGGAAAGGTGGGTGAGTAGTTAATATTGCTGCTCTACCAGAGCAGGAAATGGGGATAAGATGCCAGCACTCTGGCTAAACCAGTGATACAGCTTGTATGACCTCTGGAAGTGCACATCACCCCAGTTCATCTCGATGAGTGTACAAACCTTTTCTTAGCAAACATACAAGGTGAAGGCTTATGAGAAACAGCTTGTCTGAGACTCCAGTCACGGACAGATGGATTAACGGACTGAAGTCTGTCTTCTGTGTGAGAGCAGTGTTCTGTCCTGTGTTCAGTCTTTGTCAACAGAGCTCATCATTTCACACGCTGAATTCATTGTCTTCCCAAGGTCCTTAGAGCGAAGGCTTCAGATATACACAGTCTGTTTCAAAGCTTGAGTTACACTTCAAAATTCTAAAGTGAAACAAGTTTACAAAAGAAAACAATAATCAAGTGTCCTGAAATAAGTGTCTGTTTGCTGATGGCACATCTACGGATGGAAGACACAGAACTCAAGAACCCCGAGAAATTATGGGGGAAGAACTTCTTAGACATGAATTATTATAAAGAACTTTAAAATTCATAAAAAGATGTTTTTCTGCCAAGGAATTTTTAAAAAATTACACATGCATATATTTGCATAATACCATCATAAATTTATTGGTTTTAGGAAACTTCCTGTATGGTTTATAAGCTCTGATTTTTTTTATTCTTTTTTAATTCCCATTCTCCTCAATAAAATGGTCATGAATTGCTGCATATCATCAGATTCAGCTTAAATGTTTGAAATCTGTTATGCAGATAACAAACAGCAAAATAGCTGTATTTTTCATTATTTGGCTTGAGGCCAAGGCAATGAGGAAAATATGAACATATGAACGTTGTGTATCATTTTCTGAGTTTTATGCTGATGGGTCACTTCATTGTCATGGGGTTAAGAGTCCCATGACAGGATATAGCAAATGTTATACCTACACCCACGAACAGGGAGGGATTCTGTAGAAATGATGTAATTATGTTTACAGTTGATATGAACAGCCACTGTCGTCTTTTGCACAGCTGAGATGACATTGTTGACAGCAGAATGTGAATTTCTTCTGATGGCTGCTTACTGATGGAAGCTACCTTGGCCGCGATTCCCTTAAGAAAACAAAAAGTCCTTTAAAGATTTAAGGGAGAAATAACTGCAGGCAGGGAATGAGATGCCCACAGAAGGGCTGGTAGTGGAGGGCAGGGAGAACTGTTGTAGATTTCAAAAGACCAAGAAGAGCCAGGATGGGCAGAGCTGCAGGCGGGGTTCTCAGCAGCCGTGGCACTGATGAGCAAGACTGGCACAGACTTCAGGGAACCCTCCAAAGATTTGCTCTCAGCACCTGCTCAGACTTTGCCATTAAAAGAGGAAGGCGGTGGTTCCCCGGGGTCTCCTTTCATGTGCCTTTAGGATACCTGTTCTTGGTGGAATCTACAGGCAAGCTTTACTGATAGAAGAAGAGAAAAATTTGGAGTTTGTGTTTCTAAGCCTTTTAGGTCATTTTCTATACATTGAGTGACGCACTTGCACCCACCGGCATGCTACAAAGAGCACACGGGATAACTTCTGTGTTCTATGTGTTGTTGTTCATTTTCTCAATGGCACTGGCTTGAGCAGTGGTGGAAGAATTAACATTCTAAATGTCTACATGTTCATTCCTATCCTGCTTTTTACGTGCAGAAAGGAAAACCCTCTCTGAGTGATTTACAGGATGATATTCTTAACAAGACGTAAAAAAAATCCAAGGGGAAAGAGAGCTGTGCATCACCCGAGTGGAAAGCAAGTTTCCTAGCAACCACCCACGTGTGCAGCCTTCAGCCGTCTTCTGCCTGTGTGGGCATTCTGTTAGCAACTACCATCCTGTCAAAAGGTGAAGTAGACAAGAAGATTTCAAGATTTTCCATTATTATAGTTTTAGAAGATAAAAGATTAATCCTTATTATTGAAATATTCCTTAAGATGTATCTGAATAATTTCTATTGGAAATCAATTAAACATGGACATACTACCAGCAGAGAAGCACTGCCGCCTCAGGATGTCAGATTGCTTTTGATTGACATACAGCTATGTAAATCTATTTTGCTTTCCTCTATAGATAAAAATAATAAAACCAATTGTAAGTCTAAAATTCATCATAATAGAAAGTCTGTCTGAAGGTTTTTAGTTAACAACACATTCTACTTATCATACAATGTGCAAACTATTATTAATTCAACATTTCTGCACAAAAATTATCAATGAAATATTATTCTTTTAAAAAGCAAATCTAAAATTTAGTAGATCTGTTATTTTTTATTGGATATTTCCATGGAGAGAACAATTTCTTTTTAAGATGATTTTATTGCATTTATTTGTTTGTGTGTGTGTGCACATGTGTGTGCCTTGAAGCATGTGTGGAAGTCATAGGGTGACTTGCAGGAGTCAGTTCTCTCCTATCATCTGGGTTCCAGGGACCAAATTCAGGTTATGCTTAGCAGCAAGAATCTTTTCTCAGTGAGCCATCAGGTGTCTCAGTTTTCTCTAGCAATGCTCCCGGAAGATTCCATATGCTTTCAGAACAGGGCCCCCAGCTGGGTGTCAGTTCATACCCCAGCTCCCAACAGCTATGATCTAGTTAAACTCACTCATTCCATAAACAAACTCCACGTCAGAGAATTAATGCCACTCCTGACTAGTACTCTAGTCTTCCTCTCATAAAATCAGAATGTTCTAGAAGCCATGCAAGATAGGCAAGCCAAAAACTTTCCTCTTTACTTCATCTCTCAGTTTCTTTTGCTTATGGATAAATATTTGCAACCTCTCAATGCACAGAAATAGATAAAGAGCAAGAGAAATATGACCTGTAAGACATGGCATTACAAAAGGGTTCAGTGGAGAGTGAAACGGTTCAATAATGGAAAATGAGCAATTGCTTTTTCACAACGGTGCAGCAAAGTCTACTAAAACCAGTTGAGTTTCTCTGACTCAATGATGGATAAACAATGGAAGTTCTGCAAATGTTGAGTGTGCAATAGTGAATATCTGCTAATACTGAGTGTGCAATAATGAAGACATGTTAATGTTGAGTGTGTAATAGTGACAATCTGCTAATGTTGAGTGTACAATAGTGAAGATTTGCTAATGTTGAGTGAGCAATAATGAACACCTGCTAATGTTGACTATGCAATAGTAAATGTCTGCTAATACTGAGTGTGCAATAGTGAAGATCTGCTAATGTTGAGTGTGCAATAGTAGAGATCTGCTAATACTGAGTGTGCAATAGTGAAGATATGCTAATGTTGAGTGTGCAGTAGTGAAGATCTGCTAATGTTGAGTGTGCAATAGTGAAGATATGCTAATGTTGAGTGTGCAATAGTGAAGATATGCTAATGTTGAGTGTGCAATAGTAGAGATCTGCTAATGTTGAGTGTGCAATAGTGAAGATATGCTAAGGTTGAGTGTGCAATAGTAGAGATCTGCTAATGTTGAGTGTGCAATAGTGAAGATATGCTAATGTTGAGTGAGCATTATTTTGGGGGAAGCTACTTGTGTGAAAATGCTAGATTTATTAGAGGAATGAGTATTGACTATTGCTGTGTCATTTTCTATTCATATGAAGAGATTCTTGGACTTGATTTTTAGAGTTCTCAAAATATTTGGGGAATTGGAGGTAATGTCATCTATAAGTATTTGAAAATGTGCCAAAAACCAGCAGCAGAAAAAGAGTTACTTGTCTAAACACTCAGTCACAGGATCCCACCCCTTGCTGCAATTGATCATAATACAAAAATAGTCACAGCACATCTGTGAATGTCTTAAAGCAGAACAAAGCAGTTATTCTGTTGTCGGGCATGATTACAACAGCCTCAAAACCTCAAAGACATGACCACTGGGAAACAGCAGCAACACAGCAACAGCAATGTAAATCTAAGCCACGGGCTATCATCGCCTCACAGGAATTGGGACAACCTACACAGAAACAAAAGAAATTCTTCATGAAACAAAGGAAATTCTAATAATGTCACACATCTCACTGCAAAATCCCCCATCTTTCTCCCTTTAGAAAACTCCCTTTTCCCTTTATTCCCATCTGTATCTAGACTGTAAACTTCAAGGAGGCCAGAATCTTTGTTTCTTGATAATCATTTCTGCAGGGATTTGCTCAGTTGCAGATACACGGGTACACACAGTAAGCGTCTGGTGAATCTACGACTGGTGGACACTGTATGTGAGCAAATGTGTGTGAGCACAGTTGCCATAGTTCTAAGTTTTATAACCTCTGGAGTTTTATTTCTGCACTGGGCACCTTGAATTCTTCTTACAAGGACCCATCATCCCTGTTTTTAAAATGATCTCATCACTGTTCAATTCCATTCTACCTGTTAGGTTAAAACACCATAGACTGGTTCCTTATAAACATCAAACATCTATCACTAGATGTCTAGAGGCTGAGAAGACCAAGATCAAGGGGCAGGCCAGTTTTTGCTTTGTTAAACTGTTGTGGAATTCATTCTGCCAATAGCCTTTGGGGTACCAGCCTTAGGGTATAGCTTCTTGTCTGTGGATGTGAGCTAAGAAGATCAAGATCAAGGAGCTGGCCAGGTTTTTTATTGAAATTTGCTTCTCAACTCATTTTCTCTTTATATCCTTCTATGTGGAAGAGTGGGAGGAGCCCTGGAAAATTCTTTGGTTATAAATACAGTTTTAATTCTAAAGCAGTCTTCAGTCATCCAGTTACCACCCAGTAGCTTCACCTTCATAGCCCTGAGTATGATCTCTCTGGAGATGGTAGCACAAGCCCTGGCCCTCTGTGGTGTAGCTCTTGTTTGCGAAAGAACATCATTTGATGACATTATCTCATTTATGTAATCAATATAACATATCAACTATATGTAATCAAAATAGCATATCAACTATGTGTAATCAATATAGCATACCAGCTATGTGTAATCTATATAGCATATCAGCTACATGTAATCACTAAAGCATATCAGCTACATGTAATCAATATAGCATATCAACTATGTATAATCAATATAGCATATCAACTATGTGTAATCAATATAACATATCAACCTTATGTAATCACTATAGCATATCAGATATGTGTAATCAATATTAGCATATAAACTACATGTAATCAATATAACATATCAACTAGTATAATCAATATAGCATATCAACTATGAGAAATCAATATAACACATCAACTACGTGTAATCAATATAGCATATCAACTACGTGTAATCAGTATAGCATATCAACTATGTGTAATCAATATAGCATATCAACTACGTGTAATCATTATAGCATATCAGCTATGTGTAATCAATATACCATATCAGCTATGTGTAATCAATATAGCATATCAACTACATGATTTAGAATGCTGAGGCCAAACCCAAGTTCAGTATTAATAAAAGATGGGAGAGGAACTTCTGGCTCCTATTATTTTAACTTGTTAAACTCTGGGTGAGGTTCCTGTGATTTTAATTTGTTAAACTCTATTACATATATTTGGTCTAGGATGATGTTCTTATTTTCAGGATAACTAAAGGAATTTCTCCTAATAGACAAATACTGTACTAGGAGACAGGGAGGATTCATCTATCTCTAAGAGTCTCATACCAATATATTTACATCCTAGTTTCCCCTCCCTCCTCTCCTCCTGCTCCCCCCACCTTATCCCCACCCAACCTCCTATCCACCCCTCAGAGAGTGTAAGGCCTCCCCTGGGAAGTTAAGTAAGTCTGTCCCATTGCCTAGTTGAGGCAGAACCAAGGCCCTCCCCACTGTGCCTAGGCTGAGCAAGGTATCTCTACATAAAGAAGGGGCTACACAAAGTCAGTTGATGCATTAGGGTCAGATCCTGGTTCCACTGCCAGTGGTCCCACATCCTGCCCAAGACACATCATTGTCAGGAGGCCTAGTTCGGTTCTATGCAGGGTCCCCAGTTGTCAGTGCAAACTCAGTGAGCTCCCACTAGCTTGGGTCAGCTGATTCTGTGGGTTTCCCCATCATGGCCTTGACCCCTTTATTCCTATTATCACTCCTCTCTCCCTTTGATTGTACTCCGGGAGCTCAGTCCAGTGGTTAGTTGTTGACCTCTGCATCTGCTTCAATCTGTTTCTGGATGAGTGTTCTAGATTCTCTTGGGTTGTGGACTCTAGGCTGGTTATCCTTTGCTTTATGTCTGATATTCAATTATGAATGAGTAAATACTATATTGCTTTTCTGAATCTGGGTTATCTCACTCAAGATTTTTTTTTCTAGTTCCATCCATTTGCCTGCGAATTTCAAGGTGTCATTGTTTTTACCACTGAGTAGTACTCCATTGTGTAAATGTACCACATTTTTTCCTTATCCATTCTTTGGTTGAGGGGCATCTAGTTTCGTTCCAGTTTCAGGCTATTACGAATATTGCTGCTATGAAAACAGTTGAGCAAGTGCTCTTAAGGGTGGGAGTGTGCCTCCTTTGGGTGTATGCCCAAAAGTGATATTGCTAGGTCTTGAGTTGCTTGATTCCTAATTTTCTGAGAAATTGCCATACCAATTTCCACAGCAGCTGTACAAGTTTTCACTCCCCTTACTCCACATCCTCTCCAGTATAGGCTGTCATCAATGTTTTTGATCCTTACCATTTGGATTAGTGTAAGAGTCTCTTGATCTTGCTTGGCAATGGTAACTGTTTTTCATTGTGCTTGCCTCTACCAACTCCATGGCTGAAATGCATAGGAAGCATTGCACCTGAGATCAAAACCAGTTGGTATTTCTTAAAAAGGGATTTATTCTAAGTAGCTCAGATTCTATGAATAAGAGAGTACATTTTGTTCTTGTCCCTCAATTTCTATGAGTGTTCTTTGTTGACAGATGTGTGTTCTATTTTTAGGCAGAAATATGTGAATCTCAGTCTCACTCTTAGAACATTTAGAAATCAAAGTTGAATTAAATATATTCAAGCCTCCTGCAAGTCCACAAGGACTTCAAAACATTAAATATTAAGCTCTCCTCCAAAAAGTAGAGCATTGTGAACACTTGGCTACTAATTAGCTAGATACATTGCTGGACAACTACAAAACAATGTGTACTGAGACTCCATTTGCTGCCTGTTTCTTCCTGAGGAAGGATTCAGTGATCTTTGCATCTGCAAAAGATAGAACAGACAGCTCTTCCAGGACACAGGTGTGACCAGAAGTCTGTCTGGATTTGTTTTCAGCTTCCTCTTAATTGTTAGTCAGAATGGATAAACTCTTGATTTACTTCAATCCCCAATTTCTATTGTCCTGAGTAAGAACAAAATTATGAACCAGCTTGATGAACTGGTGAGTTTTATCAGGACTACTGAGAGGAGGAGAAATGACTGAAAGTCAGTTGCATCACCAAGGCCCATCCCAGCATGGGTGACAGCTCACCTAACTGGAAATCTGGAGCACACTGAACAACCTGGAGGCAGCTTACCAAGGAGAAAGTGTCCTTTCCTAGTGGCTCAGTCAGACCGCTCCTCCTTTGGGCATTTTAGCTAGTCTCTGATTCTCTCAGGATACTTGGTTTGTGTTAATCTCCTTTGGCCTGTTAGTCTGGTTTCTGCTTTTTCCAGGTAGTTTTGGGGTCCAAGCCTCTTTTAAGCAACGCAGCTTGTTCAAATGTCATCCCTAACATTCTTTACTGTTTATATACTCTTGGGGAGTAAGGGCGAAATGAACTCTGTCAGTTCCAGTAACTTCCTAAAGCTATTTGAGTTGTTTGCTTCCTGTCTTGGTGTAGGAATTCCTTCTGTTTGTATGTTGCTTTTACTGGTTAATGAATAAAGAAACTGCCTTGGCCTAATTGATAGGCGGAACTTAGGTAGGTGGAGAGAACAGAACTGAATGCTGGGAGGAAGAAGTGCAGAATCAGAGGAGCCATGGATCCTCTACCTGAGATGGATGCTGGTTAGAATCTCCGGTAAGCCACTGCCACGTGGCAATACACGGATTAATGGAGATGGGTTAAATTAAGATGTAAGAGTTAGCCAATAAGAAGTTAGAGCTAAGGACCAAGCAGTGTTTTCATTAATACAGTTTCTGTGTGGTTATTTCGGGTGTAAGCTAGCGGGGCAGCCGGGACGAACAAGTGGGCCCTCCTACAACACTGTCTTACTGAACTTCTCTGCAGGCTAGATACCTTTGCCTCCTTGGGAGCATCCTGTCGCTTTACTTCCCCATAAATACCTTGTCTCAGTGATCTTCCCTCCAAGCTGGAAGATTTTAACCTTGAAGGAGACAACCATACAATACTCTACCCCTTCCTCCAACTTGTATATTCTTTCTGCCCTGTCTGCAATGATGATCCTTGGAAGAGCTGACCTAGAAGTCTAAAGCTCTATTTAACTCTAGTTGGGTTTTGAAATTTTGTGTCTTTTTAACTTGTCTTTCTGTTTCCAGAGCACAGCTGGTGGTAACCTTGGCAGTTCTTTTTTTTCTATAAAACACTAGTGAGGATTGTGTCTTATCTTGATGATCTACATCAAGTGTATCTTAGAAACTTTTAATTAATTGTTTGAACACCTTGGTATTAGTTAACGGACTTTATTCCACCTTGGAGAGATGAGTGTGTCCCTGACCTACATGGTGTTACTTAGTTTGCTTTGCATTTTGACTTACTCCTATAACTGCAGGCATGTAACAGGATTTGTAGTGAAGGTGAATGGTTAAAACAGAGATTCTTTATTGTTTAATTTCTCATGCAAGAATGCTCGGAGGTAGTTTACAAATAATAATGTAGTCAAATATTAGTGACTTTCTGTAGACATCATTAGGGACAAACCTATGGGACCATTGCTGCTCTTGCAGATCCTGAGGGTGTCTGGCCTGTATACGACTGCTTCTTCATTAAGAGCTCATTAGGCAACACCCCTGCAGAGGCAGTGCTGGCTCCTTCCTTGAACTGCGACCCTGTCTGCTCCTGCTTGTCTCTGATCTTCAGTGACTGATGGTCTTCTGATCTTCAGGGGAGAGAGAGAGAGAGAGAGAGAGAGAGAGAGAGAGAGAGATCTTGGCAGTATCCCTTGATTGCACTGGCTGTGGACAAAGGTCATGTGGCCTCCACCCTGTTTTTTTCAGAATCTATTCTTCCCAGAGGAACTTGTGCTGTAGTGTTCCCCCTCTGTGGAAGTCTCCTGAAAATTAACCTTACTGTAGGCGTTTACTGAGTAACACAGTTATACTTATGCTTCTCTAAGATGTCATTTTATAGCCACAACAGATCTGATTAGAGATATTTCCAAACGATAATCTTGACACCTCCATCCTTATTAATATATTTGTTCTCAGTATTGTCATTTAAAATGAAAAATTCCTAAGAATATTTTTTCTTCTTATATCAAAGGCATTCAAGTTTTCCACATCCAATAAAATCATTTTCTTTTTAAAACAGCATGATAATAAATATAAAATAATGCTTATTGGTGTCATGAAGTTGTCTAAGCGTTCCTTTACCACCATCTGTGCAAAAATTAATTCTGCTTATATGAACTATTTATATCGTACTAAATTACTAAATTTCTGCATATATTCCATTCTTCATTTTATTAATACCTGTATCTCTATTAATAAATATGTGTATGTGTTATTAATAATAATACATTAATAAATATGTATTGTTTAATATGCCTTTGGCTTATGAAATAACTGAGACCCATCATTGGTCTGTCTAATAATGATAGATGTGGGTTAAATAAATCCTGAGGCCCAAATAGCCTGGAAAACTTTCCCTTCCCACTAGAGCAGTTTGTCATACAATGCTCAGGAATTAGAATTTCGCCGGAGGGTATCTGGCATTCTAAACCGAAGGAATGAGGAATCAAGAAGGTGAGTGTTTTGCTTCAAGAAGGCATTTGACTTAAGCAGGTGTTTTGGTGAGTCTTGTGGTCAGCGTGTTTATCACAACGTTTGTAAAGTAACCCTGTTCCAAATGTTCCATTTCATGTGAGCTGAAGGCTTTCTGACAGGTGCTTATCAACTGCACATTCTTGTTTTGCAGTAAGGTTTTTCTGCAGAGTGTGAGTTGACTTTGGATACACCAGTGAAGTTGGAGGTTAGGGGCATAGATGCCATCCATGCTGAAGACTAACAATATACCTGAGTGTTGGAATGGCTCATTTAACAAGACTGGGATGCTGACATAGTATGGTGATCTCCTGGCTCTAGGTTCATCCTAATTATCATGTATCGTGTGTCTGTGTGTGTGTGTGTGTGTGTGTGTGTGTGTGTGTGTGTATGGTTAAAGATTGTAATAAGGCTATTGACTGATGTGGCAGGAGAGCTCCAAATATGGGAACCTCTTAGCATGGCAGAAAATCTGCATGTTCCTGTTTCTCTGCTAATTCTGTTGTCCCTGTGGATAGCAATGACACCAGCAATATCTGAGAACAACACCAAACAAAGCATTAAACATGACTTTTTGTTAGGACCTGCCACCAACTAGCATAACGGTAAACACTGTGAAACAAAAAGAAGAATGAGAAAAAAACAGACGGGCCACATCATTTGCATGTGGGTGCAATGGGGAAGGCTGCTCAGTAATAAGAAAGCCTCCCCAGCTATTTTTGTTTATATGGTTCTTTTATTAAAAACTATTTTGATAGTTTCAGAATTAAAAACTAATAATTCCTAATAGCCGTGAAAAAAAATGCTTTCTGTTTAAGACTGTGGAGAGGGCACTGAAGAGATGGCTTGGTCAAAAGCACTGGCTGCTTTTCCAGAGGACCAGGGTTCAATTCCCAGCTTTTACCTCTTGGCTAAACTACTGTCAATAATGCCAGTGAATATGATGCCCTCTTCTGGTCTCTGTGGGTATTGCATGCCTGTGGGGCACAAACCTACTTGCAGACAAAACACTCATGCACATAAAAAATAAAATAGGAAGAAAGAAAGAGGGGGAGAAGGAAGAAAGGAAGGAAGGAAGGAAGGAAGGAAGGAAGGAAGGAGAGAACTTCAGAGGACTACCGTGAGAAGTGCAGAATATTGGCATTAAGCATGTGTTTGAACCCTGCATTTGCGTGTGTTAGCTATGTGAGCTGGGAAAAACATTTAAAATTGCATGGCTACATTACTTCAACTCTAAAGCAAGATGGATAAACCTAATTTATAAGTTTTTATAATTAAAGGAGATCGTACAAAGCTATCTAAACATACCAGGGAATCAGATGTTCTTAAAACACAATGGATACAAGAAAAATCAAAATACAGTTTAGCAAAAGCAGAGAGAAGCCCATGGTTATGCAAAGCTGACCATGCAAAGCCACGCCTGCCTTTTACATAACCTGCCCAGCCTGCTTATGTAAGGGCCCTGCCTGTGCTGCCCCTTGCTCTCCTGCTCCCCGCTCCTCCACTAAAGGCTCCTTCTAGCTTACTGTTTCCTAACAGCCAGGCTGATCTTTCCTTCCATAGCCCCGGGCCAAAGCTTATTCTAGTCGGCAGAGGCTGAGCAATTCCCTTCCCTCATCAATTTTGTAACCTTGAAGGTATTTGAGCAGTCTGAGCAAATACGTACCTGCAGATTTTTCCTTGTGAACTCTTCCCCGGATGCCATTCTTCCTCTTCTTTTCACACTTACTGCACAAACTCAAATTCCCTTCTTCCCCTTGGCATCTTCTCTAATTGTAGTTAATGAGACATTTTCTATATTGAGCTTTTCCAATTAGTTAAATTTTCCTTCTTTTTCTAATAATGGAGTCATGACCCATTGCCTGAAAAACAGATCAGTAGAATTTAAAGCAACCTCTCCTCTTGGTGATACGAAATGCCACCACTTTGATTTGTTTCCGTCCTTTGAGGATAACTGAAGCTTTAAAAAGAATGCCCTGCATGGATGTAAATGAATGCTTATTTAAAATGAGATTTTAATTATATAAACCACAGTATTAAGGGTTCTGTTGTCCACTAAGACTGTGGGTCTCACTTAAGTTGCTACTAAAGGACCAAATTGCCAGCTCAAGCAAGCAGCACCTCCTAGACATGTTTATCTGAGAGCATCCTACAGGATTCTGCCTTCTTTGGGGGAACAACTTTTTGCAAAGCAGAGCCTCAGAGGAAAAGAGCAAACCTTTCCCTAGGTCCTTCATGATGAGTGTGTCACCTGGATCATTTGGCACAAAAGGAATATTGTGGCTCAGTATTGACTCCCCATCTCCAGCCACCTGGGGGAAGAACTTTCTGTCCAGTGAGAACAAGTTTTTAGAGTCACAAGTGAGGGCTTCTGGCCAGGGTGGTGGTCAGGTCCCATTCATGCTACTGTCAGAACATCTATTCGGAGGTAGAACCTTCATTCTGTTATTTGAGAAGCATAAATACATGTTAATAAAGAAAAAAATCACTAAGGAATGACTTAATGGTACTTAATTAATAGGTTGGAATAAAAATTGAACATACAACAGCGAACTAATGTCTCTTGCCTATTACTATGGTTAATAGCCTTAATGACATTTATTTTTAATTCACTTGTATTTGTTTACTTATTAATTCTATGGTTCTTGTTTTTATTTATTTTTATTAGAAAGGGTTCATGTAGCTTTGGCTGGCCTCAAATTCACTAGGTATGTGAGGATGATACTGAAACTCGGATCCTCCTGCCTCAGCCTCCCACACTTGTGTGAACATGCCCACCATGGCTTGCCATCAGATCTAATTGGGCTTACCACTGGATAAATCCGGGTTTCGTTGTTGTTGTTTTGTTTTTGTTTGTTTATTTTGTTTTTGTTTTTACTCAAAAGAAATCTTTTCATCATTTTGTACTTCATTTTGCTCATGTGGACAGTAGAGATGCCCATCAATTTATGGAATTGCTCAAAAATTCGTGTAAAATATTTACATATAACTTTACAATGCTATTTTTATTATTGCCATCAATTTGTACAATGTATCTTGACCCACTCACCTTGAAACTTCCCCAGGGATTCCAACACTTATTATATGTCTCTCCCAACTTCATGTCCTTATTTGTTTTATGTTTAACCCACTGGGTCCAATTGTTGCTACCCATATGCACATGGGTATGTTATATGTAATTTCTAGTCCATTCTTTAAGTGACCGCTCTGGGAGCTACATGCGGATAGCTCTTTGCAAGCAGCCTAGAAGAGCCATGGATCAGACTCCCAGTTCTTTACGTTGGCAGCTCAGGTTCTTCATGCATGGTTGTTCATTGGCTCTAATCTAGGCTTCTTCCTGTTTATCAGGTTTGTCAAGAGGGCCCATTTGAAAGAATGAGTTTTTTTTTTAAATGAGTATTTGTGTCACTCCCCTACTCAGTGAAGTCCAAAATATCGAACATTAGTCAGTTTGGCAAAGACTTGAGCCAGTCAAATGTAATCTGTCCTCTGCTAGGTTATAAATATTGTCATTTGAGGATCTTCAGGGATGGAGGTGGGGCCCTATGGAACAGACTGGAGAGCAAGGACCCCAGCTAATCCCACCAGAATCTATTCGTAGTGCAGTAGGAAAGTATTTTTCATACAAGCTTTTGAGTGTTAGTAGGCCCATATATACACGAATCCCCTTCTTTTCTGTTGGGTGTTAGCAGGATCATCTATGCACTAATCTCCTTCTTTCTTTGTTGGGTGTTAGCAGGCACATATATGCACTAGCCCCCTCTTTTCTAACCCTCCCCCCAAGTTTCTTGGTATCTTTTGTTAACATACCTCACTTTTCAATTAGCATGTGTGTTCCCTGCATTGTCACAACAGGATTTGCTTACATCCACTTATCCTTGCATCCCTTTTGATTTAGCTTGTGAAAATTCATTGTAATACCTAATACAAATGCTATTCGTATGAACGTTTTGGAAGCTTACATTGGTATGTCAAAATGGCAAATACTTAAATTTGAAAACCAAATCTTTGATGCTTCCCTTAAGAACACAAAACAGCTGGGTGGTGGTGGTGACTGCCTTTAACCCTGGCACTCGGGAGGCAGAGGCAGGCGGATCTCTGTGAGTTCCCGGAGAGGCTCCAAAGCTACAGACAAACCCTGTCTCAAAACAAAACAAAACAAAACAAACAAACAAAAAAGTCACAAAACACACTTGGTAAAGATAATAGGAGCTAAAGAAAAGTAATGCAAACTAAATAATTTCTTTAAAAAAAAAATTTCTGTAGCTCTCCATTCAAGTTTAAGAATAAATACAGGCTGTCTTCACTGAGAATGTAAATGAGATTTCTTGTATGAAGTTATCAGTGTTTGCCACATTCCCTCACTGAATAATTTACCAACAGAAACTGAAGAATGACTGGCAGAAAGTAGAATTATTGCTTCATAATTCACATTATAATATTTTGAGATTGTTTCTCTGCAGTGCTATGTGCTTCCGAGCCTGGGCAAGTTTCTTAGCCCCTCGCAGCCTCCGCCCCCACAGTATGAGGAAAGTACGGCCCATGAGCTACAGGATCCTTTACTAATCTAAGCTTCATTATGTTCTGGGCCATCGGTTTTATTATATCTTGTTTTCTTCTGTTCTGTCAACCATGTAATGAAGACCGAGTCTGGGCCCAGATATGAATTTATAAGTTGTTTCTTTACTTCCGAGCTGGGTGAGCATGAACAAAATTCCCTTTTCTGAGCTTCTTCGTGTGTGAAAAGTAGAGACCGCTATCCTCCTGAGATCACGATCCACTGAAAAATTTCCAAAGTACCAAGAATAGAAGACTTCACTGGTCAGGTCCTCAATGAGTAACAGTCTCTTTTCTTACATTGCACTGTTTTAGAAGTCTTGGATCTGCCTTTTCTATGGCCATCTCCTGGCCTGTGTGCCAATAGGTAGGAGCACAGTGTGTGAGAATATACGAGGTAGATGGCGAACTATAGATTATACCAGGTAGATAGATGAGCACCACAGCTGATACAGCTCTTTTCTGTCTTCTCTTTTTCTTCCTTTTGGTTTTCCTTGGTAGGAAGAACGATGACATCTGTGGATAACAGTTATCCTCTTCAATATATCGTTATCTTTTTGTCATTCCGGCCTAGCATCAGTCATTCTTTCATAGAAGAACTACATCCAAGTCTTAAAAAAGAGATCACTTGCTTCCAGTGGAATCTGAAACCTTTCCTTCCTCTTTTTCACTGATATTTCATACTATGGCTGGCTATTATGTCTCTCAATTTTTGAACCTAAAAATAAAATGGCTTTGTGAATTACGTAAGTCATTAAAAAGTAAACCATGTGAAGTTTAGGATAAACATGTTTTCCAGTACTGTTGTTCTTAATTCTGCGGGTTAGACGGTAGAGGCATTACGCGAGGAAGAAGACACAGACAAGCGGCGGTCCCACGTGGGTGCACTTTAATGGGGGAGGGGTAACAAACAGGTAGGGGGCGTGCAGACACGGTAGGAAAGGCGGGGAAAAAAAGAGGAAGAGGGGGGGCGCTCGTGGCGGCCCCCGCTTTTTAACGAGGAATACAAAGGCTTCTGGGAATATGTCCGTATCCAGGAGAACGCTGGGAACTGTAGTTCCGCAAAAGAACAACAAGTACTGCTTTGTATACTATGTCATATTTTCTAACTTTACAGAAACGCATGTAACATGTTTACAAAAATTGGCTACTACTACCTAGCCTAGCCGTAAGACAAGTACCATAAAACAAACTCCTCAATGGCCTGGAGAAAGTCTACCTGCTTCATTGTTTAGGCTTGCTGGAGAGATGGCTCAGGGGTTAAGAGCACTGTTTGCTCTTCCAAAGGTCCTAGAAACCACATGGTGACTCACAACCATCTGTAATGAGATCTGGTGCCCCCTTGAGAAAGAGACCTGGTCAATCGTCCTCAACAACTTAGACCATGAACCCTAATATGGACAAGCTAACAGAACCGCCATATACCGGCTGTCCATGCATGCCAGGGCATAAATTCCATTTTTCATTCAGTGCTAGTATTGAAAACATACTGTTTACAAAGTCTATTCTTTTAAAGCTAGTATATTATATAAGTATATTAATATATTAGTATATATTGTACTATATATTTTTGTGTCAGTAATTATAACCCAACATCATCACAATCAATGGTCATACAGTGTTCTGTAATACAAATATAATCCCAACTTCTTGATCTTTTTTGTTGGAATTGTATTTTATTTTGTTACTGATTTTTGTCAGTAAGAGTTTTAATCTACAGCTTGGAGACCAATTTATTCCCTACATCTTTTTTTTTCTCAATAACTATTTTAAGTAATTGTGTTTGTTTGTTTATGTATTTATTTATTATTTATTTATTGAGAATTTCATTTATGAATACTATATTTACATTGTCTACCATCCCTCTGTTCCTGGCAACTCTTTCCCCATTTCTTCTCAAATTCATGCCTCCTCATTCTTTAATTATTACTTTACATACATATATATACACTTACATATACATTTACAAACATATCCTGATGAGTCCACTCTGTCTTCTTGCATGTGTATGCATTTAGGGCTGTCCACTGAGAACTGGACGTGTCTGGGACCCATCCCTAGAGAAGACTGATTCTCCCCTCAGCAGCCATTGATAGCCTGGAGTTCTTTATCCAGGGGTGAGGCCTTATGAGATTTCTCCATCCACACTGGCATGTCAACTGGTGTTTCAGGAATTTTACAGGCAACAGTATTGTTGAGAAAGCATGAGCACAGCCTCCCTGTCATTTCTCACAATCTTACAGCAGGCTTCCTGGTCCTCTGGCACTATAAGCTTTTTGCCCTCCTTTTCTGCAATGTTCCCTGAGATCTAGGTGTGGAGATCACATTGCAGTCGTATGATCTGGGGATGGGCATCCCACAGTCACGTGTTGTCGGGATTCTGTGGGCTCCAGTTGTAACTTTCTGTAATGGTTTCTATCTCTGCAAAAAGGCGCTTCTTGGATGAGATAGTAGAGCTACCCTCATCTCTTATTACATATTACTTATGTAAGCCTAAGCATTTAGAATGCATTTAAAATAACACTGGTTGAGGTAAGTGGCAATATTCGGTGTTTTCCTAGAGTCTTTGAACTTCACCAGTCCCCAATAGTAAACTAGATTTCTAGAATCAGTCATGAACTCCCTCCTACAGAGGCCTCGGGCTCAATTAACTATTGGTTACTCCCCAGAGCGTAAGTGACACTCTTGCACCTTTGAGAGGGTCTTGACATTCTTGTCATTATGGTTGTTAATACACATTTGACTGGGTGGGATCATTGATTGGTTTTGTCCCTCAGCAGCTTGTGCAGCTCCTTCTAGAGGTGTTCAGGTTCTCAGGGAGGTATTCCAGCCAATGCTTTCAAGTGCACTCTCTGAAATGTGTGGAGTTTTCCATAGTAGGCTCTTATTTCTGGGAGCCAACCAAAAGGACTGGCAGTAGCCTATATTGTTTTGCGAGTCTCTTGGACTTTCCTGACCAGTGACTATTTTGTTGAATTAATTCCTGAAAGAATTGTTAAATTTAAGTAGTCTTACCATTTAGGCAAGTACTACATCTTGCCAAGTAGTCTCCCGAAAGTTTATGTTAATTTACATTTCAGTCAACAGAGTAGCTATTCATTTCCCTGTACTTCAATAGATATTGTATTTTTTAAAAAAAATTTAAATCATTTTTACAAGATCATTTTATACCAAATGTTGAATAGCAAAAAAAAATGTTGAATATTCTTCTAATCAATTTTAATGAGATTATTTGAACCCCACAGAGAGGTCTTACTGAACTTGTATAAAATAAATGCTATTTAGTTTGATTAATTTGGTTAATTTAGAAGAGATGTTAACAAATTACATAAATATTTTTCATTGGTATTCACACCAGTACAGTCACTATAACATGCCTACCTTGTACAATAAAATCGCTTTCGGTAAACCGTATTTCACATTTGAGTAGTTTGACATTGCCCATTGAAATCTATCCTAAACTATTGTGAAACCAGAACACTGTAAAACCTAGTGAAATGTTTGTGTTATACATATTTCCCCTCATAGAATCAGATGTTAAATATCTGTGTGGGAGCTGTTTCGACAAAGTAAATGCATTATTATTTATATCTTCGGGTGCAACTCCTTTGAAATAATGAGCACACATAGCAGCAGCTGACTATGGACTTACATAATTTTGACAGTTAACTGCATCCTTGTCAGCTAGCTGTCAAGGTACAGCTCGGGTGGTTTGGTCTGGGATTGACCCGGCCTTTGATTCATGCCTGTAATTTTAATATGCGCTTTTATGGGAACAACAAACACAATAATCCTTAGTTATACTTCCTGTGTTCTCTGATTTGGGATTCAAGACAGTCATT
Source organism: Microtus oregoni (assembly GCF_018167655.1). Taxonomy (NCBI): domain Eukaryota; kingdom Metazoa; phylum Chordata; class Mammalia; order Rodentia; family Cricetidae; genus Microtus; species Microtus oregoni. The sequence continues at coordinate 6,498,711 of NW_024543829.1, read as the reverse complement.
CATGCTGCCTCTCTATTTCTGGACATGTGATCCTTTTTTTCCCTCCCTTGAAGAGCTCAAGGCTACCTGAACATCCAGAGACAATTATTTTCTACTTTCATATCACATCAAGTTCAACTTGATATTATCAATTAATGATAACCAAGGCATAATTTTTTTTCCATTTCTGAAGTAGCTGGCATGAGAACTTAAGAAGAAAGATAACTTACAGTATAAAAACTAAGAAAGGAGAGAGAAGAGAATTTCAAAAGAAAGTGGTTAAAAGGATGTTAAGAGGAAAAACCCAGAAACTTGCCCTTTGGTGTCTGTTATACCAAGAAATGGTAACAGCTAAGCAAAGAGAACAGCTTCCATCTGTCAGGACTGGGATTACTATAGAAAAAAAAAAAGGAGCCAAAAACATCAAAGGCAACGTTCCAATAGGGAAACAAAACTAAGCCCCAGAGCTTCACGCCTTCAGAACGGTTGTTCTAACTGCATAGGTGCTTTTTGAGTTGTAGACCTTTGCTCTGGATATTTTACTGTGTGATCTTCCTTATTTGAAAGTTCCTTATGATAAAGTTTTAATTAGTAAGCATACAGAGAGAGGAGGTAGATTTGAACTGCAGTGTTCAGACAAGCCTAGAGTCATCTGGAGAAACCTAAAAAGAGCCCCTTGAGAAAGCCCTGTGTGCAACAGGTGGTAACCACCAGAGTAAAGAGCCAGGCAACTTAGTTACTGGTTGCCAGCCTGCCCCAAATTAGCATAGTCATGGGTTTTTTTCTTGAGATTTAACAAAATGTACCTAATTTGGAAGACATTAAAGTTATCTCAAAATGATCAAGAAATTTCTCTTTTTCTCCTCAAATTCAGCTATTGCTATTAACAGGTTTTATACAATTGGTAAGATGGCTACGACCCAGTTTCAAGACTTTGGGTGTTCAGTGCTACCTCCCTTGGTCCTGCCTTATTTGTCTGAAGTTGACTGGGCATCTCACACAGTCTGCTACAGGGAAGAGCCTGTGCTGGTCAAATGTGCATCCCAGGAGCCATTAACTACTGCAGGGCTTTGGGAGTCTTCATGAGGCTTACTTCCCGTGTCTTGAATGGAAAACCTGTGTCTAGGTTTTGTGAATCAAATGAAATAGAAGCCAATGTGTGCTAAACAAAAATAAATAAATGAATAGATAGATAGATAGATAGATAGATAAGAGGGATTTCTTTGCCGTCACAATCTATATAAGAAAGATCTTCAGAAGTTTATGAAATTAAAAACATAATGTAAACTTGAATAAATAATTTAAAGAAAATGAGAAATAAGGGAAAGGAGAAGATAAAGGCCACCTTCGAAGAAGGGATTTGTGTTACCGGAAATGCGGGGTGAAATTAGCATTGGATTTAAAGCCTTACTATACCTCAGTTTCTTCTTCAGCCTATCAGGGTACCTTTTTAAAATAATGAACAACCGTGTTATCATAAGATCATTATCTACAAATACAGACATGTAAGGAAAGCTATTCCAACTTGAAAAAATTCTCGTGGTCAACAGCCCAAGTACAATTCATAGTCAAGGTGGGGAGCGGGAATCAAAGAGTCCAAACCAATGTGACAAGTTTCTCCTAACAGATATAGAGACTTTGAGCTCACTGGACTGTGTTTTAAGCACATGGCTGTGGATAAGTGTCAGGGTTAACTGTTTATAATATCACTTTGACCATGGAGACGCACGATGTTATTCAATACACTGAGGTGTCATAGAGACAGATAATATATTAAGTCTTGGTATTGTAATGTCTATAGTATTTTCTATAATGCCAGCTTGTTCAACTGTCAATCAAAACCAAAAGGCTTAATTTCCATCATAACACCATCCAAAGGAAGGTGAAAGGCAAAATGAGGCATTTACATCTATTGGCATGTCAACATTCAGACAGACAGCAACTATTCTTCAAATCCACTAGCCTCATTAACCAGAGTGGAATAATCCAGTCATCTTACCCAAAACCAAACTCAGTAACTGAGTTCGCAAGGTCAGCATGAGAGGCTGGCTGGTAGGTGAGGGCCTTTTGTGTGCCCCTGTAAGTCATGGAAACTCACAATTTAAACAAAAAGGGCATCTGCAAGCCAGACACTTCAGGAGAACATCTGAAAGCTACTATTAAAGCTGCCTCTGTGATGTTGGCTGTGTAGTGGCCACTATCCTCTTAACTTGAGAGGCAGGGCCAACCCTTGGAAGATGGGCAGGGTAACCACAAGTGGATACTTCTCCTCTTTTCCAAGACTGTTTTTGAGGGCAAATAGCAGAAAATCATGATTAAGCTTATTTAAACAAATACAACATTCAAAAATGAACTGCCTGAAGTTCACAGGTGAGGTGAAATGAGGCTGGACTTGTTTTCAGAAACGATAAAAGCAACAAGCAAACAAATATTTCCATGTACTTTCTGTTTTTTAACTCTATTTCCATGGTGATCATTCTTTTCTGTTTTCCTATTTCATGGTCCCAAGATGGCTCTTTTGTTCACATTCCAGACTCTTCATGATTAAAATGTCCAATCCTAGGTAGCCAGCCTTCTTCTGGGAACAGTTAAGACTACAAATCTCATCCATGCTGTCTCACACACATTCAGCAAAGTAGAGTACAGATGTTAGACTCTGAAGTAAACATCTTGTTTGTCTCAAATAAATTAGCAAAGATTATTACCCCCACCCTACGCCAATATGGTAGCTGTGTTTCAAATTATACCAAATAGCTTAGGCTTGTGTCTTGGATCCTATTTTTAATTTAGAGTTACACCAACTCTTCTTGAAGAACATAAGATATGTTATAAAGAAGTGGAATTACTAAACAATTGGGTGCTGTTGCCAAGCATAAGAGGGAGTATGGCAGGTAGCCAAAGCGACAGATCATACACCAGTATAGGTTCACTAAGAGAGAATCGCTGAGGTCTTTTTTTTTATTCATCTCAGACAAGAATGATTAATCTACAGAAATTTATGACCAAGATCTGGAGAGGACTCTTTCTGGCTTGTAGACAGCTGCCTTCTCACTACGTTCTCATGAGAAAGGAGGGAAGGAAGCAATGAGAGGGAAAAAGAGATTTCATCTTTTTTGTGAATAAGTAACCATCATAAGAGCTTCAAACTTGTAAGCTCATCTAAATCTAATTGTTCCTCAGCATCTTCTTTCTCGGGTACCATTCCATAAGGGGAGGGGGCTTTGGCTTTACTTAGCATGTGGATTTGAGAAAATGTGATTGAATTCATAGCATTCTTCCCCTTCTCATTTGTAACCTACGTTTGTTTCATCTCAGCAGTTGGAAGCCATTCAGAAATAAATCCTAGTCGAATGTCCAAATTCTTTTCTAAATACTATCTATATCAGGAGTAGGTGATATAAGTATTTTGTTGCAAGGACAGACAGATGGCTTGGTGGTTAAGAGTTTGTGTTGCTCTTGCAAAGGACCAGAATTTGTCCCCAACACCCACGTCAGGCGATTCACAACTGCCTGTAGCTCCAGCTCCATGGATATGATACCCTTTTCTGCCCTCTGGAGGCACTGCACCCATGTGTATATACCCATGCCCTGTATAAGCATAATTTAAAATAACAACTTAAAAACATCCTGTAGTTTTCTTCATGGTTTTACAGAACCAGTTATGCAGGGATGGTCCGTCTTTAATAAACTCCAAGTTTGCCAATATCTGACTAATAACTGTGCACTAAGACTGAATTGTTCTACAACTATAAGCCTGTGCAAACAGAGAACTCACATACTTCCAAAATGTAGTGGGCTGGGCTAGGATACATAGACATCTCCTTCTGAAAAGGGAGAGATACAAAAGAGGGAAGAAGTCCCAGGCAGCTTCGGCTTAGTAGGACAAATACCATCAGACCTTAAAGCACTAGAACAACCCTTGGGGTTGATGTTCGGCCCTCTAGGCCCTGCAAATGGGAATGTCATCCCAAAGCTCTGCCTGTTTGCACCCCTGTATCTCTCTATGCTGAATTCCCTCTCTGTAGTCAGTAGGAAACAGCCTGTTTGCTTAGACCTGTGTGCAACCCCAATGACTTTTGAATAATTTCCTAGGTGACTCTTTTGTTTATAAAGAAGACTGCAAGTTGTAGCCAAATAGCTCTACGGCCTGTTCTCTAGAATACAAATATAATGGCCTATCTCCGTGTCATTTAATCTCCATCCCTCCATTGCCAATGAGCAGGATGTCTGTCGTTCATTCTTATCTGCTCTCTTGGCTGCTGCTAGGACAGGTGCTTGGAGCCAAATTTTAGATCCATAATCTCCTTATCACAGGCTGGTTAGACTACACACTTGATGTTGCCTTTAGAACGAGTAGATGTAGGTTTTGCAATGTAGATAAGATGAGGTTTCCAAGCGTCCAAGTTCTTGTTCATTTCTTTACAACAAGCAGTAATAAGATTCTGAACCACACCTTGAATATTTTGCTTTGAAATCACTTCTGCTAAGTATGGTTGCTTGCCTACTCTACTATCCACAAAATACTAAGTACGTAAACCCTTCTGATTTTCGCTGCTTTGTAACAAGGACGGCTTTTTTCCTCTTGTTTCCAGTAAAGTACCCCTCTTTATCTGAGGAATCACCAAAATTGACCTTCTTTTTTATTATTTCCAGTGTAAACGTCAAAGCTCTCTGAGTATCCAGCCCCTGCTCAGTCTGACAGCATTCCTTTGTGTGTTAAGAGCACACTACATCAGAAACACGGATCAAAACGTACATACATACTGGCATGTTCGTGGGTGTGGAGACCATTTAATAGAGGGGAGAGACACGTGCAGGAATGGGAGCTGCAAAATCCTAAGATCTGTAGACCGCAAGCTGGAAAATAAAAAGAGCCAATACATGGTTCCAATTCGAGTAAGAAGGGTCTGAGAACCAGAAACAGATGATGTCAGTTCTAATCCACAAATCTTGTTGGAGCTTGGGAGCCAGGGAAGCAGACATTTCGGTCCAGGTGTCAATGCTGGAGAAAGTGGCGGAGCAGTCAGGCTGGACTCTCTCTTCCTCAGCTCTTTTGTTCACCTAAGGTCTTCAGTGGACGGACAAGTCCCACCTGAATCAGGAAGGGAAATCTGCTTTACCCAAAGTAGCAGATATGTTAATCTCATTAAGATACATACGCATGCACGCGCGCGCACACACACACACACACACACACACACACAGAGAGAGAGAGAGAGAGAGAGAGAGAGAGAGAGAGAGAGAATGCCAGAGAGAGTTCAGTTATTTAACACACACACTTTTTTTTATTTAATACACACTTAGAAGAAAGGGAAACTTGACATTTATCTCATACTTTCATAAAGTAAATATAAGCAAGAATTACCAGACGCTGCATGGCCTACAAATTACCAACAGAATCCCCTGCTCAGTCTTGCTGCTGAGGAACTGGAGAAGCACAAATCAGACACTGATATCTTGAAGATATCTTCTTTTATCTTTTAATTGGATGATGGATATGGTTGGAAAAATCAAAAAGAGAGTGTGATATATACATATATAATTTTTCATATTTGTTTATTTTGGTATACCTCTATTTTGAGGTCAGAGGACAATTTGTAAGAGTCAATCCCCTCCTTCTGTCATTTAGGCTCCAAGGATTGAAGTCAAGTTCTCAGGCTTGGTGGCAAGCACTTTTACCCTAAGCACTTTTACCCTACCCACTGTGCCATCTTGCTGGTGCATGCATGCACGCGTGCTTGTGTGTGTGTGTGTCCGTAGACGAGACAGAGACACAGGGAGAAAGTACACTGATTTACTTGAGAGAACACGTATGTGCCAAAGCCAATGTAGTTTTAGAGGTTAGCCTTTTGTTTCAGATCACATTGACTCCAAATTTAGATAGGATCACAACTCATTCCATTATATAATTTTCAAACTCGTTTAAGAGTAGAAATGACAAACTGGAAAAGAGCAGCCGATTCTTTAAAAATGAATAGTGATAATGAAGAAATTGACAAATGGTAGATGGGGTGCTTATTCACAAATATGTAAAATTGTTTTCTCAAAATTATGTTTTATTGTAATAATATAATTATGATTCAGTTAATAAAATATATTAAGAAAAATTTATGTATTATTTTACAAGGAGTTTTTAAAGAAAAATGCTAGCTATATCTTTGTAAATAAAATTTGATAACAAATATTTTGAAAAGACTCACTGCAAGTAACTGCATTGAATATTAGCTATTATTTTTCTTTGGGATAGTAATTTGTTCTTTTACTTTTTTAATAGCCAGAACTTTCTAATATATATATATATGTCTGTGTGTGTGTGTGTGTGTGTGTTATTCTAACTAAAATAATTAAATATATTATTTACAAAGAACATTCCAGAAGTTTTCAGAAATTAGATCATTATTCTAGTATGTGTTAATAACATAAAATTATATGGTAATGAGGTCAGTCAAGTTAATCAGGACAATATCCAACTTGATATCACACATTTCATGTAAATATTCTTGGGAAGATATAATCTCTTCTTAAATATTTTTCTTCCAAATAGCAAACTTAATATCTATTGTAAATAACATGTGAAAGCAGCAGAGATACAAAATGTGTAGTTAGTGGTGATATTAAAAATGATAATTTAAGCATTAGCCTTCAGGGACTGTCTGCTGGCTGATTTTTAACTTATTTGATTTGAAAGTAATGATCTTGGTGATTGATCAACCACAATGACATCTCAAAGGGGGAAATTTTAATTTCCTACATCATAAATTACATATATAAAAAGAGTGTTCTTGCCATGTAAATAACACTGGCAATACTTTGCAAGGAAAACTATACTTCTGGCCAGACTTGGTGGCACCCTCCTGCAACCTGAGTGACTTCAGAGTCCCGGACAGCAACCTCAGGTCCTATCCTGAAGGAAAAACAAAACAGGCAGTGATGATGGAAACCTTTAATCCCAGCACTTCCGAGGCGGGGGCAAGCGGATCTCTGAGTTCAAGGCCAGCCTGGTCCACAGAGTGAGTTCCAGGACAGTCAAGGCTGCACAGAGAAACAAAACAAACAGAAATAAAATAAAACCCATACACTTCAGCCTAATATAATAACTTCAGTAATTTTAGGCATGAAGCTCCTCCATTTTTTTCTGTGTAGCTATTCTACATGTAAGAGAGACGAATGTATACAAATTATTTTTGTAGTATGTCTTTACTTGATTTCTTTTTCTTTGCATTTTGGAAAAGTAATTTTGAATATATTTATGTAGAAAACTTCGCAGAGATTTTTAGAAAATTATTATATTTATAAATAATATCCTTTAATAAAACTTTCAATTGATCTCCAGATTTTCCAGTTAACTTTCATTATTATTATTATTATTTCAAAATTTCTTTCATTAACTTTTTTCAGCTAGCACACAAAAAAATGAGGTTCAATAAAATGTTTTTATACGTGTGCATCACTTTACTTTGATATTTAAATAAAGTGTATTAAACATGGTTGCACATGCTCTGGTTTTAAATTACTCTTTCAGAACTGAACCAATGTTTTCTTTTTCTCTGTTCTTTCTATGCTAGCTTCTGCCAACAGGGGGCTCCAGAGGAAAAAAATCTGCAGTTGCTTGATGGAGGAAGGTCATTGGTTAAAAAAATAAAGAAACTGCTTGGCCCATTTCTATTTAGCCTCTTCTAGGCTAATTCTCACACCTAGACTAGCCCATTTCTATCTAGTGTAGCCCACGAGGTGGCTTACCAGGAAGATTCTAGCCTACGTCCATCCTGGGTCGGAGCTTCATCACGTGTGTCTGCCTGGGAGCGGGGCATGGCGTCTCTTCTGAGGCGTCTGCTCCCGAGAGGAGAGCTGTCGAGTCTGAGCTCACTTCCTCTTCCTCCCAGCATTCTGTTCTGTTTTCTCCACCCACCTGTGTTCTAACCTATGAGGGCCAGCCAAGCAGTTTCTTTATTTTTTTTAACCAATGACCTTCCTCCATCAGTTGCTGCCGTGATCGCTCAGGCTATCAATTTAGACCTAAGCCGTACTTCATTCTGTTCTGCGTGCTGCCTACACTGACTGAACCTATATTTGTCCCTAGAGCAGAAATACCGAGATCCGTAGAGGGGCAGTGAATGGTCTGTCACCATGTCTGTGTTGATTGTGGGGTCTTTAAATTGGCTGACCTCCCCCGGGACTTATTGCTGGTCCACTGTGAGACTTTGGCCACACCGCTGTATTTATAGCCCTCCTTGGTCACACACTGACCACATGAAGCTCACTGCTTCTAATTGCCATTCCTTGATATGGAGCTCCTTCTTGGATTTATTCCAACGTCTGTCTCGTCCCTCTGTCTTTTCTTCTTACCTGAGGTCTTGGGCTAGGCATGGTCTGTTGCTTCCCAGGCTTGCCAAAGTAAAAAGAGCTTGTGGCTTTGACTAAGTAAACTGACAGGAAAGTCTTGACACAGAGAGAGAAAAATAGTGCCATTTCTGCATGCCTTGTCATCTGGGGGGAAGGATGTGGGAAAGCCTCCTTACTAAACTTGCTGTTTGTGCACTCCAATGACCTGAGCTTAAATGTCAGCTGTGCTTACTAGCCTAGCTGTGCCATCCCTCAGCAACGTTGTTTAACCTCCCTGCCATTCTTTAGTCACTGCAACATAAAGAAAACATATAGGCTTCCAGCATATTCTATAGTGTTAAATAATTTGTGTAAATTTCTTAAGAAATAGCCATCACATCAAAGAACTTAAATGTTTGCTGTTTTAAAAAGATAACTCTGCAGTTTTTTGTTTTTTTTTTTTTTTTTTTTTTTTTTTTTAGCTAGGGTATTCTTTGCTGTGTAGTGGAAGCTGGCTGGAACGCCATATCCTCCTGAGTGCTGGGATTGAGGACATGTGTGTGCCTATGTCAGATTGTATAACCATGTTTAAATTGATGTGCTATGGAATGCAGAGTGGAGGCGAATTGATTACAAAAATAAAGATATCTCTCGAAGGAGAGGAATGTAAAAAAAAAAAAAGATAACTCTTGATGGGAGCATTTGAAAATTCTGCTTAACTCTATCTGCTGGGTGGCCTGTCCCAGTGGTCACTCTCTGGCTTCTCTGTCAGAGAGAACACTGTGCAGTAGACCTATAGTCTCCGTCACACAGCTACGGCGGCTCCATTTTTTTCTGGACCTACTTCCTTAAGCAGAAGAATGGGTGGAAGGGCATCACCATTAACAAGATAGCTCAGAACCTAACTCAGGTTCTATTCGACAGACCCAAAGATTGTGGGAACCCAAAGATACAGTTAGTGGAAGTATTAGAACAGCATGCCCAATGCCAAGTTGCTGGAAGATACAATCTTACTGATATTGCACTTTGGAAATCTGAACCCAAAACTAAATAAGTAAAGAGAGGAATAAATAAAAGTCACCAGAAAGTTCCCATTCTGTGGTTTAACAAATATTAGTTGAATTCTCCATATGAATAAACTGACCTAAAGATAAAAACATAAGGCTCACACAGTGTGCCCAATGCCACATAAAAGCATAATTAACTGCCTTGGGCCACTTCATGCCTTTCCTCAGGATCTCTGGTTCATTGCAATGTCACACGAAGTCAGCAAGGCTTCAGTTCCTAATCAGTGTGTCACAGGCTTAAAGAGGACAGCCGTAAAAATCAAATAGTTGAAGGACCCAAATAAGGCACACAATCGACGTAATCATAAAGCGTGGCTTGATGGACTACAGAAGCACGGTAATTTTGTTTTCCCAGTCAGAAATCTCTTAGCCTCAGTCATCCCTTTTGAAAAACAAGCTATTGTTAAGGGTAACAAAGACTCACTGTGTGTCCGTGCCGAGACTGTGGTAAACATTACACGGCTTCTTGACACACTGTTCCCGAGAATGCTCTGGGTAGTAACTCATCCTCCAGGCAGAAGTGAGAAAGAAAGCCAAGGCTTTGAATGGTTCAGTCACTTGCCCAGAGTTACAGTTTTAGTGGGGAGGAAGGCACAAGGATTATTCTCAGGTTGGGGTCCAGTCCCACATTCAAAATCACAAAACTGCATCTGCTTTACTTTATATAATTGATCTTTCATGATCGGATCAGCCCTGTCGTTCAGTGAAGCACAGAGCAGTAGAAATTCCCAAACAAACTCACAAAATTCTCACTGCTCTCAGGGCAGCCACGAGGATGCTGACACCACCCGGGGCTCACAGGTATTCCAATGGGTCTCTACCTGTAGCTAACAACATCCAATCTTTAGTCATAATTTAGTCTGGGAGACTTAACCTATAACCAGCCACTGACATAAGTATATGCCTCTTGGCTTACCAAACAATATTTTAAATAATAAAATAGATATTAAAATAAATATTCTTTAAAATCATATTTTTGCTTTCCATCCCCTTAGTCATTTTATGTCTTCTGTTAAATATATTCTCACTGTGATGAAATAGTTGCCCAAAATTCATTTTCATTTAATTGCCATTAAATCTCTCTCTCTCTCTCTCTCTCTCTCTCTCTCTCTCTTTCTCTCTCTCTCTCTCTCTCTCTCTCTCTCTCTCTCTCTCTCTCTCCTGTTCTCAAACCCTGGCAGCCACTAGTCTACTTTTGTTTCTGTGAATCTGAGTACTGTATATACTTTATAATGTAGGATTTTATAATATTTTTCTTTCTGTGACTACCTTCCTCATTTCACTTAGAACTGTAGTTCTCAACCTGTGTGTTGTGACCCCACATTTTAGGAAGCTTGAGAACCACTGACTTAGGACAATAGCTTATGAATTCTTTTGCGTGTAATAAGGCTTCATCCCAGGGGCTGGAAAGGAGAGATGGCTCTGAGGTTAAGAGCACTGACTGTTCTTCCAGAGGACCTGGGTTCAATCCCCAGCAGCCACATGGCAGCTCACAACTGTCTATAATGCCTGTTCCAGAGATCTAACACCCTCACCCAGACATACATATGGTCAAAACATCAATAAACATAAAAAAAAAACAAGGCTTCCTTCCTGTTTAGTGATAGTAATATGCCCATGTTTCCTGTGTCTGTTCTACAATGTATTTGTTCATCTGGTCACTGTGAATGCTTGGATGGATTAGACCTCTTGGCCACCCTAGGCAATGCTGCTTGCTATGTAGCTATGCGGAGTCTGCTTGAGATTCTGCTCTCAAATCCCTGAATATACTCCCACTCGTAGGACTGACAGATTCTATAGCCATTCAGCTCTTGATCTGAGAAATCCCATAAGCTTCCACATCACAGTCCCCTCTGACACAGCTTACATTTCACTAATAGCCTTCCATGGCTCTACATCTTCAGTGGTACTTATTATTATCTGTGAAACACTTTATCTTTTTATTTAATATCACTTTGATGTAACAATATATTTGGATGATAGAAATCACAGTACAACTTAAACTAGTATTTCACAAGGAATGATGGATGTCAAACAGGCACAGGATTCCAGCCCCACCAATGTGTTTAACTATAAAAGCTAAATATTACCCTTGGACATTCCTTAAGTAAATGAATAACTTGTCCTTTTGAACCTAAAACACTTATTGTGTCCTTGGGCTTTGGGCCATTACTGTCTTACTCAGAATCAAGAGCTTCTTGATGTTAGGCAGAGGGGTACTGGAAGGGCACAAACTTCTTACTTTAACCGTCTTCTAATGATGGAGAGAAAACTGGGTATTCCGAAGATGCCCTGGACTTGGAGGTTTAGATTTCAGGAAGGAAATGAACTCAGTGCAATATCAAGATGATCTGAACTACAAGGCAGAGCTACAGTCACAGAAGGCTGGAGTTGAAGGAAATATGGCCAACAGCCATGAAGCCGCAAAGTGAGTTTCTAAAACCTTGTCCTATCTTTTAAAAAAAATCTTTTCATTTGATTGAAAATCATTTGTTAGAGAAAGTTAAGACCTAATAATGAATCCCAACTATTAATCAGATAGTAGGATATTATGCAAACAACAGAATTGGATATTTCCATATATATTTGTATATCCTATGTTCTTCTCAGAAAATCAGAAATTGCTTGCCTCTAAAGAAAAAGTTTCATATCAGTATTATCTGATATTTTGATTCTGTGATATGAATTTTAAAAAAATCTTTAAAACCTCTAATTTATATTCATATTATTTGTTTTTATTTCTTCTCCCATTTTATGAGTATAAACCTAAATGATTGAATACTTTCTTCCATTCTAAATATCCAAGTGAATAATTTTAAAATTATACTGCATTTATTAACATCCTTATTTATTTTGTGAACACTGATATGGTAGTGAGAATTTATTCTATTAAAATGTCATAAGTTTTAGCACTCTATTGCCAGTGACTATGAGATTTTCTAAAGCTCTCAGATAATTTCAAAAGCACATCAAGATGACGAGATTTGGGTTGGTGATTTAGCTCCCTATAGAGTGTTTGTCTAACTTGCCAGAAACCCTAGGTTGGATCTCTCGCTCCACAAAAATGAGACATGGATTTGGAAGGTGGAGGCAAAACAATCAAAGTTCAAAGTCATCTTCAGCCATATGAGTTCCTGTCTCAAAAAAATTAAGCCAAGAAAAAGGGCCCATAGATAGTTTTTAATTGGCATACATATAGAAAGAGACCAGTTATGATCAAATTTAGAGCTCACTTGAAAACATAAAAACCTTTTGGTTTAATAAGATAATATGCATGGAAGTAAGTCCTAGTTAATAATAAGTTATTAATAATGTCCTTGTTCTGCAGTAGTAAAGTAGTAGTATTTCTTCCCACAAAAGTGCTCCAGTGAGCAGGCACATCAAGAACATGTCTATGTCTTCACCGTTGTCCAACTTCCTACTTTTCTGCTGGATGGTGTTACTCAGCAGTGGAGATCACAAAAGAAAAGCAGACGTCCTCCCTTCCATTTATTTTTTGTGCTTGTGTATCTGTGCACATGTAAATGCATGAATATTGGTCACCCAACAGCTGTATGGGGTCAGTTCACTCCTTCTCCCTCCTGGAGGATGAACTCAGGTCTTTAGGCTTAGAGAAAAGCACCTCCGCCCTTTTCACCTGTCTCCATTTTAAAGTGTTTTAAGCCAGCCTTGGCTGGTGTTAGAGGCAAATTCCTTACTGCAAGGACGTGTGGTGGTTAATAACAAACTTAGAGGGAATGCCACAGTTGATGCAGAGCAAACCAAACGTGGTATGCACAGCAGTGTTGTGGTTCCAGTGTTCAGAAACACAGTGACATGGGCATGGGGACATGGCTCGTTGTTAAAAATGCCCAGTTTGATGCCCAGAACTCACAAGGTGACTTACAACCACCTGAACCTCTAGTTATGATGTCCCTGTTTAAAACAAGACGAAGCAAAATCATAAATAGTTTCCTTATAGTCATCTACCATGCATCTGAATTCCAGAATATTGCATCCCAACTGCCCTGTGGAGGAGTAGCTCAAAGCTCAGTCTAGACCTTGGCCAGCTGGTGGGCAAACCCTCTGGTTAGTCACCTGAAGAAGGTTCACTCCCTTTCATGAGAGTACTTGATTTAGACCGAACCCATACAGAAGCACAAAAACACTGACCATATTCTCCAAAGAAATTCTATACCAGCGTCTTCCCCATCAATGAGTTTAAATATTTGAAGGGTATGGGCAGCAACATCAGATCACATGAAGTCTCTTAACATCACATTTAAGATGCAGTTAAGTTTGTCGTTCAGTGTACAGTTTCTGTTCAAAACAAGAACAACGAGCTATTTCCCTGCTTCTGTGACAATGTAGTTAGGCTATTTAAAAGGTTTACCGTTCATTTACCGCTCTAGTTGGCAGGTAAACCTGGAAGAGCAGGGCCTAAAAGTGAGGTGGCCTAAAGTCTTCTGCAATGGCCAGCTTTATTCAGAGCATCAGATAATTTAAGGGGGTTAAGAAGAATCACATGAGTAAGGCCTTCTATCACAAGGACAAGTCACATGTGGCAAAACCATGTTTTTCCGTGGAGGCACACGAATAGCAACAGCTGAAGTGAAGTCATTCCTATCCTACACCTGGTGGGGGGCATGAAAACACATTCCGAGAAGAGAGGCACACACACGCATTCTGAGAACAGTTCTGTGTTTGGGAGAAACCGAGGTCACAAGGCACTTGTTTTCTTGGAGTTTTCTCACAAGCTCTCAGAATTCTCGCACAACTGCGTTTGTGGACTATGTTCCAACAACCCTTAATTAGCTTTTTTATTTGGAAGGGTGTGTCTTTTCCCCCCCAAAAAAAAGACAACTTCAAGTTAATTGTGTTGAAATGTATAATTTCTATAAACATAAAACTAATTAAAAGTACAATTTTCTCTTGAAATTTAAGAACTTAAAAAAATAAGCACGTTAGATGTCCGATTGAGTAAACATAAAATAGACAAGAACCAACCCTAAGCACTTACCCCTCGAGAACTAATAGATCAATGTACAAGGAGCACAAATTAGATTCTCCAAAATATTTCGAGCATCTTAAGGTCAAAATTGGGAAGATTTTCAGGAAAAGCAGGAAAATCAAATGCCACCAGTAAGAGTCCTCTCTATGAGAATCTGAGGGGATGCTCAGGGCATTGGTCTGTCAGCAATGACAACCAATTTCTGGGTCACTTAAAAAAGGGGGAGGCTCTGTTTAATATTCACACAACCTCCTGAGTGAAGTGAGGCTAGGAAGACCCTTGCGGACAACAAGAATCAATGGGCCACCGTTCTTTCTGCTCTGAGAGAAGAGAGAGTCCTCTTTTTTCTGTAGCAGACAGTGAAAGTGTTTGTCAACATAGCATACAGAGGCCAGAAAGATTCAACTTAGAAGCAGACCCCAGCAAACGAAATAATGAAGTTGAACAGCAAAACCAAGAAATCTAAGGCTGATAGGAAAAATTGAGAAAGATTAACTTCATGGTGGAGAACTAAAAAAAAGTTCTTTTTGAGACTTCCAAAAATCTCAATGGACCTTAAAAATCTTTCTTAAAAAAGGTTATTGATATGTACAAATCTCCTACGCAGCAAGTGACCAGAACATTCACTGTAAATACAACAGTCAGCAGCTATGTTATTGGCCTACTCCCTCATTTTTGTGCCATTGTAATGGATTAGTTAATTAATGTCAGAGCATATAAAAAATAATACCCTTCACCAGCTTAAAAACTTAAGCTTAGCAAAAATAATTAATGGTCCCTAGTACCTCTCATTAATCTTTCTCCTTTCGGCACCTGCTCACCTCCCAATACAGAGAGATCCATTATCTTGAATTTTAGTGTCTGAAAAAATACCTTTATACTGGTACTAAGTATGAGTATGGCCCATGTGATGATACTCATTTGGTTTCCTCCTGAATAGGACAACCACTCAGGAAAGGAGGCATCTGGTTATGAGAATACTAACAAAGCCAAGAACATAATAAAAAGCCTTGAAGTAACAGAAATATGCAAAAGGCAAGAAAATTTGTTTTTTTTTTTAAATTTCTTAACAGCCTCAAAAGAATTGAACTACATTGTAGGCGTAAAACCAGAATAGGGTGAGGCACAAAGTCATGTTCAATAACAGAAAAAAAATCCTCTAAGACATTAAGTCTGTAATTGCAGAAATTAAAAACACAGCAAACACTGTTTGGATGCTCATAGAATTTTGTTTTTGAAGCTTGGACAAAATGATAGAAGCATTGAAAGCAAGAGAGAAAAATGAGGAAATGCAAGGACCAGTTACCAAAGGTCATCATTCACAGAATAGCTTTCTAAAGAAATACTAGAAGAGGGAACACTGAAACATCAAAGAAATAAAGCAAGAGAAGCTGTGCAGGACTCAAGGACATGTGATTCCAAATTCTAATAGTCCAGCATCAAGAATCATGGCTAAAGCAGACTCACCTAGGCATATTGTTATGAAGCATCAGAATATTGATGCTAAAGACCAGACCTTCAGTTTTTATAAAGGCATATTTTTAATGGATGGATAATCATAACAGCAATGCTTTTTTATAGCAGTGCTAGAAGCTTGGAATAATAGAGCATGTCTTTGAATTGGAATGAAAATTATCTTTTAGCAAGCATGCCACTAACACTGTGAATCAAATGTCAAGAAGAACCTAACCAGTTTCAGATATGTAATTTAAAAAGACTCCCTCTTGGGCATAATATCTTGGGTGTTCCACCAATATAATAAAACAAGAGAGAAAAAGCAAGGAATTTAGGGAACAAGGGCTCTGCTAGAAGTGAAGGGCTTCATCCACAGGACCATTCTAATAACCCCAGATAGCAGCTATCCACATCTGAGCATCACGAAGAGGTCAAAGAGGTGGCCTATGACTGCTGTGAAAAAGGAAGCAGGAGCCAGACTGCGGTGGTGCACACACCTTTAATTCCAGCGCTCAGGAGGCAGAACCAGGCAGAAATCTGTGAGTTCAGGACCAGCCTGGTCTACAAAGTGTGTTCCAGGACAGCCAAGATTACACAGTCTTAAAAAGCAAAAACTAAGAATAAAAAGCTGGTAACTAGCATGTTTATAATAACTGGCGATTTTCTTTAGTTCTTAAAGAAACTAACCATAAAGCTAAGCTCACAAAGAAATAAACAAAGGAATAAACATAATGCTAGATAAAATAACATAAACATAAAAGAACTAAACATGATGCTAAGCTGACAAAGAAATAAAGCCATATTTTTGCATGGCATGGAATAAAAGGGAGAGGGGAGAAGAGAACACAGATTAATAGAATAAATGTGATCTCGGTGCATCATGTGACTTTGGGAGTATATAATGAAATAAAACCCTTACTATGTATAATCAGTATATCCTTAAGATGAAAAAGAAAGCAAGCCCTTTTGTGCCCCAAGCCACACCTGAACAGCACTAATATTTTCATCATTTCTGCACTTACATAGTTGATTTTCTTGAGTTTAAATTATTTCATGGTCTTTTCAGTTGAGTTTTCACAGAAATGGCTCTGCTTGAATGGAATAAGATACAAAACAAAACCAAAATCATTAATCTGCAGAAAGGACCAGTGGGAGTGGTATTGGCCAGACAGGGAGGGAAATATGGAAGGGCAGAAGGAGCAACCATCAGAATACATTAAACTCATGTAGGAGATTGTCAAATGACAAGATTAATCAATAAAAATGTATGAATAAATAAAATAGTTACTCATTCAGCCGAGGAGATTGTTGTCAACATTTCTAGTAATGTGTAGGAGCTGGAGTCAAGGCTTGGACTCGTCAGTGGTCATTCTCAAATAGGGTTTCTCAATATCACATTTAGAAAATTCTACTGAAATTACAAGTGAGTAAGGCAGGTCCCAAATTTCAATGAACGATTTAAACCCACTTATCTTTCTATAACCTAGTGTATTGCATGTTCCCTAATTTTCTCTTGCTATAAACTTAAAACATTTTATCTAATATGTTTTATAAGCTATATGTATGCTACTCTGATCAAATTTGCAATGTGGTATTCTATTTAAAATTTTATAATCCACCATTTCACCCACTGTTTAGAAAACCAAGTAAATTTTTAATAGAGCAAATATATCAGCAGAAGGTAGAAAAGAATAATTGGAGATAGAAGAGAGAAAGAAAGAATAATCACACAGACACATCAATACATTCAGTGATTAATGCCATAAAGTAAGGAAGTCTCAAGGCAGGTAAAGGAGACTAGAATGCTGGGGCCAGGAATACACCCCAGTTTTCCTCAATAGGGTAAGAGAAAGCCCTGTTGAGAAGATGGCAAAGGTAAGCAGAGATTTAGAGAGAGGGGGAGTTAGCAGATGCTAGGAAAATGGAGTCCAATGAAGATGGAGAGCAGTGCACTGAGCTAGAGTTTGCAACTAGGCAAGTACGACTCAGAATGAAGGGGTCATGGAGGGAACAACTTGGGGCGATTGCAGCTAGATAATAGGGGCCTGACTGTATGCATATTGCAAGCTGATCCTTTGAATTTCATGATACAGCCCTCACTCTAAGGGAAACGAGTGGTTATTAATGTATCTCAGCAAGGAACTGATATAATCAGCTTCCCACACTGAAATCTTGGTCCTAGCTGGGATGTGTAGAATAGACTGTTAAACCAAAGTCAGAATAGGCCATGGTTAGAAGTTTGCTGTGACTCACTGATCACTGGACTTCAGAAAATGTGACAGGTGTACACATTTTGTGTATGTTTTAAAAGCAGAGTGAACAAGTGATAAAGTAGAAAGAGGAAGAAAAACAGAAAAGGGACTATTTTAACCATGAAGTCTTCAGTCTGCTCCCAAATTGAGATCAATGAGAATAGAGCAGGCTTGTTGAAAATACAGTAGTTTATTTCCTAATATTTATGTTAAGTATCATGTGGAAGCAAGCTCTTGAAATAGGATAAGGTTGCTGGAACTTTGAACCTAGAATTCAGTAAAAGGTCTAGTGTAGAAACAATAGTTTTTGAGGCTTTAACATGCAGGTGATAAGAAAATATGGATAAATTCACTAAAGGAGGAAACAGATTTGTGACTTAGAATTTTTGCATCTATGTTCATAAGGGATATTGGTCTACAGTTTTCTTTTTCTTGTGGGTCTCTGTGTGGTATTGAGGTAATGATGTTCTTGTAAAAAGAATTAGGAAATATTCCTTCAGTTTCTATTTTGCAGAAGAATTTTAGAAGCATTGTCATTAATTCTTCTCTGAAGGTCTGGTAGAATGTAATTGCTGCTTCTTTTTTTTTTTTTGCTGGCTATTTGTTTTATTCTGTAATGATTAAAGTTGATATTTTGTTTTTTTAAAATTGGATACAGCAACCAGTCAAAACAATCACCATTCTTTTCAAGGTCTCATTAAATTACTATGGCTCCTGCTAGAAATGTATGCAAGTATTCATGGCAAAAAGACAAATGCAACATTTCAGTATAATAAGAAACTAGATTTATACCAACAGTGATTTTTAAAAGTAACCCTTCCCTGTAGATTCATTTTTAACTGCAGTGAATGAAATATTAAAGTTCACAAATATATGTGGTTGTATTAAAGTGAACAAACTTTTATGGAGTGTGTGTATGTGTGTTAGTGTCCATGCATAATGGCTTGATTACATGAGTTCATGAGTTCATTGATTGATTTGAATAAAAGGGCATACTTTGTTTTTCCAACTAAGTATGTGAGGACATAATCACATTCCCATTGCCGTAGAGGAGCTTAATGCCTAAGTGGATCACCTTCATAAAGTTAATTCCATGCTTGGAATAACAGAGGAATAAAAGGCACAAATGGTACCAAAGACAGCTATGGTTATGAACTGTAGGAGTTATTGGTCTGTTATAATGGCTTCTCTGATCTTAATTTAACTTTGGCAGGTATGTGTATATATATTGTTATGCCCAAATCCATGAAATCCCCCAAAAGCCAGTAAAGAATCTGAGTCTCATATGTAAAAGCAAAGAGCCTTTATTTTATGCAAGTTTGCAAACTCAGTCTCCCCACATGTCCAACACATTGGAATAAACGGAGAGCCCTGAGCTCAGTTAGAGTTGGGTTTTATAATAGTAAAGGTGGGTGTGAGGGATTTCTGAGGTTCAGAACCCCTGCTTGACTGACATTTGTCTAGGGGTGTCCTGGTGAGTGTGTGCTGGCAGGTGATCCTATCTATAGTGGTTGGAATGTTAGGCATTTCCTTTGGATGGTCTGTTCTTGGGTGGAGGTCGGGTAATCTCAGTTTATGGTTCTTCCTGCAACCAGATATTGCTTCAGGGTAACTTACTGAGAATCAGACCTCCATTAAAGTTATCAATGGCTGAGTCCTACTCTGGCAGGTGATAATGGTTGGAAGTAAAGAACTTCCTTTGGGTAGTCTGTTCATGTTTAGCTTATCATGGCTGGTTCCTACGTGTGTGTGTGTGTGTGTGTGTGTGTGTGTGTGTGTGTGTATGCTAATATATAATGACAGATATAAAATAATGTATGATGGATAACTAGATATATAAATATTTCTTTTAGGTTTTTCAATTTGGTATAGTATAGATTTTTAAAGTATGCCCTTAAGAGTCTCTGGATTTCTTTGGTGTCTCTTGTGATGTCCCTCTTTAATTTGTTAATATAAATCTAGTCACTATATCTTTTAGTTAATTTGGTTAAGAGTTTGTCAATACTATTGGTTTTCTCAAAGAACCAACTCCCCATTGATTCTTTATAGTGTGTGTGTGTGTGTGTTTCTATTTCATTGATTTCGGCCCAGAGTTGGTTATTTCTTGCCTTAATACTCTTTTTGAATATTATTTCTCCTTGTTCTAGAGCTTTCAGGTATGCCAAGAAATTGCTAACATAAGATCTCTTTAATTATTTGATGTAGGCACTTAGTGCTATGAACTTGCCTCTTAGAACTGTTTTCCCTGTGTCCCATAGGTTTGGGTATGTTATGTTTCATTTCCATTCAATTGTAAAAAGTTTCTACCTTCCTTGTTAATTTCTGCCTTACCCATTTTTCATCCAGTGGTTAGTTGGTCATTTCCCATGGGTTTCTTAGCTTCTGTTCCTGTTGATATTGAGCTTTAATTCATGGTGGTCAGGTAGGGTGTAGGGTGTTGCTTCAGTTTTCCTGTATCTGTTGAGATTCACTTTGTGTCCAGTATGTGGTCAATTTTAGAGAAATGAGCTGTCAAGAATAAAGTATACTTTTGGTGTTTACTTTTTGTGTGTTTGAGAGGGATGTTCTGTAGATGTTCGCTAGATCCACTGGATTCCTGACATTATTCAACTCCACTTTTCCCTGTGTAGTTTTTGTCTGGGATGACCTGTCTGTTGGTGAGAGTGGGATGTTGAAGCCACTTGTTATCACTGTATCATGTAATCCCTCATTTGCTTTTAAAACAAGCAGCTGCTTATAATGCCGTGTAGTAGCTTAAAGCTCCATCTAAGAGTTCCCTATTGTCTCTGCATGATTTTAGGCAGATTACTTAATCTCTTCGCACAGTTTCATTTGTGATCTCTAACTCGGAATTGCTGTGAGTTACATAGTATAATCGTCAATCAGGTCCCATTTCCTGCTTGCTTCCCGCTTGTGGAAAAGAGCACAAGCCAGAAACAAGAATGTAGCTACCTCCGCAGCCCAATTATTTCGGGACATGTGACTGCTCTGCCCTTGGATAAAGGCAGAAGACAAGAATGGGTTTTCCTTGATCCCTGAACTAAAAGTTTCCACTTACACAGAAAGCAAAGCTAGTTTACACCTTTCTGAAGACATTGTTTCTTTGTTTATCTCACTAATGACAATGCAAAATGTAAACGCTGTTACTAATTTAGTGGGAAACAAGAGGGCACTGGGCCTTAGGACTGCAGCCTTCTTTGTTCCATGCCCTGCTGCCCCCTGCTGCTGGAGACACAGTTTTTCCTTCTCACATCCCTAATGCTGTTAGCAGTGTCACTAAAGAGGAACAAATAGCCCTGGGTGGAGGGAGAGTTAGGATTAGAATTCCGAAAGTCTCTTCGGTTTACCTTATCAGCATTTTACCCTGACCCTATTAAATTCAAAATCAAAGTGTTCATTGAATTCCCATTTATGCAGAAGCGAAAGATCAGGCCCTCTAACTGAAGCAGGTCATGTTCGTATGAGTAGCTGGTCCACCAAGGGGAGTGTCTACTTTTGGTTAATAGGAATAAAGGTATCATAGAGTATTGGGCTCAGACTGACAGTGGGTTATAGAGCAACTTGGTTTAATATAATTAAATCCATTTGCAGGAGAGCGCCCCATATTAAGACCTTCTTTATCCAACACTTCACTCTCCTGATTAGCTGATCTGTTTCTCATGGTGACTCATTCTTCCTCTGAAACATCAGTCACATCTTCCTCTTCAGCCATGATCACCTCTCAAAATAAAATGCCCCTGCTTTGCTTGTCTCTCTGTTTTTTTCGTTTTCCTTAACTTTTACCAGCTTCAAGCATAGCCCTGAATTCTCAAGTGAGTACATTTGAGCTAAGGACTCTGGAGTCACCGGAGACTCGACTCCTACACTTCAATTAGTGACCTAGTTAGCCATGGAGACTCTGACTCCTCAAACTTCAGTTTCCAGTTTGCAAAACGGAAGGCAGCATCAGTGCATCCTTTGTGGGCCTCGCATGAGATAACATGCTTAGCAAAATACACACAGAGTGCTTACTGATTTTGAGCTGCTTCCTGGAATTAGCTTGAAAGTAATCTGCTGCTTGAAAGAGGACCACTGAATTAAAAGCAGAATTTTTGTCTTGGCCGGCAGTGGCTTCCACATCATGGCCTTATTCTGCAGTGAAAGACTTACCATGTATTTCTTCCATTTGTGTTAATATGACATAAACCTGAGCAGTACTGAGCCTGTGACATTGCCTAGACAGACCCTATGTTTATCTGCCTTGTTTCTTCCTTTCAATGTTAGCTTCTATTTAGAAGTTTTCTATTATCCCCTTCTTTCCATTGCAGTGGACGTTTTGAGAATTATTTGCACCCTCGGAGTTTCCGTGAATGAGTATTTATGTTGACACTTTACAAAGCTACTAAGCCAAGTCTGTTTGTGAAAGAAACTCAGCCTAAATTCTGTTCCCCGGCCTGAGGTCCCTGGTAGAGATTGCATCTACAGAGAGGAGTGTCTGCTTTTATTTAATTTGCAAAAGGTATCATAGAGTACTGGGCTCAGAATGATAATAGATTATGTATAAATTTTGTTTAATTGATTATAAGTGAATTAACTCCATTTTGCAGAAGCAAAATCAAAGTTCAAGGTGGATTGCTTCTTTGCACATTTACCATGACTCTATGCAGACAGAAACTAATGGATTCCAGCCTGTAGTAAGATTAATAAAATCCCAGAGACAGATATTGGGGTTCAGCCTGAAAACCAGAAAAGCAAAGCAGCCAGCAACTATCTCAGCCTCTATCTCAGCCCAAAAAATGGCGATCCTGCCTTCAGGAATCCTCAGAATGAGACTGAAACCTGTCCCCTCCCATTTTCCAATCCTCTCTAGGGCTGGGATTAAAGGCATGCACCACTACTGCCTTGTTTCTGTGGAAAACTGATGTGGCTACTGCCTGGTCTGTGTGGCTGATCAGTGTGGCTGTTTTACTCTCTGGTTTTCAGGCTAGCTTATACAAATGAAATACCTCAACACCAGCATCTTACCAAGCCCCAGCGCGCAGCCCCTGTATCTCAGATGGCGGGATGGCTTGTGTGAAGAGGTAAACCAACTCTTAAATGATGCATCTGTTTTAAGATACAGAAAACTGAGGCAAGCCAAGTTAGCAACTTTTGTTACAGTTTCTTTTTTTTTTTTTTTTTTTTTTTAAAAATATTTATTTATTTATTATGTATACAATATTCTGTGTGCATGCCTGCAGGCCAGCAGAGGGCACCAGACCCCATTATAGATGGTTGTGAGCCACCATGTGGTTGCTGGGAATTGAACTCAGGACCTTTGGAAGAGCAGGCAACGCTCTTAACCTCTGAGCCATCTCTCCAGCCCTTGTTACAGTTTCTTATGGCACATTTTCTGAACGGGTCACAGAATGTCCAAGGGAAATAAATGCAGCTGTCTGCTAGGTTGTTTGGGTCTTAAAGTTTTCACCGTCTCACTGGCAATTTAGAGGAAATTTGGCTCTCGCTGCCAGACAGTCTGGTTTCTTCTTTCTCTCCAAGGAAGTGAACCTTGCCGGGGTATGCCAACATCAATACTTCTGTATATGAGGACCTTCTTAGCTTCCTTTACTTTGTGTTGCATGCCCTGGTCTGTGTGTGAAGGTTAGAGGACAGCTTGAAGGAGTCTCTTCGCGACTTCTACCATGTCTATTGGGCTTGGCACCCTCTGAGCCTTCCATAATGGTCCTTGTCTTCTAAAAAATTGTTCTGGATCAAACTAATGCAGCATAGTTTTCAGCTTACCGTTTGTGAAGGTAGTCCTGAAGTCAAGAAAGTTGGGAGTTGCGCTCCTTGTTACGCATGAGAGTGGAGGGTGATGTAGGACCCCCCCTCCCCCCCCATAGGAGCCTCAGGAAGAATTTCCCTACTCCATATCTGTTTACCACCAGCTGCTGTGATTGACTTTAAGAACTCTCACGTTCAGTTGGGAAGCAGCACTCCTGCCTGGAGACCCGTGATATTTGCTTTTGTCTTTCTGCCTTTGCTCTGAACATGCACCAATCCTCTCTTCTAAGAACAAGTTTAGTTGAAAATGACAAAAATGGTTGATACCTAAATAATAAAGGATGACCACCAATAGTTGGTGAAGCAGGAAATTTAGAGGCCCTGGGGACTGGCGAATACTGACCAGTGATATTATTGCTGAGACTCAGAACTGACCTGTGGACACTGACGACAGAGGTTGCCCATGAAGAGAACTGGTCTTTCGGGCATTCAAAGGTACTCAGTCTTTCCACACTCCCCCTCCCAGGGCATGATGCATGCAGGACAATGGGGAAATGGAGATGCTGGAACTGGGGACCTTCTGTCTGATCAAACAGGCAGCTCATGTCAGAACCTGTGAGCCAATACCCTGTAGAAATGCCTGCCTGTTGTTGTCAAATGTTTCAGTGGAAGTTGATATTTTGGGGATGAAAAGCCTCTTGTTCTTCACATATTGGCAACACGTTAGTTCAAGCACATTTTGAAGCTTGTAGACAAAATATATTCTCCTCTGTGCTGGCCAGGTATGGCTTGTGGGCCACCAGGTTGTAATTTTTGCTTGAAATTAGTCTAGGGGCTTAAGAGACAGTTCAACTATTAACCCACTTGCTGTCCTTGTGAAAGAGCCACGGGTCTCGACACCCACACCAGGTGGCTCACAATTGTCTAAGAATTGTGTCCCAAGAAATCTGACACCCTCTCCTAGTCTCCAGGGGCAGCTTCAGGCCCACATGGTGCAAACATAGATAAGTACACATGCGCGTGCGCACATACACACACTCACACAACAAAAATAAATCTTCATAAATTAAAGGTAGTCTGGACTCCCAAAAGGGAATGTGAACACTACAAGCTTTTCTCCTTCATTAAATACTCGGGAGCTGCTGCCTTTGCCGTGCAAATGGGGGCCTCATCTCTTCTCAGGTCAGAGCTGTAACTCGGGGGAACGAAAAACAAGCCAAAGGTAGCGTTTGTCTAGTTTTTATGATCGCCTTTAAAAACATTCAGTAATGGTGGAATAGGATGTGTCCTCCGTGCTTGTAAATGAGCCCACAGGCGTGACAGGAGTCAGGCATCACCAATAAGAGTGGCAAATGAAATTCCTAGAGCAGGGTTCTTGCTCCGGGTGACCTGATGAGATTAGAATTCAGCACACACAAGCTTTTCTGAACATACGTGGCAGTTCCAGCTACAGCTTGTTTAAGACCCAAATTCAAGGAGACCAGCGAACAGGGAGCCTTGTAAAAGAAAGCGGGGATGAAGGCTTTCTGCTTGGGAAAACTGCATCCTAAATGTTTCTGTTTCCTGATTTGTAACTTTTTTTTTTTTTGCTTTTTATTTTTTGCATTTAAATCGGGGCCTCACACATTCTAAGCATTACCCCTGACTTCTACTTTGTCCTTTCAACTTGTCATATGTCATTTAAAAAAGTATAAGTTTCTGCATAGTGTTCTACACTTTGTACTCCTGTGTTCATTCAATTAATTCAGCTGTTTATTAAATACCCTCTAGTCCCTTGTGTGCTTCTATCAGTTTACAAACCATGCAGCTACCTACCGGCCCTCGAGAGACTTAAATTCCAGAATTGGTTCCGTGGCATGGTATGTCCTGGTATGTCAAAAGGACACTAGAAGACATTAAAACAAAACAGGCTAACAGAGCTAAAGACAGGGTATGTACAGTATATGGACGTCAGGAACTTTTAACTAATAAACTACAGTGGGATGGCCAGGTGTTTCTGTCGTTTGTTTCCCCTCGAGTTTTCTATTTAGTAGAATAAGTGGTTCTTTTCCTTTATCAAATCAGCGTAAATGACATTGTGAAGGAGGAGCACACAGTACATATACTCGCCGCTTTCTCTTCAGCTTTTATGACACCGCGTCTCTCACTCTGTAGCCCAGAACAGCTTGCAACTCACTGTGTAGCTCTGGACGGCCTCAACCTCATAAGCAGCCTCTTGCCTCCGCCTTCTGAGTGCTGATGACGGCCTTGAGCCAAACATACCTGGCTTCAGAATACATGTTTAAAGCAAGGACATGAAGCGCTATGACCTGAATGTTTGTATCCCCTGAAACTCGTGTAACCCTAACCTCCAAGGTGACAGGACTGAATTAGGTCAGGAGGACAAAGCTCTCCTGCTTGGGCTCATCCTCTCATCAGCAGCACCACAGGGATGCCCCCATCCCTCCCACCCTGTGAGGTTCCAATGGCTCAGGGCTGTCAAGAAGGAAGCAAATGCTTACAGTCCACTGCCCCTTGGTCTTATGAGATGTTAGAAGGAAATTTACTTTTCTATAATTCACCCAGTTTGTAGCATTTGGTTATTACAGCCTGAAAATACAGGAGAACAATCTGGCACCCATAGTCTACATTAGGAAAGGTTTTTATTCTTTTCAGTTGTTTTTCCTATAAGACTTTATGGTTTACAAAAAAAAAAAATGAAGCTGACAGACTTGCTTTCATTATTCTGCTGCGGTGGTTCTCACTGCTTCCCGCCGGCTGCCTAAGCTGTAATTCTCATGGCCCACAAGGTCCCTCCTGATTGGTCTCAGCTCACTGCTCTGTATCCTCCCATTGGCTTCCCCATCACTGTCCACACTGAAACCATGGCCTGCAAATCCCCTTCCCTGGTTAGTAAGCTCTCTTTCTTGCATCAGGACCTTCAACATGCTCCTGTGTTGCTCCCAGCTACCCATGAAAGGTTATCTTAGTCTCTCCGCTTGGATGTCTTCCCTCATGTGAGCCTTACCAGGTTACACTGACTGTGAAATTAGTGACCCCACATCACCTTCTCCCCAGCACCCCGTGCCGTTCTTCAGCGTGGCTTTGGCTTCTCCTTTGGTGCTTGCTCGTTTCTTCATCTGTGAGCTCCCTGCAGGACCAGTCTGTTGTCTATCACTTTATCTCCTCCGCATATGACCTCTGTGATGATTCAACAATCAGCAAACTGATTCTTTGTCCAGACTGCTTAGAAAGCTCTGGTGCTAATCTTGCCCATACAGTATCTTCTGGATCCTACTTTCTTCCATCGCATAGGTGTTCTGGTTGGCAGAATTTGTCTTCACGGTTTCCCTGCAGACTGTTACAGTATGACCCTTAGCCTCTAACTGAACTTTTAAGCTTGCTTTGGTGACATGGAACCCTAGTATGACTGAAATGTCACCCATGTCTGCTTTTGAATTTTTTCTTACCTTTGAAGAAGACAGCTTAGTGGCTTTAGTCATACCTCTTCTGCGAGTGTCAGGGTTCCTGAGGCATCTCCTACAGACAAATTTTTGGTCACCTCGGTTTCCTCCTGCCAGATGCTTCTTGGGTTTGTCACAGTTCTGTCACTACAAAATGTATGATAGTTTCCTCTTCTGTTAGGGTTATTCCAGTTTGGGTCATTACTAATGTCTGGCGGTTGCTGGAGGCTGTTCGTTCATTCCTGGCTGCTCAGACCCAAAATAATTACATAGATACTGTACTATTTGCAATATTGCTTGGCCAATAGCTTAAGTATATATCTCCTATATCTACCTAGCTCTTACATCTTAAATTAACCCATTTCTATTATTTTATATTTTACCATGAGGCTCGTGCTTTACCAGCAAGATTCTGGTACATCTGTCTCCTACAGTGACTACATGGTGTCCCACTGACTCCGCCTTCTTTCTCCCAGCATTCAACTTAGGTTTTCCACCTTGCTCTACTCTGCCCTATCACAGGCCAAAACAGCTTCTTTATTCATTAACCAACAAAAGCAACATATATGCAGAAGGACCTCCCACATCATCTGGCAGTTTCTATCCTGCCTTGACTGCCCTTCCTCCACTCAATGTAAACAAGCCTGAGCTGTTTGGGGTGCTTTGGTCCCTTCCTTCAGGGGTCGCTTCATCTTCTTTTGCTAAACCACATATGCTTTATAATGATAGAAAGTGTTCACAGACATCTTCATGAATCTAGAGAATCAAGATTTTGTTGGCAGAACAACTAACAGTAGGGATCATTAGGTCAAATGAAAATGAAGGAAATAAGAAATAGAATATGATAGACTACAGATAACTCCTCATTCCTACTCATCCTCTCTATGATGGATAATGACATATTGACAATAATGACAGATTGATGGGGAGAAACGATAGTCGAGGTTTTAGTTTTTAAATTCACATCTTTTTATTTCCATTTCTCAAGTGTTCAAGGCCAATCTCAAGACTTTGAACATGCTAGGAAAGTGTGTCACCACAGTGTTGTAATGCCAGTCCTTGAGTGTGAATGCATAAGGATTTCCCAACACTTAGTCAATCCCTCCATCCACAGGTTTCATTTGTTTCTCACAAGCTCTTGGAGCCTCTTTTATAGATGACATTTGGAGGGCTTAGAAAATTCCCTACCTAGGATGCCAAAGAAGGTATAGGACAAGGACAGCAGCCAGCGCTTCTTCCTTCCCTTCCTATCGTGCCTCACTGTTTGATGCCTTTCCATGCTCTTCCAGAACCTTCTCTCATTTAATGTAGGGGCTTGCATGTGGACAAGAGCCTATCAGACAGAGAATTTCTTTCCTCTAGAAGAATTCTCAGTTGACCTAAAAGCGCAAAGTGAAAAACTCCGATGATTACTTGGTTTCTCTGCATAGGGTTTTAACTTTTGGCGCATAGTGAAGAAAAGAATGGAAAGTGAACTTTATTTAACAAACAGTATGTAAAAATATTCAGTCCAAAACAAAGTTTATATCAAAGAAAAAGATTAATATAAATGATTATACTACTAATAATAATCACAGAAATGATTATTACCAATACATGAAATCACATTTATACTAAATTTGAAGCAAAACATCTTGGACATACCTGAGATTATACTTTAATTTTAACTTGTTAGTCTAATTTTATGGTTCAGGTATTGCAAAATTTAAGATGACTATTTTTCTTTTTCCTTTCCTTTTATTGAAAATAGATTTTTTTCTCACATAATATATCCTGATTACAGCTTCCCCTCTACTCTTCCCAGTTCATCTTCACTTCACCTGCCATCTGAATTTGTCCCCTTTCTCTCATTAGAAAATAAACAGGCTTCTAAGGGATAGTGATAAAATAAAAAATAATATAACAAGATAAAACAAAATCTAACAAATCAGAATAGGAGAAAACAAGGAAACAGAAGGGAAAAAGCCCAAGAAAAGGCACAAGAAACTGATGTAGACACAGAAACATACTCATTCACACTCAGAAATCCCATAAAAACACAAACACTAAAATGGAAGATATAATCCATACCCAAAGACCTGTAGGGTAAAAATAAATAAATAAATAAATATGTGTGTGACAAATATATAAGTATGTATATATAATATATATACTTATATGTTGTACACATACATGCGTGCATATGTTTTCATTTTCTACTATTGGGCATGCAGCCTACCCTTAGGAGTAGTTTGTTTCCCCAAACAGTTTGAGATTCCCTTGAAGGAAACTGAATTTCCATTTGTGAGTGGTGATCAATTGGCTATTGCTCCTGGGTTAGGCATGGGGCATGTGTCTACTTCTCCTTTCAGCTCTAGGACCTCATCTAGTGCAGACTCATGCAGCCCTCTGCATGCCGCCTCAGTCTGTGACTTCGTTGTAGGGGAAGACCAGCCAATCACCTTGCTTGAAGGGCGGGGTCCTCTAAGGTTATTTTTTACTAATAAATATTGCGGGTGTGCTCCCCGCCTTCCCTTCTGCTTTCCTATTCTCCGCGGGAACCTCGGTTCTGTAAGTCTTTTCCTTATTAAAGCTGAATATTTTATTATAATTTCTGTCTGCCGTTCATTTACGCCGTAACACTTCGTATGTGCATGAAACGACTGCTCCTCGGAACATCACTGCCTAATAATGTTAACTAGTATCTTGAATATTTTTAGGAAAAATAAAAGCATCTGTAAAAATAACTGGGTGGTGGTGGTGCACACCTTTAATCCCAGCACTCAGGAGGCAGAGGCAGACAGATCTCTGTAAGTTTGAGGCCAGCCTGGTCTAACAAGAGCTAGTTCCAGGATAGGCTCTAAGGCCACAGGGAAACCCTATCTCAAAAAAACAAGCAAAAAAATCTGTAAAAATAAAAATGATAATCAGAATTATTGCTACTTTGAAGAGCTTGGCATTCACATTTGTGTAGTCCAGATGGAAAGTCTTCACAATGAAGATCTGGCGTTAATTTCACCGTGGACTACAGCCTTCACCATGGACTACAGCCTTCACCGTGGACTACAGCCTTCACCGTGGACTACAGCCCTCACCGTGGACTACAGCCCTCACCGTGGACTACAGCCTTCACCGTGGACTACAGCCTTCACCGTGGACTACAGCCCTCACCGTGGACTACAGCCCTCACCGTGGACTACAGCCCTCACCGTGGACTACAGCCCTCACCGTGG
Organism: Microtus oregoni; assembly: GCF_018167655.1. Lineage (NCBI taxonomy): Eukaryota > Metazoa > Chordata > Mammalia > Rodentia > Cricetidae > Microtus > Microtus oregoni. The sequence continues at coordinate 6,468,249 of NW_024543829.1, read as the reverse complement.
ACTACAGCCTTCACCGTGGACTACAGCCTTCACCGTGGACTACAGCCTTCACCGTGGACTACAGCCCTCACCGTGGACTACAGCCTTCAAAAGTCCATCTCACAAATGTTGTATAGCTTGCTGGCAGGAAATTCACAGCTGCCTAGTGTTTTAAGAACATCTTTCTTAAACTGAGAAGGAATTCTTTTCTCCTGTTTTTACTTTTAGAAAGCATTTCAGTGTTGTGGTGCCACATGCGTTACACCTGTAATTAACACTACTTGGGCTGAGCAGGAAGTTTATAGACTCGAGGCCATTCTGGGCTACAAGCGAAAGCCTGTCTCAAATTATACATTGAAGCTGAACGCATAAAGGGGGGAGGGGAATCCCAAGCTGACTTCGAAAGATTCTAACATTATTCTTTCTTGTAAGGGAAAAACTCACAGAACAGGAACAGGAAGTCCAACCTCAAGGTGTGGAGCGTGGGAACAAGAGAGAGAGAAAGCTTGGCAGGCTCGCAGTTTTCTCTAGGTACCCAAAAAGTCACAGCCCAACCTGGTCCATCCTCATAAGGGTCATCATCTAAAGGAGGTTCTCCGTCAATATATATATTTGAATATATGTATATATATATATACATATATTCAAATATTTTATAAATTTAATTAAAATAAATTTGAGAAATGCTAAAATTGGCTTTTAGAGAAAACTAATATTATTTAAGTTCTTATTGGAAAGATCAAGTTATAATTCTGTAGAAAATTACAAATAAACGTGAGAAAGAGGCACAGTGTGAACAAGCTGAAGGAGAAAACATTGTAACAGTTTTTATCAGCTATGAATTCTGCATCTCAAATGGTAAAAATTGGTTGTAGAACACAAGGCCACTCAAATCAAATTGCTTCCAAATGCACCCAGACAAAAACAAATACAGGTGTAACTCAGCGAATGAAATGAAAGGGAGACTATAGTGTTCCACCAGACAGACTTCTTACTGTGCCGATCTCCCTTTTATGTTTGAATTGGCTCATATTTATTTTTCAAGGAGGAACAAAATGAGATACCTTGGGGTTTTTGTTTTTGTTTTCCTTTGCAGAATGTGCATATTTGGTTGCTCGAAATTACTTACTGGGAAAGGTTGTTAGTATTTTGATGAAAGATAAAATCTTCAAAGTAAGCTGTAAGCTTAAATGATGAGACTTAGATTCCCTGAGCTACAATGTCAAGGCTCAAGAGCTAGAGGAAAGAGTTACATGACGCACAGTGAGGATTGTTCTTGGTGTGAAGTTTGGATCTCTTCGTTAGAACAGCTCTTTCAGATTACGACCTTGCCCTTTGTAACCATGTTTCAGAATGAACATTAGAGAGTCCAAGGGCAGACATCCCTGTGTTTTCTTGGAGACAGCAGCGCTATTATTATAAATGAGTGACTCCATCATTCTAAACAGTAGGGGCGGCAGAACTCCATGGGAACATGAGAACACATGTTCTATCTAAAGTCAACCTACTGTATGCCTCCCAAGCCATACACAACACAACAAAGGAAGCACCCAGCTTGCTGGCCAACCCAGGCCACAGTTTCTTCCCTTCTCATCAGGGTTTTTGCTCTTTTACTCTTTCTTTTCTTCTTTCTCTCGTACATCCCTACCAGTAGTTGCTCGGCGTCTCTTTGAACAGTTCTGATGACAGGAACGCACTCAGTCTTTTGTGTCTCATGTTGCTGCTGGTGGTGACAGTAATCCCTCACCTAGCGTCAGTTTAGTGCACGTTAAGAGTGAAGATCCCTTACCCCTAGGGCCAGAAAGCATCAGTGGGCATACAACTGAAAAGAATGTCTTGCAACCCCCAAATCCATCAGTAGCTCAGTTTAGCAGGGAAGGATAGGACCAGTGGAACCCCTTTCTGAGCTATGATTGACTGGTGACAGGGTCCAGGCTTGTGCAAGCCCATTACAGTCAGCAGCAGTCACTGCTCTGAGCTCCTGACCACACTGGCTGGGCTATAGCCAGAAGCTGGCCTTTAACAGCCTTTCTCCCTGTCTTTGCCTCTTAAATTTCTTTTCTCCTCCTCTTCTTCCTGGATCTTTGAGCCATAGAGTGGGGGTTGTAAATGTCCTGCTTAGGGCTGAGCAGTAAACAGCCACTTATCCTCAGTACCTTGTACCTTGTGTGGCCATGCTGCTGTGAAGAGAAGTTTCTCTGGTTACAGCAGAGAGGAGCTGCATGTATCTGTAAGTGTAAACACTGCTCTTCGCTGACACAGGGAACAGGATCTCTTTCGCTCCCTGACTTTGCTTCAAGCAAGAAACCTGTTCTTCTCCTTAACCCTTAAACACAAAGTCATGTTGTCATTGATGCAACATCCTGTAAGGAGCCTGGAGGGTAGGAGGAGGTGGTTAAAGGTGATTGCTGCAAAGAACAGGACACAGTTCCAACTGAACATAGAACATTGCTCTTCCTCCAAATTTAGGGCTAGCTTTCAATGGTGGTTCCTCCTCATCCTTGGGTCTCTTGACAGGTTGCTTGACTGTCTGCCTCTGTTTTTGCAGGCTGTTTGTATACCCCCCTCCTCATTTCAGTTCTCCAAACTCCCTCATATCGAGAAGATTGTTAAGCTATATCCACCCCACTAGGGACTTGATCCTGTTTGTGATTTAGTAATTCTGCTGGCTAAAGTACCATGTGCTCACCTTCTCCATCTTTGCTTTTTCAAAGGACTGACTGGGGAGTTGACATTCTTCAAGTGCCTCCTCAATCAAATCCCAAGTCAACCCTATACCAGCCTTCATACACCATGATCCACCCTGCATTTTGAGTTCTCCAAAGAAGCAGAACCAGAAGCATATATATATTTGACATAGGAAAAGATAGAGATGCACTGTGTGTGCGTGTGTGTGTGTGTGTGTGTGTGTGTGTGTGTGTGTGCATCCATGGACTATGGGTGGATGAGCATATACAGATGTACACAGAAAGACTGAATGAAAGGGAAAGAAAGGCAGGAGAGAGAAATTTTTAAAGTTTATGTTATTATTGGAGCTAGCAAGTCTGAAATTTCTAAGGCAAGCTACTAAAAATCAGCCCAAATTCTACAAGACAAGGCAAACTGAGAATGCAAAAAGGTATTTTTTTTTTACACTATAACCTTGAAAACAAATTGATTATTTTTTATTTGGAAACTTTCCTTTTCTCTTAAGGTCTCCAATGATTGGGTAAGGCCTATTCTTAGATGGAATACTCAATTTTATTCAAATTCTACTGATGCCTCTGTTAATAACATCTAAAACACATTTCCATAGCATCTAGACTGACGTTTGACTAAATAACAGGGTATCTTCAACTAGCCAAGTTGACTTATAAAGTTAATCCATATCATAGATGGACTAGATACAACCGTGGTCCTACCTAAAGCATGATTAAGAGCAGTTGATATCTAATTAGACAGCATATTGGATGATATAAATTCTATTTATCATTAAGTCTGTAACCATGCTATGGGAAGTTTGCCATCTTCTTCAGTGATGATCCCCTTATAAGTTACCCATGTTTCAATAATTCTCTTCTCATGTTCATGAAAAAAATAAGTAAACTCAATGGGTCACAAGAAAGGACATCAAAGTAAGAAAGGACTCATCGGGGAAGGGTAGTTTTGGAGGGGGAGAGAGAGGATAGCACGTAATAAAGGCAGAAGATGACTAGAGTTCTTCATATACATTTATGGAACTATTAAAGAAAAAAACATGCTCGAAGGATTGTCCAGCCACTCAGCAGGTGAAGGGGCTTACCTGATGGAGGAAGGTCATTGGTTAAGTAATAAAGAAACTGCTTGGCCTCATAGGTTAAAACATAGGTGGGAAGAGTAAACAGAACAGAATGCTGGGAGGAAGAGGAAGTGAGCTCAGACTCGACAACTCTCCTCTCGGGGGCAGATGCCTTAGAGAAAGGCCATGCTCCCCTCTCCTGGGCAGACGCATGAGATGAAGCAAGCCGCCAGGTCAGACATGCTGAATCTGTCCGGGTAAGACCGTTGCTACACAGATTATTAGAGATGGGTTGATCGGGATATCAGAATTAGCCAGTAAGGGCTAGAGCTAATGGGCCAAGCAGTGTTTAAATGAATACAATTTGTGTGTTGTTATTTTGGGGCATAAGCTAGCCAGGCGACCAGGGTGCTGGGGACGCAGCCCCGCCGCTCCTATTACAACACTTACCACCAAGCCTGACAACCTGAATTAGATCCTTAGAATGCATTTGGTGGTAGGGGAGAACCAGCTACATGAGGCAGCTGTCCGCGGAACTCCACACACATGTTACGCCATGCATGCACCCACACATACTAATGATGCATACTTGTAAAAACAATTATAAAGACTTGCAAAACCAAAGCCCAGAGTCATGGCGTACACCCGTAACCCCAGAATTTTGGAGGCAGAGATGGATGATCAGGAGTCAAAGGTTAGCCTGGGATGGTGAGTTTGAGGCCAGATTTGGCTACATGAGATCCTGTCTCAAAGTAACAACAAAAACAAGAAAATTAAAAGGAAGCAATTATACAAAGATTTAAAACATTAAAAACTACTACTTTTGTTTCGTGTAGAAAGATACAGAGAATTTATGTAATCATAAGACTCGGCTGCTTCATAAACGTGTTAGCTTGCATGACTTTAAATGTGGGACCTAAAGGAGAGAGGAAGAGTCTATTGAATACGCCTTTCTGGTGCACAGCTGCTTAACAAATGGCGGAGCAGCTGCTTGGAATGGCATGAAAGACATGCTAACTTCTGATCATTGTTACATAAGCCTCCTCTTCTGCTCTTATAGAGTGTCTGGCAGTATGCTTATATAATATGGTCGAAAGTTCTACCAAGAAGGAAGCATTTCAGAAATGATGCTGGCTGGCTCTTTATGCCCAAAAGCCTGCAAGTATGTTTGTATAGACCTGCGTATCTGCGGATACAATGCTTTGTCCGTATCTTTTCAGAAAGAATTTGAGTTAGGGTGGGATGTTATTTGTCTTGGTCAGTCTTCCATATCAGATGGTGGTTAGTACTTGGATCACATGACTTTCAACTTATGAAGTCTTGCAAGCTCCACGAGGCTAGGTATTGGAACTTTCAATTTTACCCTAAGGTAAAATTATGCCTTTGTCCCAGAGAGTAAATACAATAATTTACTTATCAAATTGTAGTGATAAAACTTAAGATAGAATGTGGCATCTTGTATTAGTAATGTAGTAGTTGTGAACATCTTTAATCCCAGCACTCAGGAGGCAGAGGCAGCTGCATCTCTGTGAGTTCAAGGCCAGCCTGGTCTAAAAGAGCTAGTTCCAAGACAGCTAGAACTATAACACAGAGGAACCTTGTCTCAAAAAACAACAACAAAAAAATTAATTAATTAATTAATTAACTGACAAGTTATGCTAGTAGGCACACAACCATTCCATTTCGCTTAGTTTTTGATCATCTTTTCTTGTAATATAATACCACTCCTGTAGCATGATGCCATGTTGTTAGATAACAACTACATTGTATAGTTTTCTATGAAAGATAATGACTTAGGTACTTCTGTAAGTACTTTGGAGGAATTTGGAAGGGATGCCAATATGGTTTAAGGCTCCAGATGTGGCTCAGTGGTATAACACCTGCCTAGCATATGAGGACCCCTGGGTTTGGTGCCTAGGATGGGTGAGAGTGAGAGAGAAGGGGAAAGGAAGGGGAGGGGAGGGGAGGGGAGGAGAGGAGAGGAGAGGAGAGGAGAGGAGAGGAGAGGAGGACCTTTGGGGGTCCATCACCCAGTTCCCAAATAAATACATGGAGACGTAGTCTTACTTATGAATGTCTGGCCTTAGCCTGGCTTGTTTCTAACCAACTTTCCTTAACTTAAATTATCCTGTCTGCCCTTTGTCTCTGAGCTTTTTCCTTTCTCTATTCTATATACCTTTCTTTCCTTCTTACTCCATAGCTGGCTGGGTGGCTGGGTGGCTGGGTGGCTGGGTGGCTGGGTGGCTGGGTGGCTGGGTGGCTGGGCCCTGGCATCTTCCTCTCTTTCTTCTTTTCTCTCTCCTCTCTTTTTTCTCCTCCTATTCTTTCTGCCTGGGAGCCCTGTCTATTTATTTCTCCTGCCCAGCTATTGGCTGTTCAGCTCTTTATTAGTCCAATCAGGTGTTTTAGACAGGCAAAGTAACACAGGTTCATAGAGTTAAACAAATGCAACATAAAAGAATGCAACACATCTTTACATCGTTAAACAAATGTTCCACAGCATACACAACACATCTTCAAATAATATTTCACAACAAAAAGAAAATATGAATTTAAAAATTTTTAAGTTCATTGATTTTTTTTTGTATAGCTACATATGATTTCTCTATGCCTTCATTTTATTTTCTATAAAATGATGATACTTATAAGTACAACCTTGTGTCTGGTATATAAATTTTTAACAATTATATTTAATTACTATTGTATTTATAGTAAATTACCAAAAAGTTATTAGCTTAAATATTATAAATATGAATTCTCAATAGGGCAAAGTCCAAAATATGTCTTTCTAGACTAAAGATGGTGTTTCAGCAAGGCTATCTTCTCTTCTAGAAGCTCCAGGAGAGAATGTCCTGTCTTGCTTTTTTAGATTGCTAGAACACCCATGCATGTCTTGGCTCGTGGTCTTACACTGTCTTCAAAGTTTCTCATACCTCATTCCTTTGATTCTGACCTTCCTGCTTCCCTTTTCCACTCTATGGGACTCTTGTGATTACAATGTGCCCATAAGTGTTCAAAAAAATAATTCCTACCTCAATGTCAGCTTACTAGTAACCTTTGCATCTGAAAAGACATTCATTCCCAAGCAAACGGTGATATTCATAGGTTACAGCAACCAGCATGGAGACACATTTAGAGGTCAGGTCATTATTCTCCCAACAAGGTCAGAATACCTGCCACTCTGCAAACGCCCAAAGAATGCTGGCCTTTTCCATGCTCAAAGAGCCCTTCCCCGTAAGCCTTGTTATATTTAGGTGAGAAGATGCCAAATGACCAATGTCCCAGAAACCGAATGAGCACAGAGCTCCAGCTCACTGAGTTTCAACACCTTGTACAAACACGAGTTCTGGCCCTCTGCCTAGAAATCTGAAGACTACCTCACACAGTGTTGTCACGTCTGACCTAAAGCCCTGTAGTTTGAAGCCTTCCCTTTTTCTCCCCTTTACATGCCTTTTCTTTCTTAAGGGTATTTTACTGCTACGGTGGTGACAGCTTGCTTACACACAGCTGATCCAAGGCGAAGGAAGTTGAGTGTTCACCACGTTTCTGTCAAGGTTAAAGCTCTGTGAGGCCAGCCCTGAGGTTGGCCACTCCCCCATCCCCACCCCCAGGGTTCCCTGCGTGTCTCCGTCTCCAGAACTCAGGTACATCTGTTTGACTCAAGCCATCTCTGTCTACTGTGAGAGAAACACAAATATGTTCTCTCTCTCTCTCTCTCTCTCTCTCTCTCTCTCTCTCTCTCTCTCTCTCTCGTGTGTGTGTGTGTGTGTGTGTGTGTGTGTGTGTGTGTGTCTGTAAACATTTGGAGTCAAGTGCCCCTACTTTCTGGAATCCCCTGAGGTCCTCTTCTTCGATGTCGCAGTCCCAGTGTAACAGCTAGGGAGACCTACTTCACTTTTCGTCATTGTTACGTAAGCTTCTTTTTGTCTGTTCTCAGAGAGTTTGTAAAAGTGTCCATGTCATATGGATGAAGGGTCTACAAGATGGAAGCAGTTTGGAAACTATCTGACCTGGTTAGCCTACACGCGGAAGCATGCAGGCACCTCAGTCTACAGATGTAGCCTTCTGTCTCCTTTCCTTCCTTCCCCAACTTGTGCCAGCACCCCAAGAAGGCTCAGTCCTCCCCTTTCCGTTTATTCTACCTTAAATCTGTCTTCTGCCTTGTATTGAATCAGCCCTGTCAGGATGCTAAAGGGCACCAGAACTATTTTTAAGCGCCCACCATATGCCAGACCCTGTGTTTAGACATTCTGCATATATTGTCTCGTTTAGTCCTAATTTGATGCCTTCGTGGGTAGATAATATTTCTCCTTTTTCACTATAGATGCAACTGGGACACAGAGAACTTCATGTTGTCTAGCGAAAGCAGCAGGGTAAATGTAGCAGGGAGAATTCAAACTCAGATTTCAAAACTGCTGCTTTTGTTTCATTCAGGCTCCTGTCGTTCAGTGCTGGGTGTAAGGTATGCCTCTCCTCCACGACTTGCTTGAGTTCATGTATTCTATGGCCTAAGATCTTCTGGTGACCTAATAACAGATGGACCATTCTCGCTGGTGTTGTTGATGGTTTCTGTGGGCAACTAAAGACTGCAGTGTGTACTGTTTTGATCGCTGGTCAAACATCTATCTCCCTTGCAGGTGGCCATGCAGATTAGTGCAGGTGCACTTCTCACAGTTCCTAAGGGCAGCTGTGGCTAAAGAAGGAAGGAAATTTTCAGGTGTGGGTGGCTTTTGAGCCTCAATAAATTAGGGTTCTAGTGAAGGAGAAAAGAATCCTGATGAATCCATTTTTTTTTTCCTTAAAGATCAACCCTTAGTAGACCCTGTGGCAGGCCAAAACATGCTTTTGTTCTCTGAACAAAACACCTACAACGGAAACAGAAACCAGTTTAGCAACTTCCCTAGTGAGGGCAGAAGGTTTCATGTAACTAAAGCCTCCCATTGTGCCTCTCTGGTCCTGGTAAATTTGGAATGCTGCAAGGTTGATGGTGTTCTCTAAACTCTCTGCTGCGAAACCGTGAATTTCCTAAGCCAGTGCTTTATACTCTGCATTCCCTTAGTAGTAATCTGAATCTTAAAGTCTGTTTGCTAGTGTAGACTTTGTACCTCCTTTCACTGCTTCCACTACTCTACCTCATCCTTTCCTTAGAGAGAGAGAGAAACAGAGAGAGAGAGAGACAGAGAGAGAGAGAGAGAGAGAGAGAGACAGACAGACAGACAGACAGACAGACAGACAGACGGGAGGGGGAGGGAGACAGATAGAGGGCAGTGATGTATTAGACCTCAGGGCTAGTCTGGTCTACAGAGTGGGTTCCAGGACATCAGGGATAAACAGAAGACATCATATCTTAAAAAAAAAAAAAAAAAGAAGGAAGGAGGGAAGGAAAAGGGAAAGAAGGAAAGGAAAGTTAAGGAAAGGAAAGAAAAGAAAACTACACTCCAACTGGAACAGCATGGTCTTATTACGAAAACCACTTTCTAGGTCTTAAGTTTTGCTACTTACAAAGGAGGTCAGCTTCTTAAACATGTCCTTGGGATACCCTGGAGGTAGTCCAATATTATCAATATTATCCTTTCCAAAGTTGATTTCCCCTTTAAACCTCTTCCTTCACCCTTTTCTGCTACCAAGCTAGTTCATTCGTTTCCCTTTCAGGACTCAATGCCACAAGTAACCCAAAACTCCAAACCACGTTCTAAAGAGTCCTGAGCTAATCCACCCCGGTCATCCCTGCTGCCGTGATTCTGCTTCACATAGCACACGAATGACAATCATCAACTCGGAGGTGGTCTCCTACATTCAGGATGGATCTCTTTGTGATCCATCGCATGACCTGTGGCTAATCTCTGAAGGTCAAATCTGATCCTGTTAGGGCTCTACTTCAAATCCTAATTGTATCCCTGTGGCTCTGAGATTAAAATCAAAATTGTCAAAAGTAATTTGCAAGATCTACGAAGTCCAAGATTCCTTGTTTCTTGGACTGCCAGATGTCTCCTCTTTCCTACCTCTTCTAAGCCACAATTGACTTCATGACAGGCTGGTCGTTTTTGCCTTGAGCACTTTCTTCGCCCCCCATCACAGTTTATCTTTCAACAGTATATACTCCTATAATAATCAGCTCATTAATACTTTAAACCCCAGCTTAGAAGCTCATAACACCCCAAGTAACATTCATTTAGAAGCAGATTTAAAATATTATATTAATACAATTATTAATACATCTGTTAAATTCCCATATAGCATATGTGCTTTCAATCAGTTCAATTTCTTATAAATATTTGTTGAACATCTGTTGTTGTATGGCTAGCTTCTTCTGTTTGGCTCATTGAACAGGCTCCTACTGCTGTCTGACAGTATTGGTTTGGATATTGAAACTCTGTTGAACACCCTCTGTCCTTAAATGTTAGTAAAGGTAACTAGCAATAAATTAGTACCTATCACTTGTTGGATACATATGGGTGCTTTTTAACATGCATCAGTGGTCAAAAGACCGCTCTGATGAAACAGTTTACAGCCAGAGGTTTAAACAAAATGATGAAGCAAGGCCAGGCCATTGCCCGGGTGGAAAGTGCATTCAACAAGTGCAGGAACCACAAGTGCAATATCCAGCTAGGAACAGGCTCAGCATGTTCGAGAAATAGAAAACAGGCCCATAATGATTAGCAAAAAAGGCTATGGCAAGGAAATCTATGAGCCAGAACCTGTTAGTGTAAACAGCGATTACACTCAGTCTTAGTATTGATTTCAGTTGTCCTAAAGATATTCTGTGCTGTTTGTGGAGGAGGAAAGAACACTGAGGGGTGAGGCCCGTGGAAACAGCCTCCCTAGTACAGCTATTGCCCAGAGGATAGGGAACAGTGCCTGGAATACCCGAAGCTATGTTAGGAATATAGCAGCCAGTGGGTCAGAACTTTGGTCACTCTCAAACCAGAGATACTGGCCAGACAGTCTTGCAATCTCTCTTACCTCTGGCCTTTCCTAACCCTGTTCCTTTCTGCTGTTTCAAAACTGAGATAGGCAACAGCAGACGCTTCTCCAGTGTAGGTGTTGATGGAGAAGGCTTTTTGTCTTTGAACTGCCGCAGTGATTTTTGTTGGGAAGTACAATACATGGTTTTAAAAAAATAAAATAACGATGTTCAGTTTTTCATAATTTCCAGACAGATGGTCAAAATAGACCTGATGTGGTATTATTCTACATTATATGCTTTCTGTATGGTAAAAACAAAAAAAAAATAGGAGATATGACTACAGCTTGCTGGTAGAGTACACAGTGAGCATGTACGAGGCCCTAGGCTGCAGATCAATAAAATAAAATAAATCATTATATCATTTAAAGACACCTAAAAGATCTTGGACTATTTTTCAAAATGATTTCTAGTCCATTTCCTTTTCCTGTTGATCATTACCCAGTCATTAGATTCTCACTTCATGTTTTGTATTTCATCTTTGTGTGATAGCCATAATCTTAAAGGCTGCCTCTCTTTGTTGCAAATGCGATCAGAATGCTATTTCGAGTCTGTGTTAAATACAAACAGAATAGAAGAGAGACTGGAACAGAGAACAAGATGAAGTGAAAGCGATGTACCCAGGAACCTGATCTCAGTGCAGCGGAATTCTATAAGGCGGCGGGTGAAAACCATGCAGTGTTTAACAGTCTTCCCAGTGCTGGGCTAAACCTGCAGTCCCAGTATTTGGGAGCCTGCAGTAGGCGCATTTCAGTGAATGCAGGGCCTGCCTAGGCTAAGGAGAAAGACCCTGTCTCAGAAATAGTCTAAACTAGGAAACTCTCCACTCTTGATATAAATATTTTAACCAAACCCTAAACTCTTTTATAGCTATCAAAGGGTGTCCCTTACCTTTAGGTGTGTATTTTGAATTTTCTAAAGCAAGCGTGAAGAAAAATTTTTGTTTTCAAGACCTGACTCTAAAACATTTCTACATTGTTAAGAATGTGGTTTTAACAAGACTTACCTTCACGGCAGGCAATGTTTGAAATACCCACCCACGTGCCCTCAAATTCTGTTCCAGAAGCTATTTAAATAAGTATTAAAAGGGCACTTCTTAAACTTTTGGTGAGTTTGTTCTTTCGGGGCTCACACAGGTAGAAAGTGTGTTCCGATTGTTGCCACCCCCACACTTTCTAACTCTCTCCTCCCCTTCTCCTCTCTTCTCTCTTCTCCCTTCCCACATTCATGACATTTTAACGTTATTCTGGTCCTTTAGTTTTATTGGGTTGTTTGTTTCTGAGATGCACTGAGTTTAACCATGACCATCTGTGTGACCAGGAACTCTCCATTGGAGCGCGGTGGGCTCCTCATAACTGAGCGATGACTGTTCCTCCAGAAGAATCCATCAGTAGACAATAGTTCAGCAAAGCGGGTACAGTTCTATAGTACCCCCCTAAAAGAACCACTTTTAACAGAAAGAGTTTCTGGTTCATTTGGTAAGAGTTTCACAAATTTTAATTTGATTTAATAAAGTACAAATAGTAATTTTCTATAGTAGTGCATGACTTATACCTGATTAGTATAACACTCAACTACAGTATTCTGACGTTCGTATTAGGTAAATCATAACACCATCTAACCTGTAGAACATGCATATTATTTTTGCCAGTTTTTAAAATTGTAAAATTGGCCAGGCAGTGGTGGCGCTTGCCTTTAATCCCAGCACTCAGGAGGCAAAGGCAGGAGGATCTCTGTGAGTTCAAGGCCAGCCTGGTCAACAAGAACTAGTTCCAGGACAGACCCCAAAGCTACAGAGAAACCCTGTCTCAAAAAAAAAAAAAAAGAAAGAAAAGAAAAGAAAAGAAAAGAAAAGAAAAGAAACAAAAAATTTTTAAAATTGATTTCTAAATACATTTAGCTATAATTAATTATAAAAAAAACTGGTAACTATCATAAATTAACTCCATTGTTCTCTGGATATTCCACATGGAAAAAGTGAGGAAAAATGATTTTTAAGGTTCCTGAAATTTTGTTAGAAATAACTAGATGAATTATAAGATGATACATCACCATTAATATCTTGATTAAATCCTATCCATTTTTTTGCCACAACTGACAATTCTTTTGTCTTTAAGAGCAAGACAGGCAATATTAACCACACAAAGAGAGGATAGCTACGCTTCAGTGTCTGCTTTTCTCCTTGGTTAGCTGGTTGGCCCACTCTGTAGGGTGACTATGCCATCAGACACAATTCTCTTTGCAGCTAGGTTATTTCTTGGCTTAGTGTCTGTATTACTAGCCCTGTTGTAATAATTTGCGGTGTCAATGAAGAGCTGTGCTTTTAACCTTAAAAGCCTTTCTTAAATTAGGTAATGATAGTTGTGCAAAGTGATTTTCTCTTTGTGACATTTTCATACTTGCATGAAATAGACTTCAATCATATTCACCCTGTCTGTGTCCCTTTCTGATCTTCTCAGCATTGTCTTAACCCTTTCCAATTCTTTTTTTAATATTTAAAATTTTGATTTTACTTATGTGTTTAAGCAGAGTGGAGCTAGGAGTGTCAGGTATGTGCATCTATGAGGTTTTTCCAGAAGAGAACATTCACCCTTTCCAATTCTTCATTGTCACCATCATAGTCACGGGCTTTCTGTTCCCTTTACATCCAACATGAGGGAGAATGGGCGATGCGAATTCTTGTGAGTCTGGTTTAAACAGTACACACAATCGTCTTCAGCTTCATCTGTCTTCCTACAAATGACACAATTTTAATAAGTTTCTATCTGAGTAAAACTCCACCAGGTGTTTATTGAATTTTCTTTACCCTGTCATCCTTTGATGAGTGCATGGCATAAACCTGCAGCTTGGTGATTATGAGCAGGGTCGTGGCAAACTCGGGCCTGCAGCTATCCTTAGTGGAAGCTAGCTTTGGCTCTTCTGAACACAGTCTCAGAGTACTCTGTATGTCCTTTCGTGCGTCTCTCTTCATAAGAGTCATTTCAAAGCCTGCGCTTTCCGAGTGTTGGTGTCCTGACGCATCCCACTTTATCCTGTACATGCTAAATTATTCAATTCTTACAACCCTTCGTGGTAGAAAATATTACAATCCTTGTTTCACGGGTGACAAAGCTGAGAAGAAAATGGGTCAGCTACTGCAGTCTCGAGCCCAGACTGACCATCTCCAGGACCTTCCCTGCGCATTTGTAGTGCGTACATTCTGAAAAGCATAGGTCTGTATCGCCCAGGGAGAGCGGGGTCACCACCACGAAGCCCAGCAGAAGTAAAGAATGATAAACATACCCTCTGCTTCACAAGAAACATTTTCCCCAAGGGGAATCACGGAACTTTAAGGGACTTTTTGCCCTTAGTCACAAAATAGTCTCACAAGAGGGAAGAAGAGAAGGAAATAAAGAGTCTGCATTGTCTGATGACTGGGTCGCCACAAGAACACATGATGAGTTGTTCCAATATTTATCGCTTACTGAACACCACTAGTTTTTATTATATGCTACTTGGTCTGGTTAAACCATCAGGATAAGTAGCTTTTATTCTTGCAACCATATAGGACTTTTATGAGATAATTATGTGTTCAACTGTGCAAACATACTTGATATCCATGCCCTGTAAAAGCCAGGAAAAGAGAGGTACTGCAGGCACTTTAGAAATTTTAAGTGTCCCTCTTAACTACTAACTCCGCTCCCCAAAATAAAATTCAGTCTTGATAATTAAACGTTGTCACAGAACAATATTCCTGTTTTCTGTGAAGCAGGAATGATTACTTTATGGTATGCAAGAGCCCTGGACTCTTGGCTTTCTAACTGTTAGCTTTTGTCCTCATCGCTTCCCCCTACTTTTGACTCGCTCTGGACTGCCCCTAGGGGAGATGCCTATAGAGTACATTTTTGATGGATTCATGCTGCTCATAAAACACACATCTCATCTCGGGTTGAGGCTTTCTTCCTGACGTTACAATGGGATATTAGCAAATGGGTTTTTATAATTATGCCGTCAGTAAGGCGTGTCTATAGTTAAAGGAGATGATTTCGAACTCCAACTTCCTAAATCTTCTGAAGATGACTTTTTTTCTCATTTTTCTTCTTTGAAAGGTGCATCCAGACTGGCTTTGAAATAAAGAAAACAGGGACAGAAAATAGATATACAAGCAGATGTATTTAATCATACTTACAAATCTCTCTAAAAAATAAACTAAAATCCAGGTGAAGGTGCACAGCAACTCTTCCAGAACTCAGGGGAGAGACTGAGTGATCAAGGATTCGGGGTCACTGAGGGCTGTGTGGTGAGAACCTGTCTCAGAAGACTGGGTGTTGCTCATTTGTAGAACCCTTGCCCAGCATGTGCGGAGTCTCGAATTATGTATGCAGAACTACAAATAAGTAAATTGACAAACTTAGACACTGGACACCAGGTTATTAAAAAGTGCTTAGTGTTCACAGTCTTAAAACAGATGCAAGTATAATAAACCAAGTGAAAACAAATGAAAAAAAAAACTTGAGTAGATTTATAAGCAACAGCATTTCTGACCACAACATTGAAAATGTTCGTAAATCAGAATTTCTTAATGGCCTTTATCCAAAAGTGATGGACAGCCAACATTTTACCAGAAACTACAAGTATGAGCATCTCTAAGCAAACTAAATGATTGATTTGCAATTGTAGAATTTTCTAAGACTAAACTGAGGATACCAACAACTGAAGACTATGTTTTATTTTTTAGATTTTAATGTAAACAAATTAAGAGCAAGTGACAAAATATTGGAAAATACCCATCTTATATTTATTTGACATGCATGTAGATAAATAGATATTCAATTATGTGGGTGCCTAGAATGTAACTAATTCATGTGTGTGTGTCGTGCAGGAGTATGTGAATGTATACTGCTAGTTTCATAGTTATGTTATTGATTAGTCATGAAGACGATGAATTTGGAGAATGTCTACTATTGTGTGAGACTTAAGTATGTCAAAAGCTTACACTGGCTTAGTTATTGTTTTTGTGTGCTTTTGGGAATAGAGTCTTGCTTTAAAAAGGAGTCAATACCTTCATGTTTACTACCTGCGACTACGATTTCCCAGGCATCTGAGAATATGAGAAATTGTTTGAAGTTGAGCCCAATGGCATCTTAGAACACTTCTGTCTTCTCATTCTGTTTACTATATTAAGTTACAAGAAAACATTAAAATATTAGTTTTCTGGCAACATCCGACAGAAAAATTTTGAGAACAGGCAACATCTCCCAGGATGACTATATAACCAGCAAGAGAATATTTACGAAAGGTGAAGCATTGTTCATTTGTAAGACTGTGTTATCAGCATCATTTAAATGTAACAGAACGGTGTCTCAGAATAATATAAGCCAGTAACGGCATTAAGGAAGCCAATGGAGCTTAACAGCTATGAAACAATTACTCAAGCAGAGTGCAAGGAATTTACCTAGAAGTTTTCTGTAGGTTATTTGATTTGTTCAGTAGCAATTGCCTGGGATACTGCTGCAGCTCTTGAAAGAATCAAGTATAAGGTTTGTAATGGATCCACATGCAGCTCCCTCAAAAAACACAAGGCAAACATTTCCATGTTGCCAGCGAACACCAGCTCCCTCTAAGATCAGAGTGCTTGACCTTTTTCCAGCTGCCAAGCAGCTTGCTACAGAGCTGCGATATCTTACCAAAGACCACCATCTGTGTGTGGCATGTGAAATATGACACGGAGCCCTGGAGATGTGAGTTGTTGGAAATGTGGACTCTGTTTTCATTATGTCATTATTGTGTCTTCATCAGGTACCAACTCTGCACTTAGTTCTCACTGACTTGTAAATCTCTGCAATTCTTCTCCAGGCCACTGGCTCAAACTTCCAGTAGGGCTTAGACTCACAAGCGTCTGTAATGGTTGAGTTTCCACGTTCTGTTCCTGGTAACTGTGATCTGAAACCCCCAAGCCAGAGGCAGTATTGCATCTTGTTGAAACTTCCATGCACTCACTCCCAAAGAAAGTTCTGGAAAACAGGCAGTGGCAGCAGAGACTAGAGGGAGATATCCACCAAAGTCTCCTGCTGGATCCTAAACCTGAAGAAAATGAACGAGGAGTAGGAAAGAGGCGGGTTGTGGGCACAGCCAGTTGTCTCTACAGAACTTACAAGCGATGTGAATTAAGAGTTCAGGTGGGAAAAAGAGTTGTTACTATTATCGGTTGACCCAATTCGTAAGTGTTCACAGTATGGTAAGTGTGGCTTTAGCGAGAGAAGAAAATACGCGTAATGTGAAAAAGATTGACCATGTCGTGATGAGGCAGCTGGAGATTCTGGGGTGGTGGTGGGTGCCAATCTTGCATTCCAACCACGGTTAGCAGTATTCAAATATGTGGCAAGCTATAGAACACCAACCTGGTTAATACCCAGCTTATCAAATCCTCAGCCTGTTGGCACAATTAGGACCGTAAAACCGAAGCTTGTTAAAGGCAGCCATGCCTTTCATTAGCTCTATGATAAGGAGGTGCACAGAAGTTAAATACTGCTTCTCTTATCTCTCATCCCGGCAGACTTTACAGGGTCAACTTAGTAACCCATCATGCAGAACGTGCTGGCATGGCTTCCAAAGTGCTCACTGAGGCAAGAGCAGGTACACAGTCAGAGGGCCGATACCGTAGGCTGCCTGTGTAATAGGCTGCCTCTGAAATAGGAGCCTCTAGTTTTACACACTGACACCAACGCTCAGGGACTGGGCTGGGCTAGAGAAGAGGCCAATCTCCAGAAAGGAAGTGCTGTGTTACAGGGGAAGCATACCAACCCAAATCCCAGGCTTGGCTTCTTGAAAGCAGCACATTGCCAGCTGAGGTGGGCCTGCAGGGAGGACTGCAGCGATGTTCTGCACACGGAAAGGTTGGTGCAAACGCTTGCCAAGGCGCTCTGGGAACTTATGCTAAGCAGGTTTGAAGGGTTCCGTTCTTTTATTATATGTTTAAAATTTAGGTGAGCTCGGTGAATCTGCCAGTGCAGTTGGAAGTTCTATAGCTACTGCTGCTGAGAGAAAAGGAATGCTTAGTGGGGAGGCCAGGGCAGAGGAAATCCTATCAAAATACTAAATCTACATTGAATATACGTTTTTCAAAAGATTTTTTTTTATGTGTGTGGTTTTGTGATTTGCTGTAAGAGCTGGTAGTGATGGTGTTTCTAAAGGGAAGTGCTCCAAAATAAACGGATTCAGGCCATGGTTTTGGTCTGCCTTGTGTGCAGTGACATTTGTAAAAGTTATTGATGACTGCAATGTCCATATCTCCTTAAATAAAAGCCTCATAATGACAGCGATCAAGCCATGCGTTCTTTCTTTTATTAACCCTGTATTCCGGGTTCCAGAGACTTAAAAGTTGGCTTAATTTTTTTTCCGTTAGCGTTTTATTTATGACTTTAAGTCCTGTAACCTTCAAAGAAAGAGAAGGTTTAAGAGTTATTTCTTCCTCCTTTTTCATGTTTTAAACTTTTGATCAAACAAACCAAACTAACATTACCATTGATGGATTGACCTGGACTTTTAAGTGGCAAGAAAAGAGATATAAAAAGAAGCAAACCGTGTAAGTGCCCCCTTTGATAGTTAATGGCATGCAGCAGATGGAATTCATTATTGACTTTTAAAACGAAATTGTTCGACATTATGATTTATTTATAGTTTTGCCTTTCCAAAGAAGTAATTACCATTAACTAGTTCAGTATTTTGTTGATCACAAAGTGTGTGTGTGTGTGTGTGTGTGTGTCAATATCAGCATATATAAGATAGTTTGTCACTTAAGTCATATGATTTAATGATATTAACAGCTGTTAGTTCTCTCAAATTAGTAACAAATCGGTGGGCATCATGAACAGCTAAAAGGTTGCATGTTTCTTTTTTTTCATCTGGGTAATTTAAAATATGATTATTTCACATCATAGAACATGTTGTGTAATTCCCATTGCAGAAAGTAGAATGAGTATAATTACAAATAAACAACTGAATTTTATTTTTCTAGCTCATCACACAGATACGATGATAATCCTAATACATGCAAAATCATCAGAAAAATAGTTAGGCAGTTGCTTCCAGGCTAAACAACTATAATTTTAATCATAAATTTTAAGCTTTTAAGCCACTGGGAGGCTAATCATCACACAGCAAAGCTGAATTTCTAAGCAGTACCGAATGCTTAACTCAATTAAACTTAGTACAGACCTTGATGGTAATCAAATTATGGTCAATTTAAAAAATACACAAAAATGGGCAACTTTAGATATGAGTCTATGGGTACTACCAAAACAATATGAAACTCCTTTTCAAGACTGATGGATCGTTCATTTCATGTATGAACTAGAATTTACATTTTCTGGGATAGGAAGATCTGAGATGAACAGGATGCAGACCACATTTAAATTTTAGCAAGGGTCCTGCCTGGGTCAGCTGAGCCCATATTGCCATCTCGCTGCCATTGCAGCCTGTGCCTGCCCCCCTTTCTCAGTGGCCTCCTTCTTTCCATTCCTCCTAAGGGGGTGGCTCATATCCCGTGGCAGCTCCACACACAGGCTTTTTGTCCAAGTGAGTCTGCTTCCCTCCCCAGTCGTCATCCCTCTGAAACTGAAGGGTAGCAATGAATAGTTCATATGTATAGCACTTAAGCATCTTCATTATGCATTCAGCTTCTCTGTACCTATCTATAGTCACTTAATAAATGCTTATTGATTGTCAAATAAAGTTGTATGATGACTGATTTTGAGAATTTTTATGCTCTCCTGTAATCACTACAGGTATTACCTTGAGTCTAGGATACATCTTCTAAAGCTTGCATTATTATTTTTTACTATTAAATATTATTTCACAGTGTTGGGCATCAACTATGACACGCATTCTACTGCTGAGTTGAACTCTAAGACCTACCACGTTTAAAAAAAAAATAGTCCTTGTGTTTTATCACACAACGAACAGCATCATGGTTTGATAAATACAGCAGCAAATATATGGATGCATATATTTTTATACTTTATATATATTGTATATAATACTTATATGTTTTATATATTTTTACTTGTATAATATATACTTTATATTCAGATTTTGTAAGCACATTGCTTCTTCTCATGTGGTTCACTCATGGCCTGTTTTGTCTCTCTTTAATGCTCTGCTCCTCCCTGGTGTATTTGTATGGTGATTCTATTTCTTTTTCTTTCTTTCTTTCTTTCTTTCTTTTTTTTCCCACAGCTTTTAAGGGAAGCCTGGAAAACACTCAGAGATTATTATTAAAAATTTAGTTGCCAATGTTCAACTGTAATGAAATGAAAAGAGACCATGACTTTGATACTGAAGACCAAGGCAGGCATCAGGATTCTGTTTCTTAATGTACAGTAAGCAGCGTTAATTTTCACGCTCCCATCTAGAGAACAGAAACAGTATTGTTTCTTCATCACTGTAAAAAAAAATGCTAAAAATGGTGGCTGGGGATGTGGCTCCTTCACCTAAGATGGGCAAGGCCCTGTGTTCCATCTCCACATAACATAACGAAAGCAAACCCTAAACAGCATCTGACTGGCTTTCAGACTGTGAGAGGGCTCAGATGCTTGCAACGCCCATCTAGCCTCCTGAGTTCAAGAGAAGTAGCAACTCAACGAAGCTGTCCTTGAACCTCCAGATGCACACATGCACCTGTCTCATAAGCATACCATACACGCATGCACATCAATAATAATTGATAAAAATATTGAAGATGAAACCGATATACATGAGAGTGTATTTAAAGCCACCAAGTACTGTTAAATTATGGTTATTAAATATTAAATAATAAATTTTAAGGATCAACATTAAGGTATTACTATGTTAGAAAAAGTTAGCATGAGGAAAGAAGAAATTATAGAATTAATTAAAAACTAATAAGAATACATTCAACTTTTCAATTATCATTGCTAATAATGATATGATCTGTAAACGATTTGAAATGAAGCTGAGAACAGTGGAGTGTGCCCGCCAAGAGCCCCTCCACATCTGTCTATCCTGAATCTCAGCAGTGAGCATACAGCAGCCTCTGAGAACGTCTGTCCTTTATTGAGTTAGCAAACCACAGCCCACAGCACCTCTTGGAGATTAAAAATAAAAGACACAGATTCTCCTAGTCCTTCCCTATCTTTGTTCCTTCTATTTAAGAAAGAACATGGTACTTTTAGCAGTGAGCTTTCCTTCACTGAGACTCCCAGAACAAGGTGTTGGCTCCTGTGATAGTGTATTAACATATACCTATCTTGGTCACTCTGGCTTCCAGGAAGTCTTTGTGACAGGTTTGTTAACCCCTCATGTCGAGGAGGTGACAGTGCTCTTCATGTGCTTAGTCAAAGAAATCCAACTTTATCTGACTATTAGTTTGGTACCCTGTGGTCCACAAAGATGTTAAATGAAACAATGTGAACACATATTTTAACAAAGGCTTTCCCCCCCACAGGAAGAGTTATAGGTAGGTATAAGATAATGCTGAGTAAAATTTGCAACTCACAATAGGGCTGAGCTGTCCTTCCTCTGCCCTTCTCTGTGCATCCACGGAGGGGATGTGATGCAAGGAGAAACGACTTAATGAAGTTGGTCACAAAACTTCGCCATTTGTTTACTGAGATTTTAAGGTTTCATCCTATAAATGAACCTCAGGAAAGAACACAGGTACGGACAGCTGCCTAGGAACCAAATTCTTAGGTCCTTAAATATAACAAAGCAAGCAAACAAAAAATAACCTGGGGTAGAAGTGTGTGTTTTCTGTAATATTTACTTTTTATTATACTGGATCTCACAGTTTCAAAATCATAAAGCATGACTAAAATAAATAATCGTATTGTGTTTTTAAAACAGAATATTTCAAGTCCTTAAGATGGTAGTGTTCAAAAAGGATGTTTGTTTTATAGTGATGAGAAAATACAAGATTTGTTGGGGTTTTGTTTTATTTTAGGCCCTTTTTTTTTAATGAGGGCCCTGTGAAGCATATTACGCTTGTTATATGACTGAGCCTGGCCTTGAACACCTAATCATCCTGGAATTACGGTCCTGTGCCCCTGTAGATTACCTTGTAATGAGGCAAATGTTTACTGGATATGTTGTGTCTGAGGATAGGCTGCTTATAAGAGCGCGAACAGAAGGTGCCGTGCTAAAGCAGATGTGGGTGGACACTGGCCTGGATGGAGGACGTTCGTAGTCACTAGTTGGAAAGATTATTCTCTCCTAAATTTGTTTCTGCCTGTCAAAAACTTTTCACTATCGTATATCTTCCCTGAGGTCTTTGCTTCTCATGCAGGCCACGCCTTTTCTTCTAAGGAACCGTAAATCATGCAAAAACTATGTCTTGCTATACTAAAATAGGTTCTGAATTCAAACAGAAAGATGAAGGTTTTATATATTTTGGCTGTCTTTGGTACTACTGCTTCAAGAGTACAAGATGCCAATGACTGTTTCCTTCGAGTAGATGGTTGGACATAGTCTGCCTGGTCCAGATGGTTACTCTGCCGTTCACCATGGTGGCAGGTCTCGAGCAACCAAAGGAAAAGAGGAAGATGTTTTTCCTCTGACGGTGATGAAAAAAAGCCCATGCAAGTCACAGGCTCTACCACTAACTACACTACCCAACCCCCAGGAGTTCTTCCACGTGCTTTCAATGCAGTTAGATAGAAAACTCCAGTGTCATCTGACTTACACATAACACTCATACACAGCGAAGGCTTGTCACTGTCATATGTAAAATGTTATTTTTAAATAAGGCATAAGACTTCTGTGTGTTAGGACTATTTCTTAATATTAGCTCCCCACCGACGCAAAAATTCCCAATCGGGCCAAATCAAAAGAAGCCAAATTAAGAAATATCCAGGTTTAATGGGAGATCTGTGCTCTCTGGTGGCCCCGAGGGGGAAACCTAGAAGCCATGGGAATGAGACCCCTAGGAGGAAGAACGGGAGACCATGTGTTTCCCTTTTGGGGAAATCACTTAAATACCCTGGGGAGTGGTCCTGACCCCACCCCCAAGGAGGGGTCAGGATATGGCTTGCTGGGATTTGGAGTCCAGACCAGGACTGGGGGCTGGGATACATGCGAGGGACTGGGGCCTATGCTCCCAACTTGACATTGTGACATAGTATAAATAAAGTAATGTGCACTGTGGTAAAAAAAAAAAAAAAAGAAAGAAAGAAAGAAAGCAATATACGAAAATGTTTATTTAATTACCACTGTGTGCAGTAATAAAGCAGAAAAGGACTATATACTTGGTAATGCCAAGTTTGGAATCTGGGGAGAGAGGCAGTCACTGGGAACTAAAGAACCCACTGATGAAGTCATTCTTGAAAGAAGCAAAGAATGCCCGAGACACAGGTTTCCTCCCTCAGAACTCTGCCCCACAGGATAGAACCAATTAGGAGAGATTTTTAAATTTTGTTTCGAGTATTTTGGCTCGACATTCCAGTCAAATCAGTTACTGGATTGGCTATTGAATTTAACTTGTGGTAGAATATCGTCTTCCGCAAAAGCATCATGTAGACCATTTGAAGATCAGGTCTCCCAAACTAACTCAACCACTTCTTCGTAGGATTTAGACTACAGGGTACTAGGAAACCAGAACAATAGATCCTATTTTCCACTTCTTTATTTTTGCTAAAGTATTAGGCCAACTTTCCTGAAGGATTTAGCTGTCAACACTCATCAGTGTGGAAGGTCATTTATACCGAGCTTGTTTGGTAGGAATTACATACTGTGTGCACTTCCTGGCAGTGCCTCTCTTTGGAAAGTCAGGTTTCAGTTGGTCATTTTCTCCATCACTCCAAATCACTCTGGACTTTCCCCACTATAGCCCAAAGCCTAACAGTCGTAACCCGCTCAGAGGCAAACTGCTGCACCTCAGGTCCTGTCAGGAGAGCTTAGTGGTGGTCTCTTTATCAACAAGCCATTAAAAAGATAATAAAATGTTTAGATGAGAAAGGCTAAGAAGAAAATAATAGAGTAATGTGATTGCCTGAGGCAGTATGTGGGGAGTGGTGTAATTAGTTTGGGTAATGATGGGACATCACTGAGAAGGTGTCATTAGAGCTATAGCTCAGGATAGAAAGGGGGCAACAGGAAAGGGTCTCACAGAAGAGCAAGGCTGGTGTTGAGAAGGGCCTTGGGATGGAAGTGAATTAGCTGTTTTCAACAAATGGAAGTGTCTTAGTTAAGGTTTCTTTTGCTGTGGAGAGGCAACTGTTATAACAGAAAACATTTAATTGGGGCCGGTTTACAGTTCGGAGGTTTAGTCCATGATTATCATGGTGGAAAGCGTGGCTGCAGGCAGGCAGGCAGGCAGTTGCTGGAGAGGCAGGCAGAAGCATGAGAGAGTGAGCCACTTGGGCTTTAGAAGCTTGAGCTTCTAAAACCTCAAAGCTCGTCCCCAGTGACACACTTTCTCCAGAAGACCACACAAGCCAACAGTGCCTAGCCCTTTCAAATGCTGCCACTCCCTATGAACCTACGGAACCATCCATTTTGATTCAAACTACCACAGGAAGGACAGCCAGTGAGGTTAGTGGAGGAGTACAGAATCACTTCTTAACACTCAGAACTGACCCTCACCTATACCCACAGCACTGAATGCCCCTTAGGTGTGTTCATCTATAAATAGGATGATTATTTATAACAGTAGACAACTTGAATTTGCTGTATGCTGCGTAATGGATAACATCAGCTAAATATCTTTCATTTTACTTCAAGTTTCATGAAGTTCTTGAGATGTGCACCAGGCTACAAATATTTCATTGTTGTTATCATACATAAACAAAGGCCCACTTCAAACGGTCTCAGAGTTGAACTCCTCTTACAGCTACACAAAGCAGCTCTGGCTCTCCGTACACACTCTACATTGTTGAAACCTTCCTTTCACCCAGATTTGAAATGTACTCGTGGCTTTAATATTGAAGAAGTTACCATTGTTCAAAAAAGAAAATAAAAACTGCTACAATGAATGGAAGACCAAATCATCTCAGTCAGAGCTATATAGCCATGCTACACATTCATCCTTTATATTTTAATTGCTAGAAATAAGCCATTGTGAAGAAGTATATTACAGGCTGTCTCAGCCCGTTATCTAAAACCCCTTTATGTAATGGTGGAAGTGGGGGGCACGTGCCTGTGCAAGCCTAGAGGCCAGAGGAGGATATCAGATATCCTGGTCTGTCACCCTCCACCCTACGCTGCTGAGACAGGCTCTCTCCATTGGCCTAAAGCTAGGCTGGTGGCCTAGCCCGAGCTCCTATCTCAGCACGCGTGGGACTGGAGTTCCAGGCACACAGGTGACCACACCCAGCCTTTGATGTGAGTGCTGGGACACAAACTCAACTTCTGACTCTTGTGCAGTAAACATTCTCACCCACTAAGCCATCTCCAGCTCAGAAAACTCGTTTTGTAGAGAAAGAAAACAAGGAATTTTTGACATGCATTTCCAAAAGTTAGGCTCAGCCAACGCTTTTTATTGATTTTTGTCAACCTCTGTATAACAAAGCCTTGATTGGAATGTGGTGGCTTTTCTAATTCAGTCCTTTCCATGTTTGTTTGTTTGTTTGTTTGAGACAGGGTTTCTCTGTACAACAGCCTCCCCCTCCCCCCAACTCACTCTGTAGACCAGGCTGGCCTCAACTCACAGAGACCCGCCTGCCTCTGCCTCCCAAGTGCTGGGATTAAAGGCATGCGCCACCATCGCCTGGCCTTCCTCTCTATGTTTTTATGTTGGTAGACTTCTACTGTTGTCTGTCATTTCTTTCCTGGCTTACTTACCACTTACTTCACCTGGCTGATGAAATCTTTGTTATAAATAGCTTTCAAAATAGCTCATTTTCTTACTTTGTTTTGAGTACACATTTATTAGACTTAAGACAAAAATGTGAGGATTTTATTCTAATTTCTTTCTGCTGTTCTGCTGAGACACCCACTTGAAAAAAATCTGTCAATCTGGCCTACTATTTTAGCATTTTATAGCATATTTATAGGTCCTTGTAATCGTTCCTTTTTCAAACCACTATTGTAAGAGCTTAAACATGGAGATAGATCTTGTAGTTTTCTTCGCTAAAAATTGGGACACATTTTTTTCTAACACATTGGATAAATTTAATGCTTCATGATTTAGAAAATCACTTTCAGTATATTTACAGTGGATGTACATGCACAGCACCAAGTAAGTGTGGATGCGCATCCAAGCACAAAGTGCACACAGATACACATGTACAGCCCAAACTACAGGTAGATGTCACATAAACAACTTGAGTCAAAAGATCATGGCAGTTTCATCAAAACGATCAGAGGCATGTCGGGAAGGAGGAGAGTTCGGGACTGACATGTGGAGATTTCAAAAGACAACTTAGTTTCTCCTGTGGTGCCTCTGTAGGTCCTGCTGGGTTAGCAGAAGGAAAGAGTCCTTCCACACAATCCAGCTTCTTCACATTTTAAAGGTTCTCCGGTGTCCTTTGCCTTGCTGACTCCGTGTCTTATGTTGATTCTCTCCACGAAATAGCTGCAAGGGACTGTGAAAGCTCTCGGCTGATGCTGTAAGAGAAGCCTGCATCAGTGTGTGAATGAGAACCTGTGCTGTCATGTAGACCTCCGTGGCAGGTGTTTGATTGACTATTCTTGAATCACCATGGTATCACCATTGTGGAAAGATGGCAAAAATGATCATGTTGGCAGGCTACCCAAACACTTCTTTCTGTTGCTTTCCAGCAACTAAGAAACAGCCTACTGATATTTAGCTCTTCTATTTCAATCGAGGAGCTTAGCTTACTTACGTCTTGATTTTTAAGGGACAATTCAGACCTCGTGCCAATCAGTCATAGTAAAAACCAATTCAAAAGGACCATTGCTGATGGGGGTTCTGGTTAACGGAAGCATTTGGGACATGAGTCCTGTCTTAGGTACTTTTATATTCTTGGGATAAGACACCATGACCAAAAAAACTTATAAAGGAAAATGCTTAATTTGGGTTTCACAGTTCAAGAGGGTTCGAGCTCATGACCACCATGAGAGGGAACATGGTGACAAGCAGGCAGACATGGCACTGGAGCCATTAGCTGAAGGCTTCCATCTTTTTCCAAAAGCACGAGGCAAAGAAAGCTAAACAGAAATGTCCTGGGCTTTTGAAACCCCAAAGCCCACACAGTGACATCTCTTTCAACTAGTCCACACCTCCAAATCCTCCTCCCCAAATAGTTTCACCAACCAAGGATCTAGTATTTAAAACATAGGAGCCCATGGGGGGCATTCTCACTCTAACTACCAGGAGCCCTGATGTGTTTTCCATACCAGGATGATCATTAGGAAAGGTGGATGTTTGCATGACCTTTCCAAAGTATAGTATTCCACTTAGAACTCCCCGACACCTGCTCTCACACAGAATGGCTTCATATAGTACATGTATGTATGGCAACTCCTTCCTCCTGTCTCCCACTGCCCTCTGATCCTTTGGACACATAGCTCAGTGATTTTTCTCTCTCAAGACTCCTTCAAGCTCTCCCACTACCTTTGTTCACATGGTCTACATGCTTCATCATGATTTCCGCAGATTTTTATGTTTGGTGATCTGTCTTCCTAAGATACAGTCAAAAAGTATTCTATGTGTTACTGTAAGGGATCAATTAGAAAATCAGTCAAAGAATAAATCATATCATCAACATCTTTTGAGAACTTATCTTTTTCCTGGTGCCAGGGTCTGGTCTGGTTGCTTCTGTGTAGTCTTTCATTAATATCCCACACCCATGAAACACAGAAGTTTTTCATAAACTATTTTACAAATAAAATTATTTTAAAAAACATATTTGGAAAAGTTTGGCAAATCACCCAAGGTCACATCTATAGTTAGAAATAGTATTGTAATTTTATCTCTCTAACTCTGAGGCTGATGGGTTTATAGATCTTACTGCTGTCTGGCACCCTGCCTTGTGTACACTTCCACTTATTAAATATTCATTTCTAGAACCACATTACTATAAAACTTACAATGTTTAGAAAAAAATTTTCTTTTTCCCCTTGTCCCCCCAAGGTGAGGTAAGCCACCACTTCACTGGTTCTCTGGAGATGCTTAGTCTTCATCTACTCTCTCTTCCTCCACCCTCGCCTTCACCATGCCACAGTGTGATCATGAGTGTGTCTTTACCGTTGCTCATCTGTGGGCAGTTCTGCTGGTATGGATGCTTATCTCCCCTGGCTTTGCCTCCTCGGAGCTAAGCACCGGGCACAGCACCCAGCACATGCTAAACAGTTGCAGGGTGAGGCAGGTTTAATTATGTCTTTAAGTATGCGGTACTCCCTTTAGTGATGAATTGCTGCTTCTGTGCTGTGTGGGGCTTCACTCCCAGGTCAACCAACTCTCAGCAAGATTGCGGGGAAAGAGCACAGCCAGAGGTAAGAAGTGAATGGGCTATCAGAGAACTATCAAAGTGGCCTTCCGACATCATTCCTTTTTTCTCTCCAGCGAACAAAGAGATTCTTTCACCCAAGAGAGAAAAGATGGATGAGCAAAAGCCGAACTTTAAAACAATAAAGTAAAATAAAAACCTTCTTTAAAAAATGGTAATCCCAATTCCCCATTTTACTCAGGAGTTCTTGTGGACTGGGAAAAATGTATAGCACTTTCCTATCCAAACAATTAAAATGAGAAGGATTTAATTTGTAAAAGTCATATCTCAAAAAAGGTGCAGTCACACCTTTTATTCTCCACTAATACTTGGTTTTATCTATTTTTCTCTTTTGCTCATCTATTGTTCCTTTATATGACATTTTACAATCATATCAACACTCACAGAACTTCTAGGAGGCTAGAGGATGCACAAACCGTCTTAAATTTTATCATCTAAAAGCAGGAGAGAAATCAACCGATAAGCACAAGGCCACTCGGTGAGTCAGCAAAGGCTCTCGGACTGGAGCTTTGGTCTTCTGTCCTCTGCTCCAGGGTCCTAGATCCACCCGATCCTTGTTCCCTGAACAGCCAGTGCTCAACTGACAAAGCAAACAGTTATTGTCACTGTCTTTATTACAGTTTTCATGTCTATTAGCATTTAAAAACTCAGAAACACGTGTTTGCTTTTAGTTATATATTGCTATGTCAAGTAGGACAGATGCATTTTTATGATGAATATCATCCCTTAAAGAGCTTACATATGTCAAAAGTATGTTATCAATTGTAAAGCACATGAATAGTCACTGTTCTTCATAATCCCACTGAGGAGGAATGCAAACATTTTTAATAAACTGTTTTAGGGAGAACAAAACAATTGAGTAGTAGAATCCCCCATTCATTATTGGGTGGTATTTAGTACTGCAAGGTCTGATATAACTATGAAGATAGTTACAATGTGAAGTAATATAAGAGTTAACAGGACTGAAATACAGGATAGTATGTCTATAAATAACAATCTTAGTCTTCAAAGAACTTCATGCATCTGTCTAGGAATTTATAGATGAGCCCTAAAAGTTTCATTCGGTTGCCTTGTCTCCTGTTATAGACAGAAGTTACTTCAAAGCAGTAAACTTCAAAATAATTAAGGCATCAATTCCTTGGATGTCATTACTTCATCTACAATGCTGGGAACATGTTGTGCCCTTGGCCTCCAAGGTTATCGCAACAATTAATAGCATGCAAAAATGGAATAACTGTTAGAGTCATGAGACTAAAAATCCTCCCCATGGTGAAATCTAACACTTCCATCTCCCACTCCCATCTAAGAAAATGGGCGCAGGAACGAAAGCTTCTATGTCTGTAAGCCTCACATAGGAGTCTCTAAACCAAGTCTCTCTCAAGTTGGCTCCACTATTATTCTGTTTTGGGATATATTATGCTGTTGTTTAGATACTGGGTAGTTGGGGACATGTGTGTTCTTATCCTTGATAGGCACAAGACTGATATACACTAGGGTAGAATACAGAGAACATTAGATATTCCTGCAGAAGAGGAAGCAACTTGATGGCAGATGAGAAAAGAGGAAGCATGGGGAGGCATATTTATTATTAACTAGAACTTTTCATTTGCTAGACCTCTCACTGTTAAATATCTGCTGTATAGTTAAGTGTGTAGAATTACCAATACGTGTTCCTTATTTTTAATGGGCTTCTAATTCTAGGACTCTTCTTTAATTCCAGGCATCTCTTACCCATGGCCATCACACCTTGCTTTATGTTGTGCTCCTACCTACCCTAGTGGGTTGCAGAGCAGGAAGTGAGGAAGCTCATGGGGCTGTTTAGGGTGGCAGGGAATCGGGGAGCTGTTAGTTGGAATGGAGACAACTAAATGTTGAAGATGAATTAAATATGTCTAATACTGGTTCTGTGAAGACGGATCAGGAGAGCAGAGTACGTGTCGGGACAGATGAGGGGTAAAATGGAGACAGGAGGTGCTTGAAGGTTGTTGGTGGGATCGCTGAATGAGTTCTCTGTACTTTGGAAGCTACTGAAACATTTTGACATTTTAGTTCTTTTCTTGATTTCCACATCTGCATAAGTAGAACATATCTCTTCTCATAAATATCACATAACCACGTGACCACAAATAGATAATTGCAACTTCTGGTTTTCTAAAATGTCACAACTTTTAAATAAATTCATAGTGACCATACAAAGCATAAAGTTTCATTATGACATTTCTATATATTGACATAACATACTTTGATTATTTTCACCCCACAATTACTGTCACTTCTCCCCTTCTTCTTTCCTTGTTTCATATCTCCAATAGTCCTTCTTCAACCTCCATGTCTTCTTCTTCCTGGAGTCTACATGACAGCAAAGACATCATGCAAGTTTGGGGTGGGAGCTTCTTCTGCTTAGCACAGTGATCTCCAGTTCCATCCATTTTCCTGGGAATGATATAACTTAGCTCTTCTCTGTGGCTGGATGAATGTCAGTTGAATTTATATGTATACCACATTGTTTATTCTTTCATCCACAACGATGTCCGTGTAGGCTGGAGTCATGACTTCCTATTTTCAGCAGTGCTGTGGTAAACACGGATGTGCAGATTCACTTAAGCAAGCTGGCCTTGTCCTTAGGGATATAGACCATTTATTGGAGTCAGTGGGTCACAGGATAAGACTATTTTTAATTTTTGAGGAAGTTCTCCACTGATGGCCACTGTGCAGAACTAAGTCTGCACTCACCAATGGGCATTAGCAACAGTTCCTTCTTCTCCTGGTCTTCAGGGCATGTATTCACATTTCCCTGAAGTGACTGTTGCTAGCTTTATGTGAGGATGCTAGTCATCTTTACTAAGTGCATAGGAATGGGATTTCAAATTGCAAAACAATCCAAAGTCTTCAGAAATACTCATCCTTAAACTGCTCGTGCATTCTATTTTTCATTTGTTAGTTAGTGGTTTTAACCAAAAATGTAGCAGAAGATATTTGTGGAAGTTTAAATACTCCACAGTTCTGAGCTTAGTTCTGGCCCTTATAAAGAACATTAATAAGTTTTCATTGCACTGCTAATACTTGCCATTTTCTTCATTCAACCAGTATTTACTGATTAGCTATTATTATTTTGTAATGAGCTGAATTGAGTCATTAAAGATCATAATCAGTCTATTAAGAAATATTGTGTCTAATAAGATTGTATAAACAGTTAGTGATTTTCAACACAAACAGACACACGGAATATAGTGCTAACGTTGTCATTTAATTACTAACTGAAAAAGAAATCCCATTAGTGAAGCCCTGGGACAATCTTCTGAGCAAACTGCCAACTCTAATGTTTATTATGGTGTGCCCTGTACAACGATAGCCTCGTTAGGATGCAATGCCAAAGACATGCTGAATGCTTAATCTGGAGATGAAAATAAAACCAGAGTCCCTGGGAAATTTTAGTTTATGTCCTAGAAAAGAAGGTTATCAATATTCATTGCGAAATTAGTATTGATAAATCCGCAAACCAAATCACAGGCTAGAAAAATCGGCTTCCTAGAAAATGTAGAAGGAAAAAAGATATAAAATTCATCCAATTAGATACACCTTTCAGATTTTAGTAAAACACATTGAAGAGATAAAATAATTAGTTCTGAGGTTAGGATCAAACAGACCCTACTCTCCATGTCTTGTGGGTTTATCTTCGCAATGTCATATATTGCTTGAGCATTTAATCATTAAAACGCTTTCTGATTGTCTCAAATGGCTGAATTTTTTTAAACAAATCTGGCCTAAGATCATAATATGTTTTAAAAATATTTTGTCTCTGAGTAATTATATTCCATCTAGTTTCTTCTATGTTTGGCTTTTATCAATAATTCCAGACGAAATGCATCCAAATGTCTGAAAATAAAACAAGTTGTCAGAAACTACTGTTACCTAGGTTTAGATGTGTACTTCCTTTGGTGGCTAGTGCTTATTCTAGATTCATCTGGATGTTGGCTTCAGTGTGAGATCGAGATTGGATGGAAGGATGGTAGGTGGTGAGGGATGGACAGATAAAGAAGAAAACAAAACACTGGATATGCTTCCCTCCTTTCATTTAAAACTTTCTTTCCTTTTGTCACTGTAGTGACACAGGCTACCTACAATCTCAAGTTCTTCATTCATATGTCATATGCAAATTCTATAATCTACAGACTATGCGATGGTAAACCGTACAGCGCTTCAATGATTGAGTGACCGCGTTCTAGTCTACTGCCACGTGGAAGTCTGCCATCAACTGTTTCCCTTTGGTCTCAGTAGTCCTTGTTAATTCTAACTTCCTATGTTCCCCTCCATAATATTATACTAAGAAAATAATCTACAGAACAAATATGTTCACAGATCTATAAGAAATACCTGAAAAATATCAAATTCAAAGGAAAAAAGAGTGAAGTAATGTTGGGTTCATGGCCTAATTTGTGTCTGGGCTGATCATCTGGGCCCGGAGGCTGACTCCTAAGTTATTCTGCGCCGATGGAATTTACTATAAGGGATGGATTTACAAGTCAGGGCTTCACCTTGTAATTGCAGGGTTCGTGTTCACGTCAGTCATCTGCTGTGTTTATAAAGTCAAAGTCAGTCATAAAGTTCAGAATGCATGGCACTATCGAGTATTATCTTCAGCCTCCTTCCACAGCAATTTAGATTTCTTCAAATAACAAGATATTATTGGGGGGAGGCCTCTCGCCAAATTGAACTGGCCTATTCCAAAAGTATAAGGAAATTCTGAGGCTGAGAAGTTCGGTAATCTCTTTCAAAGTTACAAACCTAAGCTTTCTGTTCTTATCCAAACTGCATTTTTGTTGACACCTGGAAGGCCATGTCTTTTCTATGGGTTGATATTTGTCTTATATTTATGTGATTAAACAGCAAACTCCCTTGGTGTTTTCTCCTTCTGCTGGTTGTTTCTGGAACACTTTGCATTGTAATTTTTTATTATTTAAATTTTATGATGAACTACTGAAAACTTGGGTGCGCTTCTGAAATAACGTGAAAGGAGTGTTAAGACATGAAAAGTAGAACATCCAAAAGCTTAGAATTTATAATTTAAGATTCTCCGAGTTTTGTAATATGTGCTGCACAGAAGCGAGGAAGAGCGCTACCTAATTATAGTTGAACCTAAAATGGACAAAGAATTGAAACACTAGTCTTCAAAGAAGTGCTGTAACAACTGAAATTTTTGAAGGAAAAAGATTTCAGAATCACCAATAAGAACAACATGTGTCTATTGGACACTTATCATGTGTATGTCTTCATGGTAACCATCTAGAGTAGGAATGATCATTTCATCTGTTCCGAGGTAAAGACACAAAATTATGGAACTGTCCATGCCTGGTTTAAGGTGACACACGTAAGAAGTGAGGGAGAGAGAAACTGAATCATAGACATCTGTGCTAAAGTCTGCTCTTTAACACTACAGTCACTAGAAAGGCAGAGGAACTGGGATCCCATAGAAGGAATAGCTCACTGAGCCACACAACTCCATGTTTGAAGCAAGTGAGCCTGAATCAATTCGAGCTTTACGTTATCACTTATACAGGAAGAGCAGTTATGAAGAAAAATATGTTAAATAATAAATACCAGATGGAAGAAAACATGCAAAAACAGGACATGGGGCACAGCCCGGGATAATTGGCCCATTGCAAGGGCATGCAATGAAGAAGTCCAATGAGGTTTTTACTAGTCATTGCTTTGAAGTGTTCAACGCTTTAACCCAGCATGTTTAGGGTCACAGGAAGATTGTCACTGGTGTAGCATAACTGGTTTTCCCAGCCTCCACTGAATCTTTCTTTTGGGTGGAGTGGGAGGGGCTCAAGAAAGGGTTTCTCTGTGTAACAGTCCTGACTGTCTTGGAATTCACGGTGTAGACAAGGCTGGCCTCAAACTCAAAAAGATCTGCCTACCTCTGTCTCCCAAGTGTTAGAATTAAAGGCATGTGCCATCACTTCCTGGCTGCCTCCACCGAATCTTAAGATCATCAACTGATTAATTTACAGCAGGAGGTTGGGAAACACTGGTCTTAATAACTAGAGATATAAGCTTTTGCAATATAGACCTGTTGGGCAAGTTAAGCAACCGACTACAAAAATGCATTTTAGTCAATAAAGAATTTTGGCCAAGGGTTAGTTATTAAATTCTGCCATAGGACAACAACATTTCATTAGGTATTATAATGACATTTTAAAATGAATTCCCAAATCTTTGAAATTTAGACACACATACATAAGCACAAGTGTCTGGAGTTTCCCTTAGGATGTCTCAGCAGAGAAAATAACGGTAACGTTATGCAAACACGGCCAAACTTTAAAAATTAATGAGCATTGGCTATTCTATTCTGCTATTTTTGGGTGTGTTGGAATTTTCCATAAACTTGTTTAAAGACTGAAAGGATAAGTTTTGGGCCTAAACAATTTTATAAACAGAGGTAAAGGAGACTTTTCATATAGTAAACATGGCTAGTCATTTAATTCCAGAAATCTTTTTTTAAAAATTTTAAATACTGGACAATTCATTTGGTCTGGGGCAATTTTAGACATCCTTCTGTTGAAAGGACTTACAAATCTGTCAAGCGTCCTTCCTCAAGATGATTCCATGGTAGGTGTTATACTCTGTATGTGAGCTATGGGTTTGGAATTTTGTGGCACATTTACAACAGTACTGTGATGATGTGTCTGAGCCTGCGTCTTTCCTCATGGCACGCCTTCCTGGCACTTTCCTTTAGTGGCTCACTGATGGCCTACTGGGTTATCTACTCATTGAAAGCAAGAATTTACTAGAGAGTTGTGTACTGATCCCATTCTTCTGAGTACAGCCTAAGGCCTTTGAAGTATGTGACCACTTGGGAACCTTTATGCTGGCATGTATTTGTCATATAGAAAGACACGCCATTTAACAGTGTATAATTCCCTCACTGTACTTGCTCACCATAAAGTGTATCATATTTTTCTTTCTCGACAAAGAGTTGCCAAAAGAATTCACAAGTTATTAAAAAACCAAACCCCCTGTATTATGTGACTGTGTTTATGGTAGTATGTTTGTAGTTCTACAGGCTTCTTTCAGAGAAAGTGAGAACAGTTCTCAAAGACCAGAAAATAAATGCATCTAGCATGCCCAGAAGTGGACACCATACTGCGTGCATGTGAACCACTCATGTCTGACTGGGTCAGTAGGCACCCTGGCTTGACAGAGTGAGTCAGCAGACCAGCATGGGTTGGCTCGCAGAATCCCCAATACAAGCAGCCCTCTGTGTGAGACTATGTTAGAGTGCATTGGTTTAGACTTAAAGGAATAAGCTAGAAGATCTAAGTTTTTATTTAGACAAATATCGATTAGAAGAAATAAATGGGAAAATGAGCAGGCCAGGAGAGAAAGCATTGGCTCCAACTTTGAGGCAGAATTGCTGATGCTCGGAGCTGCCTCATAAAAAGAAGGCACGCCAACTCCCACCGGCTTCCTACTGCAGGAAGGCACATTCGTAGATGTGAATGTTTTTCAGCTTTGTAGACAGTTGGTTTTATTCCTCCCTCTTACATATTGTCCCAGTGAATGTCTGATCCATAGCCTCTCTCTGATCCTTTGACAAGAATAACCCCCGTCTAATATTCCTAAGTACAAGCAAAACCTGGAAGTCAGTTTGACCATTCCTTTGGCATTCTACAAACATGTTCCTCGCAACCTTCTGCCCCTCAGTTGCCTGCTGTGTGGCACAGTGTTCTAATTTTCACAGAAAAAAAGTATAATTAGAATAATTATCATTGTGAGTATCTTTGCTACTGTTAAAATTATTATAGAATACCGCAATATTTTGAGACTGAACATGTTTCTACTACTGCAGGTGGATTTGAGAGGGAGCATTTATAGTTTCAAAGTTTAAAGATTCAAAGTAATAAATACCATATATCAGCAATCATTTTTCCTTTTTCTATTTGAAAAATCATTACAGATAAAGAAAAAGCTTTAATATATATACAACATATAAGTGAGCACTTTGTGTGTACAACTAGATGGGTTCTACGTAGAAATAAGTAATAATACAATATGGTTCAAGACTCATTTCTCAAAACAAGATAAAGACTAAGGCATAAAAATGAACACATGTTAAATACTGGATTTCCCTTCTTACTGGGAAAGCCAGTAACATTGCAGGCAATTCAGAGGACTACCCATAAAATGGGCCTATTTGTAGGGGGAGACCATTGCTGTGAACATGCAGGTGGAAACACGTTTTTCTACTGCTGGGGAAAGTCACTCCAATGTTTTTGGACAGAGTTTGCATAGGTAAGAATGTGTTTACTTGCAGACCAGAATAACTTTGTATTGTTATTAGCTATGTAAAGAACAGAATAATAAATTGGGTCCTACAGAATCTAAATCCTATGACCTACAGCAGCACACTCTGGTTTCAAGTACAAATGCTTTTTAACCAACTGTACTAAATCCCTAAGTACACAGACTCCCTACTGAAGACATTCAAAGTCCGGACCCCTCAGGCTTTCCAGTCAATCCTTTTCCAGCATTTCTGTTGTCTAGCCTAGAACCCACATGCCCTACTTAATTTGGCTAAAATAAATGACATATTCCCAAGCCATTCATAAATTGTCATCTCTTTCCAGATTCTGTGATGTACTTCATCAGCTCTAGCTAGGAAGTCCTGTCCCAATTAGATACGATGTTTCTAATTAGTTGAGTTTTATGATGGAATTCCTATGACTGTGCTTTTGCTTGGTCTTTGGATGATTTGCTAAAGGAACTTAGTCAAAAACGCTGACAGAGAAAGGATATGTAAAAGCTCAAGGTAACATAAATGGGATTTACAAGTCCACGATGGAATGGTGGTTAGTTTAAAACTGACTTCCTAAATATTCAGAACAGTTCCTTTTTCTACGGTCATTCTTTGGTTAATTACAAGGAGAGCTTCATCTCAACAGGGGCTTCAAAGTCTTGAGAAGGTGGAGGGAGGCAAACAGGGACTTGACTAGAATATTTCATATGCCCAGCATGGATTAAGGCAGGTATCAAAGTATGGCAACTTGTCTAGGCTTGAATAGGATGTTTATGTGATTACTCAAGACTCTTAAAATAAGATGGGGGTTTTAAGGTAGTATTCAAAGATGTCCAGAGTTCTCTTTGATTGATGCTTTATCCTGAGAGTTGATACCTTCAGAATGTTCCTAGATGATCCACAAGGCAGGAAAGTAGTAGAGAAATATTAATGTAGACACTTACAGTGGTTCCCGTTCTCAAAGACCAGTACATCAAGGAACAGAACAGTGTATTGTGAGACATCACCAAGGCAGTCCACAGCCACTGTGCACTGAGCACATAATAACCGTCCTGCCATCCTCACAGGCAGGGATGCCATGGTTGTGAATCTCTTTCCTTAGTCTTCTAGTACACCAAGGAAAAGGCACTGGGGTTAGCACACCCCTCTGTGTCCTTTATCTGTTACAGTACTAATACCCCTAGGACCCATACGTTGACTTTTATATGTATGTTACAAGCAACATCAAACTGTGGGGAAATGGCAATCATATTACTGTTATTACTGGGTGTGGCACACAAAAATATGAAGTCATACATTTCCTTTAGCTCTATTTTAGGTTTCCATGTCATAGTTTGAATCCCTGTGTGCTTGGTCCTCTCAGGTCTTAAACGTGTGGATACTAATTAGCTGATGGACTAATTCCCTTCTGTTCTGATGATGGTTTCATCAAAGTGCTAGCCTCATATTCTGTTGATGAACTTATCGCTGAGTTGTCTGTTGGGAGGCCGGAGTTTTTGGAGGAAGCAGGTTACTGGGTTGTGTTTTATTTCCCTCTCTCCTTCTTTCCCTCTTCTTCTCCCCTCCTCCTCTCTCATCTTTTCTCCCCTCCCCCTTGTCTGTCTCCTTTCTTTATTTCATCTTCCTCCTTCTCCTATCATCTTCCATGAAATGAGTGACTTCGGTCCACACATACCTGTATCCCAATGTCCCTTCTTCCTCACAATCCACAAACAATCCAAGAAACTAGGAACCAAAATCTGAAAATTGAAGCCAAATAAACATTTTCTTTGTTTTTTTGTGTATTTTTTGTTTTCACAACAACAGGAAGCTGAAACAGATAATGCTAACTGAGATCTTAAGGGTGGGTGGCCAGACCTTGGGATGGAGCTCTTTTATGTTTGTTATTAATTTTTCAGAATAAGCATAGCAATAGTTTTCTCCATGGCACCTCATATATACTTTATTTTTGCTGATTCTTTTCTGGACTTCTTTCCCTGTTCCCAACCCCACCCCTACTGCTCTCTTTTCTTCTCCCATTAACCACCCTCCTTCTGGATGTAACCTGTATTGGGTTCTTTTTCATTTTATTCAGAACTCATGCTTAGTTCTTTTTTGGGGAAAGTAATTAGTGTAACACCTTTAAAACACAGTAACCCTCTGTCTAAAAATAACATACAAACTCACACACATACAGCATACACACACACACTCACACATACAAACACATACACCATACACACACATTCATGTGTATACATTCATACACACACACACACACACACACACACACAGAAACTGAACAGCAAGTAACTTTTACTTTGATAAAAGAATTCAAGCTGTAACATTTTATGGCACAATCATCTATTACTTTGCAAATCAATTTTCTGAAGTTTGTTAAAATGGATATATTAAGGTTACATCTGCTAAAACAAATTTAATCTTTTGAAGTTCAAATTCTACCATGAGAAAATGTTTAAACACAAATTCTTCAAGAAATGGTTTTTAAAATGTTAACCAAATACACACCATACTTAAACATAA
The DNA here is from genome assembly GCF_018167655.1 of Microtus oregoni. Classification (NCBI taxonomy): domain Eukaryota; kingdom Metazoa; phylum Chordata; class Mammalia; order Rodentia; family Cricetidae; genus Microtus; species Microtus oregoni. Next base: position 6,429,325 of record NW_024543829.1, on the reverse strand, counting down.
TATTTGCAAGAATACCCAACCTACTTTTACAAGTTCCCAAATCAAACTAAAATATATGCATAAAACAATGCTAGATCTACTTAGCCTTAATCATGACAAGTTACTATTCGCTTTCTGTAAAATCGCAAAGATTAAATTCATTCCAAATTTCATTTGCGTTTTAAGAAAACATGTTTGTGGACAGCAATATAACTTTAGAGCTATTAAATACATGCTATCATATCAATAATGTTCACATGCAACGTTGGTTACTAGCTAAAGAAGCATCACCCTGCTAGCAATAAGCTACTTCACAAGCAGCTCTCTTCTCCCTTTAACATATGGGCATATATCACACCTCCTTTCTCAGTCCCAGATTCCTCTGTGCTAATTGCAGCCAAGTTCAACTGGTATAAAGAGGACTTCAGAGATGGGATGTCTGAAATGGAACCACAAAGCTATTAGGGAAAATATACTTGAGGCTGGAAGAGCAAGCACAGGCAGACACGTTTAAACTAGCAGCAGTCCGCTCCCCTCCCCATCCCTGTGAAGTGAGTACCAGGGCCAGCAGAAGAAGGCTCTCTACGCGTGGAGCACATCAAGTGCAAGTGTTAAGGATGTTAGATAATGTGACCAGATGCAGGATAAAATAAGCCTTTCTTAAAACATGTTATGAAAGTTCCCCAGGGACATGATGTATTTGAGAGAAGATTTAATCTTTCCCAATGTCTCCTCAACCAGTATTTTCAATGTGGGCTCTATTGACCTTGGAATCTGGACACTAAAGGGACATCTTGAGCATTGTGACATTGTTGGTATCATCCTTGGCCTCAACCTAGTGTATTCCACATAGTATGCCCTTGCTTTAGCAGACATTGTCAACTTATCCCTATGGGTAGGGTTGCCAGATCTAATAAGTAAAATGAGGGGACACCTAGGTAAATCTGAATCCCAGACAAACAGCAAGTGACATTTTTTGGCATAGATATAATCCATATAAATTCAATTTATCTGAAATATACTGTTAGCTGAGCCACATGACCATCCAGGAACCCTACTTGGGTAAAGAGTGAATTATTATACCGGAAAACCCCATGGGTTATGTGTGTCAATCAGTTCAAAGAGAACACATGGGGACACTTGATTGACCCACCAAATGCTATCTCCTTCAGGGATTTCCAGGAAGCCTCCTGGTTGCATAGGGCAGCTCTATGACCTTCTTCACAGAGACAGTGTGTGTTGTATTTGAATTAACGTGTGAAAAACACTTAGTGCAAAGACTTGCATAGGAAACCATGCATCTTCATTGCTTTATCCAGTGATTCTTCTTCAGGAGATATTGTCATGATATTTACTCTTCTCTGGAGTATAGTTTCATGAACAAGCTAGGAAGCTACAATGGACCCAGAAGGAAGCCTGTAGTAACTCTAAAACTTGTCTGTGCATTGACATCAGCTGAGACATTTCCTACTGGCCCTCTGTATCCAACAAGAGACACATCCACATTTCATGGGTCTGGGTGTGGCCTGACTCTGGGGATTTTCAAAACTTGTCAGGAGTCCACGAATATGTAGCTGAGGCTGAGTGGTCAGAGAAGAATGTGTCACATAATAGTAGGGCGTTTGCTGGGAAGATAAGGACGTTAGTTTTGTTCTTTCCAACTTGGGGGCTGTAAGAAGCATCTGGGCCAAATGCAGGGAGCAGAAACAATTATTTCTTTCATTCACTCCACAAATACATATCTGAGTGCCAGACCATATTCTCGATAGGAGGGGAAATCTCTGCTCTCATCACAATCCTATAGAAAGGCAGGAAATAAACAGGAGGTATTTTAATCTAATTTGAAAGTCTAAAACTAGGAGAAGTCAGTGCCAGCCCTGAGCAAGCTCTCCAAAGGTCATGAGAAAGGGAAATGGGAAGAAAATAATGCGATTTGACAAGATCTTTGCTGAACTTTGCACTTAAAAGTAACATAAGCAGGAATGGCATATTTTCAGGTATAACTCATCAATGGTGGCAGAAAACTCCTCAGTGAGTGTCAGCAAGACCACAACCTCTTGTGAGGCTGTAAACATGTAGCAGAAACTCACTAGTGGGGAATTCACACACTAACACTGGACAGGCAGGCCAGGGAGGAATCTCTTTTGGGGAAGCTGTACATTGTTTACAGGTTGTTAGAAGGTCAAGGTTTAATTCCCATGCACTCTCTTCTTCTAATCCCCAACAAGGAACTGAATAAAGAAGAGAAGAGCTAGGCTATAGAGATGCATAGGCTAAGACTGATGAGGATGTGTGTCCAGGATCCCCACAGTTACTTTATATGAATGTCAACTCCTTGGTCCAGGAAACTGAGTTACTGAGAAATTTCATATGTGGCCACAGAACCATGAACCTTTTGGTAATACATCGGAGGAATTGCAATATATTTGGAAAACATATACTGTACCTTATAACAAACAAACAAACAAACATATGTGTGTGACATATATATGTGTATATGTATACATATATTGTTACACGTTTCTGTTGTATTCAAATCTCAACTTGCTAAATTTGCAGTTTCTGAGAGTAGCTGAGTGATGGGTGGTTCTCTAAGGATACATTTGGAATCTAGGTTCACGTATTGGCTCCTTTGCTGTTTCAGCTTCTTTCTCCTCTTTCCCTTCCTCCTCCTCCTGTTTGAGACAAAGTCTCAGTATGGAATTTAGGCTGGTTTCGCCAAGGCTGATCTCCCAATCCACCTGCCTCAGCACCCAAGTACAGTTTTGTAGGTATGTACCACTACATGTGCGTGTAGACCCGTGTCACTTGTGGCATGTGGCACAGCCATGCTTAGTAGCTGGCGTATTATACCACCATGCTCATCCATAAAAGCTGTTGAGAAAAAGGAGGGAGCCCACCCACTTGAGCTCCTCTGTGATGAGCCTGGCAACAACACATATTATTTTGTAATCCATCTGAGAGGAAGAAATCAGTCTCTTGAGAACCTCAGACCAAAAGGAATCTGAAAAACAGTCTTGGTATGTCCTTAAGAAGATAAATCAGATTTGGTGGTGCTTGATAGTCTCCATCTGGATGATGGAAACGCTTTGAGACAACCCTAGCTGGACAAACAATCAGAGTGTGTTAGCTTCTTTCCCTGTTGCTGTGATGAACTATGAAATACCCTAACAATGGGAATTCAAGGGAGAAAGTGCTTCTTTTGACTTAGAGTTTGGGAGAGATACAGTCCATCAGTCTGGAGAAACATGGCGACAGGCATGGAAGGTATGGCTGTTGGAGCAGAAGGCTGGTTAGTCACGGGCATCCACACTCTGGAATCAGAGAGAAAACAGGAAGTGAGACAGTGCTGTAACCCTTCAAACTCACCCCCCAGTGACCTGCTTCCTGCAGTGAGGCTATACCTCCTTAAGGTTCTAGAACCTTCTAAAACAGCTTCACCAGCTGGAGACCTGATGTGGGAGTGATTTCTTATTAATAAAGAAACTGCCTAGACCCATTTGATAGGCCAACCCTTAGGTAGGCGGAGTAAACAGAACGTAATGTTGGGAGAAAGAAGCGGAGTCAGGGAGTCGCCATGATTCTCCCACTCCAGACAGACGCAGGTTAAGATCATTCCTGGTAAGCCAGCTCTTGGGCTACACAGATTAATAGAAATGGGTTAGATCAATATGTAAAAGCTAGCCAATAAGAAACTGAAACTAATGGGTCAGGCAGTGTTTAAAAGAATACAGTTTCCGTGTAATTATTTCGGATAAAGCTAGCCGGGTGGCGGGACACAGCCCGCCGCTCCGTATTTCAACAGAATGGCGCCCGACGTGATGGACTAAATCCACTTAAAAACCTGAGAAGGCTTAAAAATAAGGGAGAGAGACTTTAACACAGATTTTTCCTGTTTCTTGGTGGCGTGCTGTAGAGAGATTTCCTGATTCGGCAACAGCAGCAGAAAAAAAAAAGCTGCGTCATTTTAAAGTGCGGCTTCTTGGGACTGTGCCGCCACTGCAAACTCTGGCTTTAAAGCATTTCAATGGATTTTATGGGACTGGATGTTTGTGTTCCCGCAAATGTCTTAAAAAAAAGGGTAAAGTCTTTAAAGAGACAGAGTACAGATAGTTAAAAGATTAAAAGAAATAAAGAAAAATAAGCCACGTAAAAATGGAAAATTCACAGAGAGTCTGGATTATGTACATTGTGCTTTCTTTAAAATTTTTGACTGTAAAGGAGCTAAGTACAGAGAGACATTTCATTACATGGGCTGCTAAGCTAAACCAGAATGGATATAAGGGTATTACGATTTCAAAATTTGGGTTTAAGAATATGATGCTTTGGAAAGGGTCTTCTTTTGTTTTCACAGAGGACCAGACCCTGTGGATTTCTTCTATTACAATTTGGTATGATAGACCACGCCCTCCTGAAAGGTTGTTGTGAACATCTTCAGAAAATTGCTTCGCTCAACTGCCAACTGAGATGAAACTAGCACACAGGTTATACCATGAAAGACCTAATTAACGACGCCCCCATTCAGCAGGAAGCAGTTTGGAGAGAAAAAACTGCGCCCATGTTCCCAAAATATTGTTTGTAAATGTTCTTTTACATTTAAAGGGGGAAATGATATAGGTATGAGTAATTTGCATTGGTGTGGATTTTACAGTCAATTTTGTTATATGTATATGTATTTCTGATCTTGATTAAGGTATTGTGATTGTGTAGTTCATTTAAAAATGTAATGTATAATTAAGAAATATAGGTTAATGGTTAATCATCAATAATAGTCAATCTTGTAGTCATGTTAGTTAGATTTTCTAGATATATAGAGATACATTTCAGTTAGATAGACATTCTTCATATCTTTCAAAGACTGCAGAATATGGCATTTAATGTTTTAATAACTTAGGACTTTTCATGACAATGAGACATATCTGCTCCTGGTGGCACCAATCTACTTCGAGAGGAAGATGGGCATCGAAGAGGATCCTTATGGAGTTGGATAGCCATTTGGGCAAGAAACTGCTCTTGCCTGGACTGTTGCATAAAATGGACACAGAGAACCTGCAGAGAGAGGACTGCTGAACTTGCCTAAAGGTGAGACGGTCTTTTGGGGTTCATGACTCATGAAAGAGTCTGCGAGACTTTCTGCAGGACACAGCAGATAGTGACTGAACTGTCTTTGAAATTTCCTGCTTCATGGAAATGTCTGCTGGATACTATGGGCCTGAAGGCTGAAGATGGATGCCCCAACCATACAAAAGAACTTTGGGTGACTGTCCAGGCAGCAAGATGTCTCTGTCATTTCTAGAGTTTTCTTATTTCTTGTTTACTTAGGTAGTATTGTATCCTTCTGGAGTCTTTGATGGAGTTGAAGAATGAATAGATAGTTATAGTTTTCCTTAGTTATGATAAAAGATAAGATAGATATAAATATTGTAACTGTAATTCTTGATTGATAACTGTTTTGCTATATGTAATTTTACTATGTTAAAGTTAAAGCCTTTCTTTTTTGTTTAAACAGAAAAAGGGGAAATGATGTGGGAGTGATTTCTTATTAATAAAGAAACTGCCTAGACCCATTTGATAGGCCAACCCTTAGGTAGGCGGAGTAAACAGAACGTAATGCTGGGAGAAAGAAGCGGAGTCAGGGAGTCGCCATGATTCTCCCACTCCAGACAGACGCAGGTTAAGATCATTCCTGGTAAGCCAGCTCTTGGGCTACACAGATTAATAGAAATGGGTTAGATCAATATGTAAAAGCTAGCCAATAAGAAACTGAAACTAATGGGTCAGGCAGTGTTTAAAAGAATACAGTTTCCGTGTAATTATTTCGGATAAAGCTAGCCGGGTGGCGGGACACAGCCCGCCGCTCCGTATTTCAACAGAGACCAGCAACACACTAGCTTATGGGCAATACTGAACATTCAAACCAAAACATCAACTTTCAGAAAATGGTGTTGAATTGAAATGGTAGGATATGGAAGCATTGTAGGCTTGAAATAATCTGTGGGGAGGAAAAGAGTGATTATTTACACTCTAAACCTTAATTTTTTCTACATGGTAGGAAGACATTAAGCAAATCTGCAGCACTGTTCAAAAATAAAGCCCACCTGGGATATCCTTCTGTATATATGTTATTCTTATTGGTTAATGGATATAGCTACTATGGCCTATGGGAGGGCAGGATATAGCCAGGCTGGAAGAGATAGAGAGAATAGGCTGAGTCAAGGAGTCACCATGTAACTGCCATGTTTGCACCCACCAGCAAGCCACAACCTAGTGGCAATGCAATGATGAATAGAAATGGGTTATTTAAGATGTAAGAGCTAGCTAGAAATACACCTAAGTCGTTGGCCAATCAGTGTTGTAATTACTGATTTGGGTCTGGGCGGCCAGCAAATGAATGTGCAGTCTCAGCTACACATCATCTAGCAGACTAATACTTCTTTAAAGTATTCAATGCAAGGAAATCACTCTCAACCTCAGAAGTAGTTTTTTTTTTCATCTTGTTTCTTATAACTCCCCTCCCATCTGATTAAATATCTACCACAACAATAGAGGCATATTTGTGGCTGATTCAGTCTATTGGGACATTAAAATGGCACTATGGGTGGAGTAGTTTCAAACAGATCTCAGCAAGCCAGAATGAATAAGTTAACAATTTTTTAATTAATTAATTAATTAATTAATTAATTTTCCCATTCAAAAATTTACACTTCCTCCCCTCCTCCCATTCCTCTCCCACTCCCCCACTCCCCCTCCACCCTCCCCCTCCCTCCTTAAGAGAGGGCAGGGAACCCTGCCCTGTGGGAAGTTCAAAGCCCTCCCCCACTATATTCAGGCCTAGGAAGATTTGCATCCAAATAGACTAGGGTCCCAAAAAGCCAGTACATGCAGTAGAAACAAGTCCCAGTGCCTTTATTAATGGCTTCTCAGTCCACCCCCATTGTCAGCCACATTCGGACAAAATTTTTCTGAAGAAAAGCAAAGATTTTCAGTCTGTGAGGTAATAAGTTTTTTTGCAGCTTGCTGTCTCTGTCCTGAAGCCCCACAGCAGCCAAGGACAACACATAATCAGACACTGTTGTGTTACAATACTATGCAGTTTACAATAACTATTGAAGACCAGACTGGATCCATAGACCATAGTTTTCTGTCTCTCGGTACAGAGCAACAGCTAAAGCCAGAAGAGAATACATCTAAATATATTCAGTCCAAAAACATAAGGTGCCTAGCCCCGTCCATAATATCTATCATGGTCTGTGTTTTCACATATAAAACCCCAAATAGGTATTATCTGCTCTTGTTTTACATAAAAGTTAACCTCCAGTCAACCAGTCCACCAAAAACAGTTGCAGCTGGATCTCACAGTTGGATAAGCATGGTCCTCCTGGTACTTCAGCAGTGTTTGAGTGGACTGGGAGAGGAACAGCTAATGCCTGAGTAAAATGTAGATGGAAATTGATGTAGGAACACTCCTATGGGGACAACCTCAATTCTATACTCTACTTAAATCCCAATGGAGATGCCCTGCACTTATTTCCCGGGCCCTGTCTACTAGACAGACAGGCAGGAGGTTAAGGCTGCCGCTAATGTAGGGAAGACCTTAGGTTCCTGATCTGGACCCAACCTACCTGCCACAAAAAAAAAAAAAAGAATTGAGACTTTATACTTCTGAAAGGCAATTCCTTTAAACCCTTCCTTTTTGCTATAGTTTTAGATGAAACAAATATGTGAACTCTAAAATGTGAATTTTGTAAGCAAACATGTTTTATAACTTCATATTTTCTGATTGAAAAGCTATTTATTGAGAGAATTGAGAGAATTTGAAACTAAAATTTTAAAATGTAAATCACAGATAACTGATACATTTCTTCAGCTTTAGTGCCTCTGCATTCTACCCTTTTTACTTTGCTTCATCATCATTTTGTTCCTGGTTATGTTACATAAAGAAAATCCTCATTGGCACACATGAGAGTCCAGTTTCTGTCTTGCAATCTCAGAGTATTCTTCAAAATACAGAAATGGCAGAAGGTGCCTGAAAAAAACCAATGTATTAGCCTGACAATATCACTCATGTTGTCCTTGGTGTATCAGACTTGCATAGGATTTAATAATGCAAACTAAACATTGCTAAAACCCTTCTGGGTAAGCTAGATTTCAGTTACAGATTTAAATGGAGTCCTACCCCTCAGTGACTTGCTATATAATAGGTCTTAATTTCTTAATGAATTTCTTGATTATATATTTAGTTCTACTCAGGGATCTAGGCTCATGATCCAGCACCTTGCTTCTGTAGCATCACCATCTGACACATGTTCTCTTTTGGGTACTGAGGCAGTGGCAGCAATATTCTCAAATTGTGGGCCATGACCCCCTTGGAGTCTCATATCAGATATTCTGCATGTCAGGTACTTACACTATAATTCATAACAGTAGTAAAAATTGCAGTTATGAAGTAGCAATGGAATAATTTTATGGTGGCGGGGTCATCACAACATAAACTGTATTAAAGGGTCACAGCATTAGAAATATTAAGAGCTACCGCTCTGGAGTAAAATGATGGTTTTCCACACATGTGTATAAGGCATATATGTAATTTCTGCTCAGTGACTGCCAGAATTAGTTTTATAATTTAGTGTATGATTGAAACGAAGATGTGAAATCACTTGGAAGAACTGCGAAGTAGCGTCTTAAACTTGGCTAATAGTCTAAAAAGTACAGACTCGGGAGTTCTCACTCTATCAGCCTAGGAATGGTGTGTCTGTGGATAGCTGGGGAATTTGCTCTTTAAAATGTCCCACAGCTGATTCTCATTATCAACAGGAAGTACTGTGAGCTAGTGTTTTTAATGCAGAGAAAATGAGAATTTAAGATTACTGTGTCTGCAGTATTGGGCTGGACTAAAGAGGAGGAAGCTAGAAGCTGCAAAGTTTACTTTATATGGTGTTTAGTGAGAAAATGCATGCATGTGTGTGTCCACATATCCTGCTGCATGTTAGCAGGGCTAGCTCAAATGCAGTGTCCTAACAATATTTTAATTTCTCTGTATATTTTAAGATTCTCATCCCCACCCCTTCCTTCCTGATCCCTAAGCAACTAAGCAAACAAGTGTAAAGTGATGGCCGACGAGTCCTTGTCCAGTTCAATCAATAATTGCCACGGGTGTTAACACCTGAGTGCCTTGGCAACGGATGGGATGGGTGTGGGTGCCTTGCTTGCTTCTCTCATGGGGTAGCCAAAGAGTGGGGGCTACCTTTATGTGCCTTAGAGTACCACCGTCTGCGACTTTGAATGTGGTACATTGCTGTGTCTACTCTCTTCTGGGGAGACTGAGAAGTAAAACAACGTCTAGAATAGCAGAAAGTGGCCAGTGCCTGATTCGTTGTGAAATCGAAGTTCTCTAGGCACGGCTAGATCACTGAAGGATACCTGTCCAGGTTTGGGTTTCTTTTCCTGGATGCTGACATTTACAATGCGTTGACCTGACACTGTTAGCTCGGTTCTCAAGTGGTGTGGTGGGGAGCGGGGCATGCCCCTTACCCTTAGGAAAGGAGGCGGTTCTGTCAGCTTGCTGCAGGTGCAGCCCGGCTGGGCGGCATGTTGATAAAACGTTGATCTAGCGACTCTGCGCTGACCCTGAGAGAGATGGGCAGGCTTAAAGACAGGCTCTTGTTTCTTTGTTACACTCCAGTGTGACTAGGGCTGAGAGATCATGGGATTCAGAATCCACCCATCTCCGTGACTGCTTTCCCTGAAGCAGGGAGGGAAGGGCTTCAGGCCTACAGTGGGAATCTGGAAACTTGGATTTCTGCATAAAAACACGTAATAATTGGCAACAGAGTTAGGGTCTCCCCAAATTATAAGTGCCCTTTATTTTACACTTCTCATTCTGGTTTTCTATTCTTCATCTAAAAAAATACAAATTCAAAGACAGGGAAATTATTTTTAGTAATTCTAACCTAGATAATCTCTAAATATAAATATATGACTTTAAAATGTCTAAGTGTTTGAGAATAACATTAAAATGAGGTATTTAATATATTACAAATGCTTTCCTAAGCCTTTTAAGAATATAGATATTTTATTAATAAATAGAGTGAGTCAGAGTAGTATGTAAAGACCTACTATAGAGTTGAGAGCAGAAGAAATGAAACGAGAGTAGCAGAAAGGGCCTCAAGGATCCAGAGACTGGGATAGCACTGTGGCAGTGAGCAGCAGAAAGGGCCTCAAGGATCCGGAGGCTGGGAGCTCACTGTGAGCTCAGTCCCCTGCCAGACACACTCTCTACTGCAACCACAAAGAATCAGGCAGAAACGTGTGCTGGAAGGAGAATTAGAATGTTTCATTCTAATTAGAATTAGAATTGCCTCCACAATCTAAGATTACCCCCTGGAGATTCTGATAGCCCTGTTCCCAAACTCCTTTCTTGGGTTCTCACAACTGCAAGCAGATATCATAATACTCTTGGCATTCACTCAAGCAGTTGAGTGAAATTGATCCAGAAGCCCCAGAAGCTGCCTCATTCCAGGGATGGAGTCTTTAAGGCTGTCATTATGTAACTGTAATTACTACCTTCAGTAGGATGTAAAATAATTCTATGTTTAAGTTGATGTGAATTATTGTGACCTGGGTTTTAATTATAATTCTTAATGTTGGTATGGCTAGGTCCCCATTTTGCTATACTGACATGGAAGTGGTTTTCTGATAAGTGTGGGAACTAACTTTTAATATTCAGAATTAAGGGGAAAAGTTACTTTATATATAGTAGGGATGATGATGATGATTATAAACGCAGGGCAATGCTGTTGGGTCCATCCCTCCTCTACTGAAAGATCATATGAAGGTTTTAGTGTTGTAATCATAGCTGAATATGTTATCATCTTCCTGTCTGGTACTCTGATACCCTGGAAGGTTCCTGATTTGGAAGTGTAGCCTTTTTGTGGCTAGAGAGGCACTAAGGCTTTGAATTTCACAAAAAGGGGGGAAGTTGTTAGAACAAGGAAAGAACAGTTAAAGTCCCGGGTAGCCAGAGTCTGGCCCTGTGCCAAGTTAGGCTGTAGGCTAACTGTCAGATCTTGATGTACTGATTGTGCAAGAGATGCATTCCCTGTTTCCTAACACTCTTGAAACATCTTTGTTTAGTGTCAGGTTCACTAAGTCTTTTGCTGTTTTCTGCTTCTCCCATCAGAAATGGAGTGCTGATATTTCTATGCCACAATAGTTACCAGGTAGATGCTCTAACGTAGTCTGACTTCTTGAGGATCCAGGTGTTTATCGCTGTTTATTGATGTGGCTAGCCTTTTAATCAGGTTATGAATTGCATTTTTACCATTTTGTGTAAAGATTTGCCATCAGATGCCCACCGCTCAGGTACTTCAGTTTGAGAAAACGGTCTAGATTTTCTGCTTTCAGGTAAAATCCCAGCTCTCCAAGATCCAGTAATTTCGCTGGCATTAGAAAGTATTTTGACAAAAGTAATGCACACAGTGTGAATCTTTCTCCACAGTTGCAATGGGCCAGGAAGAATGCCAGGAAAGAGTTATTAATAGAAAAGTCACGTGATGGCAGATTTACAAAAAGATAAGAACTGGGGGAGCTTGGCAAAGTGGGACAGACTGATCTGGGTGGGAGCTGGGAAAGGCACACAGAGACAATAATAACCAGGACTTCATCGGCCACAGCAAGCTTTCCAACTGGACAAGAGTCTCCTTAATATGTAAATAACCCAGTAGGACAATTTGAAAAGCACAAACAGATATATTTTGGAAATATAGTTCTGGTTGTTTTTAAATGATTGAATGTATCACTTTTGGGTATAATAATAAAATCAGGGTGATTTTTCCAGTTTTCTTGTCTTTTATTTATTTTTTTAATCAAGTTTCTACTTTCAGCAAAAATTGTCTTACTTGGTGGGCTAAGGGATCTGGCTCAGTAGTAAAGCGTTTGCTAACATGAACTAGAGACACAGGATTTGATTCACAGACATCTGTAGAAAACAACAAAAAAAAAAGGATTACTTGAAACTTTCACGTTTAAAGGTAGTTTAGTTACTGGTCTTATTTTAAGCAATAGATACTGCAATTGTTTTCAAAATCAAAAAGAACAATGATGCATGCTCAGAGTAAGGGTGTCAGGTGAGACTTTCCTTAAATTCTGGGATCTAAGGGAACTGTTCTTTAATTAGCTAATAATGTCAGTACATGCACGCACACAGTTCCAGCCAATGAGCAAAGTGCTTTCCTGAAGTTTTTCACACCATAACTTTGGGTAAATAAATGCCATGGAGTTGAATACTCTTGGAACTCACAAAACAGCTTTGTTCAACAGATTACAATAAATCCAATTCCAAAACTAGGTTAACAATGAACTTGCTCTAACATGTTTTAGTATAAAAAGGCTTTGATATAAATAAATTTAAGTAAAACAATGTGTTGGCGGAGAGGGCCACTTGCTCTTCCTGGCGGCCCAGCTAACTGAGACCCAAAATAATCACACAGAAACTGTATTATTTAAATCACTGCTTGGCTGATTAGCTCTAGTTTCTCAATGGCTGTTAAATCTTAATTTAACCCATTTCCATTAATCTGTATATCAACATGAGGTTGTGGCCTACCGGCAAAGTTTCAGTATGTCTACTTCCAGTGACTCCATGACTTCTGACTCTGCCCTTCTTCCTCTCAGCATACAGCCTAGCTTTCCCTGCCTAGTTCTGTTCTTCCCTGTCATAGGCTCAAAGCAGTTCTTTATTCATTAACCAATAAAAGCAACACATAGATAGAAGGACTTCTCACACCAACAATGGATACAATAAACTTCCATTTGTGCTTCAAAATGAAAGGATACGTGTATCTACATGCACACGTGCTCACAACAGTGCACATAAACATGTGTGCACTACAAAAGAAACCACGGAGCCTTTATTTTGCAAAGAGGTGAAAAATTACCACTATATAGTTTTTTATATTCCTTGTACTTTTGTTTTATCATATGTATGTATTTCCCTTTTCTTTTAAAAAGCTGTGAAATAATTATTTCAGTGAGACGAGACATCACTAAGGAAAAGGCCGAGTAACTACTCCTTTTCTAAAAGTAAAACATTGTGATTGTGTTTGAGACTTAAGGTAAGAGGGCAAAATTTACTGTCTGATTGATGAAAACATGTATTACATTTTTACAACTTTTTCCTAATTGGAAATTTTACATGTGTATCAATTATTTTTAAATTGGATCCACAGAATACCAACATAATGTCTTCTTATTCGTTTCTTTTTTTTTAAAAAAAGATTTTGTTTCTATTTGTGTGTTTGTGTGTGTGTGTGTGTTATATGCCACATGTATGTAGGTGCCCTTGGAGGCCAGAAGGGAGCGTTGAATTAACTGGAACTGGAGTTAAGGTTGGTTGTGAGATGACCAGTATGGGCTCTGGAAGCCAAATTTGGGTCCTCTAGAAGAAAAGCAAGCTTTGTTAACTGCTGAGACATCTCAGACTCTGTATTAGCTTCCCATACAATTATTTCTGGCATTGAGCAAGATAATAATTGTTATAATAAAAGTTATAAAAGAACTCACATTCTAAGGTACTAATATAGTTTAGGCAGTCATCTAGGCACATGGAAAACATGTGTGTGTGTGCATGCGTGTGTGTGTGTGCATATGTGTGTGTGCGCACGCACACATGTTCACACATGTGTAATAGGGTGGGAGTTTTTCCTTAGGAGCTGCACACTATTTTTATTTAAAGACAGGGTCTCTCACTTGAACCTTGGACTCCTCAGTTAGGTTGAACTTGCTGTCTTGCAAGCCCCTTGGGGATCTACCTGTCAATGAAAGCACTGGGATTAAATGTGTGTGTCACTGTGGCCAGCTCTTTACATGGATGTTGACGACTGAACCGAGTTCTTCATGCTGACACAGCACACACTTCACCACGGAGCTATCTCCCCACCCATGCCCCCTCCTTTCTTGTTAAATCTTCTCAGGCCACAGGACTAAGAGATTCAGTCAGTTGCTTCCTATTACACCACTCACTAGCAGTGGGAACGACAGAACCTATGGCAGGCCTTGGGGCCCGTGTTCTTAATAATGAGGCTGAGCCAAGCCATATATACGATGTTCCAGTGACCTAAACTGATAGATTACCCCTGGAGAGAAAGGATGTTCTGCACCGGTGCAGTAAGAACTGGTGGTTAAGAAATGCAGCTTTTTATCTGAAAATATTATTTTAACCAGAGCCGAGTAATAGTAGTTTATTTCATATTGCATCATCTCACAACTTCCGAGAAGACAGAATAGAGTCCTTGAAATATTTTTAAATTACAAAAGCATTCTAATGAGCTCTGCATTCATACTGTACAGCAATAAAAGTTCAGTTTTTCCATGTAACGTAAGTTACTCCTGTCAGAAAGCAACAAGTTTCCTTTCTCTCCCCACTTTTTCTCACTTAGACACAGGGGGTTGAACTGAGGGCCTCCTACATTGCACAAACACTGTACCATTGAGCCATATTCCCATTCCTTTACATACATGTATGTCTCTCCCTCTCTCCTTCACTTTCTCTGTTTGTCTCTTTCTCCTCCGTGTGTCTGTTTCTCTCTCTCCTCCTCTCTGTGTGTGTCTGTTTCTCCCTTTCTCTCCTTTTTTTCTCTCTCTCTCTCCTTCCCTATCTCTGTTTGTCTGTTTCTTCCCTGGCCCTGCGTGTGTGTGTGTGTGTGTGTGTGTGTGTGTGTGTGTGTATTGAGTGATAGTTCCAACAATGGTCCAATTTGGCTTTGAATTCATTCTGTAAGACAGACTTTTAACTTTGCACCTTCCTGCCCAAGCGTTCCCAAGTAGCTAAGATTACAGTCTTGAACCCCCAGGGGTAGGGCTAGCTACTATTTTCTTACATGTGCTAACAAAACTTTATATGTGAATTCATATACTTTGTTCCATTTTCAAAAATGGAAACATACATCAGAGGTATTCTGAACCTTACTTTCCTCCTCAAATATATATATATATATATACACATATATACGTATATACATACATACATATATATGTATATGTATATATGAAGCTTCTGCCGTCACGTCTAAGTCTTGTCAAACCCGAGACCGTGGAGACTTTCTGCACCTCCCATGTTCCCCTTAGAGTTCGATGGTTTTAGCTCTTACAGTTGTTTCTTTGAGCCATGTTGAGTTAACTCGTGTGTTTGGTATGAGGGAGGAATCTAAGCTCTTTCTTTGGTATGTGGCTACCAATCGTTCTGGAACTGTTTATTGCAGACAGCACCCCCCAACACACACACATACACCAATTAAATGTCCTTGGCATCCCTGTTGAAAACCAATACCATTAAAACTTTATTTCTTAGTGCTTGAGTTTATATATATATATATATATATATATATATATATATCTTGATTCTGTACTATTGATCTATGTCTGACTTTATGCCAATATATACTTTGTAACTTTTATGTTTTGAAATTGGGCAATACAAGACCTTGATCTTTGTTCTTTTTTACGTTCTTTTTAAATTGTCACTTTGGATCACCTTGAATTGTCATATGAACCTGAGGATAAATTGTTCCGTTACTGCAAAGAAAACAGTTGGAAGTTTAATATGGAACATTTCAACATGTAGATTAAAAACTGTAATTTTAGCTTTCCTTTGAATATAGTCAAGTGAAATAGGTCAGAAAAGAAACTTAGATGCACAGATGGTGACAACATTATTAGTAATCATCGAATCAGGAAAACCCCAATGTCCAAATGTGGTCTCTGTCCAGGGAAACATTATGGGATGTACAGATACGCCTGCAGATGAAAACAGCCTGGGGCTAGTGCATGAGGCAAAAGAGCTGGATCTGAAGTCCATCGGCCACAATTTCTTTACATGGGATGCTTATTAAAGCAGGTCCATAGATGGTGTGTTAGTGGTGGCTTAGGGTAGCGGGTAGAATGGGGAGTGTCTAACCTTAAGCTTATTTTCCATGATGGAATGTTTAAAGAAAAAGTTGTTCATGATATTTTCTCAATCTGTACGCTTTGAAGGGGTGGATTTTATGGTATGTAAGTTATACACTAGCAAGCAGACATTAAAAATGAGGTAAAAGGCAATCTACAAATGAGTAAGGTATGCAAGGAAAGTTTTTTTTTTTTTTTTTTTTTTTTTTTGACAACAGAGATTTATGCTGCTGGCCTAGGTAAGAGCTAAGGAGGTGCTGGAGGGAAAGTGTAATTGGAAGACTCACAGGTTGGCATGTCACAGGCCACACAGACCAAGATCAAAAGTAGATTTTAAGGGGAGGTCCGGACAGGATAATGACCTCTTTCTGAGTCACGGTATGGAAAGGAACTTGTCTGGGAAGGTAAGAGGAAGAAAAGAAGGAAAGCGAACACTTGTATTTGATGGCCTATGGTTTTCTGGGGCATGTAGAAGGCAATGTGACATTTTGGAGTGATAAATTTGGCACTTCACTGGAGCGGTGACAGCTGAGACAACACACGAAGAACATAGAACAGGAGGTTGACTTACAGGAAATATGAGGGTCTAATGGACTTTAAATCAAATTTGTATTCAGTCAGTAAGGTATACCATTTGTCCAGCAGCCCTCGCCTTCTCTGATACAGATGCAGAAAAAGTGGGGGTGGGCGTTAACATCATACAAAATTGCCTTTGAAACGGTAGTATGCAGATTCCTACTGTGTGGATGTAAAAGCACAAGTTTACCTGGGTAGTAAGAACTCAAACACTATTTGTTCATGGTAATCACAAAGCAAATCAATTTAGTAAGACACTAAAAGACATACCTTAGAAAAATAATTTCAATTTATCAAGAATCAAGATTTTTCTTTAAAAATATTTTTGAAGCACCCTCTTTCCCCACCTCCTCTCCTTCTCTATCCTCCTCCCCTAAATTTTATTTTCAGACAAGGTCTTGGTAAAATGGCCAAGTTGGCTTTGAACTTCTCATCTTCTTTGTCCTCTACTGTGCAGAGGACAGACAGAATGCAGGCCTGTGCTCATCAAACCTGGCTTGCATACTGAGACTCAAAAGAACTCAGTGGCAGTAACCTAGTGATGGCTTCTATTGAAATGTAATTCTCAGATATAAATGAGACAAACTAAAACCTCTGTTCCCCGTCAGGATGTTAAAAGGAAGTACCTTTCTTGGGTAGCTTATGAATAACAAAACTATTTCATAGAGTCAAGAGATCCAAAATCAGCATGCCAAGCAAGAGTAGCTTTTGTTGGCGGTCCCTTTTTCTAGTTACAGACTCCCTTAGCTGTGGATCCTTACATTGAAGTAGATCAGAGAGCTCACTGAGGTTGATCTTACCAGGGTACTGGTCCCTTTCAAGAAGATTTCATCCTCATGACTTAATTACCTCCATAAACCAACATGTGGGGATTAGGACTTGAACAGCTGAGTGTGGGGGATGACGAACATTGTTGATTACATGGCCTAACCAAGAGGTCCTTAGGAGAGACTGGAAAACAACATCCTGAGTGAGGGTAACCCAGACCCAGAAAGACAAACATGTCATGTTCTCACTCATAAGTGAATATTAGATGTGACAAAAAGGATAACCAGGTTACAATCCACAACCCCTGAGAACCTAGGTGACAGGGGGAGCCTAAGAGAGATACATACATAGATGCCCCTGGGAAGGGGAATAAGTGAAGATCTCCTGAGTGGATTGGGAGGAAGGGAGGGCGGAAGGGGAGGGGCAGGAGAATGAGGGAGCTGGATGGTTGAGTTAGGGAAGGGACACTGAGGGAAAGGAGGGCAAGAGATGTTTTGATAGAAGGAGTCATTAGAGGGTTAGGGTGAAACCTGGTGCTAGGGAAATTCCCAGGAATTCCCAAGGATGCCCCCAGCTAAGACTCTAAGCAGTAGTGGAGAGGGGGCCTGAACTGGTCTTCCCTAGCAGTTGGATCAATAACCACCCTAATTCCAGTAAGGATAAAAGCAGATGCAGAGATCTATAGCTAAACACTGGGCGGAGCTCCTGGAGTCCAGTGGAAGGGAGGGAGGAGGGATTGTGTAAGCAAAGGGGTCAAGATCAAACCCACAGAGACAGCTGACCTGAACTAGTGGAAGCTCTCTGACTCTGGACTGACAGCTGGAAAACCCACTAGGCCCTCTGAATGTGGGTGACAGTTCTCTGGCTTGAGAAGTCTGTAGGGTCACTGGCAATGGGACCAGAATTTATCCTTAGTGCATGAATTTGCTTTCTGGAGCCCATTCCCTATGGAGGGATATTTTACTTACCTTGATACTGGGGGAGGGGCTTGGTCCTGCCTCAACTTGATCTGCCAGACATTGCTAACTCACTTTGTGAAGCCTTACCCTTTCTGAGGAGTGGATGGGGGCATTGGATAGGGGGTTGGGGAGGAGCAACAGGAGGGGAGGGATGGGGAACTATGGTTGGTATGTAAAATGAAAAAAAAAAAACTTTTAAATAAAAAAAGAGAGAGATACAGAAGGAAGGCTAGAGCAATTTTTAAGCCAAGCAACACTTTGGAACTTAAGACTGCCTGCTGAGAATGCAATTTCCTTGGCCTCTTCCTCCTGAGCACTGTAAATCAGGCACTCTGGGGACACTGCCCACACGTTCTATATTTTTAACCAGGTGTAAAGTTGATGCCGATGTTGGGATCCTAAAGTTTATCCAATCAAGTGAGAAATTTAAACTGATAATGGTGCTGGCATGGAAAGTAAGATGAGTCAACAAATTTCAAACATCGATCAGAGGGCAGCGGCCTCAGATGGGGTTAAAACCCGGCAAAGTAAGTTCCCCATTTTCTGGACTCCATTATTCAGAGTCTTTAGCCGGTTAATGTCCTAAGCAATTCACAATTTATCCCTATACTGGCAAAAGAGGGCTTGTTTAATTTGTGGGAAAACTAACGAAGCTAACAGACATGAAAAGACTAGCTTGATCTCACAGGAAACAAAACCGGGTAGTAAGTAAGTAGTAAGTGTGTGTTAAAGCAACCGTTCTTTCTCCAGTCCCTGTTTTCCTTCTAAAAAGGCAGATCTGCTCTTCTGAGCCATCACTGCGCTGGATTCCTACAAAGTCAATTCAGCAAAAGTTCATAAACTCCCGGCGAACTTTACCACATGGCCACTGCGATCTTAACTTTTAAAGTAGCCATCACTTTGTCATTAAATTTTCTTTTAAAGGGGTAAGGATTTACGCGGTTTACACACACACACACACACACACACGTTTCCAACACCACTAGCAAAAACTTTGCTAGGTTTAATCACACACACGCACACACACCACACACACACCTTAGTAAAAACTTTGCTAGTCCCTAGAACTCCCCTGAAGTCTAGCCGAGCTGAGCGTCCAGGCGGCTTGTGGGCCCCACGCTGCCCTCGGGCAGGAGGCTAAGGGTCCTCCCTTCCTCGGCGGTCCAGAAAGTCCGGCTGGCTCCGGGACGGGGCGGGGCGGGGCAGGAGGGGGGAGCGGGCTGCTCCACCGCGGCGGGACGGTGGGGGAGGGCGGCGAGCACCGGCGCGGGAGACTTAAAGGTCCAGGCGTTTCCAACCTTGGATCCATCGAAGACGACGACTAAAACTTTTGGAAGTGAAGCTCTGCCCGGACCGGAGCGCGGGAACGCGAAGCAGCACTTTCCCGTCCCTCGGAGCCCGCAGGCTCCCCCGACGAGCGGCCCAATGGTCTGCCCCGGACCTGAGGAGGCCCGGCCCGCGCCGCTCGCCTGCAGGCGCGGAGCCGCCGCCCCCGGCTCGGCAGGCTGGGCGGGCGCTGTCGCGCGGCGGCCGCGGCCCTCAGAGAACCGTGGCGACGGGCGGCGGCATGGACTACCTGACCACGTTCACCGGCAAGAGCGGCCGGCTGCTGCGGGGCACGGCCAGCCGCCTGTGGGGTCTCGGCGGAGGCGGCGGCGAAGCTCGGCAGGTGCGCTTCGAGGACTACCTGCGGGAGCCGGCTCCGGGCGACCCCGGCTGCGGGCCCGCCGAGCATCGGCCGCCCTCGCCGGTCAGCCCCGAGGGACCCGGTGAGTCCCCCGTC
Organism: Microtus oregoni; assembly: GCF_018167655.1. Taxonomy (NCBI): domain Eukaryota; kingdom Metazoa; phylum Chordata; class Mammalia; order Rodentia; family Cricetidae; genus Microtus; species Microtus oregoni. The sequence goes on along the minus strand of NW_024543829.1, from coordinate 6,409,318 downwards.
CCTGCGGTGCCTCGCCTCCCCGCGCGCGGACGGGGACGGGGACCGGGAGGCGGCGCCGCGCCGAGGGGGCGCGGGCAGGTGTGCGAGCTGCCCGAAGACTCGCAGCGGCTTCGTGGTGGCCTCTCCTGGTCTCCCCCCACGCGGGACGGGCGCCACCGATTTGTCCCGGTTCCGTGTGGGATCCTTCCTCCTCTCCCTTGCCTCCTCCAACCAGTTGTGACGTCCACGGAGTTAGACTTCCAGAACGCCTTGTCTCTGCTTGGCCCTGGCTTTGGCCACACTCCCTTTACTTGGTGCGTGCCAGCTGCGAGGACCCATTTCCTAACTTAAAAAAAAAAAAAAAAATTCCAAACCAAAGCAAAACAAATGGTACTTTGTAATCGAAAGCGCTTCCCTCATCTGGGAACATAAGTGAGTTTTGTGTGCACCGTGTGTTTTCTTGAGGCCCAACCTGGAAACTTTTCTCACTTGCACGGAACTTTGTGTTCCTTCTCTGCGACCATGCCAGCGGCTGTAGGCTACTCTTTAAAGACCTTATAATGGCATGTTACTCATCCTTAAGAAGGGGAAATGCTGCTGCATATGTATTTTGGTGTAATGCATATGGTTGTTTCCCCAGCGTTATTGGCTTTCTGTAGGATCAGCCATTCATAGTTTTATCCAGCTTGTCTTCATGTTTATAGGTGCTTTAAAGGGTGTGCACTTCAGTTTCAACAGTAGAGAAAGCACAAAGCACCGAGAATTGATCCATAACCCCGCAGGAGTATGCATTTTGAACCTTGAAGGAAGGAGTGGCCATCACTCACTGTCTTGTGGCTATGGAATTTGAAGAAACTGGACTTTGGAAATCTAGTTTCAGCATGTCCCTTTAAATACGTCTTTCCTTGCTTCGTCCTCTTTGTCTCTTCATTAGAACTCTTGTCTTCCTGTTTTTGAAATCAGAGAAAACTTTAAAGGTTGTGGAGGCTGTAATTTTATAAAGATACTGGCTGGATTAAGAATCCCTTTAAAGTGGAGACCAGGAATGAACAGTACTTGAAATGTCTGAGTAAAGTTAGTTTTTAAAAATGAAACTCAATCTCCTACTTGAAGACAGTTGCTATTGATCAGCCCCTGAATGGGTGATGATATAATATGTGGGGCTACCAAATGAGAAAGCGATGTAATTAGTATCTCAGAGATACAAACTCTTACAGATCCTTCGTTCCTGAACATACATTGAGCCCCACTGGGTCTGATGTTTTCCTTCATAATTACAGTGTCAGAAGCTATCCAAATGTCTCTTCTGTTGAAACTGCTTTTGAATTCATTGTTCATTCTTTTTAAGGTTTATGCTGCCCCAAATCTCACAGTGTAAAGAGTCTTTGAGATGCCATGGCAGTGTGACCACCGTGAGTGGGTGGGTTGATCCTAGCAATAACTTCTCAAAGAACATAGACAAGTTATCAGATCCCTTTTTTAGGCCTGTGTTTCCTTGTTTGTGAATGAGGTTGGATTAAATAATCTCAGGTCTCAGCTCTATCGAGTCTTACCATTTGGAAGCAAAACTTGTGACATTGATGGACGAGAAAGCTAGGAAATAGCATGTTCAAAATGGGGTATGTCTCTGAAATTATGATACAGAGTTCTGAAGACAGAAATAAGTGTCTCACCAAAGGTTTGGTTACTCTCAGCCTTACAGTGAGAGGTTGCTGTAGACACAGTTTCTAGGTGGAACACCTGACCAGCATACATGTAGCTCCCTACATTTTCCTGATTCTGAGAAGCAGCATGCATAAGTTTGTCTACAGCAAACTGTACTTTTAAGATTTCTGAGCAGTCTTCGTTTCTAGTGAGAGTTTTAACTTTGCAACTGGATTTGGGCCAGAGTCATTCTTGCATTTGTGTCCTTTAGGTTCTGCTGTTCTTTGAGATAGGTTTGTTGTTTCTTACAAGCCAGCATTTCCCATGTCTGTCTTCTACCTACAGACACTGACATTCCTATATGTGTCTGCAGCCAGGAGCCCTGTTTGTTGTTGGAGACCTTGCTTCTTACCATTTCAGGTTTCTAAGGGTAATGGTGGCCTGGTTTTACCATGGACAGTTTAGAGAGAGACCAGAGAAAACTTATGTTGCGCAGTTTGATTTTCCACTTTCTGCAAACAGCCCATGTATCAGGCTGCCGAGTTCTTTTGCATCGACTCCTCTCAGGGCAGCTCCCTTCCCATTTGTCAGCTTCTGGCTTTTGAGTTAAATCTCCTCAGGAAGATGGCAGTTTAAGCACAGTTGAGGCACAGTAAGGACGCCGCCACATTGTTCTCAACAAAAATTACAGAAGCAACATAGTTTAATACACACTTTCCTTAGACACTGTTCTTGTTGGGATTAGGACAACGGCCTACACGGGTGGTTCTCCGCCTTCCTGATGCTGTGACCCTCCAATACAGTTCCCCATGGTGTGCTGGCCCCAACCATAGAATTGCATTGTTATTTCACACCTCTAATTTTGCTACTGTTGTGAATCATCACGTAAATGTCTGTGTTTTCCAATGGTCGTTCAGCCTCACAGAGGTTGCAGCCCTCAGGTTGAGGACCACTGGCGTACATGTTAACAACATTTAGTAAATCATATCGTAGTCAGTAAATACAGATCAGTGGACTTGACAAGTTAATATAAGCATTAACTTTTGCCAAAACTCTGTTTCATCAGTCTTGTTTGCCCGGTTGATGACAGTGTCCTTTAAATAGCTCCATTTGATTTTTCTTTTCATTTACCTTTTAGACCTAAAAGACTATGTTTAATTTAGCTGTCCTTATTTTAAAAGCTCAATCACAGTCCAGGAGTGTAGCGCTTGATTAATGTACTCCAAGGCCTGCCTGAATTCAGGGCTCAGCCCTGAAGAAACATTGTACTGGTTGTTCACTTCAGAGCTCCACCTATCTTCCTACCGTGGCTACTTCCTAGATCAGTTGAATTTGAAATGGAAAGAGGGTGTGGCTCCCAAATCTCTCCCTCTTCACAGCTCAGCACTCTGACCTGGCCTGGGAGAAGACTTTGAAGCTGGTTCCCTTGTCCATCTTAGTCCTTCACTTCCCCTGGCTGGGAAGGTGAATCGTAGAGGATAGCAGAAGTGGGGGTAGTCATGTAACCATTTTTGCTAAAATGGCTCTTGTCATGTTTGGCTTTAGTAGTGTTCACAGACCTCAGCTGCGTGCTGTTGAACTGGACAGTGAGCCATTTATAACGTTTTGTGTATATATAGAGCTGAAGAGAAAAAAGATCTGATAAAAAAGGGGGTGACTAATAACCCAGAGCTTTTGAATTGATTCATCCCCAATGCTTCTGTTTCAGAAAGTTGTTTGTTTGATTGTTTTGACTTGAGTATTTAACTTGTCTCTCAGTTTGCTAAAGTTTTTACAGAATTTTATATCTGTGCTTTGGAAATATAGAGAGAGCTAAGATGAAATGGTTCCCCTAACTGTCAAGGGTGCTTGATTTGAGAAACAAAACCAAAAGTTATATTTCGTTCCCTTGGCTTTGAACCACAAGGTCGCTGCAGTAAATTCTGTGATAAGATCTACTTCACTTTTCAGCTGCTAAAATCCTGTCTGCTGAATCATGGACCTGCAAGAGAACTGTTTGTATGGCTGGTTCGTGTTCAGATTCACTGCATCAGTGTGAAACAAGCCGTGAAATATTACTAACTCCAGCCTGTGTTCTGCATTCTGATTGGCCACTCTTAAATAATGATTCAGTGACAGTTGATGCGATTGCATGGCTATGACTATGCCTGAGTGCTGTCTGCAGGGTAGGTGCCCTGGGCACAGGGAATCTCCGTAGAACGGTGACATAGAGTTCATTACACTACTGAGAGTGGCCTGGAACTTGTAGCCCGCTTTAAAGTTTTGCGTTGTTTCACTAAACGTTTTCAGACTGTGATTGGCAGAGGAGAACTGGTACCTCAGAGATTGAGAGCTCAGATAAGGGACGAGGGCACCCCATAAAAGGTCCTTTTGTGTAGTCACCAGCAGCCTTATCATTAAGAGTTTCGCCACAGTTTTTACTACGTGATTGGTGCTACTGTAGGCAAGGGAACATGTTTTAAAAACAAGTATAAATGTCAGAGATTAAATATTTGTTTTTGTTTACTTGCAGTTATTCAAAAGAGCAAGGCGTGGTCTGATATAAATTGGTATCCCTAAGAAAAAGATCAGCCTATTGATTGGGCATCCAGGATAAACACAATTCAGTTATTCCTTATTTTATGAATAAATAGAAGAAACTCTGTAAGATAACAAAAATTAACAAAAAACACCGAAAAATAGCTCTAAGATTTCAACTTTGAAAGCTCTATTTTATTTTGTTACATGTTTATTTAGTATGACGTGTGCGCCTGTAAGTATGCACGTTTGCCTGCGTGGGCTCAAGTGTGTGGAGGCCCAAGGTTGATGTTGGCGTCTTCTTCATTGCCTCTCCACTTGCTCGCAATCTCTGCTAATCTGGTTAGCCATCTTATCCTGGGGATCCCTGTCTTTTCTTCCCAGAGCTGGAGGATCCTGTTCTGCTGTTAAACAAACGTAGCAGAGTCCTGGAACTGGATTTAGAAGTGCGTGTATGAGACTTTTTTTTTCCTGGTGGAACTGATCCATCTAGGGAGACGCTGTAATATTCTGAAGATTGCACTTTGGAAATCAATTTAACCTGAGAGACATTATTATTGGAATAAGCATTTTGCTGGAATCTCTTCTTAGTGCCTAGTTAGAAAAGGGCGGAGCTTAGTGAAAGATACTTACATGAAAGGGCTGCCTGATTTCAAAGCATCAGCAAGTTGGTTCTGTTAGAATATTACCAATTTTTAGTGGAACATATTAACTATGGTTTTTATGATGAGCTGTTTCTTCTATTTTTTTATAACCTGGTATTACTCATTGGTATTTTTACACTTTGTGTGTTTATAACATTCACATTTAGTTTTACTAGTCCCCTTTTTATAATGTATTTTGGATCAGTAGTTCTTTTATTGCATGTTCTTTATTTCTGCGGTTCTCATTTTGATAAGACTGCTCTGATGTAAGTCTTGTGGCATCAAATGATAGTTTCATATGTGTGCAATCCAGACTGTTCACTTTTTCCTCTACTTAATTTGCCTTTCACTCATGAATTATTGAATAACTCTTTGATATTTCATGCACAGTGATTTAATCTGGGACAAAAGCAGGAATAGGTTTGTGGGCATGCATACAGTTGGTGTAGAGTAGTCTTTTAGGACTCACTTCTTTTCTCCAGGATTTGTGTTGGTGGAGGAGCAACCTGTGTGAGAGTCAAGAAAAAGATAGCTATAAAAAATGTCACCTCTGTGTCCCCTTTACTCATCTGACATGTGGTAGTGTGGGCTGAAGAGAGATGCCCCCCCCCCCCCCCCTGCTTCCAGCCCATCAGTGTCTGAGACAGGTGGAGAAGCTGGCCCTGGGGTCACAAGAGCAGGACGGCTGTCCCTATCCCTCACCAGCTACAGCGCTCAGGAGAGTGCCTCTGTACCTCACCAGGGCAACACAATAGATCTGGCCCTGGTGGTGCAGGTGAGGGAGAGCCCATCCTGAGGGTATAAAAAGAGGAAAACTGGCCCCACCCCTCGCTCATTGCTGCAGGACTGAAATAACTGGGGAGGGCAGGGGGGGCTTATGACCCAACCCACCCCACCATCCACCCCATCTATCGTCTGCTGGAGCATGTGACCTGACCCGCAGACCCAAAGCTGCAGGTGTCCTCAACAGAGGGCAACTACAGGATAGCCAAGAGTCCTAGTGAGAGGCCAGTGTCAGTAGAGTAGTAGAAGCCAGAGGCCTCAACCCAGATGACTGTTCGCAGTGAGCACTTGCAATGAACGTGTATGGACAGAGGGGAGTGCAGCCTGGCTCACTGTGTTACACTGCAGCCGCGGTTAGGAGATTTGAATTTTTGTCCTTTTTTCTCTGAAATTTTGTTTTATTTGGGGGTGGGTGATAAAGTGCAGGGCAGAGGGCAGATGGTAAGGATGGAGAAATGAACGGGATCACGATACATGGTGTAAAAGACTCATAGAATAAACATTTTAAAATGCCAGCTCTACCTTAATCTACTGGGAAGACATTTTTATCCCTGTTTAGTTGGCCAAAGGAAGTCGTGTCAGTGTCTGACACAAGAATGATCAAGTTTATTTTGTTATTTCCCACCGGGAGGGATGTGACGTAAGACATCTATAGATGTCTTTCCCATTGTCATTTTGGCTCCCTCTATTGACTGCTTCTGATGCTGTGGAGGGAATTTATTTTTCCTCCAGGCAAGCAATTGCTATGTACTTCAGATGTATATGGGAGGGTAAAATAATATTCTGATGGGCAAAATTAACATACTTTTTAAGAATTTTAGTATTTTACACACCGCTGAAATAGGGGCCCCTTCCAGTTTTCCTGCAGACAGTATGTAATTAAGCTTTTGAATTTTTACCCAATCTGGTGTGTGAGAAATAAATCTCACTGATTTAAATTTGCACTTCCTGGTTGTCTGTGGACTCGGCCTCTCTGAATGTGTATAAAGGCCTGTTTGCACTGCCTTGGGACTTGTCTGACCTCGTCTTTTGCCAGTGTTAATATCCCCCACATCAAGTTCTTCAGGTGTTCGAGATAGAGAAGTGAAGATGTCTTTCTGTGTGTGCACACACCCGTGCCCTTGCTCCTCTGTGATGTATACTTGGCAACTTCTTATCTAACCTCTTAACATCTTATTTTAATCATGGTATGTGTGTGTGCGCCTCTGTGTCCAGTGTCCCAGAGATGGGGTCACCAGGTTTGGAGATAAGTGTCTGTACCTGCTGAGCCCGTATCTAGCTTTTCCTTATTTAACATTTGCCACAATGAGACTTGGAATAGTAGCACTCGTTTACACTGTTGTGTCAGGGTATTAGTCTGTCCAAATTAGTTGTCGGCCATACTCCATACCCTCTGTTAGGTACTGAAGGGAGATTGTAGAGTGAGGAAACCAATATATTGGAGGTTATAGTTTAGTGGGAGAGATTAAAGTCACAGATGACGTGAAGGTGCAAAGTTTTATAATAATAGCAGTGGTTGGCCTTGCTTATCAGCAAACTTTAGGACAGCTTTACTTTTCTGCTTTGGCTTTTGGGGAATTCAGATATTGCTATCTGTTATGTTTAGACTGTTCCTCTGGCAGCTGATGTACTGGTTATAAGTAAGTGCAATCCAGTCTAGTCTGCGCCAGGTAGGTTTGGTTAGTGGGAGAGCCACAAAACCTGCATTTTCACAGACGTTAGTTTCAGATCTAATCTCTTTTGGAGAGGTTTTAATTTTGGTTCATTGTAGTACCTGCCCACATACACTAGCTTGTTTAATTCTGAAACTTTGAACTAGTACTGTAGGGGTTCTCACATTACTCATTGAAGACATTTGGATAATGTGGTGTTTGCCACTTCAGGACATGTAGGCACTGGTACAGGGAAGCCTAACAGGCCCAGATTTCAGACTGAGGCCAGGAGCTCACCTTTGCTGATGGTAAAAGGGCCGCATGAGAAAAACAGTTAACATTTCATCTAAAATTAGCATTTTCATGTTGTATTATAGAGCTGACTGTCTCTATGACCTATGGAGAATTTCTCCTGTGCAGATTAATGGTATCTTTTGTAGAGATTAATTAATAATAGTAATAGCAGTTATCGTAATGGCTCTCCGAATCAGTAGATTGTATGGCTGGCAGTGAGCGTCTTCCTGCAGTTGTTGGCATTACTCTGTAGGAAAATGAGTTAACAGGCATTTTGCTTTGATTTTCGTAGACACTGGCCAAAAGAAGAACCTAGACAAGAAAGATGGACGAAGGATGTCTTTCCAGAAGCCTAAAGGAACTATTGAGTATACTGTAAGTTACTATAGCAAAGCAATTTATCTTTGTAACAATCTTTCTAAAGGCATTTCCTGTTTGGCTGCAGATGAGACAAGTATTGTTAATTGCCTCCTTTAAAAAATCAGACTTCTGTGTAACTTTCCTTAGTAATAGTCCTTTGATTTTTTTATTGCATTTTATAATTGTTTTTCTTGCTGTGTTCTACAAAGACCGTTATTCTGGCAAATCACATTTAATATTGATGATAATTTAGAGTCAGAGTTCCTTTTTCGCAATCATTTTATTTAATTAGGCTTTTCGGAAGATGCTTGCCATCTTAGGGATGTGTGCTTGACTGGGTTCCCAGCGGGGCTGATGACAGGTGAAACCCTCACAAACTAAGGCGAGGGTGAAGTTCCTCAGCTGTCAAGGCAGGATTTTCGTCTGTTCTTGAACCTACCTCAGGTCTCTGAGATTTTGGTTTTTCCTCTTTTCTGGGTACTGTGGACAGCTGAAGTGACTAATTCATTTTGGAATGTAGTGTTTTACTTACTTGGCTGGATGTAAACGTGATTGATTTAGATGGTGCTAAACATGTTGTAAGGCAAATGTATGAAGTCACATTAATTTTGTTACTTGGTATTTTTTTTTTTAACACATTATGACTGTATTAAGGAGAAAGTAGCAACCTTCAACTTCTTCATTGTTCGGACCTTCCAACATGAGCCTGGCCTACTGTGAATTCTTGAGCATTATCAAAATTTGACTTATGCATATATATATATATATGAGACAAATTTTAATTACACGGTGTATATATATATATATAAGCATAAGTATATACTGTGTAGTTAAAATTTGTCATTAAGTATTTTCAAAAGGCTAGAAACAACATATTAAGTAGGATTAAATTAACTTCTGTCAAAAAAATTGGATTTTAAAGCCCATTACAACCCTAAGTTATGTATGTTTGTGTCTATAGGGTTGAGGTGAGAAAATAAGTTCAAATTGTAAATAATTAGGTAATAATATTTAGTATATTCTTAAATGTTTATAAAGCTAAAACTTGAGGCATAAGGTATATCATTATGCCACAAAGATGTATATAATAATTGTTTTTGATGTTCATGAACTGTAAGATTTTGTTGATTTTGAATTTAGGAGTTTGCCATTCTTGGACTGTAATAAGACACCTGAAGCAAAATTAAAATAAGAACCATTTATTGTGGAGTGAGGGCAGGTAATAAAAATCTGAAAAAAAAATTCTTTTCTTCATGAGTGACTCTTTCAAAACTCACATACTGACCAGCAACCATAGAACATCTACTAGAGCTTATTTATTTATCACACAGGTCAAATTATAAAGTGTAGGAAACATAAAATTCAAAGCTAGATATTGTTGTTTGTTACTTATAACATCTATCAAATCTTCACGTAGCATATCTTTGTACTGGCTGCGGAATGTATTTGCAAGGATTTCTCTTAGAGCACATAGAGCACAATGTACTCTTCAAGCTCTTTCCTTTACAATACTTACGCTCCTTACTTGGTGTAGTTGTACGCAACTGTGGTCCCAGCCCTCTGGAGGCTGAGGCAAGGCAGAGTTGCTTGACCCCAAGAGTTCTAGGAACTTTGACAAGCCATTTGAAAAATAAATGTTATCTAGCTTAATATATTTCCAATACTACCTTCCATAGTATAAAGTTAATCATTGTATTTTAAGTCACCTAAGAGTTAAAATCAGAACACACACAATACAGTTTTAATTGTAAAATCACTTTCAATGGGAATTAAAGTGGGGCCATAAAAATGTTCTACAGGCAAAGTGTCTGGGAATGGCTCAGTTGGTCAAACACTGGCCTTGTGAGCTTGGGGATCTTATTTTAGATCCCTAGAACAGTATGGAAAGCCAGGTGACAGTGTCAGAGCATGTGTCTGTAAGTCAGCAGAGGGAAGATGGAAACAGGCAGATCTCTGGAACTTGGTGTCCAGCCAGAGTACTTTAATAAGCTCTAATATGAACAAGAGATTGTCTCAAAATACAAGGTAAAAACATTCATAGAGGATACTGGTCATTGACCTCTGTCCTCTACACATTCTTATACACATATGTACAGACAAACAGATACATGTATGTTTATAAACTCTATAAACACATTCAGAATGTTATATATTGTCATTTTTAATAATTTAGCATATGTTTCTACTGAAATATTTTCCAATTATTACATCCATTGGCTTTTTCTTTTTGCTGCTGTTGATCATTTCATCCTTCTGGCTTTTACTTTTTCTGTCCTTTATTTCTATTAAAGTTTCAAGTGACCTGCAAAATAATCAGCTTCATGATGCAATTGTCATGCATATATGTCATTATTGTCTTTGTTCTGATTGGTTTCCCTTCCTCAAGCACCCCTTACCCTCTTCTGGCTAGTTCCTCCCTTCTTCCAATAGTACCCCCATGCATTCTCTGTACCCTCTTTCCCCAGCTTTTCCTTAGGATCCCTATCTCCTCTTTAACATGTCATTTCTAGTTTCCTGACCTATGGCACACTTTTTTTTTCTGTCCCTGACTTCCCGGATGCTTGCATTTTCTGCTGTGACTTCCTGCTTGGGAAATTGCAGCTCTTCCATCATGCTATGATGCTGCATTTCCTGTCTCTAACTTGTGTGTGATGGGAGCATGTACTCACGAGGCAAGCTAACTCAGGACTGTGGAGCTGGAGTTACAGATCACTAGGAGCAGTCTAACCTGGGACTGAAGCTCAAATTCTGGCTCTATGCATGAGCAGTCCAAGCGCCTAAGCAGTGAGGCAGCTCTACCTAGTTACTTCACTGCTTTCGTAAAGGGAACATGCTTTAAAGCTTTAGTTTGTATTTGGAAACTGTTCTAGTTGTTTGTTGAAATATGAGCGGCGGGGCTGCGTCCCTGGCACCTGGCCGCCCACATGGCTAGCTCTAGTTTATGCCCCGAAATTATTAGACGGAAACTGTATTCTTTTAAACACTGCTTGGCCCATTTCTATCTAGCCTCTTCTAGGCTAGCTCTCGCACCTGGACTAGCCCATTTCTAATAATCTGCTGTAGCCCACGAGCTGGCTTACCAGGAATGATCTTAACCTATGTCTGTCTGGAGTGGGAGAATCATGGCGACTCTCTGACTCAGCTTCTTTCTCCCAGACTTCCGTTCTGTTTACTCCACCCACCTAAGGGTGGGCCTATCAAATGGGCCTAGCAGTTTCTTTATTGCTTAACCAATGAAATCAACAGATTGATATATGATACTCCCCCATCAGTTGTTGGCCAATATGGACCGCGGCAAAGCACACATTTTGCCATGCTCTGTGTCTTAGTAGGTCGAGATCATTGTAGAATGTGATATTTTTAGTGTTTTTCTCAGAAATTACCATTTATGAATGAAACATAAGATTGTTTTCAAGATGTATTACTATTACATAATCACTTAATATTATAATTTAATTTTTCTGTGTTAACAGTTGAAAGTAATCTGTTTTTCCTTTTAAACAGGTTGAATCAAGGGATTCTTTGAATAGCATAGCCCTGAAATTTGATACCACACCGAACGAGCTTGTTCAGTTAAATAAGTTATTCTCCCGAGCTGTCGTGACTGGGCAGGTATTGTTATTATTTAAATGTATTGATGTTTGAAATTATTAGGTAGAACTTACTCATTTTTTATGTAGTTAACAATGTAGAAAATATGAGCATAATATTTTGTGTTCCTGGAATAAATCCTGCTAGCCAGATAAAAGTGCAGGTCACATCTATTAATGCCTTTCTTAAAACAATTGAAAATAATCGTAAGTTGTGTTTCAAATATAGTCTTCAGAACTTTTTTTTCTTTTCTTTTTTTTTTTTTAAGACAGGGTTTCTCCATAGCTTTTTGGTTTCTGTCCTGGAACTAGCTCTTGTAGACCAGGTTGGCCTCGAACTCACAGAGATCCGCCTGCCTCTGCCTCCCAAGTGCTGGGATTAAAGGCGTGCGCCACCACCGCCCGGCTAGACTTCAGAAGTTTTAAAAAGACTTAAAACAGTTCATGAAAATTGACAGAATTCAATATGTTTAAAGGTAAGCTGTCTTTCAGTCTAACTTGCTTTCTGTAAGCAAGTTAACAAATTGAATCTTTTGGAAACTGCCTAGTGTATATCAGGGGGTTTTGCTTGTTTTTAAGTTTGTGACCCTTAGCAAATGCCCCGCGTGAGTACAGCAGTCTGACAGCTTTCTTCGTCTGTAATGATGGCTGCACTGGTATGTCCCTGTGTAAGTCACCCACAGTGAGCCTTAGTGTCGCTGCTGTCCTGCTGCTCATGTTAACACTGCTGCAGCGGACACTGTCTGCGTCCGCTTTATATACATGCCACAGCATAAATTCTTATCTATAGCACCGTTGGGCCAAGGAAATATGTGTAGTTAATTTCTCTAGTAATTGCCAAGTTGTCTTTAAAATGACCACATACAGTAGTATAGAGTTTTGTTTCTGTGCTATGTGCTTGTTTTAATGCCCATTTATAAATTAATTTGTGAAATTAGTTTTAAAGTGTCTATTTTTATTTTTTCATACTTATTACGACATATGATATACTGTTCTACTCTTATAATCTGATTTTTTTATTGCCAAAGATCAGTATCAAATAATGCTTCCTTATAGAACATTATTTGGCCATTGATATTTGTTTTTCTGAATCTGTATATGAATATTTTATTACAGGTTTTATATGTTCCTGATCCTGAATATGTCTCCAGTGTTGAGAGCTCTCCATCTCTGAGCCCAGTAAGTCCTCTGTCGCCGACATCCTCCGAGGCTGAGTTTGATAAAACCACTGTGAGTACCCTACTTCCAGCTATTCCTGTAGAATTCATGGAGTATACATGCTACTCATAGTATTCCACTTGTATTTTCTAAGTTTAGTGTTCAAGTTCTCCTGTCCTGGTGTGTGTGTGTGTCTGTGTTACTGCTGATGTGGGTGTCTATGTACGTGTTTATACAAAGTACCCCATCTCAGGGTGTGTATGTGTGTGTTACTGCTGATGTGGGTGTCTATGTACGTGTTTTTACAAAGAGGGGGGAAGGAGAGAGAGGAATGGATAAAGTGGGGGAGATGGAAACTTGGGACTAGAAACAATCCTAAATACAAATTGTGTTTCCCACGCCTTAGCAGTGGACACTTTTGGATGGATAATCTTGCACACTGCTTTCCCATGTGCTATCACCCAAGGTCAGGAATTTGCTGCTTGACCTTTTGCAACACTGTTGAGAAAGTTTTTGACTTCACAGCATTTTAGATTTGGGGATTGAGAGTGCTCAGTCTGCATTACATTCATTCTAATCTATAAGATGAGTGAAAGCTGAAGTCAGAGTTTAATGATGGGTATCGGAGACAAGAACACAACAACTTTAAACATGTTTCTACCAATCAACAGGGGATGTGCCAACCTTGATACAGAAGGAGAAATAGCAAAGAAAAAAATAAATGTAGTCAGAGGTTGATTTAGATTGGGCTTCTAGCCCTAAAGTAGAATTGTGTAAATAGCAGGAACTTTCCCAGAAACCTGTGGGATTCCCTTCAGACCACATCTGTCTGTCTCCTGGCCTAATTTGAATGTTTGAAATAAAAAAGGAAATCAGTCAAAAAAAGAGAGAGAGAGAAAAAAACGCAGATCCCCTCCCAGTGGGAGTGGTCACCTGAGCAGATCCCCTCCCAATGGGAGTGATTACCTGAGTAGATCCCTCCCAGTGGGAGTGGTCACCTGAGCAGATCCCCTCCCAGTGGGAGTGGTCACCTGAGCAGATCCCCTCCCAATGGGAGTGATTACCTGAGTAGATCCCTCCCAGTGGGAGTGGTCACCTGAGCAGATCCCCTCCCAGTGGGAGTGGTCATCTGAGCGGATACCCTCCCAATGGGAGTGGTCACCACCATCTGTCCTTTGCCAGGTAGGGAAAGATGGAATAACAAAGCTTTGTGAGTGACCCCTTAACCCGAGTGACTCAGCTGTCTCAGGTGTGGTCCAGAATCTTTCCCTTCCTCGACTAGTTAAGAAATAGAAGAGCCATGAAGCATTCTCCAGCCGAGGGCAGGCATCACCTTCTTCCCAAGAGTCTGCATTCCACAGCTAGAACATTATTTTGAACAGTGATTTTTATAAATTGTAACTGTATTCTTTGCATAACATTGAATTTATTACTGAACTGAGATATTTTTCCTATGTAACTTTTGTTTATCTGAGGTGATTACATTTCTGCATTGTAACTACTGTTTGCTTTCTATACTATTACATTTCTGATAATATATAGTCTTAGAAGAAAGACTATTAAGTTTGAGTATTACCTTTGGTTAGGTATGATACATATTAGCGTTATGTTAAATATTGTCTGTTAGTATAGCTACTATATGTTTATTGCAGAAATTTTCATTCAGTATTTAAAATAAATATTGTTTGGCTTCCTGAATGTTCAGTTTTGTGTAGTACACTATGTATAAGCCTAAAATACTTTATTTATGGATTTGTTAATATATGAGTTTTTATTTATATTTTTAAATAATTTGCTTCACATAGAAATATTATCTCTGAAAATTTAAACATTCAAACTATTCCTTTTTATTCACATGTGGATGAAGAAGCATAAGAAACCATAGAGTAAATGTGATGGAAGTAGCTAGAATTTACTACGTTAGGTAAATGATAAGCTCATTCATAGTCATTTAAAACAGTCTGCTAAAGCCATGGCTATCCTTGAAACTGCTGTGCAGCCAAGGATGACTTGAATTTCTTTGATCCCCCTGTTTGCACCTCTCACCTGGCCCATCCCCAAGTCCTGGGGTCACAGGTGTATGTCACTTTGCCTGGTTTCGTGGGTGCTTGAGATTGAACTCCAGCCTTTGTGCATTCTAGGTAAGCACTGTCCAGTTAAAGTGTATTCCCAGCAGTCCCGTGTCCTTCCGTTATTCACTGCTGACCTCAGATTTAAGAGTGAAACACTGGCCCCATGCATCTTTGTCCCCTGTAGATTCACTGGCCCTCTGTCTCGAATGCGTCTTTGAAACCCCTTCACATTTTTCCTCTGTTGGTGTGGGTATTTCTGGAACACTGGCAAAAATGAGAGGGAAGAAATGAGACCTAACTGAAATCGGTGTTTTCCTAACTCTCCCTGTAGAAAGTCATCACGAAATGGCCACATCCTTCAGGGTCTCACCAGACAACCCTCCCCTTAGAGTTTTTCCTGAGTTGAGTCTGGTGTCTGTTTCTCCTTTAGGGATAGGCTCATAAAAGTCCTCTGCTGTTCACCTTAGACTGGTGTATGCCCTCCTGACTCTTGTAAACAATTGGATTAGTCAGTAGTAGTAGACCTACTCCTTTTCTTGGTTTCTTGTTTGTTAACTTTGAGTGCTATCACTCAGTAACTGGGTTTGGTTTCTGTGTCTGCATAACCAATACATATTACATCTGTTGCATAGAGGAAGGAATTATAGAGGAAATACTAACTAATCAGCATCTGGACTCAGTTTCTATGTTCTAAGTTAGACCTATGTTCTACCTTAATGGTAACTACTGCTTTATTCTGGAAATTGATCTCTCAATTTAGTAACTAATTTTACCCAAAGAGAGAAGTAATACTTGGAATTGTTAGTGGGTATGGAGACAGCTGCTACCTTCTACCATTCATCTCTGCAACTGGTCTGTTGCTGTGATAAAACACCCTGACCAAAGGCAAGTGAGGGGAAGAAAAGGCTTACTTGACTAACACTTCAGGCAATAATCCTTCATTGAGGGGAGTCAGGGCAGGAGCTCAAGGCAGGAGACTGAAGGAATCCCATGGAGGAATGCAGCCTGGGACTTGCTTATCCTAAGCTTATCAGTCACCATCTAGACAATCCCTCACTGACTGGGCTACAGGCTAATTTGATAGAGACAATTTCTTTACTTGAGGGTCCCTCTTTCCAGGTGATACCAGGCTGTGTCAGGTAACCATAAAAACTAACCAGAACAGAGTTCTACATTTCACGTTCTTTTAGAGATATAGAACCTGGTTTTGTTTTGTGCTCCTTTGGTTTCTCTTTTGTAATGTAAGTCTATGCAGTGTGATAAGAATATTGAAGATTAAAACTATATGGCAAAACCCAAAGAGAAAATATTTAAATAATAATATGGAGAAATGGAGTAATTTTGAAGTATATTCAACTGAAGATTGAATATGCAGGTAGTTACTGTTTCCTTAACACAAAACACTTCATAGTATAGTCAGTGTAGGAGATGGTGGGAGTAGAATACTTGAATAGCAGTGGAGTTAGGAGCTCTGCATAACTAAGGAAAAATAGCTGTAATGATGTTGAGATCCCAGAGAAGACCTTGGCACTTAAAAGGAAAAAGCAGAGGTGATAGCAGAGTGCAAGCGTATTCCGTGTTCTTACATGTAAATGGTAGAACCACTGTCGTTCCTATTACATGTAAATGGTAGAACCACTATCGTTCCTATTACATGTAAATGGTAGAACCACTATCGTTCCTATTACATGTAAATGGTAGAACCACTATCGTTCCTATTACATGTAAATGGTAGAACCACTATCGTTCCTATTACATGTAAATGGTAGAACCACTGTCGTTCCTATTACATGTAAATGGTAGAACCACTATCGTTCCTATTACATGTAAATGGTAGAACCACTATCGTTCCTATTACATGTAAATGGTAGAACCACTATCGTTCCTATTACATGTAAATGGTAGAACCACTATTGTTCCTATTACATGTAAATGGTAGAACCACTATCGTTCCTATTACATGTAAATGGTAGAACCACTATTGTTCCTATTACATGTAAATGGTAGAACCACTATCGTTCCTATTACATGTAAATGGTAGAACCACTATTGTTCCTATTACATGTAAATGGTAGAACCACTATCATTCCTATTACATGTAAATGGTAGAACCATTATCGTTCCTATTGCCTTCTTCTTAAAACCACTTGCTCCTCACTGTCATCCAAAAACCTCAGAGCTTTATTTAAGTTTCAGTGCTTATAACATTCCTTTTAAAAACAAAATTAAGGCTCGGAGCAGAGACTGAGTAATTTATGTAATGTCACAGTGACTGCATGAAAAAGCTGAGGATTAAACCCTGACTGTCTAGGTCTAGATCTTGGGGTAGATTCTTAACCACCTGCCTTAGTCAGTGTTCTGTTGCTGTGAGGAGACATGGTGACCACTGCAGCTCTTAGAAAAGAAAGCATTTAATTGGGGGCTGGCTTATGGTTTCAGAGGTTTAATCCATTATCATCATGGTGGGAAGCATGGCAGCGTGCAGGAAGATATGGTGCTGGAGAGGTAGTTGACAGCTACATCCTAATCCACAGGCAGAAAGAAAGACACTAGACTTGGCAAGGGCTTCTGAAACCACTCCCAGTGACACACTTGCTCCAACAAGGCCATACCTGCTAATCCTTCTAATCTTTTCAAATAGCACTATTCCCTGGTAACCAAACATTCAAATACTGAACCTGTGGTACCCATTCTTACTCAAACTACTTCATCATCCCCTTGTGTTGCCATAATATCCACTGTGTGGACTAACAAGAACCACTACTGTGTAGCTATCACTTGTGATTTAAGATTAAAATATTTGTCACTGGTTGCAGAACTAGAAAGTTCTTAGAGGTAAAAAGATATGTGGTAAAAAGTACAAAACTTTGATCAACCAAATAAAGATGACAGTATTGCTGGCTGCTGATTCTGAAGGGTGGTTAAAACCATGCAGAGGCAAACAGAAGTTTGCTTTTTTCTTTCTGAACTCACAATAGTTAAAGCGATTGGAAATTGCTTTGTTTTGTTTACTTATCTTATATGATAACTAACAAAGACAGTGATATATGTATAAAGTTATTAAATTGTTTAAGGATATAGAAAGGTTAAGAATATTTTGTTAACTGATAAATTGAACATGCCATTTAGCTGTTAGGATCTATTTCTTTTATGTGGTGGACTTGTGAGTAGCACTTAAAGTGTCTTTGAACTTGAATAAACATTTTAAGTAAGCATAAAATTTTTAAAAAGCAACAACGCATGCAGCAAACCATAAAGTAATACAGGGTATACTTTGAACTTTGTCCTCAGTAGCGCAGGTCCTATTTTCGTATCTCTAGAACTGGAATCAGCCATTAGACAATGGTTCTAGAGAACATAGCCGTCAGAGTCAAAGCTACTTGTTACTGTCGAGTGTGTTTATGAAAGAGTATCCTTATCACCCATTTCCAGTTTATTTTAAGTATTGCTATGTCTGTGTTTCAATATAGTTGCTTTTCTTCACGATTCTGTATTTTAAGCACTCAGCTGAGAAGAGCCCCATGAATTAGTTGCAGAAATAACCCATAGTCAGACTGAACTGTGGTCTGATGCGCTGCAGATGGGCACAGATGGACTTTTGATTTTGAAGTTTAAAGTATGCTTCTGGAGCAGGGGTGTAGCTCAAGTGTTCATGTGTAGGGACCAGAGTTTAGGTCCCCAGAACCTACTTAGATGCTAATTCGGCATGTAATTCCCACCACAGAAGGCACAAACAAGAGAAGGGAAGACCAGACACCTGGGTGAACTCTGGGTTTGATTGAGGCATCCATCCGTCTTCCGTGAATAAGGTGGAAAAGCAATAGAGAATGACTTGTTAACCCTGTGCCTCAGAGCTCAATATACACAAGTAACACATGTGCACACACGAGTGTGCCCACGTACCTGCAAACTTCCATGTGTAACACACACGCACAACCATATACACAGTGGAAAAATATCCTTCCAATGACTGTCTTCTTGCTTGCTATATCTAGATATCACTGTCCAGCTCTTCCCCGTCTCTGTGCGCTGGCATACACATCTCATGGATGCCACCTTGGTGATATCAAAACCAGTGGTTTAATTCACAAGCGGTTGCACATTTATGCTGGGATTGGGAGGGATGTAAGTCACTTAGATTTAATGCTTTTTATGTCATTTTTTTTTTGTGTGTGTGTGTGCGTGTGTGTATATAATACATATACAGGTAGGTATAATTCATTTTCATCCTTGTATTATAGGCATTTAAAATGGAAATTTAAGATGTATTTAAAATCTTCATTAAAAGTAAAAATGCCATTATTGTTACACTTTGGGGAATTTATCTAAAGAATGTGGTAAGAAGAAAAGAGACTAGTACTTACTGGGAAGGTTATTTATTTGCCATTACTTATGCCTTTATTTAGTTTCCTAACGCACATTGTTGTGTGTGTGTGTGTGTTTTATTTTGCTTTGTTTAAGACTCCTGATGCTGTCCATCCAAAAGAAGCACCTCCCTCATCTACTGCCAGCAGTATTAGGCCTGCAAGGGTTGTGTCTTCAACTTCTGAGGAAGAAGAAGCATTTACTGAGAAATTTCTCAAAATTAATTGCAAATATATCACCAATGGCAAGGTAATGAACTGCATCGTAGTTTTTACTAAGCTATGAAAGCTTGACGTGTACATTTAAGTCAATAATGTCAGCTATTCGTGAGTATTTGTACAAGGATTTGAGTTAGAATGGACCTTGCCCATTAGTTAGAGTCTGATGATCTGTAGCAGATATTAAAGGTCGTGGGATATGCATAAATTCACTGCGACAAAGCACATGTCATGGTTTTTCCTAGAATATTAAACATATCTTTAAAACAGCAGCATTGATGATAGTAGGAGTGCTAGCTTTTGAAATTTAGTATAATACAGAAATTGAAATTCACTATATACTACATGATAAAAAGTATTTAGGTGTGTTCTTCAATCTGTTAGAACAGGAATAAACATTCCTACTTTGGGGCAAGTGTAGGTTTCAGTTAACTCATTTCTGATTTGTTTCCCTGTGGTCAGAGAACATCCTTAATCCTATGTGAAGGCTTACTCTAGGGTGGCTTATCTCCTGACCCAGAATATCTTGACAAATCTTTTGTGTATGCTTAAAAAACACATACATTTTGCTTCAGTTTTGAAAAATATTTTAAAATATCCATGAAATTAAGTCAGGTGATGCTAGTATACTTCCGTATCTCTATTGATTTCTTATTTTTTCTTTAAATTAATGACAAGGATGTGGAACTGTTTCATTACAAATGTGTTCTGCTTTCAGTTTATAATTCGTGAATTTCAGTGTGCTATAGGAATGTAGAACTGTTTAGGATTCCTGCACTGTCCTGATGAATTGACTGATGGTGAAATGCTGACATTGACCTCAGGATCTGTGCCCTGTCTGACGTCCATGTCGTGGATACTGCTATAGCCGTTTCCACCTCCTTTGGGAAGTGTTAACATGGTCTGTCCTTTCCTGTACCCTCAGGCTGTCTTTGTAGGGTGTGTTTCTTGTGGAGGGTGTACAATTTTAGACTTTCAGTCAGATGAATTTGAAATGGTCAATTCTTGAGATTTTCATAAAATTAACCTTGAGGAAAGAAGTCTGACAGTTTTAGCTGGACATCCTTTTAGGCCCTAAGGAGAGATTCTAAGAAAGTTAACGCAGATTAATTAATCCAGTGGGGAAGGTGTCACCTACTTTAGTGCAGAAAGTAGAAGCAACTTAGAAACCCTTCCAGTAGTGGGTGGAAAACTGGAGCCCTGATTGTACTGTGTATAAAGTAGATGGCCAAAAGTCCGAGAAGAAATAGCAGAGGCATCTGGACTCTGTTTTGAAGTTGCGAACTTTGAAGATTGAAAAGTTCTTTGTTTTTCCATCTTAGGGCACCGTCAGTGGCGTGCTGCTAGTCACACCAAATAATATAA
Source organism: Microtus oregoni (assembly GCF_018167655.1). NCBI lineage: Eukaryota > Metazoa > Chordata > Mammalia > Rodentia > Cricetidae > Microtus > Microtus oregoni. The sequence continues at coordinate 6,388,677 of NW_024543829.1, read as the reverse complement.
TGTTCGATCCACATAAAACAGACCCCTTGGTTCAAGAGAATGGCTGTGAGGAGTACGGCATCATGTGTCCCATGGAAGAGGTGATGTCAGCTGCCATGTACAAAGAAATTTTGGATAGCAAAATAAAGGAGTCCTTGCCCGCGTAAGTGTGCTGGTGTGCTGTTCACTGAGCCTTTCTTTTCCTTTCCTTTTCTTTTTCCTTCCTACCTTCCTTTCTTTCTTTTCTTTTCTGTCTTCTTTTTAGCATCTAGATAGTTGACCCTTCTCAAATATTCTTATTTCATTAGTTTTATTATAGATGGTATTCTCTTTTTCATTAATGAAGCCACATTTAAGCACTAATGACTAGTCAGTTCTTAGTGTGCCTGGTATATAGTTAGTACTTGTGTTGTATTTGCATTTATTTGGTCAAAGAACCAGATATTTGACAAGTAAGCTGTAGTACTCATGTAACTCAATGCTTTTCAGCTCTGTTATTTAGCACAAAATAAAAAAAATCCAGCTTAGTGTATATTATTAATGTCCATGAAGGGACCTAAAGCATAGCATTGGGTTTGGGGTGTGGCATGGATGAGGCCTGGCATCGCAATAGCCGGTTACGGTACGGTTACGGTTGTCCTTCTGGAGTGCGGACCGCGAAAGAGACAACTACAGGTGGCACTAATTGAGAGTTGAGCTGGGGATGTCCTGATGTGGGAATCAGTGTGATGGAATAACATAGATGTGAGACCACACTTCTAGGCAAAGCCTTTAAAAGCAATGTGTATACAAGTAGTCGGCAGAAATGTAAAAGACTTGGAGAGAAAGGAGATAGAGCATTCGAGGGAAAGCAGAGAGTAAGAGGGTTGATGTGTAACAGAAAGGAAGTCCCACCCACTCCGCACGTGACTGGCAACCACTTGAAAACGGCTTCACCCTAACTGGTAGCAGATGGTTTACAGTCTTATTGCCAGTTTAAAAAAGGAATTATAAAGGAAAAGAGAGCAATTATTTTTCTCGGGTAGTGTGAACGCTGTTAGGGTAACCCCGTCTTGGAAAAGGGTCCATTTCAGCCTCAAGTGCTCTGTGACTTGGTAAAATAATCTTTAGAAACAAATAATTTCTAGAAAAAATATTCTAAACTACTGGTTGTATTTTTAAGTTGTCAGTCAAAGCCAATTTCAGGAAAAAAAAACAAGACCTCCAACAAACCACAGTCACTGAGGTTCAGTGTAGAAATGACACAGATCAAAGGACTAGCTCTGAAGGGAAGGAAGAACGCCGCTCAGTGGTGCCATCTTGTCCTGACACTGAGTTTCTGAATGATCTTCTGGGTAAGGTGTGGCTGCGCTGCAGGAAGACCAAGTGCTCTTTGCCTTTAAATGACCATTTTATCAATCAACACATTACCTGGGAAGAAATACCCTTAAGTCTTGGCTTATGTGTTAATTAAAATCAAGGTTTGGCTTCAGGCAAGATGAGTGCAGCGAATGGTTTTGCAGGGTAGTATTTTGTTTACAGAAGTAAAGTCGAAGATGCTAATGGTTTGCCTCTTTGTAATGTTTGGGGAATTGATTTCTAAGGTGCTGTTCTGAACTGTGTTTTGTTAAGTGCCACTAGCATTAATGTTTAGCCATTCAGAATATTAATAGCAGGTTAGAAAATTGACCTCAATACTTTTTTTTTTTTTAATTTTTAACAGCTAGTCTCTTGGTTCTGTTAAATGTATCAACAAGATCTCCTGAAGCTTGTGTCCAGTTACTTGACCCTGTGGTTGCAGTTTAAGCAAATCACCAATAGATGGCACCATTTCACATTCATTATCGTCAGCTGCCTGTATTTCTTTTTTTTTTTTTTGAAATTTAAAAAATATTTTTTCTTTTTTTAATTATTATTACTTTATAAATAATACAAGTCAAAGTTTACACTTCCTCTCCTCCTCTCACTTTCCTCCCGCTCCCCCACATACCCTTCCCCCCACCCCCTTCCAGTCCTAAGAGAGGGCAAAGTACCCTGCCCTGTGGGAAGTCCAAGGCCCTTCCCCCTATATTCAGGCTTAGGAAGGTGTGCATCCAAATAGACTAGGATCCCAAAAAGCCAGTACATGTAGTATTTCTTAAAAGATGAATCCAACAAACCTTGTCTTGAAAAACCAAACAAAAAGATGAATCCAGTAGAGACAGAAGGCACTTGAACGAAATGTTTAAAATAATGACATTTTACACATCTCACTTGGAAAAATATATGTTTTGTTACAAAAACTTGAAAACCACAAGAGTTAAATAAGAGACTTAATCAGCTTTAATATCCACAGAAGGCCACTTATTCTGTGTTGATTTACTTTCTTGTCTTTCTATCTGGCATATTTCTGTTCTCTAGCCATATATGGTCAAATATTGATGCTTTGCTGCTGAGACTTCAAATAATTTCCAGTTATTATGAAGCAGCTTTAATCATCAGTCTAAATTGCTGACTTACTCAATGATGCTTATTTCTACAACTTCGCACTTGTGGACATTGGTATTTACCTGACAGATGCTCGTGATGGTGAAAATGAGACCTGGCTGTAAGGCATTCACCTCTGACTTCTTCGTTCTTTACCTGAACAGATTCTCTTAGAGCTATTCTGAGTTACTAGCTTAGGGTTTCCTTTAAATGTTGGGCCTCAGGTTGCTCTTAACCTTTGCGTTATAGTTTGTATTTTAGTTTAATTTCCTATAAATAAGCACTGCATATGAATGGGATAGGCTGAAATAGCCAGTTTTCTATGTGCTACCAATAAAAGTTTTAGTTCACTATTATAAGTTCATCAAGAATTTAAGTTATCAAACTTGGTTGAGGTTATTTATAGAGAAATCTTCCATTGATGTTTCCCCAATAGTAAACAGTTGATGAAAACTCTTGATGTGAGTATGTGGTGTATGTGAAAAACATGATATTTCTATTTTGGTTGAGGACTACACTTTGCGTATTTTGAAATGCTTTTTCTGTGATATTTTTTATTTGGTTGTGGAATGTAAAATGTTACAGTTTTAATGTCTAGTAATTTTTAATTTTATTTTATAACAGAGAACTAGATGAGTTGTCAGGAAAGGACTTCTGCCATTCTAAGAAAATGACAGGCCTTGCTGCTGAGGAAACGGACTCGCGAGCCCGCGATCCGGGGAATGAGAGTGCCAGCACGGCTCCCAGGAGCACCGAGGAGTCTCTCTCCGAGGACGTCTTCACCGAGTCAGAACTCTCTCCCATCCGGGAGGAGCTCCTCTCCGAGCCGCGGCAGGATAAGTCGTCCGACGCGTCCTCAGAGTCTGTGCAAACCGTCAGTCAGAGTGAAGTGGAGTCGCTGGCAGTCAAGTCAGAGCCTCCTAACATTCCTGACCGCATTAACTCCAATACTGAACATTCTTCAAACCAAGAGGCTTTATCTCATGAAACTGATTTAAGTAGTCTTGAACTCGCCACTAAGGAAGGAGATAAGGCTACGGAAAAACTTGAAGTCTCAGGCCCCAAAGAGCAAAGCACAGATGTAAAAAGTCATGGTGACCGGGATTCTTCTTTCCGTCATGAAAATGCACTACAGCAAGAGGGAGGGGAAGGGAGCGTACCTTCTGGAGAGGCAGTGGAACTCAAGGAAAAGCAAACTGTTCAGGAGAGACAGGGGAAACAGCAAAAGCGGGACTCGGAGACGGAAGTAGAGGAGCTGCGTAAACTCTGGAAAAGCCACTCGATGCAGCGAGCCAAGCAGCAAAGAGACAGCATCCAACAGGCGTCCCAGAAAGAAGGGAAACATCAAGGTGCACCCATGGACGGACGTGTGGATGGTAAGGGTTAGGGAGGTGTGAATTCAGTCTGGTGTTCTGCACATTGTTTTCTTCCTTCCTCTCTGACCAAAGGCTGCAGATTAGTTCTATCAGAATGACTGTCAGAGGGTCCTTGAGTGACGTCACTCTGGGGGGGCGTGTTGATGCAGGGCCTAGTCTCTGAACATCCTTTTGTTTAACTCTCTGCATTCTCTGTAGTTTGCCTTATGATGTGCACCTGCCTTGTGTAACACATTGATTAATTTCATAAGGTCTTGGTATGATTTTATCATTGCATATTTGACAGTTGAATTACAGTTTATAACTGCCAAGGTTTTAATATATAATTTTTTAGAAAACAACATTGGACACCGTTAGGATTCTTTGTCCACATAAAAATCCTGCCTCTCTTTGCTTAGATGGTTTCTTTTAAAAACAAGCATGCAGGGTGCTCAGCTTCCTTCCTTGGCTCAGGTTTTTGTTGATAGGAGAATTAGCATAGTAGCTTCTGTTACAAATGTACTGAGCCCATCTGTCATACACTGTGGCTCAGATAACTTGGTTACATTCTCAGTTCTGTTGCAGAGTTGTTTATAAATTCTCATATGAACTCTAGTTACTACTTTAATTTCAGATTTTTATTCTACTTCAATACAAAAGTTAAATTTACCAATTTACTGAAATACACAAGCTAAATTTACCATTTTGACTTTTTTATTATGAAATAGACATATCATAAAATTAACCATTTTAACCATTTTGAGCTCTACAAATTGTGGCCATCAGCATATTCGTACTGTTGGACACTCTTCACTGCATGCATCTTGGGAGCTTTCAGCATCTATGAAAACACGACTGTAACTGAGCAGTGAACTGTCACTCCTGCCCTTCCCCGGTCATCACCAATATGCGCTCAGGGTTCTCCTTACTCCAGGCCATTCACATAAGAGAGCCACACAGTTTCTGTGTTACGTCTCATTCAGCATCATGCTTTCACCATTCATCTCTATTATAAATGTGCTTGAATATCTCCTATGTTTTATTATTATTATTGAGATTATATAATATAATTGCATCATTTTCCCCTTCACCTTCGTCCCTCTAAGCCTTCCCTTATGCTCCTTCTTGCTCTCTTTTAAAGTCATGACCTCTCTTCCCATTAATTGCTGTATACAGACTGGGTAGGTTATACTTATGTACTCAGGAATGTGTGTGTGTGTGTGTGTGTGTGTGTGTGTGTGTGTGTGTGTGTAAGAAAAATTTCCTTTTCTTGGAAGTCCAAAGAATTAACATTTCTGCATATAAATGTTGTTTGCCATCAGTTTCAGGGTGTCTCTGATTAATGCTAAGAAAATCCAGTCATATAGATAGTATTGCAAATCATCCTGCAGTGAATAAAGTCTGTATAAAAAGGAATCCCTTGTAGGTGAATGTTTCTGTCCTGTCAGGTCCTGCAGCCGTTCAGACCCAAAGTAACATAGGGGTTTATATGAATTATAAACCATTTGGCCTATTAGCTAAGGCTTATTATTAACTAGATCATACAACTTATTTTAATACATAATTCCTGTCTATGTTTAGCCTCATGACTTGATACCTTTTCTCAGTGAGGCATTCTCATCTTGCTTGCTCTGTGTCTGGCTGGTGACTGACTCTCTCTCTGTCTTTCCTCTGCCCACAATTCTAGTCTGGTTTCCCCACCTGTTCTTCCTGCCTGGCTACTGGCCAGTCAGTATTTTATTAAACTAATATAAGTGACAAATCTCTCCAATGTATAAGAGGATTATTCCACAGCATTCCCTCATTTTTTTCTTTTCAACACAAGAACTCTGAATCTCACCTCCTTTGTTTAGTTTTTTCCTTGATCATTATTCATAACAACTTGTAACTAATACTCTAAACAATGACAAATATCCGTAATCCATTTTTGGGGAATGTGGGCATAGTTTTCTAGGCTACTTCCTGCTGATTCGGAGAGCTGATATTCCTATGGGGAGTCCAAGAAAATTTAAGATTATAATCAGGTCCTGACTTTAGTATTCTATGAGGCTGGACCATCTACGCCAGCAGTCTTGAGTCTGCTCTGGCTGTAGAACTCAGAGGAAACTCCAACAGAGATGCTCTGAAACTTGGATCATCAGGGCCATTCATCCCCATTTGAGATTTTTCAGGGGGTCTTCCTTGACCAAACCTTATTTTTCTTAACCCAGAATGAATCCACAGCCTCTCATTTTCTATGGAAACAAAAGCAAAATCTTTTCTCCAAAGTGACATATCTTTTGACTTGAACTTTTAATTTTTGAATTTTGTTTGGACTAATCTACCAGCATTGAAGTCAAATGTCTTTTAGCTGCTATTGCTCCTTCCTCAGCAATAAAACAATTCAAAGACAATACAATAACATACAGTATCCAGACTCTTTGTATATTTTCCATCTTTATGTGGCTTTTTTTCTTCCTCTGTTTCTCTTTTAAGGACTTTCTCTCCCAAACCTATTTATATTTTTAAACACAGTATAAACTGTTTAGAGGTTTATTTTGTTTTGTTTCTTTTGTCTTATTTTGCCTTTACTGTATATGTCTTTTTCTGACCAAACGCTAAAGTGATATGACTAGGATTAAAGCTGTGGCTTTGGCTGCTAGCTCCACCCCATTTCTTAGCTTTTTGAGAGTCGAGCTTCATGGTGGAGGTACTGGAAGAAGTCACATTTATTGCCGCAACTCTGTGGAGTATCTAGGTCCAAAGAAGCCTGATGGTGGCTGCTCATAAACACCGTTTGGTGGCAGAGCCTCTTAAAAGAACTGCGAGGTTTTTGCTGCTAAAACTGACTTAGGAAGCCTCTCTTAAAGGAGCCATGCCTCTGCTTGCCACCAGCAAACAGAGCCCACCCAAGAAATACTGCTACCAAAAAGCCATGTTTGACTTTGTTCTTGTCTGTTTAGAATCCTTTTTTTTTTTTAATGTAGAAATACTTGCGAAATGTTTGGTCAGCATTTGTAGCACAAATAAACAAATAATTAAAATCCAGAGACCGATATTGGGGTTCGAACTAAAGATCAGAAAAGCAAAACAACCAAGCCACTAGAGAAGTTTTACCTCTACCAAGGCCGGGCAGCCGCAGACTGAGCCCTGAGGCTCTGTTTCCTCCCATTTTTTACATTCCCCCTAGTGCTGGGATTAAAGGTGGGAGCCACCACCACCTGAATCTGTTTCTGCTTTGCTCTTGTGTAGCCCAGGGTGGCCTTGAACTCACAGAAATCCCTCAGCCTCTGTCTCCTAAATCGTGGGTTATAAAGGTGTGTGACACCACTGCCTGGCCTCTAGTGGCTTAGATCTTCAGGCAAGCTTTATTTATTAAAACATAAATAAAGTATCACTATAGCCCCTCCTTTCAGTTTTTGGATGGTTATTTTGTGAGGGGGCAGTAATTCCCATATACCAGAAGAGGAATTGCCAGATCACACAACTGTTTGCTTTTCTGAGAATCCACTTGTTTTCCATAGTTGCTGTGTGTCATTTCATCTCCCCGCAGTTCATGGAGGTCTGGCCCGATCTGACATGCTGCACATCCCTGGTAATTGTTTGTAATTCCAGCACCTTGTAGGCAGCGGCAAGAAGACTCCCTTAGTGCTGAGGCCAGCCTCGTCTGCCCAGCAAGGGAATGTCTCAAAAGCCTAAGAAATAGGAGTATTCCTTTGAGATAAGGTCTCTTCTGTCCCAGAAGGACTTGGTTCTCCCTCCGTCTTCCAACACATGTGCTACAGACTCAACATTCAGCTTTTAAAATACTGATTTTTTTTTTGTATCATCCCACTGAGATACTTTGAAAACCTAAGATTATAGTTATTAGTTTTTAAGAAATGCATTTATTCAACACAATTTCTTTAAAGGCTGAACTTTTTTCTACAGTATTTTTTTCTTTATTCAGAACACAATGAACACTTATTAGGAACATTGTCAAATACAAGAAGTTATAACACAATTTATAAAATTATCTGGAATTTATTACCAATGATGATCAACTAGTATTAACATCCTTACAGGTCTTTGGCAGGCATTTTGGTTTTGATTGATAATTGAGTCTATGTGTACATACAGATTTGAGTATAAACTCAGGATTGTACTGTATGTATTGCTATTTCCTGCTTCATTTCACTTAACATTGTGTGGTGTTCACTTTTGTATTTACGTTATAGTTTTGTCAAAATGTGGTTTTATCAGTCTTATCATTTATCCAGCCATTTGCCTGTTGTTCTTAGCAATTCAGACTGTTCAGATGGCTACTCCCTTTGGTATAAGTAACACTGGCATTAAGATCTTTATATAGAGTATTTGGTTTATGTATTTTTTTAAATCTTTGAAAATGGTTAGAAACTAATTTCTGTTCAATTAAATATATAAATATATTAAATATATAATTTTATAGGCTATGAGAATTAATATATAATAGATTATTATAGCCACATGCCAAAAGAAGAAAATAAGTAGGCACTTTGATATAATTTTCTTTGAGTTGTACCATTGGTTTCCTCTTTTTAATAAAACATTAGTTTTAAATGGCCATTTTTAGTAGCCATAGTGTATAATATGGAAATATTAAAGCTTTTTGAAGTTTATTATTTCATAAGATGGAATCATTGTGATAAATAGTAAACTGTAGCATACAGTAATGGAAAGAACAGGAGCGGCCAACATTCCTCCTTCTAACCAGTGGCTCAAGCTGGGACAGGCAGGTTGTGCACTTTGTACTTTCCTGCCGGGGCAGGGGATGTCTCTCCAGCGCACTTTCCTGCTGTCGCTGCGCTGAAACAAGCTAATCAATGTCCGTGTTCACAGACTTAATCCTACTGTCAGACTCCAAATAACGTACGCCTCTGGTTGGAGATAACTTAGACATAATGAGCCGTCCAATGTTGCTCTGCAGCTAGTAGTATAGTGCTGATTTCTCACACCTTTGTATGTAAAGACTGGAAATTACATTAATTTTTATATTTGAAAAGCCATATTAAAATAGCCATTTATACATTCTGTATAGTGACCTAGGTGTAATTTTAAAAGATTAACAGAGAATCTACAGAATGCTTTACAGATACATGTAATTCAGCATAGCTGTTGTTAACAACTTATTGAAAAGTCTGAGATTTTGCATTTTTCCTAATAGCCCTCAGCAAAATTTTAGTTCACTAACTTGACTCTTTCAGTTAATCTTGCTATTTCAGTAACTAGATCTTCTATGCCAATAAATAAATAAGTAAATGTTAATTAATTGAATATGTGCAAGTACCAGTAAAATACATTATCTTATAATCCGGAACCAGAATGTAAAATTACTTCATCTGAGACACTTGGGTATACTTTATGACTGAATGGACACTGCTTACATAACCCTTCCAGGGTCTTCACTTCTAAAGGATAAGAGAAGGCATCGATTACACAAATTCTTGTGTCTCCGAGTTGGAAAGCCGATGAGGAAAACCTTTGTGTCTCAAGCCAGTGCTACCATGCAGCAGTATGCACAGAGAGATAAGAAACATGAATATTGGTTTGCAGTGCCACAAGAAAGGTAAGTTAAAAACGTTGAAACTTCTGCTTTTCCTACAAGATTCCTTTGTAGATCACAACACCAGAATCAAAGTCCTAAAAGCCTCCATTTCCTGACTAAAAGTAAGTGGGCATGGTGGTGTACACCTTTAATTCCAGCCCAGAAAGGCTGGGACGGGACAGTTTGCCCTGGTCCCTGCACGGTCATGGCCGTCCTCTGCTATAAGTCAGCAAGGCGGTTTTAATCTATAGAAATCAGCTACTATCTGATACTTCTTAGTTTATGCCTTTAAAATTTTCATATTTAGTTTACTGAAAAACATTGGAACATGAATATTTTAACAGTAAAGTACTTATATAGTATCTTAGACTGATGATTCATGAATGTATCAACACAGCCTTCTTGAAGGATGTATAGTTATTTTTTTTTTCCTATTTTGAGACAGGGTTTCACAAAAAAGACTTTTTATGTAGAATTATTCCTAGCATCATTGCCAAAGTTGATAAGCCTGAGAGTGTTTATACTTTAATAATGCTCTCCTAAAGAAACTGAATGTGTTAGGGTATTCCCTTACTTCCTGGTTGGGAAAACACCCCTGCAGCAGAAGACAGGTTGGGTTATCTGTAGTGCATCCCTGCCAGTGGAGAGCTAATCAAGTGGAGGTGCAGGAGGAATGGTGCGGCTTGGAAATCCCATAGTCCGTACTTCCCCTCCTTCCCAGCTGCCAGATACACCAGATAATGTGTGCTTCCTTTTTAAAATGGGAGTTTAGTAATTAAAACAGTTTGATTTGCACAATTTACTACTTTAAAGAAACAGATCCTAGAGAATAAGAGAGTGGGATTAAAGTGATTATAGTAAAAATGTAACTATTTAGTGAAATCTAACATAAAAAATTTCGTTTTTATTATTCTTGGTTATTTCTTAATTTTTAGATGTAGTTTTGTTTTTAGTGTTGTTCTTGGTTCCAGACCTAAGTGTTGTAACCTTAACGGGGAAAAGGTTGTCAGCCCTCCTAATACGAATACTGCATCACCATCTTAGTACCCAGGTTAGAAATTTCATTGCAAGTCATACTTAAGATGTACCTTGGCTTTTATTAATATTATTATTATTGGAATTTTGGGCATTATCATAGACAGAAAACGTAAGAGAATTGTTGATAGTGACTAATTGCCTGGAAGGTAAAACTTGCTGCCCCTTCATATGTCAGGTGTCACATAACATTTTAGATCATGAGGTGGATGCATCCTTCTTAGAGCCGTTGCTATTGGTTGGTCCATGTTAGCTCAGTTTTGTAGTTTACTTCTCCATGCTAACTAAAGCCAGGAAGCACATAGACGTTTGATCTTTGAACATGTTTATTGCATAGTACAGCAGCCAGTACAATTGACTGCAGTTATAAAAATACCAGAAAGAGGAAGCAGATATGGGAAGATTAGATCATCAACCGCTGAAGCAAGGATTTACTGTGTCCTGCCGCTTCAGTTTGGATGCTGTGTGAGTTCCTTCCCACTACTAGTGTCTTTACATAGGAAAGCATCGCACTGCAGTTGGTATAGCGACAAGCCTTCCAATGAAAGTCTTAGTGCGATATGTGTTTAGAACTTGACAATTGATAGCGAAATCCATTTTCAAAGACAATGTCTTCCTGATAGTGGGCTTTACTATTTAATAAAGTCTTCAACTCCTGTCAAAACATTTTACAAATATAGTCTTTTAACTTTTGCTAGTAGCAGATAATACTAGGCCTATTAATAACCATTCGCTCTAACAGGACAGAGCACTTGTATGCCTTCTTCATTCAGTGGAGTCCGGAAATCTATGCAGAAGATACTGGTGAATATACCAGAGAGCCTGGGTTCATAGTCGTCAAGAAGATTGAGGAGTCTGAAGCAAACGAAGATCCTGCAGCTGACGCAGCAGCCAGAGAATGGGAGGTAAGAGTGAGACGCCATCAGCTCTGTTGGCTTCCTGTGCCGTGTGTGACTCATGGCCTTACGGAACTCCACAAACTGCAGAACCCATGGCACAAAAGCAGGGTTTTGAAGGCCTAGCTGACCGTCCATGCACATACGTGTTTTCTGATGAAGCTGAGTGGTAACGTAATGCTCTCTGTCACTCTGCTTTTACATTAAAATATTGGATCTTTAAGGATAAAGTAATTTTTAGATGTATTTTAACATATTTAAAGGAAGACAACATGGCTAAAATAGAAATAACATTAATTGCTATTATACTGTCATAAAAAATTTCCTGTTTGATTCATCTGTCTTTTTTTTCTTATACATGAGAGAATGCTCATTTAGTGCATTTAGAAAAATTAGCTGCCATTTCCAAGTTTAACACCAAGTAAGCATTGTCTTGACCTGAATTCAGTGATACTAAGGTGACAGCAGGAAGTTGGTGCTAATTTTATATTAAAAAAAGTTTTTATGTGTTTAAATTTAATGAATTTTTAAGCAGTGTCCAAGTTAATACTGATAAACTCTTTAAAAAGCCTCCCATAGATTAAAAAGTATTAAGATTATGTGATTTTATATGCTTTATCTTGGAACGTTGATAGAATAACGTTTTTATTATTTTGGTATTTTTATCTTAATCTCTTCTTGATGTTTTTAGAAAACAGAGCAGATGCTAAAATGTGATAATAAATAGAGTTGTATTTTATTATCCATTTGGTTAAAGCTTGTGACTATTTGTGTAATATGAATTTACCGTGCACGCACTTGGCATGTATAATGATTAAGGTATACATGCCCTTAGCATGTATAAGGGTTCAAATGTACATGGTGTGTCTTTTGTTCAAGCTGTGTTCCTGATTTTTTGTCTAACATTGTGTGTTATGTACAACATTCATTTACTATGTCATCAATATGATGAAGGGAAAGAAAATAGTATAGTGTACATTTATTTCAATATTTAAATAAAAAGTATTAATCTTAATTCTAGCTCCAAATTAGTAATGGCCTGAGTTACTATCAGCAGAATAGATGGGTAAATTTGCAGATATTTATCAAATTTTAAGTAATAGACCAATCACAGCCTAGTGATGTAAGCAGCTGCATGGATGAATGCCATAGCTAATGGATGGAATACAGAGGAAGGTCTGATGTCAGAAGAACAGAAGTAGCTGAAGTCCATGGACTCATGGTTCCTGGAAACTGAGGCATAGGGAGGAGGCAGGAAGGAAATCTCTGGAGAGTGCTGGGCACATGTTTCCACTTATAGTAGGTGGGTTCACATGGTTACCACAGGTTCCAGCTGTGTTCTTAGTCTCAGAAGGTAAATGTGTCCAGAATTCCAAAGATGTGTACAAGTTTTAAGGTAGCAGCAGCTGAAAGTAGGTTACCACAGAGGAAATAAGTTGGTAAAAGATGCTAAGAAATGATGAGGATTTAATGGCAGCTAGGCCATGACGAAGTTTCTAAACGGGGCAGTAAAATGGTCAGTGGCAGTATTTTTAATCCAGAAAAAGAATCGAGAACTTCTCCCAATGTTGGCTGGGTCACTTAAGTTTAGAAATAGAAAACTACTGACACTTTTTTTTTCTTCTTTTCATGTGGAAGCATGTATTGTGTGCTTGTATGTGAATGTGTGGATGTTTGCATATGTGTGGACTGTGTTTGAATATGTATATGCAGAAGCTGAGGTTGATGTGAATTTTCTGACTGCTCTTCTATCTCATTCTTTAAGGCAGTACCTCTCGGTGCAACCCAGAGTTCACAGACACTGCTTGCGTCCACACCTAGCTTGCTCTGGGGATCCCCATCTCAATTTTTGAAGCTGAAGTTACAGGCAGTCCTCACTGTCACCTGGTCCTTATATGGCTTCTGAGGCTCCAAGCTCCCAAATTTAGTTAGTTAGGTTTTTTTTTTTTTTTTCTACCTAACAAACACCTTACCTGGCTACATCTTACCATCCTCACTGCTGACTGTTTTGAATCAAAGAAATGGCTTCAGTTTCTGGGGGGACATTGAGAATTATAACTTACAGTTTAAAGTTTATATATCTCCTCATTTGTCCTAGGAAAATTTTCCCCCCAAAAAACAAAAAGTAGCAGGAAAAGTTCCATTTGTAAACCGTCTGGAAAGAGTGGTCTAATGCAGCAGCTACCTCTTGTTTGTGGCTGTGGAGGTCTTGAATGTGGGTAATGTGACTAAGGAAGAGGAGCCTTCAGACTGGAAAGCTGATTCTTCACCCTGTTACCAGATTTCTTTCAGACTACTTGGACAACTTGTATGCACGATTATCCTTTTCAACCACAAACTTTATGAAATCTGAGTATGAAATCATAAGCTAGCAAGTATACTTTGCTGCCGCCTGGTTTTTCTCATTTTGCATCTTATACCAGTCTCTTGTTTAAGATCAGTGATAGAAAACTGCTGGCCTGTAAGTCTGTTAGGAGTTCTTTGTTACTGGCTTTGATCTATTCACCTTTACTCCTTCTTGTAGGGAATATTAATAACAAAAAGCCCAATTTTGGACATATGACTGTGTTGTGGAAAGACTTACTTGTCTTTGCTTTTAATCTTCTCCCAGAACAGAACGATTTCCCTTAACTTGGCTGTTTACCTTTTCGATATCTTCAGCATTACTCTAGGGTTGGTTAAATGATTGTAAGTCAAGGCACCCGAAGTTGCTGGGATGTGTAGTTTGGATAGGAAAACTTTAAAGACATCTTAAAAGAGCTTCAACAAGAAAAGGCAGGGATTTCAGCATTAAAAGTATGGGAACGTTAGGAAGAAAGTGCAGTGTTAGAGATTATATGTGAGTTAGGCAAGCTGACCAGGAGAACACCTCTCCAACAAAAGGGGGAAAGTTGAGCCACATTTCGACAGTGAGATCCCCTATACATCAGAGTAATCACTGCATTATTGAAAGGGATCTGAGAAGTATCATCGATCCTATTTATAGGAGTTGGTTTTCCCACCATGTGGGTCCCAGGAATCAGTCGTCAGGCTGCAAACACCTTTGCCAACTGTCCCATCTCCATAACTGAGATTTCGTTTTTTAAATCACTGTTGTTAGAAGAAAAGGCTCTGGCTTATTCTCTACTTTTATCCCTTGCCTAAGTGTTGATAAATTGTTGTTTCATTTTGTGTTTGGTTTATTAGATCCTGATTCTCTTTTTCCGGTGTTTGATAATACTTAGAATTTCTCAATCACTCAAAGGTCAAGTCATTCATTTTAGTATAAATATAATAAGTTGTGTGCTTATGACATAAGTTCCCAAAGGATTCTTCAGAACAGTCTATTACCTACCTTTTGGCTTAAATTTTCAAATTATTTGTATGTTGATTTTGATTATAACTTCCAGTGTTCTCCAGTTTGATTATATACATGTAAATATTTAACCTAATGTTTTTTTTATACACCATTAAGCTTGATTATATCATTACTGGATTCTTTTCCTATTGTATGCACAGCCGTCATCAAGTAGAGTTATCACTGTAGTCATTAGATATTCCAAAGAAAAACACTGTTTTAATACTGCTGCAGCTTCTAATAAAAACCATGCAGAGGACTGAAGCTGCATATTTAACATGGTATCTGCCAAACAGCTGGATTATTTTTATTTTCCTAAATGCATCTCATTATTGTTATTAAAGAACTACTTACATGTATATTAAAATTGAGTTAGTATATTAAAGTACAAGCAAAAAGGTTTCCTAATCTCTTCTCAGCCTCGTTATCAAAATGCACATTCAGTTGAAACTGTCAAAAAATAAGAGAGTCTTTATGTCTGCAGTCAACACGGGAGATCGCATTCTTGGGCGTGGCTGTGTAATGGACAGCCACAGAACCGGCTGTGCTGGGCTGGGCTTTGTTTTTCAGGGCACTCTTCATTTTGAAGCACCTGTTTTCATGTTTGAGAAAGATTGTCTAGTAGTTAGGCAGGTTTTTAAAATATTCCCTGATTTTTTTCAGTTTTGTTGATGGTTTTGTTTTGGGGAGTGGTGTTAGGGGATGGACTGTGACCACAGCGTATTTCATGTTTAAGGGGTGTGGTGGAAAGTAAAGGGAGGGCGCGGCTGGCATACAGAGAAGGGGAGTAATAACTGCAGGGTGTGCTGGGTTCAGTGGGGCACACGTTGTGTGTACTCGAGTACCGCGTATTTGAGGAGATGGCATTGTGTATTACACATAGCCATTAGTAGGAGAGCAAGTTTGCCTTAAAATGGAAGAAATATTTGGACATTACCATTATAGTATAGATAAAACTGAATGCCAGGTAATTTTAGTTTACATCTAAATTAAATGTAGTTATACTTTGTACTTAATCTTTAAAAAATAAGCTTCTACTTATATTCCATAATACTACTTATTAATGAAGGGTAGCATATGTAGACACAGTAAATACAATTATCTTTCAGTAAATAATATGCTAGAAAACACTTTAAAATGATTTTCTTATCTATGAATACCCCATAAAGTTAAATTTTATAGGATTATTAGCTGTAAAGAACAAAAGTCTAGCAAAAGGAAATAGGAAAGAATTGTGGAACTCTATGAACGAACAGTGCAGGGTTAACTGCAGTCACATGTGCGGTTCGGGAGGAAGTCTGGATGTTGTGCACAATGCATTGCTTGTACTCAGCGTATCTGTTAGTGCTGTGGAAATATGTGCTCTGTGTCTTTAAACTTTTGAGCCCTTTCTTAGCACACTTGGGTGCAGTGCAACCAAACTTAAGCATGGGAAACACTGTCTTCCCTCCCCAGCTTTACAGTCTCCACTCAGGACTATCTGTTCAATGGATACTACTTAGTGATTAGCTCTCTGCCATGTCAATCACGTCTGTGCTGCCAGCGAACTGTTTTGTCACTGTGGCAGGGCTCTGGTGCTGGAAAATGTATCTTTGACAGAGGAAGAATGCTTTTGAGAACAGGTCTTCCGTGATTTGCTGAAGCTTAATGTGACCTGGGAAGGAAATGTCCCGTCTCTGGTATGGGAAAAAGGGGAGAAGACATCAGCCAGTGAACCATAAATACACCCTGGTAAATGCTGATCAATCATTGCAGTTTCTCTCTCTGCCAGTCTTGTATTAGTGCCATTATACAAACTTACCTAGTGCTCGACTGCATAAACAGTATTTATAGAGTAAAAACTATATGATTGCGAAAATACTTTTAAGATATAGTTAGGAATTCTAAATATCTTTCAAAAGGGGATTAATATGTTGCTAGAATTTTGCTTTGTTAAAAGTAGATTTTTTTATTCACTTAAAAAGCAAGATAGAAAATATTTAATACTGCCTTAATGTTTTCTTCATTTAAACTTAATCTTGTAGGAAAGGACTCTGAATTGTTTTCCTTGTTTAAGAGAAGAGAGTGAGACTAAATTTTACTTAATGGATTCTGTTATAAATTACTGGGAGCTCTTGAGAAAATGCTGCTATTCTGTCGTCTAAGAATGGTTTGTAAAGCGACTCAGGAAGCGTCTTTGTACTTCCTCAATGATAAGCATGTCAGAAATGACAAAACCCCTTTATTGATGTTTTTAATTATAATTTCAGGTTTTTCATTTTCTTTTTTTTTTCTTTTTTCTTTTTTTTTTTTTTGGTTTTTCGAGACAGGGTTTCTCTGTGGCTTTGGAGCCTGTCCTGGAACTAGCTGTTGTAGACCAGGCTGGCCTCGAACTCACAGAGATCCGCCTGCCTCTGCCTCCCGAGTGCTGGGATTAAAGGCGTGTGCCACCATCGCCCGGCAGGTTTTTCATTTTCTATTACATCAGCTCTGAATGGTATAAACACCTCAGAATATTAATTTTTAAATTTGTGATCCAACTTATCAGATTAACTATTTAGCTAAGTCTTTTAAGTTTTTAAGTAAGAGCAATAAAGGTATTCATAATGTTTCATTTACCATTTAATTTTTAAGCTAAATGATACCTACCATTAATTTTTAAAATATTTTAAGTTATAAATTTAGGGAAACCGTGGTGTTTTGAACTTCCTAGGTCAGCATGATGCCCCACATCACAAAGTCTTCTGCTTGGCAGAAGCACCTTTGGGGATTTTTAACTCAGGTGGTTTTCTCTGTTTCTCACTGGTCCTCAGCTTCCCTGTGTCTGTGGTGTGGACACACATGCACCAGTGAGCTGAGGAGGCCAGCGTGGAGTGTTCTGGACTAAGGTGAAATTGGTGGCAAGACACAGCCGCAGCTAGCGAGGCTTCACTTCTCCAGCTCACCTAGGGACAGTTTTCTAGGTAGTAGCGTGTGTCCTCACTTGTATCAAGCTCAGTGCCCAGTTTTCCTGCTTGAGTCGGGTGGATCTAGGAGTGTAGAAAGGAGAAGAGCTTTGGGTTTGTAAGGGGTGGCCGAGAGTCTTGACTTCTTATCAAGGCACTTCTGTGTCGAAACTGAAAGCAGAACAAACATATTCTTCTGAGAGAACAGTTTCAGAACACAGGAAAGCTGACGTCTCTTCCCTCTGTGTCACTGCTCCTTAGCATGCTTCCTGTCTTTTCCACATCTGATATTAAACAGAGGGACTTCAGTGACAAACTGTCTTACAGAGCTGCTAAGAATGTGGTCATATATTTAGATCAGCAGTGACAGTATTCTAAATACTGGTATATGTACTGTCAAATTTGACCTTAAAGTTAACCAGATGCTATGAATGAGCTAATGGAACTCACACATTTTACCAGGGCTGACAGGATGGCTCGGTGGGTAAAGACACTTGCTGCAGAACCTGGTGATCTGACTTTAGTCTCCAGGACCCATGCAGTGGAAGGAGAAGGCTGACTACTGAAAACTTTCCCCTGACCTCCACACATGCACCCTGGCACCTTCATATATATGCAAGGTAGATAAACATTATCTTAATAATCATTGAAAATAGTAGGTAGACGGTGCCTCAGACAAAATGTATGGGATAAAATTAACCCTTTGCGACTTAGCTTCCATGAGAATCATATTCAATTATGTTTGCTTTTATTTTTATTCCTTTCATTTCTTTTAATTTTTTTTAGCCTTAAGGCTGCTTTTAAAATTCATGCTTGTCATCTTCAACTTTAATTTCCAGTCATTGATTTGCTTGGAGCTATTTATGTATTTGATAGACACTTGTGCCAATTCTTACCTTTTTGATGTCTATCAGTAAACTTTAACTTACTGGAAAGTATTTGATAAAAATTTAGGCTTAGTTTAATTCATCTTCAGCATTATATATTAGTATTATTATTTTTATTAATGATGCATTTTCACCATTTTGATTATTTTAGGTTGTCCTCATGTGAAAAAGACAGTTTTTTTTTAAAATTTGGTATTTTGTATGTGGAACCACAGCAGAAGCTGCTCATGAATTTCTGACATATCTAAGACTTAGCTCACACACTGACTCCCAAAGTAGCCGCACATCAGTGTGAAATCTGTCATCGCAGACTGGAATGATTGTCGTCGTGATGGTGATAATGATCGCAGCCAGCTCTGTGTTTGAGTGTTATTCTAAGTACCCAGCCTAAGTTGCCCTTTGTCATCTGTGCACCACCTTTAAGTGTTAACCTATCACGTCTCTTTTATGCACGAATCAGGGACATCTTACAACAACGGTTCAGCATAGAGTGAGGCCTTCACTCTGGGTGCCCTGTCCATGCCCCTGAAGTGTCTGCTCTTCCTGCTCACAGTTTCAGAGTAGAAAGACGGGAAGATGTGTTTTGAATATTATTTCCTTTTGGAGAAACCAGGAAGTAGATTGAGGTTCCTCAAGTTCACAAAGCTATAAGAAGCTATAAAGAATAACCAGTATTCTTTCTGCATTGTCGTGCTGCCCACCAGTAATGATGGGAACTACTTAGCATACACCGTACGGTCCCTAAAGCGTCTTCTGCTTTATGGACAGTCACAACTTAATTGAAGGAACTCACTCATACTAGCATTGGACTTTTGCATTGGACTAAGTAGTTGAAAAGTATATCTTAGGTTTATACATTATATAGCATAAGGATAAAATAAAGATCTGATTCTCTACCAACATTAAAATTATAGTATCACTTTTTCATTACATTTGTTTATGTGGGATTTTTGTGTCTCATGTCATCTTCCCCAAATTTATTTTTTGGGACAATTATAAATGAAATATAATAAAAATATAATGCAATAATATAAAACAAAAACTAGCACATGAGAATTGGACAGAACAAATAAAAGGCAAAGAACCCAAGAGAAGGCACAAAAAACAGACCTACTCGTTCACACACTCAGGAGTCCCATAAAAAGCACTATATTGAAAGCCGTAACATATGCACAGAGGATTCTCTTTCTGTTTCCTCGCCCTTAGGGTTCCCTGAGCCCCAAGGAGAGGGTTTTGGTGGAGGCATACCATTGGGACTGAGTATTCATGCTCTCCCACTCTGCAGAGTGTCTGGCTGTGGTCTCTGTTCCCACTGCTGCAGGAGAACTTCCCTGATGCCGGCTGAACAAAGCACTCACCCATGAGCACAGCACAGTGTCATTAAGAGTCATTTCTTGCCCTTTATTGTTTAAACAGTAGTATTTTGTTCTACCCTGTCTTCCCAGGCTGTGGGATGTCAAGGATGAGTTCCTCTGGTGGAGTGGGTCTTAAGTCGAGTCAGATATTGATTGACTTCTCCTGCCAGCTTCATGGCCACCATCGCTCTAGCATATCTTGCAGGCAGTGATTTTTTTGGTTTATAGAAAAACAGGAAGCAGTTCTCATACACTCTTCTTTTTTTTTTTTTTTCAGTTTCCCCCACTATTTGCATGTCATTGGTGGGCACATTAGCTAAAAGTTAGTGCAGTAATACTGACGTGTTATGGTGAGCCCAAGTGTATGGGTGTCATTAGAATTCCCTTCTGCACTGTGTATTTTATGGGTGTTTACAAGTGAGGAGTTACAGAACCGCAGTACACTTTGACTGCACTAGAAACTGCTGAGGAGGTAGATACTCATGCTTCATTCCCTCTCGAAACTGCTGGCACCCAGTAACCTTCCTACTGTTGCTGGAAGTTGGTATTTTTCAGTCATGTAGTGGAAATAATATAGTTGGGATTCTTAGCGATATGCATTTAAGACCTCTCCGTAATACTCCATCGTATGGATATGCGAGTTTCTGTACTCGCTGACTGCTTCTGCCGTGTGCTGTGTGCCGTGAGCACTTATCACAAACGCAGCCAACCTCCAGATTCTGTGTACACACGTCTTCAAGTCTCACAGGGAGCCCGAATCGGGGCAAGAGTATGTTCAGTTTTATGAGAAAACACCAGAGAGAGAAGCCCTCCCATTTGGAACTGATCCAGCAGTAAGTGCAAATCCTGTTGTTGGGGTTTGTCCATCCCTACAAACACATACTGGTACCTACTATTTAAGTTGGATACTTCCCTTATTCTTGATAACAGGTCTTTTACAGTGATATATATTGGAGAGAGGATACTGTTTGTGGCTTGCCTTCATAAAAGCTTTAGTTTTTAATCATCTAACTCCTAAAATTTCTGATTCATGATTATTCTTTTGGTATTCCATTTAAAAATAACTTTTCAAACCCTTGGTTACCTTGAGTCTTACACTTTTGCATTTTCCATTTGGGTCGCTAATCTGTTGAATTTTTCAAAGGCAAGAACTTTTTTCTCTCGTCTTCTGTCAGCCTGGTCTCTGTGGTAGTGACCGTCCTCATTTCATTCTCTCCCTTCCTCTGTCGCCAGAATCAGTCACCATATTTGTGTGGGTTTATTTCCGTTTCTCCCATGGAGCGTCTGCTGGCTGCTAGCCGTATTCTCTTGCTTCCTGTGATTTAATGACAAGTCTCTAAAGAGAGGAGCATCCAAGAGAGAAGAATCCATGCTCCAGGTGTTTGCCATTGGTTTTTCAGCTGTTTTGGGTCTTTCCACATGAACCTTCCAGGTCAACTTTTGAATACTTTGTAGCTGCAGAATCACTTGGTTTTAATTAGAATTGGACTTGTGTTGCAACGGTAGCTGAACTGGGGAATGGTGGGTATCTTAGTGACCTTGACTGTATCTTTCTACTCATGAACACAGACCATCTCCATTTGCTTAAACCTTCCTTTTCTTCATCGGGATCTCACACTGTCCCTCATGTTCAATCTTCCATGCTCATCGTTAGGTCTAGGCCTAAGTACTTCATAACTTGGAACTAAAATAAATGATGTTAATGGCAAGGACTTGATTTTTGTAAATTGTCCTGGTATGCTGGAAACACCGCTGCTGTTTATTAACCCCAGAAGTGTTCAGTTGTTATTAGATTTTCTTTATTCACAATCCATAGCATTTTTTAAAAGCAAAGACAGGTTTTTCTCTTTTACCTGCATGTCTCCTATCTCATTGTGTTTTGAGGATATCCTGTAAGCTGTTGAATAGAATAGATGAGGGGGATCTCCTTGCCTTTCTCCAGGTCTTAATACAAAAAAAATCTTGGATCTCCCTATTGTTCATGATGATAACTATAGGATTATTCTTTTTATATGTTCTTTATCTTCTGTGCTTCTAGGTTGCTGATTGTTTTCATCACAAATGAATATTAGATTTTCACTGTTGATAATTGTGATCACAGTTTTTTTCTTTAGCCTCTGGGGTATAGCAATTGCTTTTCAAGTATTGAACCAGCCTTGTATACCTGTAATAAATTTCACTTGATTATTAATGTATGTTTATTTTCATGTATTTGATGGCACTGGCTGATACTTTGTTAAATATGTGTGCATGTATTTTCATGAGAGATAATGTTCTGTAGTTTTCTTTTCTTGTAATGTCTTTATTTGTTTTTTTATTAGGGTAATGCTGGCCTCACAGAATGAGTTAGTAAGTATTTCCTCTGCTTCTATTTTCTACAAGAGACTGTGGAGATTTAGTTCCATATCTTCCTTCTATGTTTGGCATTTACTTATCAGTAAATCCATATGGGCCTGCTGCTTTCTGTTTTGGAAGGTTAACCCTGGATTCTGTCTATGGGATAGGTCCAGTCAGGCGATCTGTTTCTTCTTGTGTGACACTTACTGGTTTATGTCTTTTGGGAATTGATCTCCCACTCTTTTCCACCTTCTCTGATTTTAATTAAACATCTTATGATTTCATAGTTTTCACCTGTTAGCATTTCAGTTATACTCATTTTAGCTTTTTCTAGTGCTTGCCCTACTATTTGTATATTTTTATGGCATAGTCTAAGGTAGGAATCCCTTCTTCTCCCTCCACTTTCTGATATGAAATTATTTGTTCTGACTCATCGTTTAGCTTATCCACTTTCTAAGCTACACTATGCTGTATCTCCTGCCAGTTTTCTCTTTCCCCCAGCCTGAGAGGAGGGCATTGTTGTTTGGTACTAAGGTTCTATTATTGATGTTGTTATGCTTTTTGTAGAATCCCCAGAATTTTGTTCTTTAAAAGTCTTATTAATATATTTATTTTCCTTTCTGAGTAATAAAACGAATCCCTGATACCTCTGTTGCTTATCATCACCTCTTCCCAGTTACTCGTTCTTCTTTGCTCACAAATCATGCGTGTATTATTTTACTGAGACAGTGCTTAAATACAGAAACATTAGCCATCTTAGTTGTTCCTCCACTGCACATATCTCATATCTCCGGGGATTATTTCTTCCCTTCTTATTGACATTTGTTGTATGAATTTCTTCTCTGAAGATTTGTTGATGGTTAGCACTCTTAGTTTGTCTCTCTGAAAATAAAATGTGTATGAAAAGTTGAGAACTCTGTGCTGAATATGTAGTTTTTTCTTGTTATTATTTTAAAATAATGCAATATAACAAGTAGTTATTATCTTGCATTCACATTGTGCCGGGTTTTTGAAGGGCATCCTGGATGGTTTCTAGCATATGGGTGTGTATGTGTGTCAGGGACTTGAGTAGGTGCCTGGGGTTCAGGATTCCACATTGACCCAGTTCCTCATGGATAGTGGAGGCACAACCCTGGTTTGTTTGTTTGTTTGGGGGTTTTCTTTTCCCTTTTTTCCTCGTTTTTTTCATCTTGCAAAATAGTTTTGCTTGGATAAACAACTCTAGATTGGCCATTTGTTTTCTGCCATGTCGTGGTCTTTTGTTTACTAATATTTATTCTGGGCTTAGGTTTGCTGATGTGCCGGTCCTCAGGACTGTCACTCCTCACTCCCAGGGGTCTGCATCTGCTCTTGAACAGTTTGCCTCCACTTGGAGATCTGTGCATTTTCTCACTGGTTAGTTAATAATAAAACAGTAATAATAAACCGTGTCTTCCAAATATCATGGTGTTTTACTAGGTGTGTTGTATATGTACTTCTTGCTTAGGGAATGGAATGTTTTCAGATCTATAGCTCTGTCTTTAATCAGTTCTTGAAAATTCTCAGCAGCTCCCTTTCAGGTGTTTTCTCTTTAGCTGACTTTATTGAAATCAGTTGTCTCTTGCTAGTCTAACCCGTGTGCTTTGCTCTGCGGTGTGTCAGCCTTTCGTTCCTAAGAGTGCGCCCTGGGTAGTTTCAGGTGGGGCCCCAGTTTGCTAAGTTACTAGTGATTATTTGCCTTTTTTACATAATTGTTTGTTACAAAGTTACATTTATTGTATAAAATTCCTATTTATTTTTTCAGATATGCTTATTTTAATCATCTCTTCCTGTTTGTTTGTTTTTAAAAATAAAAAATTAACATATAAGTTCTGTCTGATAAAATCAATATCTAGAGTTGGTGCAGTATTTTTGTATACTTGATTAGGGCTACGTGCTGGTGTGCTAGGTTTTCATTTACTATGATCTTATATTTGGTTTATCTCAATCTGAGAGTCCTGAGGTCCTGAATTGAGCATGTTGTCTTTCTCAGACAGTTTCTTCTTGGCAGACTATGTTATATGAATGGAATCATATGGTCATATTCTTAGGATTCTACCTCTTGAGATTCAGATATGGTATGCCTAGAAATTCAGTGTCAGAAGGCCAGCTCTGGTGTTCTGAATTAGTCCTTGGGAAGAATCACCTTGACCTTCACAGGTACGGATTTATTAAAATGATAATGGCATAAGCAGATCGACTGAAAAGGCTAGCTGAAGTCAGAAACAACGATTGGATGAACTTTATCAGTGGAAAGGATCAGTAATTTAATATCATTGGATATTTGATAAAAGAACCGTGTTAGGGGCTAGCAAGAAGGCTTAGCAGGTCAAGGCACTTGTCACCAACCCTGACAATCCGAGGTCTGTCCCTGGGACCCGTGAAGTGGAAGGAGAGAACTGACCACAGCATTTTTCCTTGGTTTCAGTACATGTGCCGCAGCGTGAAGGCCCACACATGTGTGCGCACATAACATATGCGCACACAATCACACATGTACTAATAAAATAAGACCTTTGAAAAGGTGTGTTTAAAAATTTTAAGCTTCACAAAACCTTATT
Organism: Microtus oregoni; assembly: GCF_018167655.1. NCBI lineage: Eukaryota > Metazoa > Chordata > Mammalia > Rodentia > Cricetidae > Microtus > Microtus oregoni. Next base: position 6,364,006 of record NW_024543829.1, on the reverse strand, counting down.
AACTCTTCAGTGAATCTACACTCATTTTCCAAAGAACAGAACTTTGAATATTTATACTCCTTGAGACCTGTGTTCTTGCTCTGTGAACACAGACGTTAAGAGACAACAGATAATGTGAATGGGTGTTCTTTTCTCCCAATGTGGTATAAATAAGAATTACCCCTTTTATGACACTCGCTTTTTACATTAACATTCCTAAAAGCTATTACAACATACATATTCTATAATTGAAAGGCTTCAGGAATTTTCTACATTGTTGAAAAAATCTGAGTTATCTGTAAATATGATTAAGAAGTCAGTTTTGTTTAATTAATTAATTGATCTTTTTGTGTGTATGTGTGTGCATGTGCACGTGTGTGTGTGTGTGTATGTGAATAAGGGTGGCAGAGGGAACAGGGTCTATCCGTTATGAAACCCTGGCTGTCCTGGAACTCCCCATGTAGACCAGCCTGACCTCAAACTCAGAGATCATCTGCCTCTGGCTCCTGAGTTGTAGGAGACTGGTTCAGGTCACTACTTCTATGGGTCCTACTTACTTTGTAATCCCAGCAGCAGTGAGGAGGGGAGAGGAAGAGGATTGAGAATGACCAGCCTGGGCCATAGGCTGTGACACTGTCTCCTACGGAACTGTTAGAGGAGAACTGGAAAGCCCCCCAGTCCTTGGGTGATGTGGCCTGAGGTGAAGGAGCATCTTCTTGACTTTGGGTGAAGTGGCCTGCAGTTAAGACACCCATCCAAAAACACGGACCAGAAGAAAGGCTAAAGGGTCTTTAAATGGAACCAGCATCTGGGAAAAGGGGAGACGAGTCCTGCAGAGTGGGGAAAGAATAGAGATGTAGTCTGACTGGGGCTCCATCTGTGCAGGCTTTCATTCTCTCCGTGGTGAGGTGAGCCTGGGCATGGGAACTGCTTTACCCCGAGGCCAACTAAGAAAGCAGTAGTTGAACTCTTGGTTTAGCTGTGCAGCGAGTTCCATCCTGTTCTGTCTGGCCCAAAGCTGAAAGTGTGTGCATGCAGTAGGAGATAGCTCACTGAATTTATCCCTGTGAGTTTCTGCTTCACCTTTTGCTCTCTTTGAACCAGGAAGACAAATAATTCTATTTACTCATACCCGTTTATCCCTTAGCTGTCTTTGTGGCCACTTTAAGGCTACAAGCTGGGTTTTTTTTTTTTTTGGTTCATTTTTAATTACGAGTCTATTTGGTTTATTTTAAACTAGTAGTCACAAGTAGTTTGAGAATTGCCAGCTACAGTCTTAGCATTCGAAAGTTTCAAACTGCCTCTTGGAGAAACCATTCCTCCCCAGTCCTCTGCCTCCTAGCTACCCTGAGAGAATTGTATTTACAGATTCTGTTTGTTTCTTATCCTGCATTTGCCATTGTCTTCCTGATGATTGTGTATTCTAAGTTGTGATTACCTATTTGCTATTTTTATAACCTTTATTATAATTCCATGAAGTGCTATTGTGAAAGCAACAGTTTTTGTTAGACAAAGTAGAACAGGGCTTCTTTGTAATGAAGACAGTTTAAAATAATGGATTATAGTGAAAGACAAGTTAAATGGCTTTAGAAATATTGCTATTGCTCATTTTTGTTAGCTATAAAAACTGAAACTTATATTTTCTTTTAAAACGTATTTTAGCTACCAAAGTATATGCGTAGGAAATATTTTTAATTTTACTACATTTTTTTTGTAAACTCAGGAAGTAAGTAAAAAATAACATGTGGAAGAATTAGTTTGGGAGCCATCTCGGACAAAAATACATCAGTATTCCAAAAGAACCACTAAGCCAAGAAGATACTGGGTTTTTAATAATATTTTTATTATTCCAAGATTTTCATAGTATATTTTGATATATCTCCCTCAGCTTTTCCCATATTCACTCTTACTTGCAATCCACCAGATTTTGAGTTTTAATTTTTTATTGTTTTTAATTTGTTTGTGTCTTCTTCCAATCAAGTTCACTTGTATTGTCTACTTAATCTTGGAAGTGGGACTTCTACTGCAATAGATCCAGCCAAAGTTATGTCATTGAAGAAAGCTGACTCTGCCCCTCAGGAGCTGGAAGCATTTGCTAGCTCCGGAAGAGGGAGAGTCAGTGATTGTTACAGTGTTTGCAAAGAAGCTCAAGCCAAGCAAAATTCCAACATATGGGTAGGGTGGTGTGGGGTAACATTCACTGAGTTCGTATGTTAGCTACCCTGTCATGTCTGGAGAACAAGGTTGAGAGGAAGTCATCCACCACCTCTGGCTCTTAACATTTCCTGCCTCCTCTTCCCTGAGGATTCTACGCCATGAAGGGCAGAGTGGTGATAAAGCCAAGCACTCTGGAGCCGTTTTCTCGGCACTTTGAGTGGTTGCGGTCCTCCGCGTTATGTCCCCATCTGTTCCAAGTAGAGGCTGTTCTGGAGTTAGGTTAGAGGCGTTCTGACCTCGGATCTGCAGTGGACTCCTTTTAGCTCTGTCTCTTAGGTAGACTGGCAGGTATATGAATGTGCTCTCATTCAAGAAACTGGGACTGAGAGCAACTTTGGATCTTATTTTCTCTACTCTCTAGTTGGCTAGTGTTGTTTCTCTCTGTCCATCTAAAATGGAGATGTATAAGTTTTATTGGGCATCTACATTGACAGCTATGGAAATAAAAGCTTACGAAACTGCTTTCTGCCCCTGAAGGCCCTTCAAAGGCCAGAGAGACTATAGGATGGTGTTTCATTCTGTGGTGTAGGGAGGACATGATGCTTCCTTCGCATTGGCCTTCTTCTTGTATCCAGACCATTTCTTACTCAAGGCATGCTAGCCAGAATGAGCATGCTTTTAAATGCAAATTCTTGTTTTCCACTCTCTTTTTACTTTTGTGCTTTTAACTGCCAATAGTGTGATGTGGAATAGATGGAAGTGTCATTTCTATCAGGTTTGGTCTTCTGAATCATCTAGTAACATCTGCGAATAGATCACGAATTACCAAAACCATAAAAAAAATCAGTGAAAGTCTTAATTCAGTATCTATGTTGTAAAATTTTATCTTACCTTTAGCTATTTTTTAAAAGAAATACACTTCTATACTGTTTCATTTTTTTTTTTGTTACCTTACAGACTTGACGACAGCTTTGTTTATCTTCTCTCCCCATAGCATACGTATATATTAGTATTTAAAGAAACATGAATCCACGTGAGGCCTCTGTAACCCCAGTACTTGAAAATGGAGGCAGGAAAATAAGGGGTTTATAGTCATCCTCAGCCACGTACTAAGTTTGAGTCTAGCCTGAGCTGTAGGAGAGCTTTTCAAAGAAAGAGAGAAACTAATGAAGGCCTGGAAAGGAAGGAATACAAATTTGTGTGTGTGTGTATTTGTGTCTGTGAGTGTGTGTGTGTGTGTGTGTGTGTGTGTGTGAATGGGACAGCAAGATGGCTCCTCAGTTAAAAAATGTCACTTGCAGCCAAGCATGTTGTCCTAAATTCAGTCCCTGGTACTCACATGGTAGAAGGTGAGAACTGACATCTGCAAGCTGTCCTCTATATTTGCATACATGTGCACGCTCTCTCTCTCTCTCTCTCTCTCTCTCTCTAACATACACACATACTTTAATAACGTATGAATGAGAAGTGATAGGCTTTACCAGATTTGCTTAGACTTTCAGTGACAGTCCTTCATTATATGACTCCTACTTTCTGCAGTGTTTATAAAACAGGTTTTAAAAAACCCATCCCTTTTGTGAGCATAATTCAGTTTTACTACTACTTAGAAAGTGTGCTTAACAAATACCTAAAGGAGTAACATTTTTAAATAACAGTAAGAATAGTGTTAACTAGTGGGGTAGAAGGAACCCAGAGTAGATTTGTCTCATGATTTGAGATTTCTTGTTGAGGAGACTCATGATTAAATGTAGCAACGCATTTGGTCACAAAATAGCACAGGAATTTAGAGTGTGGGAAAGTATAGCAAGGCCATGATTTTTAATTTTTAGCATCTAAATTTTCTTTTATCCTCATAAAAAATTGTATTGTTTCTGGCATTCTGGCACACGGATTTCCAGCACTTGACAGGCAGAAGTAGGCAAATCTCTGTGAGTTTGAGGTCAGCTTGAGCTATATAGTGCCTGCCAGGCCAGCCAGGACCACATAATGACACCCTGTCTCAAAAAAGAAAAAAAAATATTATTTTAATTGGTAGATCTTTATTGTTGTCAGTCTGAAAATGAATTTTTAATTGCATAACTGTCATCCAAAATATATAAAATAGTTATCTTAAACCTAAAATAAAAGCCACAAATATGTAAGGGACCATTTGACCTCTCTAATCCTTAAGGAACTGGCAGAAAGTGGTAAGATTTGAACGCAGCAATGGAGTTCTCACAGACAGTGTTGGTCATTACTCAGTCCTCTAGAAGCCAGTCCTCGTTTGCTTTCTTAAACCTCCTGTTTGTTTGTAGTCTCATTAACCTCAGTTGTAGCTAAGTGTCTAAGGCTGGGCGCTGCCAGCATCTTTATCTGTAAGTGGAGTCGTCAACCAGAGCCCGTGAATTGTTGCTTAGCAGAAGCCAAGATGCTAACAACTGTGCACTAGGATGTGCCTAGTTTCTTTCACTTTTTCTAATCTCAAGTCTTGCCCAGCTTTCAGCGACCACTGCACAGCTTTAGTGGTAGCCAACTCATTTTAGTTAACTAAAGCAAGCGCCTTTCAGAGCCAGCTTTTGAAGTCTTGTCCCTCTATGGGTGAGTTAGCTTAACTGCATTTTGTAGCCCCAGCCTCTGATGTGACCTGTGAGGTGACTCACAGGAAGTGTTAGCGCTCAGAGGAATCAACCTGTGTGTGCTGTCTCTACACTCGCTGTGCTGTGGGAAGTTTCTGTAGTTACATTGTGGTCTGCAAAATCTGTAATTGTCGTGTCGACCTAAGGAAACTTGTGAGGTTTTTGTGTGTGTTTACCCTAATAGCTTTTACCTGTAATACATGGTTTTCAAATTCAGCTCCAAGTAGGAGGAGTGGCAGAGACAGATTTAGAAGATTAAGACTATCACATAGGAATTCAGAATGTGGGAAAGTAAAGGTTTTGTCATGAATAGCAGCTATGGAACAAACCACAGACAAGTGAAAGAGAAGCAGGAAAGCCTGGGAATGGGAGCAGTCCTTTCAGAAGACAGAAGGGAGGGGATGTAGTAGGATGGGGCAAACATCCCAGGGTCTTAGGCTAGCTGAAGCTGTAAGCTCCAGGTTCAGAGAGGTACCCTGTCTCACAAAACAAGATGGAGAGAGAGAAGGACAGATTAGACTCTGGCTTCTACATGTTCACACACACATGAGCACACCTGCATTCACCACATACACAGGGTGGAGAGGGAGGAGCATGTGAATTGAACGGGGTACTGTGTGAGTAGTTCTGCCACTCCAGGAATTTTTACATGACACCCAATATATGGGTATATAAAATAGGTTTAAAAATCAATTTAACAACAACAGAGCATAAAGAAATTTATTTTAAAATAATCTTTTGGCAACGTATCAAAAACAAAAGCAATCTGCATGTTAATGAGATAGATGTGCTTGTTTTTGCATAAGAAATTAAATCTTGCTGAATATTTATTAATATAGGACATAGAATATCAGCACTTTTCGGTTAATGATTTTATAATTGTCAATTCTGAAAACACCACATAAATATTAATACAAAATGACAAAAGTATGTTTAGGGACATTTCAAAAGTTATTGGAACTTCTGCCCTAATCCTTAGCAAAACTTTACTGAGGGTGTGAATGTGTGCAAGTATGTGCAAAGTTTGTCAGCTGTTCATACAGCAGTTTTTAAGATAAAGATGTCTAATAGTACAATCCAGGGATACACTAATTTAATATGCCTATGCTGAGAGAAGATGGTCGAGGCCTATTACAACTATGCTTTCCATAATGAAGCCATTGTGTGCACAGCTGAAACACTGCAGATCCTCACACAGACAGTCGGAGCAGAGGCCTTTGCTGTGGTAGCACGGTAGGAAGTACAGATGCTGTGTGCTCGGACCTGGCAGAAGAGAAATGTCACAGTGTAGCAGGCAATACCTTCAGTGCACTTGGGGCTGGAAATTGTTTGTATTCTGTTTTGTTTTTCGTATTGTGCATCCGTTTTACTGTGGCCAAGTTAATGTATCAGATCTAAGAGCTTTTAAATTAAACATGCTTTTGAGAGCACTCTTCTTTTTTTGGATTTCTCTCTTTTTCATAGATGAATTTTACTTTTTTTTGTTTTTTGCCTTTTCTTTCCTTTCTTCTGTGATACAGGTGGGTGTGCTTGTCTCATGAACCTAGAGAAGTTCTAGGACCATGGCTGTTAGTGTGCTGCTTTTGAAATTGGCTCATTTGACAGGACGGCCGCTAACCACTCCCTTTGGCAACTGGAAGATGGTTTTGATTAAATGCCACCTGTGTTAGGAAAGCAGGGTATCGCTTCAACCCTTTAACACGCACGTTTAAATTAAGCTCAGTCTGTGTTAAATAGTCAAGAGCGCAAACTTATTTTCTACCAGGTGGACGTACCGGTGAAACTCACTTGTGTGTATTTTAACTGGTTTCTTTATGAATTTCTTCTACTTCCAGTGTGGATTAGGAAGAGATACCTTGTTTACCATCCTCTCCTCTATTAAAGCCTCTCCCTTTCCCTGTCTTTCCCTCCTGTCTTCTGTTTATGCGCGCACTCCCTTCTCAGCTGTCAGTGAGTCACTGTCTTCCTGTCTCCACACTCAGGTAGTGTCAGTGGCCGAGTACCACCGCAGGATCGATGCGCTAAACACTGAGGAGCTGCGCACACTCTGCAGACGTCTCCAGGTGCCCCTTCTGCGGTCTAAATTTCCTCAGAGTGACCACGCCCTGCTCTTAGTGTCCTTCCTCAAGACAAATCTCACATTAGATGAGTTTGTCTTGAATGAAGCACTAAAATAAGCCACCAGGAAAAAAATTCCTTTTCGTCTTAAAGGATGGTTTTATCTTGGAGAGCTACTTTATTTATTTATTTATTTATTATGTCTCTTTGCTGTCTTCTTTTCACTAGAAAAGCTTTCACAGCAATCTTCAGCCACTTGAGAACTATTCTCATCACTATGTAGTTCTTTGAGCTATGAGTTTTCATTTAATTTTGACATTGGGAGAACCCTTGGTTTGTGAATGAACCTTTATTGACTAGAATCTGAAAGATGCCAGACAGTAGGAAAATTATAAAAATCTTAATGGAAAATCAGGCTTAGGTATTCCATCTTCAAGGCTATTTCAGCTGTAGAAACTGAATAAAATCTTAATGAGACGAATTGGTTTTGTTCTTGAGGCATTCCTGGGTTGGTATTGGAAATACTTTGGGGTAGAATAGGAAAGCCTATTCTGAGCTAGATACATTAGCTAAATTTTCTGAAATAATCTTTGCATTGTTGAAAAACAAAGTAATGAAATTGAAAACTCATTTTTCGGTTTCCGTTTCCTTTTTATGAAAGTATGCTCTGCTCTTGTTGCTTTCCTGGATTGACTGAATAGTTCTCTTTAATTTTCCCAATGCTGCCTTGGATTTCTGTTTTGTTCCGTTTTAACTTTTCACATCATTGAAATGAAGGTAAAATGTGGTGATGTGAAAGTCTTCATATCATATCTGGCTTCTCATCAGAAACAATACAGTTGTAGAACATGTATTGGCTGAAAATCCATCCCGGCCGGACTCGGCAAGAGATCTGCTGGGGGGGCCAGGATTCCGCTCCCGAATGCTGTCAGTCTCTGCCCTCGGCTGCATTTTAGCCATCTGCTCCAGTAGGGTTCCGTGGGTTTAAATGTTTCATCAACAATAGCTGTGGTCTTTATTTGTTAGGAATACTGTGTTTGTATCCTCAAATTAATACAAAATGTAAGACCTAGCAATAGATTATAAAGTAAGTTTTTAATTACCATTTTTGTCATTTTATGAATACCAGTGAGCTTATTCTATCAAATAAATGTAACCAATTAGTCTAACCTTTATTCATGAGCAAATTCATTTTAATATTGTTTGATTCCACGAGATGGAAAGTAATTGTTTTAATAAGTCAATAATAAAAGGCAGTTTTACAGAATGGTAGCATCAATGAAGCAAAAAATACAGCCCAATGAAAAGAGTTATCATTTCTAGTCTACCATTTTTACATTTTTAATGCAAAAAATCCTGTTAATAAATTTGACAACTTTTGTATTTTGTGTTGACAAAAGATACGAGCACATACTTTAAAGAGCGCTTTGTTAAGAAGCTCCCTGGCTCCCTTTCGTCCCTTAAAGCTCAGCTGTGCATGTAAAGCTCCCTGTCCCCCAGAAACAGGAGCCATAGCACTTCTCGACAGCCTCTCCTCGTGTGGCGGATGAAGCATACTTGTTCTAAACTCTCGTACTTTGGGCACACTGTTTGTCCTTTGCCCTTTGAAATCTTTAGCCACCTGTGATTAATAAGGTTTCCTTTAATCAAAAGGCTGGGATTCGCAGAGTATCACAATGTGTATTAACACACGGCTGCTGTTTGCTGTTTTAGATTACTACAAAGGAAGACATAAACTCAAAGCAGTCTACTCCAGCGAAAGCAGACCTGGAGTCTGAATCTTTCCGACCAAACCTAAGTGACCCCAGTGAACTCTTACTGCCTGATCAGATTGAAAAGGTATGCCATGTCACCTGCTGCGTCTGAGTGTGTGCGGTGAGAGGGAGCGGCCTCCAGTCACTCTCCAGCTGCAGGGCCACTGCTGCTGTTCTGCTTCATGAAGAGTAAGTGGGCAAAGGACAGCAACCCTGCAGCGGACACAGAGTGTGGGTGAGACGTGGGAGTAGCTGATGCCTGCAACCCCTGCAGCTGCAGCAGACACAGAGTGTGGGTGAGACGTGGGAGTAGCTGATGCTTGCAATCCTGCAGTGGATGCTAAAGTAAAGTTAGGCGAGAAACTGGAGTGGCCAGTGTTTGCTTCTTGTTCTGCTTTTTAGGGCAGGGTCTTAGTGTGGAGGCTGAGCTAGACTTCAAACTCCTGGCTCCCGGCCTTAGCCCTAGTGCTAGGATGCTAATGCTCACCACATCTGGTGATCTTAGATTTGACCTGCGCCTAGTTACATGGTCTATGTGTTTTCTTATGCGTTTGTTATCAAAGTTCTAGAAATTAGAAGTTATTATTGGGCATATTTTTGTAGGTAAAGAAAATTTTCATGTAGAGACATTAATTTGTTCAGTGCCCTGCAACTATAAAAGATTTTCAAGCTTTGATAATCTGACGCCATATTCCATTTGAATAATCAAGCTAAAAGTTGATCCAGTATTTCCGTTAATTCAGTACAGCACCAGTGATAAGTAAGCCATCCTTCTTATCTCTGTTGACATTTTGGTTTGGCATGACTCATTTTCTAGTAGACAATGATATTTCTTGATAAGAAGTATGTGATTTTTATTGAAACATTACAAAATCAGTAAGAAGACAGTATCTGATGTTTTTTTCTTAGTCTGCATTTTATATGTGTGATTAAGTTCCATCTGTTGCTACTTGTAGTCAAGTAAACACTAACCTTTGTTTCTCTAAGCTTACGAAGCATCTTCCACCAAGAACCATTGGCTATCCATGGACACTCGTGTATGGTACTGGGAAGCATGGCACAAGTTTGAAAACCCTTTATAGAACAATGGCAGGCTTAGACACTCCGGTGCTGATGGTGATTAAAGACAGTGATGGACAGGTATGGACAGCTAATTGTGTAGATCCTTTGTCCTTCAGCAATAATTTTAGTGTACTTACTGGATAAAGTGTATTTTAGTGCATAATTTCTAAGTATTGTTTTATTGTACAAGGCAATACTGAATATTCTAGAAGCTAAATGTAAACCTAATAAGTAAGAGTTTCTGTGTTGAGAGAAAACAATAATATGGTAGAGACCATTTGATCATATCAATATCCTTAAATGTGAATACAGAATGCTAGGTATGCCAGGAGCATAGAAAAGGGGTTGGTGTCTGGAGGTAAGAGTGAGGCCTACAGAAAGAAGAAAGGTTGGCAGACTCTTCAGAATGAGTAGACAATTCAAAAGTACCTTTTTAATGTGTTGTTTCTGTCCAGCCACTGCTATCTGCATGGCACGTACTCCTTTCTCTTTCCAAAAAGTCCCCTTCTGCTTTCACATCTTGTGGGAGACGTGGGTTGTATGTCACATTGTACTTAATTAGGGCTGTTTGCATCAGCATAAGCTGGGGGTTATGGGCCACCTATCAGTGGCTACACCAATGAAAAAAATGACTCCTTCCCCATCAGTAGTTAATAGGTGGTTTTAGGAGTTAAAGGTCATTGCACAATAATAGAAGCAAAATCACAGCTAGAAAAGAAAAGCATTTGACAGTAATGAGAGAATGGAAAAGAAGTATCAGTTAAAGATAATGAGTATGCTGCTAGTACCTTACCTGTGTTTGGTATGTATCAGATATTTAACTAATTGTCCAGCGATTGCTTATTCTTCAGAAGCCTGCAGATTAATAGTCATCCCTATTTTATACTTGAGTTAACTTTCCTCAGCTGATAAACCCAAGAAGACATATGAGAATCAATGAAAATGAGCCAGCTATTACTCATAGCATATGGATGTGTTGAAAACATAATACTGGTTTAAAATCACACATTAAACCAGGCAGTGGTGGCACACTCCTTTAATCCCAGCACTTGGGAGGTAGAGGCAGTGACCTGTGGACCTCAGTGAGTTTGAGGCCAGCCTGGTCTACAAAGTGAGTTCCAGGATAGCCAGGATTGTTACACAGAGAATCCCTGTCTTGAGAAACACACACATTCACACACACACACACACACACACACACACACACATGCATACATACACAAAGAGAGAGAGAGAGAGAGAGAGAGAGAGAGAGAAAGAGAGAGAAAGAGAGTGAGTAAAGGGTTCCTTCCTTCTGATTCCATTCATAGAAAACTCAGGGTAAACAGAATGAAGCTATGATGCTGTCAGATAGCAGCTTCCCCCAAAAGTGGGGAAGAGGCACACAGAGAGCCTTACATGTCCTGGTGAAGCTCCCTAGTTCAGTCTGAGTCTGTTATATGGGACTTTATGATCATTTCAATTGAACTACACTTTATATTCTATGCACATTCCTTTTAATAAAATAACCTCTTGTATGTGAGCTTTTAACATGAATGTTATAAGTGCTACATTGTCCTTATATGAAAAAATTTGGGCTCAGAGCACTGAAATATTCAAGTTTCATCTTCGTTTGATTTTTGTCATGGTATGAAATGAAGACTTTCAATGTCAAGCCTTTCAGACCAAAGTGTACCCTTAAGGTGTGTTCTATGTAATGATGCAGGAAGGGGAAACAGAGGGTATTGTGTACCTTTTTAACTTCTACTTTTTTAACACTGTGATCCAGTAGAGGCGTGTATTTACTCTACACAGACTGTGCATTTTGTCCTCAGTGCAACCACTTACCCTTTCTGGACTTCTAAGCCAGGACTTGTTGGGAAGCCGCTGTGCCTTGTCCTCGATAGGAATGTGACATGCACAGGAACTTGTCATTTCCCCTTAACGAGAAGTTGTGGAAACTACTAGTGACTTAGGTCGTACATTGCGTTGTAAGGGATGTGATGGGCTTATGCAGATGAAATAAGTCAGAGGTTCACACACTGAGTGTACCCCTTTATTCTTAGGTCTTTGGTGCACTAGCTTCCGAGCCATTTAAAGTAAGCGATGGCTTCTATGGCACTGGAGAAACCTTTGTTTTTACCTTCTGTCCAGAATTTGAGGTAAGAAAAGTTATTTCAACATTACAAATATATAAAAAGGAGATATTATGAAAACTCATGCAGGCTAATTGGTAGATCATATCAGCTGATAAATTCTTAATTGTTACAGATTTCATCTGCATTTGTGCTTATGCTCAAATTTTGGTTACATATAGCATCTGATAGATGTGATAATTTATTCATCACATGCAGCCGAAATGTCAAAGCATTCATGAGACTTGTGACAACAGTCTTCAGTAACTTGCCAAAATGACGAATGCTCGGAAGGCTTAACATGCTCACTCGCATCCATTCTCTTCTCAAGAATCTTATCTCAAGCTCGTTGCTTTCGACAGTGCCATGTCTTGCTGGGTGACACTGCCGTCTTCCAGTTTTATGATGGTAACATTCACTGGCCTTACAAACAGTACCCATTCCCCTGAAGCTTACAATATTCTGCTTGCAGATTTGCATATACATGACAAAGGAAAGCCTCCATGTTTCCTAAAAGCTACCAAAGCCTCCTCTTTGCCTTTGCATTCGTCATTTTGGCAAGTTACTGAAGACTGTTGGGGTTTGGGAAACAGTTCAATGGTTAAGGTCCTCGGCAATCTTGCAGATCTGAGTTTGCACCCCCAGCATTCTTAAAAGCTGGGCTTGCTATACGTGCTTATAACCTCAACAGCAGAGGATTAAAACAGTTTGGCCTCTCCTGACATCATGGTGGCCAACCAGTCTTGTGAATTGGTAAGTTTCTGATTTACTGAAAGACCCTGCCTCAGAGCCATAAGGCTGAGACGTAGAGGAAGAGACCTGATACATTGCTCTACCCTCAACATGCATGTACCCCTGCTGTCTAGTTTTCTTTTCAGATTTCTCAAGTGTTTTAATTTGGAAAACCATAAATATCATTAATCTAAAAACAATGAACAGGAAATTTGTGCCCCCAGAAAGATCTTCGCCCTATAGAGATTTTCAAACTTGTGTTCACTGTTAGAAAAAAAGCTAGTGTCAGAAGAGAGGTGTGGATGAAGGGCCCTGGTGTGAATAGCAGTAGAGAGTTAGGTGCAGTCAGCCGCCCATGGACCTTCAAATGAATCAGAAACACTGAAACCCGGAGGACTAGAGCCTTTCCTGCTGACCCTTGATGCTGTTGTGTCTGTTGTGTAAACTCCCTTGAGTCTCGGAGAGCTGACTGGAGACTGTTTTCCACTATATATTCAACATCTTTGTTTTTGTCTATATAGGTCTTTAAGTGGACAGGAGATAATATGTTTTTTATCAAAGGAGACATGGATTCCTTAGCATTTGGTGGTGGAGGGTAAGTCTCATGAACATTTCACTAGGAGATCCTTAAAGAATATGTTTATATTATTTACAAAAGAAGTTATCTTTGGAAATTTTGACATTAGAATCTACACTTGAATATTATTGCAAATTATGTTTTTAAGGTACTTAGTATAATACTTTATATAGTTGGTAAAGCATTTTTTTATTTTCGAATGTTGGCTAGCTGATTTCCATTAGGACCTATCTTTTGCTTTACTGTGCATAGATTGGATCTTTGAAATTTGAAATGTAACTACTCTAAATCCCTAATGTCTCAAATATTCAAGTACACATGGCAGTCTGTTGTCTCTCATTGTATGGGGAAAGCTGCAGTTTTCTTGCATGCTCAGATCATAATTTGGATCTGTATTTCACACAGTTGTAAAAGTTTTATTTTCCTGTAATAAGGTTTAGCGGCACCATCTTCAGAGTTTTTGTTTTTCTTCATTAGAATCTGCCCATTTACTTTTGCTCTTTCAGCCTAAAACTGATACAAAAACCCTCTTTTCTTCATATTCTGATATCCTAAGTTTGTTTAGTCTTATGGTGTTTAAAGGTAGCCTCCTCTGTTACCTTTGTACTGTGTTCTTAGTAGTGCTCACACCGTTTTCGCACACCTGCCTTCCCTGTGTTCTCAGTAGTGCTCACACCGTCCTCGCACACCTGCCTTCCCTGTGTTCTCAGTAGTGCTCACACCGTCCTCGCACACCTGCCTTGCCTGTGTTCTCAGTAGTGCTCACACCGTCCTCGCACACCTGCCTTGCCTGTGTTCTCAGTAGTGCTCACACCGTCCTCGCACACCTGCCTTCCCTGTGTTCTCAGTAGTGCTCACACCGTCCTCGCACACCTGCCTTCCCTGTGTTCTCAGTAGTGCTCACACCGTCCTCGCACACCTGCCTTCCCTGTGTTCTCAGTAGTGCTCACACCGTCCTCGCACACCTGCCTTCCGCGTGTTCTCAGTAGTGCTCACACCGTCCTCACACACCTGCCTTCCCTGTGTTCTCAGTAGTGCTCACACCGTCCTCACACACCTGCCTTCCCTGTGTTCTCAGTAGTGCTCACACCGTCCTCACACACCTGCCTTCCCTGTGTTCTCAGTAGTGCTCACACCGTCCTCGCACACCTGCCTTCCGCGTGTTCTCAGTAGTGCTCACACCGTCCTCGCACACCTGTCTTCCGCGTGTTCTCAGTAGTGCTCACACCGTCCTCGCACACCTGCCTTCCCTGTGTTCTCAGTAGTGCTCACACCGTCCTCGCACACCTGCCTTCCCTGTGTTCTCAGTAGTGCTCACACCGTCCTCACACACCTGCCTTCCGCGTGTTCTCAGTAGTGCTCACACCGTCCTCACACACCTGCCTTCCCTGTGTTCTCAGTAGTGCTCACACCGTCCTCACACTCCTTCCTTCCGTGTGTTCAGTAGTGCTCACACCGTCCTCACAAACTTGCCTTCCGTGTGTTCTCAGTAGTGGTCACACCGTCCTCGCACACCTGCCTTCCCTGTGTTCTCAGTAGTGCTCACACCGTCCTCACAAACCTGCCTTCCGTGTATTCAATAGTGCTCACACCGTCCTCACACACCTGCCTTCTGCGTGTTCTAAGTAGTGCTCACACCGTCCTCACACTCCTGCCTTCCGTGTGTTCAGTATTGCTCACACCGTCCTCACAAACTTGCCTTCCGTGTGTTCTCAGTAGTGCTCACACCGTCCTCGCACACCTGCCTTCCCTGTGTTCAGTAGTGCTCACACCGTCCTCGCACACCTGCCTTCCCTGTGTTCTCAGTAGTGCTCACACCGTCCTCGCACACCTGCCTTCCGTGTGTTCAGTAGTGCTCACACCGTCCTCGCACACCTGCCTTCCGCGTGTTCTCAGTAGTGCTCACACCATCCTCGCACACCTGCCTTCCGTGTGTTCTCAGTAGTGTTCACACCGTCCTCGCACACCTGCCTTCCGTGTGTTCAATAGTGCTCACACCGTCCTCGCACACCTGCCTTCCCTGTGTTCTCAGTAGTGCTCACACCGTCCTCGCACACCTGCCTTCCGTGTGTTCAGTAGTGCTCACACCGTCCTCGCACACCTGCCTTCCGCGTGTTCTCAGTAGTGCTCACACCATCCTCGCACACCTGCCTTCCCTGTTTTCTCAGTAGTGCTCACACCGTCCTCGCACACCTGCCTTCCCTGTGTTCTCAGTAGTGCTCACACCGTCCTCGCACACCTGCCTTCCGCGTGTTCTCAGTAGTGCTCACACCGTCCTCGCACACCTGCCTTCCATGTGTTCAGGAGTACTCACACCGTCCTCGCACACCTGCCTTCCCTGTGTTCTCAGTAGTGCTCACACCGTCCTCGCACACCTGCCTTCCGTGTGTTTTCAGTAGTGGTCACACTGTCCACGCACACCTGTCTTCCGTGTGTTCAGTAGTGTTCACACCGTCCTCGCACACCTGCCTTCCCTGTGTTCTCAGTATTGCTCACATCGTCCTCGCACACCTGCCTTCCCTGTGTTCAGTAGTGCTCACACCGTCCTCGCACACCTGCCTTCCGTGTGTTCAGTAGTGCTCACACCGTCCTTGCACACCTGCCTTCCGTGTGTTCAGTAGTGCTCACACCGTCCTCGCACACCTGCCTTCCGCGTGTTCTCAGTAGTGCTCACACCATCCTCGCACACCTGCCTTCCGTGTGTTCAGTAGTGCTCACACCGTCCTCGCACACCTGCCTTCCCTTTGTTCTCAGTAGTGCTCACACCGTCCTCACACACCTGCCTTCTCTGTGTTCTCAGTAGTGCTCACACCGTCCTCGCACACCTGCCTTCCGTGTGTTCTCAGTAGTGCTCTCACCGTCCTCACACACCTGCCTTCCGCGTGTTCAGTAGTGCTCACACCGTCCTCGCACACCTGTCTTCCGTGTGTTCAGTAGTGCTCACACCATCCTCGCACACCTGCCTTCCGTGTGTTCTCAGTAGTGCTCACACCGTCCTCGCACACCTGCCTTCCGCGTGTTCCCAGTGCTTGAAAAAGGATATCAGCCTCGTGTCTCTTGTCCATTTTGTCTTCTTCTGTTGCTTGCATTTGAAAAATCTACCAGCATTGTTTTCCGACAGTTATCATGTTAGAGAAGTAGCCAACAGAAACTCCTGTTGCTTCTAAAATACTTCTAAGTGTCTAGAATAAATGAGGTGTTTTTGCTATACCTTTAACATTAACTCTCATTTTATAAATTTTAACACCTGCAAGAAGAACCAGATTCAAACTGTCCATGTAGGAGAAATGACTCGGGATGTAGTTCATTGGTACAGTGCTCACCTAAAATTCAGAACCTAACACTGCCCCAAGAAAATATAAAATTAAAATAAAATACAATAATAAAATAGAAAAGAAATATTTATTATACCATTGCCCAAAGCTAATTGTATATGAAGTAAATTTTAGTGTGCTTAATTTATTCCCTAATGTGTATGATGAGTGGTTTTACAATGGAGCGAAGAACAGAATTCTTGCTTGTGTGTCATAGGGAAAAGGAATAGTGGAGGTCTAGAGAAGGTCCCGGTCCCGGAGCTGGTGGACTTTTAAAAGCACACTGATCACTTTATAATCTAGGCTGTAAGTATTAATAGTTGTTGTTCTGATGTGTTTCAGCGGAGAATTTGCCCTTTGGCTTGATGGAGATCTCTACCATGGAAGAAGCCATTCCTGTAAAACATTTGGGAATCATACGCTTTCTAAGAAGGAAGATTTCTTTATCCAAGACATTGAAATCTGGGCTTTTGAATAAATGCAGTGCTCTCGGTCTTAGCAGGACATCAGCCCAAACCTGAACTGACAAAGCATTGTTTGGAATGTTCAAGAAGCAATACAATTAACATGTCACTGTGCTTTCCAGTCAGTCATTTGCCATTTACTGCAGCTATAATTTTGGAGTTTATTTTTCGAATCATGTTTCTGTCCCAGAGCTCTTCTGTTCGCACCATGGCCTGGGTTCCCGTAGTCTGACAGCTGGGTGGAGTTTGGTCAGCATATTGCAGCATTTTGATCATGGAGGCCACCACATTTTTGGTTCCTGTTCTCTCAGTCTCCCAATTGAATGGTGCTCTGTTGTTCAGCTTTTTTTTTTTTTTAATCTGTAGTGTTTCTTTTTATAGAGCAGTGCACTTGGGGCAGTGAGGAAATGGGGTCAAGGTACTTTGTATCTGGTGAGTTGACAAAAGTGACGTTGGGACCTGCTTATCACATGCCAAAATAATATCTGCTTCCTAGACCTCTTCTAGTTCTAATTCACTGCAGCATTCTCTTTACTCATATGTAACCATTCTCAATTTTGTTTGAAGACAATGAAATTTGAAGAGAAGTCTGATTGGCATGGACTACAGCACACATGATATGCAGGTTTGGGCTCATGTTTTCATCACTGAGTTATCAGATAAAGAGTTACAAATTGACAGAGGAGAAATTGATGATTCTATTGGATTTAATATATTAAGCAATTAATACTATTTACATACTTGTAGCTTAATAGGGCATTATCATAAGTACAAAAACTAAAACCTGCATATTTCTTCAACATTGTGTCAGATACACTGTTTCACGGTTCTCTTGTTTTAACCTTGTTGCATACCAGCTCCCCAAATACATTTTTGTTTTGTTTTCTTTTTTTATCCTCAAAGGAAAAAAAATGTTTTGAAATAAAACCTTGTTTTTTAAAAGTGGTATATGTTATTAGTTCCCATTAGCACCTGCTCTTGTACAAGGGCGGTGACTGTAGTAGACAATACTGTAATTCAGTAGACGTGGTGAATGTGTAAGCTTACGTCAAGTGGCCTCAAAAAAACAGAAAAGATAGAATAAACTAGCAGCTGTATCTTCTCTTGTAGGAAACCAACAACAAGCCATCATGGCAACATCTGTCAGTTCAATTCCAGAGCTTCATGTTATGCAAAGAATAAATCCTGCTGTTAAACATGTGGCAGTGACCGTGTGCTGAACTCAGCTGTCCCACACCAACGTTGTATATCTTGTAAATTGATGTTTAAAGATAGTTTTGTTATTATAGAAAGTGTTGACTGCCAGGTTGCTTATAGCACTTTAAATTATTCTGAAAATGAAATTATCTGGCCAAGTATATTGGCTTAAGTAGTTTTAGTTATATAACTTAAAAAATATACCTAGTTATTTTGGGAAAAGTCTAGATAATTATCTAAAGAAAGCATAATGCTAATCAAAATCTCTGGTTTCTGAAGATGAATAGAAACACAGGACATCATTTCCTCATCTGTGTATAGCTCTCGTTACATAATAGGTAACAGTATCTAGGGTAAATGTTTATAATGTCGGGAACTGGAAATAAATGTATCCTTTCCCCTTTGGTCATCCACAGCAGTATTAATGTCTTTGTGGAGGTGACTCATCGTAACTCTTTAAAACATCCTGTAATGGATTTCAGCTACAACAAGGTCATAGAGATGTATACCAAATAAAATTAAATGCATAAATGCAAATGAGTTTGGATTTATTCAATAATCAAGTTATTTCCATATCTAAGAACTGGTCATAAGCATGTCACAGTCTCCTGACAAGTGCCCTGCTAGCACGCTGTGTTGATGTGGCAACAGGAAGTGACAGAGGTTCGAATTTAGAGGTAGCACTGCATTTAGAATGGAGAGTCACTTATTAGCAGTAGTACAAGGGATTTGAAGTGTTGGGGGAGGGTAGAGAGTGCATAGCATAAATCTCAGTATCATGAAGAGCCCTGTGCACAGCACCAAACAGTTTCTTATTTTTTAATCTCACCGAGCTTTTGAGAACATTAGCATGGAGAAATAACATGGAGAGGTGTGTGCTTTGGGGAAAATCTCGGTGAAAAAATAAGTTAATAGAGGTAAAAGCTAAAGATGGTGGGAAAAAGAAGCAAGTGTGTTGTAAACTCTAGAGGGGAAGACAGTGAGGCCTCAATAAGAACAAAAATGGCGGTAGAGCAAGAAGCATAGATTTGAAAGAAGTGTAAGAGCCGGGCTGCACAAGAGCTGGCTGCCAGCTTGGGGTCGGCGATCAAAGATAGCTATGGCTATCTACCGACGGACGGACGGACGGACGGATGGACAGATGGATGGATGGATAGATATTGCCCCAAAATATAGGTAAATTTCTTGACTATCCTTAACGTTTGACTTAAGAACTCTCTTGTATTAATATCATCAAGTTGCCAGTGTATAAAGAGGAAAAATTCATATGTAGGTGTTGACATCCACAGAACCTAGCCCCTAGTAAAGTATGAGAAATTATCAATTTTAAAGAAACATTCGATGTTCCAAAATTTTAAGTTTTTAAACAACATGATTTTGCTGTGGATGAAAAGCCCTTGGAGATTGTAGACCTGATTTAAAATAGGGTTCCTGAAATAGGTTTTTTTTGGTTTGGTTTTTGTTTGTTTTGTTCATCAAAGTAATATTAACCAACACAAGAAAAGGCTATGAGCTTCCCTCTCTAGTTATTAAAAAAAAAGAACCAAAAAACAAATTGGACCTAGAGCAGGTGACACAAAATAAATATATGAGCAAAAAAAAATCAATATAATTTTAAATGGATACAAAACAATTTGAAAATAATCAGTTTTGCTTATTAGAAAAATTAACATGAACAAAAGATTGCTATTAAACGAATAAAAGTGGCGTTAACAGAGATCAAGAGGTAAGAGGATACTGTGAATATCGTTGTATTGGTAACTCGGCAGTATATGGGAAATAGAGGAACACTTCAGAAAGCATCATTTGGGAGCCTGGTAAGAAAAGTTTTTTTGAAAACTAATGTGCAAGAGCTTCCTTTCCAGACCCAGGTAGGTAATTTTAGGTGTTTAAGTATTAATGCCAGGCTTAGGTAAAGCCCTCCAGCATGAAAAAAAGGTTCCTTTCTGAGACCAAAGTGTTCAAACCTTACAAGCTTTGGTGGTGGAGGTTTAAAAGCTTCTAAAAGTCGAAACTAAAAGCTGGTATATTCTTGTACATTCTGGTAAGGGATCAGCTCCTCTCTCCATTAGTGTCTTCTCATTTCTGCGTAAAGTTGATTTTATTATTTCTTAATGCCCTTATTTCCAAAATACCTTGATGAACATTTACACACATATAACCTAGTTTGCATATGTGATGTGGGATTCCTCTCCATACGCTATGAAAATGTTTTATTGCCATTGGTTAATAAAGAAGCTGCTTTTGGCCAATGGCTTAACAGAATATAGCCAGGCTGGAAAAGATATATATAGGGAATAGGCAAGGTCAGAGAAGAAGCCATGTAGCCATCCAAGGAAAAAGATATGTGTGGGAACCTATTGGAACTTTGCTGGTAGGCCACAACCTCATAGTGATGCACAGATTAATAGAAATGGGTTAATTTAAGATATAAGAGTTAGCCAGGAATACTCTTAAGCTATTGGCCAAACAATATTGTAATTAATATAGTTTCTGTCTGATTATTTTGGGTCTGTGCAACCAGGAAACGAACGAGCGGCCTCTGACTACACATAAGTATTTCTCTATTACTTAAATTTTACCTTCAAGAGAAAGGAGTAGAAATTTGGGAACATCTGGGTTGAGGGTCCATTTCAGCCCGGGCTATGTGGCTTATCTTACGATGACCCAGTGAAGTGACTGAGCAGAAAGGGCTGTAACAAAATCCTAGCTTTCAGAGAATTATAACTTTACCATGAAGAAATGGCTCTGATAATTCTACATTCTTTCTGCTGATAATTGGGACAGCAGCTGGTGTTTCAAAGGGAATAAAAAAAACCAAAAACAAACTGAGTGTGGCTACGATCTCATCTTGCTAAACATGGGAGGAGAAATGACCCCAGGCTCGGAGCTTCCCTTCTCAGGGAATGAGCAGAGGGAGCAGGAGAACGAGCCTGGGAACCAGGCATCAGCAACTTGCAGATACTCAGGTGGAGGCCATAGAGGGCCTGTCGGTACAGACACTAGGGAGGACTGAAAACCGAAAGGAAATCCTTGGGGTTTGAGAGATCAAGTCCATGCTACTAGGGATTTAGAACCATATACAATATGATACAATTATTTTATAGACTTTGTTATTATAATAGGTCTTCCCTTTATAAGTTGCTTGTTTGCTGAGCTTTCTTAGCATATTTTCTTTTTGGTGAAAATGTTTTATAAGTTTTCAAGTCTGAATTTCCCTGTCCTTTAGAGAGAATATTTTTTTAATTTAATGTCAGGAAAAATTATAGGACTAATGGTCTTAGAATTCAGTATTAAGCACAATAAAATAGAATAAGGTAAGAAAAAAGTCTACAAATAGTTAACCCAATAAGTTGCTAGAGTACTGTGGTGAAGCCTTGCAGGCTGCCTGCCCAGATGCCCCTGACGCATAGCATTTCCCTCCAAGGATTCTAGTTTCTGACTCGTTAAGCGTTATTCAGAAGAATTAATGACTTTGCTTTCTTAGCAGAAGGGGTAAGAGTTCTCAGTCCTACAGAATCCCAGCACACCTAGAGTGATTCCTGTACCATGAGAAATGCTGAGAATCAGGAAAGCAACGTCTTTGAAAGACAGAAGCCAAGCAGGGTATGGATGTGATCTCACTTTGCCACGCACGAGGAAAAGGGTTCCCAGGGTATTCTTGAGTTCATACAAGTAGACCTTTGAATCCTGCCAACCTGTAACCTGCAGAGCTGATGACGTGAGCTGAAGCCTTGGATGAGATGCTGCTTCTAGGAATATCGCAGCTTCAACTCTGGTTTTGTTTTATTCCCAACAAAAGAAATGGTTTGGAATCTAATCCAAATAATCATACAAAATAACAAAAGATGTAGCAGCTCTTACTCCGCTGTGTTCTCCTCAGCTCTGACTTGGTTCCCACTGACAACACACGTGTGTGTCGTGCATGGGGAATTTCACTAATACTAGTCATGACTAATGACTCAGAAAGTACAGAAAAAAGGTATACGTTTCCTTTAAAATATTGGAATTCTCTGAAGCAATCATTCTTGGCAATCTCTAGTTTAATCTGCAGCTTGTCTAACATGGAGCAGTTATGGATTCCTGTTATTTTGAGATATAATTGGACCTTTTTGTATTTAACGCAAAGTATAACTTAATTTTAGCAGCTTTCTTTGGTTTTTGTTTTGTGTTTGTGTGTATGTGTGTGTTGAGTTAGAGAGAGAGAGACTTATGTTTTGTGGCCTTTTCTAGAGAGAGAGACTTTTGTTTTGTGGCCTTTTCTTTGTTGGTACAGAAAGGGGAAATGTATCAGTTTTAAATTCAGTGGTTCTGTAAGATTTTCTCCAGTGAACATCCACTTCATAGAATTTCTGTGTTTCTTGTTTGTTGCGCATCTATTGCATCATGGAAGCAGGCATTACTCATCAAGGCAAAAATCAACCTTGTTGATGAAGCTGAGCCCCCCACCTCCACTCCCTGGTCATGTGCTGTCTTTGTTAGTCATGAGGTCGCCGATGGCATCTGCTTCTATGCGACTTGCTCAAGTCGAAAGAGAAAGGCTGACTGAAGGAACTTCTTAGTGAGTGCCTACTTTTGTTTATGCACCAAAGGTGATCCTGTAACTTTTGAAAGGACTGAGGAATATTCTGGTAAGTAAGAGTGTGCTTCCTGGGCAGGTCTGAGGCTCAGGGTCTGAGTCCTCACATGTTATAAAGTGGGAATATTCACATAGAAGCCTTTAATCCCAGCACTAAAGAGAGGTCCACATATCAGGAGTTTGAAGTCACCCTTAGCGAAATAGAGTTTGAGAGTTTGATGCTAGTTTAGCCCAATGATTATCTTTTTATTTTTATTTTTTTTAGAAAAAAGGCAATTAAATTTTATCCAATTTAAATGAATTTTGCCCATAAAAATGATTGCTATTATGATGTTGTTCTACGGTATCTAAAGGTCAGCTTTTTTAAACCTGTATTTTTAAATCTAATAATTTCATTAATGAAGGCCAAATATTTTTGTCTAAAAAGGTAAGTGAAATTTCAAACATCAATATACTGTGTTTGTATTAAAGTCTGTATACTTCTAAAATGTTCTGAGTGTGTTTTATTGCAATCTTTATGTCGTAACCTCAGAAATAGTACCAAAAGCCATTTGTAAAAAATCATTTAATATTGATAACAACATTCCAGCACAGCTTGCCTTTGTCCTTACTATTACTACATTATTTCACTAAGTTGATTTCCCTGAGAACTTACTCAAGGAGAGTAATCAGAACATGGTCGTCTCTGCCTTGCCATAGCATCTCCCCCTCAAAGTGCACCAGTCCGTGTTTCCTGGCACGCATGAGGATGCCCACCACTTTATCTGAAATGCGAACATATCTATCAAAGAGTTCTCCGAAGGTCACCTGGACCTTGCCATCGCGTCTGTGGCGAGCCATGGTGCGGATAACGAAGCACAACTCCATGATTTCCCGATAGATGTGTTCCTCGGCGCGCTTGGCCCTCTCGGCTGTCTTGCTTCCCTCCTTGGGACGGCCGTAGCCCTCGTCTCCCTTGTGAAGCCGAGTGGACATGGCCAGGTCATAGTCAAACTCCTCACTGAAGGGATTGAGCTTCTGCGACTGGATGTGTTCATCGGCCCACTGCTGCCACCTCCCTTTCAGGCTGTCCACTTGGCTGCTTTTCCGGTGGGCCTTACAGTTGAGTGTCTCTGTGTATCTGTTCGCCCTGAAGGAGAGAAGGTAGAGAAGCAAGGTTGACACACGAACAGCAAGGGTCAGTTCCCTTTGTGCGTGTTAAGTCTTTATAGTTCCTGCTATAACAAAAATGCATGTTACTACTTACAAAGAAAAAGGGAAAATTTTCCATCATTCTTACTTTATATCCTAGGCTGTTTTCTCTGTAACATCGATAGATTAAACACTAATGATGATAAACTCATGTTTAAAAAAAACCCAAAACCTTGCTCACCTATAGTATAAAAGTATGTTTCTAATACGTTTTATGTTATGAACATTCCTGAGCTGGAACCAGTTCTCTGGGCTTCTGAAACTAGTTATTTCCCAAACATTTATTTGGTACTACTATGCAGACTGGAGTCTTTATAGGATTGTGTTGGGACCGTTTGGAGGCCTGGCCTCCAGCTGCTCTTCCCTGCTAGAGATCTTTACTTTCCTTCTGATTTGAGTTACTGAAAGCTGTGTCAAAGTTGTTTACCAGCTCTGCTTCACGAGCACGTGTTGCCTTGCCTTGAGGATCCGAGGATAAGGTTTTCACCTGTTGGCCCACTTGACTGTTGGATATATTAAGCCTCCATGATACTATTGAAGAAAGGGCTTCTTACCGGTGACTAGAGGTCCATATCTCTGTCTCTGTGTGTGTGTTTCAACCTCCAGCCCCTCGACCAAAGCTTGCGAACTGCATGGTAGTGCATAGGCATTGTGCACTGCAGAATTGTGTGCATTTTCCCCTTGAGAGCCGATTTACATGCATGTTAGTAATGTACACAATTTTTTAAGACATCAGGTTGCACAAACAGAAAACACTTGCTGACAGTAAGAATACTGAATGATGGGTAATATTTCAGTCAGCTGTAGCGATGAGGGAACTGAAGCCAAGAAGATTACAGACTGCCCTAAAGACAAAACTATTAGATGAAAGACTAAAGCTGGAATTTGAAGCCAAGTTAAGACACCACAAGAGGTCAGAATGAAACTCTTAAGAAATACTACTTGAGGCTGGGCGGTAGTGACACAAGCCTTTAATCCCAGCACTGGGCAGGTAGAAGCAGAAGGATCTCTGTGAGTTCAAGGCCAGTCTGGTCTACAGAGCGAGTTCCAGGACGAGTTGCAAAGCTACAGAGAAACCCCGTCTCAGGAAAAAGAAACTAAACTAAACAAAACTGCTTTAGTGTATAGCAGAGGAAGAATTCTGCAAAACCGAAGCTAAAAATGAGTGTGATATGCCACCAGCATTTAGTGATAGCATGTAATAGATGGTTGATTTTCAAAGACTGTGTGTGTGTGCCTGCATGGGTGGAGATGAGGGTGTGTGTGTGTGTGTGTGTGTGTGTGTGTGTGTGTGTACCTGCATGGGTGGAGATGAGGATATATGTGTGTGTGTGCATGTGTGTGTGTGTGTGTCTGCATAGGTGGAGATGAGGATATATATGTGTGTGTGTGTGTGTGTGTGCGTGTGCGTGTGCGTGTGTGTGTGTGCGTGTGTGTGTGTGTATACCTGCATGGGTGGAGATGAGGATATATGTGTGTGTGTGCATGTGTGTGTGTGTGTCTGCATGGGTGGAGATGAGAATATATATGTGTGTGTGTGTGTGTGTTCCCCTGAATTTTGGAATGCATTGTTTCATTAGAACTACAAACCCAGTTCTTGAAACAATGCATTGTGATAAAAGATGCAGACTCAGTTTTCAAATCGCTAAATTTTGTACTTGAAAAACTCTGTTGCTTCTGTATCTCCAATTTAGTAGACTTTATCACTTTGTTTTTCTTTGTAAAAAAAAAAAAATTACCCCATCTTCCTAAGGCAGCCACCTTTATTCTGCGGAGCACTAAGTGGCCTCATGTCTGGAAGCATAGGAACTGAAGATATGAGTTCTCTATCAGAGGCTTGACAGGACTCTGAGCACTCAGAATTCACTGCTCTCGACTCGAGAGTGCACCAGGTTTATCTGTCAATGTACAAACTTGCTAAATTCTGCTCAGATGGCAAATGGACCAGTGAATCACAGTAACTGTTTCTAAGGTATTCCAGTCCCCTCCCCTGTGGTCCCAAGCTCTGTTATGTCAGGATATCCCTGAGTTGATGACACTCATCACATCATCCTGGTGCCAGGAGACAAATGTTTGCTCTCCTTCCATAAGGAAGAGATTGATGCAGCCCACCATGAATCTCACCAGATCTGTTTAAGTACAATAAAGTCATCAGAGAAAGAAACAGCATCCACTAGATGGCGAAATTTCACTAACTCCCACGTTGATGTTTCAGAAAGTCTTGTGACTGGTCTCACTGTCCCTTAGGACTGGAAGGGAAGGCTCTGATGTAACACTTTCATAGCCATATGGAGAAGAACATGCAGCAAGGTTAACTGGGGAAAGCAGCAAACAATACTATACAACACAAGCTTATTGCAGTCCCTTAAGTTTGAAACAGTTCTAAAAGTAGCACCACATTGAAGTGGACTAGATTTTACTCAGCCCCACTGAAGAGAGCTGTCACCCCTACGCCATCAGCTGCCTGCTAGCCTTCCCAGTGTAGAATGCAAAATCTTGGAACAGTAAACGTATCCCTGAGAGCTCAGTGGTGAAGACAGGTGTAATCTAATGATCATAGCTAGCTCAAAGAAAAAAAAATCTGGCGTATTTGAAAATGAGGATCCATCCAGCTACAACGCATGAGATATTTCTGAAGGTGTGATGCAGTAAAGTCTCATTTGCACAAACTTGGAAGCTAACTCCTGGCTGCTTAGCTACTCCATCTGTCCTTAATGATACCACCTAAGCTCTTTGGGTAGCCGTTGGATAATGGGAAATGCACCCTAAAAGACATTTGCCAAGAGAATCCATGTAACATCAAGTTGCATTTGCAACTAAAGTGTAGAGGCACCAGGCTGAAGAATTCAGTGATGTTATGCACAAATGAAAAATATTACATTAACATCCAGGTGGCCAATTGAACTCATGACCTCCTTAAATAGTCTTATGTGGGTATCCTTATTTTGTAATTTTTATAAAGGGAAAAGGTATAGTAGAAAACTTTATGCTAGCATCAGGAGGCAATTTCTTTAAACTTCATGTTTTATGACTTTCTGGTTTTTAAGATGTAATTTCTGTTTTCTTCTTTGATTTTGGAACTTAGGTGCCCTAAGTATTGGAACTTAATATTGTTTTGGAATAAGAGTTAATGTTGGTTTGGAAATAAATCTATGAAAAAGCCATTATCTTTTAAATGAAGCATTTTCTAAATCTCATTTCATTGTCATATTGTGATTCCCCGAAATAAGAGAAAATGGAACAAAACAAAAATTAGAAAAGAAGTATAGCCATACGTGGTGGCACACTGCTTTAATCCCAGCACTCAGGAGGCAGAGGCAGGCAGATCTCTGTGAGTTCGAAGCCAGCCTGGTCTACAGAGTGAGTTCCAGGACAGGAGGGTTGTTACACAGATAAACCTGCCTTCAAAAACTAAATAAATAAATAAGTCTATTTTAAAATTGTAAAACACTTGGAAGGCATATGCTGCATAGGATCTTTTCCATGCCAACAACATCTTGTATGGATGGTTTTGTATCTTGAACTGTTAAAAGTATGAAAGGGCCAGGGTTAAATTGGAATTAGAAATTCTGAAGTCCTAGGTATATTTTAGGTCACTGAATACAATAATATCATGCTATTGTATGCTTTAAAGTTTCAGGTGAAAAGGGTTTAGATCAGTGGTTCTCAACCTGAGTGTTGTGGCCCCTTTGAGGGTTGAACAGCCATTTCACAAGGGTCACCTAAGACCATCAGAAAACACCTTTTGACTCATAACAGTAGCAAAATTACAGTTATGAAGTAGCAACAAAAAATCATTTTATGGTTAGGGGGTCACCACAATGGGAAGAACTGTATTAAAGGGTCGCAGCATTAGGAAGGCTGACAACCCTGCTTTAGGTTGATCTTTGCAAAGACAATACAGTCTAAATGGACAACAAGGAAATTACCATGCCACCCATAGTTTAGAAGACCAGCACTGAACTCACTCAAATGTTCTCGGCCTGTGCAGTTTCTCATAGCCAACAATTATTTCCTCTCTGAGAATATGCAAAATGATTAATCGTACCAGATGTGATAGGCAAAGTACCTTGGAAACATTCTTCCTAATCTGTCTACTCTAAAAGCAGCTTGCTCTGAATGCTGCTTTCCTACCTGAATGCAGCTCACTAGTTGTGTAGTGTCAACGTGGGAGCCAAGTTTACCATGGTTCTCTCCTTTGGGGAGTAACTATTTGAATAAGTTATTAAATGGCAATAAAATGAACAGAAAATAAAATGACCAGGAGTTTTATATATAATCTATTTTAATGGAATGGTTCTGGAAAGTTCTCTAATAAATGTCCTTCACCCGAATCCCAGCTTCAATATGACACGGGGCCTAAGAGTGAATTTCCTAGCCCACATTTGAAATATTTATGAATACAGTTGGGATATTTATGAAGAGAGATGGGTGTGCTGCCCCCACCAGACAGGCAGCGAGCGCCCTACTGTCTTAGAACCTAGGCTCCCTGGCCCACAACACAGGGAAATGCTGGGGAGGCTTGCTCCTCTGTGCATTGGCACTACCCAGGGACTATCAGTAGTTGATTAGTGGGTCATCAGGATCACACGTGCCAGGATTATGTAAAAGACAGGGCCTTTGTTGCTGGTCAGCAGCTATGATCTCTGTTCTCCTAACAAGCCTCCGATTCTTCCTACAAATTGGTAACCAATTCAAAGTCCAAGGAAAGCATTTTTACTAGAATGGGTGGAGGGAGCAGGGAGTAAATTCATCAAGCTAGGTTGGAGAGATGGCTCAGTGGGTAACAGTTCTTGCTATGCAAAAAAATGAAGACCTGAGCTTGAATCACATAAAAATAAAAACACATATAGGCATGGCCAATTCTGTAATCCCAGAACTGAGAAGCAGACAGGCAGATTTCTTGGTGCTCGCTGGCCAGCCAGACGAGCTTCCAGCTCAGTGAGACCTTGTCTTGTATAGAAAGGGGCCACAGAGCAAGACACCTGGCATACTTCTCCCGCCTCCACACCCCCGTGTAGGGGTTTGTGTGCAAACGGGCTTGCACGTACACACACACGCACATACATGCACACACACAAAAGCCATTATTTTGTCTCTTTTAAAAGCCTTCAATATAGTTGTCCTAAAACCCTGTACTTTGGAGTTCATTGAGATCAATTAAGCTGACGTCTGGCTTTATGCTAAGGGAATGCATTAAGGCAAAGCTCAGATTCAGCCTTTTCTGCTGCCCCACTTACTGTTCCTGTGACTTTGGTGTGTCTTAGTTTCTGGGTGTCTTCTTTTCTGACCCTATACTATACACATCAGAAAAGGGGTCAACATACAAATTGAACTCAGAAAGTTGGAGGATAGTGCTGACTTCTGTTCGCACTTGTTGGTGAGACAGTAAACAGCACGGATCAGAAGGGACACATCCTAAATTAGCACTCTCCTTCCAGGCCAGAGGTGTGCCTGCCCTAAAGGACTCAGTCTAACTAGCAATCCTTCCCTCCGTATTTCTACTGCTGGCTGGAACTCTTTAATAATTGAGGCACAATGAGAAGAGGATACAATCACTTACTGGGAGGGCAAGGGGCGCTTGATCCTGGCAGCAGTCACTGGCACCGCCTCCTGTTCGGGTCTCTCCTCCATGTCCCCTCCGTAGCCACTGTCCTCCGTGTCTATGCTGTCACTCTTCCACGTGGGCTCGTCCTGTTCCATCACTTTCCAGCCTTGGGTCAGCTCGGACACCAGATTAGTGCATTTTCTTCTCCGCGTTGGCGAGTCATGGCTGAGAAGTCTGTCAATGTCATTCTCCGGCTGAACAGCTTCAGGTGGACCCCCCTCGTTCTCATACTTGTGGCTCAGGTAGTTCATATCTCCTCCTCTCTCATAAGCCTTGCTGACAACTGTTTTGGTCACCTCTTTCCTCTTGATGTGGGAGACCTCGGAGGCGTCCTCTGAGGGTTGTCCACGTCCATGTCCATCTGGCTTTGGAAATGGAGGTTCGGGGGCATGCTGGTGGGGAGTGGGGCATGCCACTGGCTTAGGAGTGTGCGGTGGGTCATTGGTCGCTCCAGGCAGCCAGCCTGCAGGCTCCTGGGCCTGCCTGGTGCTGTTCTCATTTGCCCACTGCTGCCAACCGCGAGCCAAGTTGATAACCAGAGTTGCTGTGCGTACCTTCCGGAGGGCACTCTTGGCGGGCCCCGCCTCCCTTTCATTTTCTCCCGGAGCCATGCTACCTGTTTCTTCTCTGCAGGCAGTCTGGGTCCTGGCTAAGGAGGGAATGTGTGTGAGAGAGAGGCGCATGGGATTTAAATAGAAGCAGGGCGTGAGTGGGAAGAGGAGCCTGTGAGGGTGGAAACTATTCAAAGCATTTCTTGCCACGATTCGGTGCCATCTCCGTGACGGTGTTCTGTTTTTAAACCCTGACAGACCCCGTTTCATCACAGCAGAGGGACATCTCTGGTGGCAGAGGACACCGGTATGTTTCTTCCTCTCTTCTCCAAGTGCCAGGATGGAAAGTACTAGATTGCGTCATGCGCTCAGCTTTCTGCTTTCCTTGACCTTAAAAGATGACCCTACCATTTATAGGAGCATACAGTGTGTGCACAAATTGTCCAAGAGCGGCTTAGGCTTCCTCTCAGGTAAACATCTGTAGCCCTCAATAGAGCTGCTATTTGGTCACATCTCATAGACGAGTGACAAGATCTCTACTTTCCTGCAGGTAATAACAATGTTCCGAGAGATTGGCAGCTTGAGCCTCCTTTCCTTCTATAACTGTCAGAGAGAACCCTGAGAAAATTGTCTGATCAGTTCTTCATTTCTAGATGGAAACATTGAAACCCAGAGGAAATATGATCCAGATGGTGAAAGGCTAATTATTGTTTTCTATCCCCATACTGGGAGAAAACCTATTAAAATACATTAGAATACAATGTATATTAAGTCAGTAAACTAGTCTACTGATACAAAAAATAAATTATATTTTACACATCTTAGTATGTATCTTTTTATATACTTATCTACATTTTTTAAATCTATAACTGTCTAATCATATAAAGACAAAATCAATGGACACTCTGAGGCATGCTCTCTTATTTTATTTTATTTTTATACAAAGTATCATTACGTAGCTCTAACTGGCCTGGAACTTGCTGTGTACAACAGGTTGCCCTCATTCTCCTGCCTCTGTCCAGTGAGTGCTAAGCTTACAGGCATGTACCACTACACTGGGCTCCCTTTTTTTGTTGTTTTTAATGACTGACTATTAGTTTGATTAATATTTTCAAATTATTTTATTTATTTTTGAGATTATAATATAATTACATCATTTTTCTCCCCCCCAAACCTCCTATATATTCCTACTTTCTCTCTTTCAAATTTATGGTCTCTTTTCTCATTAATTGGTACATGCACACTTTGTGTGTGTGTGTGTGTGTGTTTGTATGTGTGTGTTTGTGTGTGTGTTTGCTACATGAACAAGTACAACCCGCTAGTCTATGTAATGTTACTTGTATGAGGCCTCAATCCTACACAAATAACTACAGGCAACTAAGGAATGCGAGAACAGAAATATTCTTCCCCTGGGAAGAGCTGCTCATCGATGGTTATTCAATACTAAATGATGAGCCTTGAAAACACGAGTTTCTCCTTGTTTTTAATAATATGAACTTCGTTAACAGGCAAAGACATTTGTTTGAACCTTCAGAACATCAAGTAAAGAAATGTTTCTAGAACTGCAAAGATCAGTCGTGTGGACAGAGACGTAGCTGTCTGCTCCATGCCATTAGACCAGATAAAAAGGTGCAGAGCTCAGCATTGAATAATTTATTGAAGTAAGACAAATAGAAATTCTTTTTTATTCGCCACTGCTTTAGGTTTTTAAAGTCTATCCCTTCCCCCAATTTTGACATGTATTCAACAGACTGATTGCAAAATATCGCCTGTGAGCGCTATGAAAAGTATCAACGTTAATTTCTTCTGATAGACACAATCACTCAAAAAAAAAAATGTGAGTTTTTCATAATGTCAGTTACTTGTGCTCTAGGAGTCAAACAATTTTGGAAGTGTTTGAAAAACCTCTCTGGAAATCTGTCAGAAGTGTCCTCTGAGGTCAGCAGCGTGTGATAGCATCGACAACACTGGCACAGAATCCCTCTTGATTAATTAAGGAGGAAATGGGATCACAAGGGTGGAGGACTATTATAAACAAAGACGAAAATCTGAGCCCACATTCCTGCCCTTCCTTCCTCGAATATCGATACATTACACACTGGTGGGTTCAGTGGGATTCCATTCCTCCCACTGGGCAGTCCTGGACAAAATGGGCTCCTCTGAGACATCCAGAAGCCTCGCTCAGGGTCGGGGTAATTTCCAGCTTGCAGAGGATTGCTCAGGTTCCCCCCTGATAAAGAGGAATGTAGAGGGGATTGTGAAGAGGGTTTCATAGTTAGCAACCACCACAGGCAGCTGCCTGAGGTTTGAGGCTATCAGCAGATGGTCTTGGGGGCAGGAGTAGCTCCTAAAGAGATCCGTTCATTCCTTGGAGATTTGGCTTTGATGGCAACTGCAGCCCTTCAGACATTTACAGAGGCTTTTAAAATTCTTTTCCTCTTCCTGTCTACTTTGGGCATTCCTGTCCTTAAGTAAGGTCTGCATGCTATCAATATTTTGATTATTGTAAAGTTTTAGATTCATGTTCTCAATCAAGGTCCAAATTCTTAGTAATTATAGATACTCTAATCACATGCTCAAAAGAGAACAAAAATAAAAAATGACAAAGATTTGAGTAAGTACTAATTTATAATGAAATCCTTATGAAATAAAACTGCTGGTGGAGATAGGGGCTTCAAATCATTATTACTTATGAAATTTGCCATATTGTCTTAGGGTTTTTTATTGCTATGAGACACCATGACCACGGCATTTAATTGTTCAGAGGCTCAGTCCATGATCATCATGACAGGGAGCCTGGTGGCTTGAAGGCAAATGTGATGTTGGAGCTGAGAGTGTACATTTTGAAGGCAACAGGAAGTTGACAGAGATTCTGGGTGGTTTCTTGAACATAGGAAACCCCAAAGCCAGCCCCCACAGAGACGCACTTCCTCCCACAAGGCCATACCCACTCCAAGAAAGCCATATCTCCTAATAGTGTCTCTCTCTTTACAAGATTATGCCAGCCAGTTATATTCAAACTACCACAAGTGCATCTTTAAAAACATATTGGTCGCCAGGGCTGGAGCCATGACTCAGTGGCGTAGATCAATTGTTGCTCTTGCGGAGTATTCCTGGTTACTTGTCAGCACACACATAACAGGCTACAGCTGTCTATAACTTCAGGTCCAGAACACCTAATGCCTTTCTCTGGTGTCCACAGGCACTAAGCATACCTGTGGTGAACTTACTTAAATGCAGGCACTTAAACACATGCAAACAATTAATATTGATTGAGTCATTATATGATTATATGAATGGTCATAGAAAGGGCAAAATGATATTTGTGCACAGCTCCCTTCTGAATCAGATCTGGGGCATCCTCACAGCCAGCAGTGTAAGGATGCTTTATAAATCCTTATCTGTCTAGCATATATAAAACAGTTTCTAAAAACTCTTATATTTGCTTGAGATTTATAGAAAATTATTAGATATGTACAGGCAAAACAATGATTAGTATAGTGAAGCAAAATAGCATAAAATAGCAGGATCCTATTTTTTAAGGCTCACAAATACTTTGCTGTATCTTTATGCCAATGTTTATGAGTTTATCCATGGGGAGACAATAAGGTTGTTTCCATATCTTAACTTTTATGAATAATACTATAAGCAGTATGACAGAGCAGCTTTATTTTTCCAAAAGATTATTTATTTTTATTTTGTCAAATACATATTTGTGTGAGGAAGTTGGATCCCCTGGAACTGGAGTTACAGACAGTTGTAAGCCATGTGGGTTCTGGGAATTGAACTGAGTGCTCTGGAAGAGCAGCCAATGCTCTGAACTGTTGAGCCATCTCTCCAGCCCCCAGATAGCCTTTTTCTTTTCTTTTTTTTTAAAGAATTTGTTTTGCTTATTTTTGAGAATTACGTAAAGTGTTTTTTATCGTCTCATTCCCCTCCCCACGTTCTTCCTTGATCTCCCACCCCCTACTCACCTAATTCCAAGTTTTCTATCTTTAAAAAAACAAGCAAACAAAAACCGTAAGATCCAGTTTATATCGGCTGACAATTCCGAGGTCTGGAACTTGCCTTGGAATGTGATCAAGATATCAGTTGTCGCCCAATTGAAGAAAACTGACTGTTCCTTACTCAGCAACAGTCAAATGTCAGTAGCTCCTTGGCTAGATAGAGGTGGAGTTTCATGTTCACCCCACTTTTCCTCCATGCTGGGAATTTGTCTGTCTTGAGCTTAAGCAGGACTTCTGGGCACAATCATAGTCTCTATGAATGAGTTCATGAATGCATCACCCTGTTGTGTCTGGAAAACACAGTTCCCTTGAGAGCATCAAGCACCTTTGGTTCTTACAATCCTTCATGCTCACCTCTGCATAGATCCCTGAGCCCTGAGGGGAAGGCGTGGTAGAGAATTCATTTATGATTGAGGGTTTCCAAGTCTCTTAGTTTTAAGAATTCATATATCTTAATGAGAGTGTTGTTTTATCTGCCTTGGGTGTACATCCAGGATTTTGGGGTCATATAGTAGTTGTATTTTTAATTTTCTTAGAAGCTTCCACAGTATTTTCCATAGTGGTGGTTCCTGTCCGTGATCTTGCAATAGCTGACAAGATTCCTTTATCAATAACCTAACCAACATTTACCTCCTGGGTGTTTGGTTAGTTCTTTAACAGGTGCAGTATTATAACCACTAGTCATTATAATTTTTATTTATCAGAGGGTTATTAATGCTTTCATATATGTATGATACATTCTTATGACATCTTTGAAGAAATGTCTGTTCAGATTCTTCATTCTTTTTTAAATTTCATTATTTGTTTTACTATTAGTGAGTTCTAAGAACAGTTTATAAGTTGTGGCTACGGACGTCTAACCTGACACATAGTTGGCAGAAATGCCAATTCATTGTGTTTCTCTTGCTGTGTAGAAGCTATTTCACGTGCTGTAGTCCCCAAACGGAAATTTTGGTCAGCTGTTCAACCATCACTGTTGAGGCAAATATCTAGGAGTATTTCCCTATGTCCCCCTTGAACACTTTATGATTTCAGAGGTTACATTTGTGCTTTTTGTCCATTTTAATTAACTTTATGTATTTTTAAGGGAAGTATGCAGCTTCATCTTTTTATATGTGAAAGTTTGTTTTCCCAAGTCTGTTTTATTGAAGAGACTGGCCTTTTTATTTTGCTCTGTTGCTGTTGGTGGTCTCATGAAAGTTAGCTGATGATACATGAAACTTTCTAAGCTCACCTTTTTGTTCAATTGGTCAATATTTCTGTTGTATGTCACTAACATACTGTTTTGGTTGTGTCTGCTTTGATTACAGTAGCTTTATTTTTGTGATTTAGATCAGGAAGTGTGATACCTTGGATTTTGTAGAGCAAAATTAATATTTGTCTTTTCCCTACTGTGAAGAATGCCTTTAGGATTCTGATAGGAGCTGTACTGTATTGTCTTTGTGTAGCATGGACGTTAAAGTGACATTAATTCTCCTAATCCATGAACAAGGATAGATCTTAATTTATTGTTTTTAATCTTTAAATATTGTTTAACAGATAGTTTTATAAGAATCTCTCACATTTTAGTTAAAGGAATCTTTTATGTCATTATGAAATGGGACATTGAGATCAGTTGATTTAGGTCCATAAAATAGGATTGGAGACAATAAAGATCAAAAAGGTAAGAGATCTGTATTTTATATGAACTCTTCCAATTCTTATAATTTGTGTGTGTTTGTACATGCATTCACATGAATGCCATAGTGCACAGCACACATGAAAATCAAAGGTCAATTTTTGACAGCCAGTTCTCTTCCACCACCTTGTGAGACAAAGCAACAGAACTTGGGGCATCAAGCTTGGTGATGAGTACCTTACCCTTTGAGCTACCCCGTCTACCCTTCCAATTCTTTAAATGCCAATTGGACTCTTTGTGTACATTGCTGGGTTTTGACCTTTGGAAAAGGGTTAAAAGTAAACACCCAAAGAACAAAAAGAAATGCTTTTAAAGAAAGAAGATGATGTTATTGGTGGTTGTAATCACAGTGTGCTGAGCAGTTAGTGGTGATCACCTGAGAATCGCTAAGTGAGCCTAAGCCGTAATATGATGTTAAGTTGTTGTTACTAAATTATTAATGAAGAACCAGAAGGTGGGTTTTGGGACCAGCCACAAACATTTGGCTAAGTGTATAGTTCCAGGCAGGAATTCCTCCTCCTGAGTGGGCTTTAAGTCCAGCTAGGTAGCTATTGGTTACCCTAGCATGCAGGTCACTATTGCATCATCTGGAAAATCTTGCCATGCTGTTCATTATTGGGGATTGTAAGTATTACAGATAGATAGCACTATTAATTGCTTTTCTCTGTAGGCAGCTTGCATAGCTCCTTCTAATACTTTGAGAGCCTGTCCACTCTGCCTTTTAGAGCAAAATGTCTTGAAGTAATTAATATATAGACTGCCTGTCTCCAATTTCCCCCTATTTTCCCTGAACCTTATCCAAACAGGTGCTAGCTTTACTATTTGCTAAAACTTCCCTGTCATCAGTGATTTCCACATTGCTAAATCTGAGGATGATCAGTTACTTGTCCTTAATTTACTTGTCCTATCAACACCTTCTGACCCAATAAAACACTCATTCCTCTTTCAAGTCCTTTGCTGGGATTCTGCTGTTTCTGTCTACACCACTGGCTACTACTTCTTTGTTTCCTTTATCCTCAGCTTCTCAATACTAGGGTGAGCAGAGCTCAGGCTACATGTGTTTCGCTGGTGGCCTCATTGCTCAGCTGCTATCTCTATGATGACAGTTACAAAATAAGGATCTCCAAGGTGATGTCTTTCATATGTATCTAGCTTTTACACTCAACAGTTTGCTAGGAGTTTTTACCGGACAACTGTCCAATGGCTCATTCAGCCTTAGTTTCAACATTATTAAACAGCAATGATAAAATTATTGTTCTAAACTGAGTATTCTCTTTACAGCTTAAAGTCAACTTTATTCTATCAACTATTTTGGAGTAATACTTTGTTGTTGTTTTTTTTCCCACATACTTCACATCCAGTCATCCAGCAAATCCTTTCGGCTCTATCATGTGATATATTCAGAGTTTGACCACTTCTTACCATCTTTACTGGCAGGAGTGACTTGCCATCTCCCTACACACACATCAACTCTTGCATGAATTATTACACAGTTTACTTAGCTGGTCTCTCTGCTCCCTCTCATGTCTACAATGGACTCTTTATCCAGATCCTTTATAAACATAGATCATATCTTTTTGTTCAAAACCTTTTGCTGGCTTTATCTTACCTACAACAACAGAAATGCCTCACAGTGATCTGCAATATTCTCTGTCTTCTCTTTAGATAGAGCCCTCAATGCCTGCCATTTGTCTTAGTATGGCTTCAATCACAATGACTTTAACTTGAACCTGCTTCAAGACTCATACCCTGGTTCCTTTGTTTTAGCCTTCATGATCTCCACAAAGCTTAAGATTCTGTGTTTGCATATTCAATAAAATTGCCTTCTAAACAGGACAGTCTCTTCAGCAGGAATACATTCTTTCTTCTAAAATACATAGTCTGGTTAAAACCCATTCTCTCTGAAATGGAGACTAAGGTATCCAGATACAGTGCAGTTTGAAGCAGGAGAGGTAAATAGGTACACTCAGTCTCTTGAAGTATACGGTCTTAGTATGAAATAAAGCTCTAGCCTGCAGAATGACATGGTCAGAATACATTTTGAAAAATTCACTTTTTTCATGGTGTGGAGGGTGATATAAGGATAGTATTTGGATGTGTAGAGGATGAGAAAATAATTAGTCAATGGTAACAACAGTGTAAACAAGACTTGATCACAGCCTACTCCAAGAATGTGGTACTTAGGGTGGGAATGGACAGGAGTGCTTCAAGTGAAATTAGATATGCAGGAGCCATTTAGAATTAGATGGCGAATATAAGAAGAAATGGAGGCCTCTGAGATGGATGACTTGCTAGGGCTTCTAGATATATAATGGTTATATATTCACTAAGATTGCTAACATAAAGGAAACAAGCTTTGGAACTGGACAAGTTATTGAGTTATGACTTGGATATATTGCTTTTGAAGTA
Organism: Microtus oregoni; assembly: GCF_018167655.1. Taxonomy (NCBI): domain Eukaryota; kingdom Metazoa; phylum Chordata; class Mammalia; order Rodentia; family Cricetidae; genus Microtus; species Microtus oregoni. The sequence continues at coordinate 6,325,960 of NW_024543829.1, read as the reverse complement.
CCCATAGGACATCCAGGGGAAGTAGTTCAGTAGTATGGGAAGGGTGGTAGTGTATTGCATAAGTTCATTGTTTAGCACCAGAAAGTCTGTTACTCAAGTCTCAGAGCCAAGCAAGAGTTCCAAAGGATCAAGCACATGAACGGCGACTCCATAGTGAAACCGTTGACAGCTGTGGCCTGAGAAAATTCCTTCCCTTCTCCTTGCTTTCCTCCCGGACCCTGAAGGACGGGACTGCACACGCTTGTGACACCACTTTCTAAACAAGTTTCTTATGAAGATCTAAATATAGACTTTCTTAGCCGTGACTTTCAACTTGATCCTATAAAACTTTCCTTTCCTTACTAGCCAAGTGTCTTAGAAACACACTCTGCACGCCTTAAAGCCTCCTGTCCACGTCTCAGTTTCCCAATAAAATTCTCGCTTTCATCGCAAAGGCATTCTACCCACAGGTGGCTGCCCCACCCCCAAATCAAAAGAACATTTTTATTCTCAACTGATTTAAGTCTTCTATAATATTTGATAATCGTGTCCGTACGTACGTGCACACATATATGCACACAGGTACATGAACATATGACTGTGTGTTTGTGCACATGTGTGTTCAGTGAGACAGAATCATACCAGAAAGGGAACAATTGAAAGGCCAGAAAGAAATGACCTCTCATGAGTTGCCACACTCTGGAGCTCCTACAGAGACACGCATTTCAAACAGAGTTGCATTTCTCCTGAAAGCTTGACTGTATTCCTTTGGGTGTAGGGCTGCATTTTGAGTGGAGAAAAAAATGCTTTTCTTTTCTTTCTTTCTTTCTTTCTTTCTCTCTCTCTCTCTCTCTCTTTCTTTATTCGTTCTGTCTTTCCTTTCTTTAGCTTTTCATTTCTTTTTTTTTTTTTGTTTTAATCAAAGACAGGATTCCTCTGTGGAGCCTTGGCTTTCCTAGAACTTACTCTGTAGACCAGCCTGGCCTTGAACTCATAAAGAGCTGCCTACCTCTGCTTCCCAAGTGTTGGGATTAAGGATGTGAGCCACCAAAGCCCAGTCTCAATAAGGCTTTATATACCACATTCTCCTGATATCTTAGAACCTTCAAAATGTTATCAGTACAATCAAAACAAAAGAAACTCCAACTTTATCTTCAGAAGTATAGGGCATGGATAAGTAGTAAATTTAAACAAATATGTAATGACCACTGAAAATCAACCAAGCTCTGTTAGAATTCCTGTAGAAGGAAGCCGAAAAGGATGCTAAGAGATTCTGGAAATGATGGTTACAGAAGGAGTGCAACAGCACGCACATATTTTGAAAAGAAGCTGTTCATTTTCTGGTGGAAAAAGTATGGCTTCCTCGCTCCTGTGGGTGGGGAGACTTGGTGGGAGAGCTGGGTAGGCCTGAGGATGAAGAGGTAGCAGCATTGTACAAATGGTGTGTGCAGTACCTTGTTGGAAGGAGACAGTTGATCTGTGTCAGAGTTCAAAAGGTGGCTGGGACAACTGGACACCTTCTGCCCTCCTGTAACTTTCCTAAACTCATAGACAAATCATTCAATGGCAGATAATGTTTTCTGAGACGTAGAATACCGGCCTAAGGATGCTAAGAATAACACGGAGAACTACATTAAAAGTATCAGAAATAGTCATCCAAAAAGTTGCAGTAAACCTTTTCAGGAAACTATGCAACGTGACATTAAATATAAACACCTCTATGAAAGAAGAAAGATGAGCCTGAAGCAGATATGAGAATCCATGGAAGAAATGACAAAGTGCTGGCTTATTAAAGGAAAAATAGCTGGAGAAAAGAAAGGGGGCAGAAAAGTGGGGAAGAAAGAGATGACTGTACTATGAATTACAACAATCTGACTGCATCACATGGAAAACACTAGAATATAGTTAGATGGTGAGACAGAGAATCAATATGCAAACATATCATGTACACATTTGACAAAAATCCGAAGACACAATGGAAGACAGGAAACATTTGTAATAGCAGTACTGAGGACAAAATACCTGTGAAAAAGGCTAGCCAATATAGGTCCCCAAACTAAACTAAGACCATCCCGTGCTTCAGAAGAAATAAATACAGCTGAACAAAGAAAAGAGAAATGCTATTCTTACCTGGAAGGGTTTAATGCCTCGGATTCCTCTCTACACTAAGTTTAATTCTATTCCAGTAAAATGTCAACTATTTCCTAGTTTAAGTGCCCTGGTTACAAAAGCCATGAGAAAAATCAAACAATCCAAACTAGCCGGAGAGGAAGAGACAGTGGCACACATCTGACAACACAAGCCTGTGGAAATGGAAGGGAGAGAATTGCCCAGCACAGACCCTTCCTGACTCAGCACAACCACAGTGACCAAAAAGGAAAAAGAGCAAGAGAAAACAGCTTGGTCAGAGAAACATTTGAAAAAGAAAATGTTCAGTTATTGAACATTACTAAATTTACATGCATTGGCAAATACAGCCTCATGCATAGAAAATAGTCACCCTATATGAAAATATTCTCGAGTTGGTCCTCTCAAATAAGTAGGGGAAAACAGAGTTTCAAAGGATGCCCATGGATTCATACAGAAGTTGAGTGTACGCTGATGGTTTCAGATGCCGGGATAGGTGTGTCAGGAAAGAGGGCTGGGCTGTTGTTCATTGGGTACTAAGCTACTCAAGGTAGGAACAAGAAGTTCTGGTGTGGAATCTCATAAACAGGTGGCTGTAGAAAGCCACGATATGCATTTCCAGATGCTGGAGCGGCCGAAAAATGATAAAAAAAATACCTTGGATGCATGTATGACTGAAAGACTAAATTGAGAAGTATTATATTAAATAATTAAAAGAAGTTTTCTAAGTTCACCATAAAGGGATGATAAGTTGTTGCAAAGAAAGATATATTTACCTGGACTTCTGCAGTATACCATGGGCATGTGTTTTGAAACATTACATGGCACCTTTTCACTTTATTTATGATTTTGTGTTTCAGTTAAAAAGAAATTATACATATATATATATGGACATATATATTCATTTAAACGTTATGGAATCATTGGGAGGTGTTGGAAGTTAGACTTATTTTTTAACTGTACAGCAGAATATAGTATAAATAGATCAAAGACTTATCTGTAAAATATAAAAACCATAACCACACTAGAAGAGAAAACTTCTTTATAAATATGGAGTGAGACTATCTTTCAAAATTCAGAAGCTGTAAAAAAAAGGTAAATTCTGTTATACATGTAAAAATATCTATGTGGGAAGAGAAAACTATCATTAAAGCCAAAAGGCCACACACTTGAGAGAATGCATCTACCTAATTAAAAGAGAACAAGCTCCCATAAGACATACAGAGCCAACAGAAACTGATGAGGAAAAGGCCAACTTCCCAGCTGAAAATTGGACAAAAATATGAATAATGAGTTCATTGGGAAAGAATTACGTGTGACTCCTAAACACATGAGCAATGTTCACTATTACTCAGGAAAGCAAGTGATATTAAAAATTACATGCAATTATCATTCTTCCAATCAGAGTGACCCAAACCCACACAATGTTTTCCTTGACATCTGCCTCTCTGAGAAACCTGTGGGAAAACCAGGACTCTCCTGCCCTGTCCCTGTGATGCTAGCAAGATCATGATGAAAGGCGATCTGGCAACGTTTGTCAAACTTAACACATATATCCTTGAAATTCCTCTTCTGGGAAATTATCCAAGGGCTTCAAATGATGTTTGTACAAAGTTATACATTACAATGTCTTTTTGCAGATGGTGGAGGACTGAGAACAAACTAAATTTATCATAGGAGGCTGATCCGGTCACCACCTCGTCACCAAATCGACAGTCTCAGTAGTACAGAAAGGGTAACTTTAAGAAGCACCATGATATTCATAGTGAAAAAAGCTCACTGTATACAATGTGTCTTACACTAAAGGAACAGAAAGTAAGCACACATGTTTGAATATGGGACACCTTTATAGATGAAGCCATGAGGCTTCAGGAAGGTAGGACAAAACACTAATCTTAGAGTCTGTAGCAGAAGACACCTATTAGCTAACTTCATGCCAGTCTGCCTTTCTCTCAGCACTAAACTCCATGCCTCAGCTCAGGCCATGGGAAGACCACGAAAGCATATACCAGTCTCTCCTTTATTCCTTCAAAAAGCAAGAATAAGACATACACTAAACAAATATTTGTTTAATAAATGAATGGTCTGTGAGAAGCAAGATTTCACTGGATAGCTTATATATGAGAGATAGTATGATATATATATTTCCTTAGATTATAGCACCTTATTAAAGGTTATATCAAATTAAAGTAACAGATATGAAATGATAGTTGATTCTCACCTTATGCTATAAGGCCTAATATTTCATCAGTCCTTGTAAAATAATAATAATAATGACGAAGATGATGATAATGATAGTAATAACATTTTGACACTGATAGCAAAGGCTGTCAGACACTAAAGTATGATTCAACACCCTGCATTTTATTTTAAATGTTCACTCTGTATTTTCTAGGCCTGTCTTGGGTTGAGTTAGGCCTGCCCTACTCGATAGCTTTGTGATCGTGGGTATGTCACTTAACATCTCCCTGTTTGAGCACTCTGCCCAAATGGGAGACCCTAGAATACACCTTGGACAGTATCACTGTAAAGATTAAATGAGGCACAGAATGTAATGTTGGGACAGCTCAGTAACAGGCCGAGATCGTCTCAATTGGCTTCTGTAACAGGACACACCAGGGAGGTTTTCAATGGGCAGTGATATAGGGAGACTGTGTGTCCTATTCTTTCCACCTTTATCTGCCTCCTGGCCTTGAGTAAGCACTACAGGCCAGCTCTCCATAGGACGCTAGCTAGCCTGCAGCCCTTGCTTCAAAGACTTGCAAGCTGCCTGGACAAACAATTGGAAATTCACTATTTTAAGATTTAGGACACAGGACAAAAGTCTGAGTTATGTTAATTCCGAGCCATCTGACTGACTTATCTGCTGCCAGCCCTCCCCACCTTGAGCAGAGATTAGAGCTTACTCAAAAAGTCATAGGAAGCTGTGGTCAGGAGGTATCTTTGTTTCACATCTGCCAGTCATTTAACACCACTCAGACCCATGGGGGACAAGAGAGGCTGCCTGAGAGCTAAATTTAAGCTGTTAAGGGTCTAAACACAGGTTGAAAGGGACAGATAACAGCTTCCTGCCTGGGAGAGATTGCTGAATCTTGGATTTACTAACTCTTATTTTTTTGGTGAGAACTATTCTTTCCTACCACCCAGGTCCAGGGAGGAATTTTTGTACTCAGTTAGGATGTTTTATGTCCTGGTAAATTATTTCTTCAAAAAGAACATTTACCTCTTCAAAAACCAGGGAATATTTAACCTTTATGTAGTAATAAGAGCGGCGGGGCTGCGTCCCCAGCACCCCGGCTAGCTCAGGCCCGAAATAACAACACACAAACTGTATTCATTTAATCACTGCTTGGCCCATTTCTATCTAGCCTCTTCTAGGCTAATTCTCTCATATTAATTTAGCCCATTTCTAATCATCTGTGTAGCGCCCCTAGGTGCGCTTACCGGGAAGATTCTAACCTATGTCCATCCTGGGTCGGAGCTTCATGGCGTGCGTCTTCCCGGGAGCAGGGAGCATGGCATCTCTCTGAGGCGTCTGCTACCGAGAGGAGAGCTGTGGAGTCTGCGCTCACTTCCTCTTCCTCCCAACGTTCTGTTCTGTTTACTCCTCCCACCTATCTTCTAACCAATGAGGGCCAAGCAGTTTCTTTTTATTTAACCAATGACCTTCCTCCATCACCTTTATCCTATTTTCTTTTACATAAGTAAACAAAAGGCTTTCCTATTAAATACTGAATAAAGATTCCCAAAGGAGCCTGACTTCTAAAGTCAGTAAGAATATTCTCATGGCCACATGTATGCGACTACAAGGATTTCACAATGTATATCCATAGCCAAACATCTTTTTATACAAACATCTTTAACTTTGATTCATCTCTTACATTACATCCCCAGCATAGTTTCCCCTCCACCATACCTCCCCTCTCCTCCAGATCAACTCCTCCTCTGTTTTTCTTCAAGGAAAAAAAAAGAATCAAAACAACAGGCCTTTCAGGGATATCCACTGGACATGGCATGGCAGAACATGATGCAATAAGACTAAGCACAAGCTCTCATAGCACATCTGGTGTGTGGCAACTCAGCAGGAGGAAAAGGGTCCCAAGTGCAGGCAAAAGAGTCAGAGCCCCTTCTCCCACTGTTAGGAGTCCCACAAGAACATCAAGCTACACAACCATAAGGCATGTGCAGAGTTCAGACTCATACTGGGTATATGTTTGCTGCTTCAGTCTCTGTGATCTGCTCTTCTGTGGGCCATGTTCTCCTGGAGGCCTTTATTGTCCCTCCTTTCTCCCTTTCCCCTAGTATTTGCCTATGGGTCTCTGCATCTGCTCACAACAGTTGCTGGATGATGGCTCTCTGATGATGCTTGGGCTAGATTCTGATCTATGAGTATAACAGAATATCATTAAGAATCATTTCAATGACTTTATTTGCTTGTCTGTTGAAGTTCTGTCTTGTTCTGTTCTGGGTTTCCAGGCTGTCCTGCCTGTGGTTCCTGGCCCTTCAGTGTCAGGCATGGATTCCCTCTCCTGGCCTACGTGTCAAGTTGGATTAGTCATGGGTTGGACACTCCCAGAAGTTCTTTGCCACCATTGTCTCAGGCAAATCATCTTTTAGGGAGTATCACCCTTAATCAAAGGTAGAGGTCATAATTTGAGGAAGCAGGTTGAAGGACACTTGATATGTTAATTTCTTATAAACGGCTGTGAATAGAGTATCTAAGTAACAATTTAAGGTGGAATGAGATGTATTTTGTTCATGGATTCTGGGAGGAAGGGTCTGAACTCTATCCAGAGGCAAGTGTGGCAGTGCAGGAGAGTTTACATTATGGTAGACAGGAAATAGAGAAAAAAGAATGAAGGAGAGTCCAGAGGGAGATACAGCCATCAGGACACAGCCCCACTGATCTGCTTCCTCCCATGAGTTCTCATCTCCCACTTTTAACCGTTTCCAATAATGTCATAATATTATGAATCCATCAGAGTATTGACCCATTCTTCAGGCCAAAGCCATCATGGTCTTGTCTCTGGAGAAGGCAGTCATAGACAGACCAAGTGGTGGGCTTTATCTTTCAACTAGATGATCATTCATCCAATCGACTCAACAATCCTGATTAACCATTGCTCTTTGACTCCCTGACATGTGTCTGAATCTTTGATTGGAAGGTCAAGTTATAGTGGTAAAGTGTGTTCTCCAAACTCCATAAAAGTGAAAGGGAGAAATCAAGAGGCAAGTACATTGATCACCTTAGGATTCCAAGGTAAATACAGGAACAAATATAAAACTAGACCCAATGTAGGCAACCATCAAGGTTCGGCCCTGAGATTTGACAAGCGTATGGAAGTAGTTGAGAGAACACAATCAAGAGCTCAAACAGCTGATCCAAACTCCATCTTTATGGGGCCCTAGTGGCTCATAGATTAGCCCCTTACAATGGCTTCACCTGGGAACTTGTTGAAAGTGTAGACTCTCAAGCCTCAGACTTACTGATCCAAAATCTGCATGTAATAAGTTTACAGATGGTTTTAATATACCTTCCCATTTGAGAAGCATTGATCTACTTAGCAGACAGACTGGGAGTGACTCCCTTTATGTAACATCCTCTGTTTCACTATGAGTGGGTCTTGGGTCTTGTTTCTGTCCAACAGAATATGGCAAGAGTGGAGAAACTTTGCAGATGAATTTAATTTCTCAATTTTCAATTAAAGGGCACACACCTAGTATCAGCATGACTTGATCAGGTAAATAGAACTTAGAAGGGGGACTGGACCTTTCATGATAGACTCTTCAGCTTGATGAAATAAATGGTTCCTGTGAAGGAAAAGCCTTTGAAGATGTGTGTTGGTAGGATCCACCCAGCAGCCAGCAGCCAGCAGCAAGCAGGACCCTTTATAGAGCAGTCAGTAGCCAACAGTCAGCAGCAAGCAACAAGCAGGGCCCTTCATCCTGTAGATGCAAAGGTTGGTTTTGGTCTGTGACCTGATTAAGGCTGGGCTCACACTCTTCCTTAGTTCAGCCTCCAGAGATCAACAGTTAAAGATGACCTGGATTCCTGGTCTACAGAAATTGTAAGTTAATGTGTCTTGTTTTAAATCGTTAATGTTTCAGTAACAGAAAACTCGTGCATTTAGGACAATTTACCTTCTCTCTAACTTACGTTTATCTAAAAGTTAAAAGGATATGAATATAATATTAACTAACCATGGTGATACTATGCATATTAATAACTAATGTTCATAAAGGATTTAAAATTGTGCTTAGTAGTACATAGTACATAGTAGTTGCTCAGTTAGTTGTATTATAATATTTACCAGGTAGAATGGATCACATGATTTATAACTCTCTGCAATTTAAAAACTGCTCTATTATGGAGCTGAACCAGTGTAGTCATCATAAATCAATGTCAAGGACACACATGCTGAATTTACATAGATGATCTTCCAGGAGATGAATACTAAGTGTGTCTCATGAATTTGCTTCTGTGATAATGTGGGCTAGATCAGTGCCATTTCTTGTGTCGCATTCATTCACCAGTAGGAATCTATCTACTTAAAATGGGAAAATGTCCGCCTTTAAGTGGAGTAGGTAAAGTATGAGGGTATGGTTCGTCCACGCCATGACTCTGGGTATCTGTGGTTTAGAGATTCAGTATCGTTTTCAAGCCTGGATTCTCACTGCACCATGAGTTCTTGATGTGAGACAGGCTCGCAGAGGGTAGACTGGATGAAACAGACATTTCTCACCATAACTTCAACTCATGCTTCTTTTTTCTCTGTCTGCCTCTCTGAAACTGCCAATCAATGAATCATCCAGGTTCTTCATTGTGACAGAAACTTTGGGAACTGGTCAAAGAGTCCTGATTATAACTTCCCCGGCAGGCACAAACAAATCAAAAGCAACATCAGCTCTCTGAGCCTTTGGATGGCACTATTGCTGCCATACTGACAATGAAATTAGAATATGAGATGAACTCTAGTCTTGCCTCTGTCAATTGCCTTTGTCTTCTCCTGAACTGTCACATGCCACACAGTGCCAAGCACTTATTTTTTGGAGCATCCTGCCACCTCTACTAGTGCCTGCATCACCTTCATATTGGAGTGGCTTGCATGTCACATTTAGGATTCTATTTAGATGTGTTTAGTTAAAACATTCTTTCAGGTTACTTGTATTTGCAAGTCCCTTGCTGCTATGTTCTATGTTTTAAAGTTCAATGTTCTTTCAGGGGTGCTTTTGAAAAAAAGATTTATTTTATCTTTTTTTTTTTTCTGTGTGTGTCTGTGCAAATGTAGGCCAAATAGGAGTGCAGTAGCCACAGAGATGGGAAGAGGGCATTAGATTTCCTACAGGAGATTGTGAGCCACCTGATTTGGCTGCTAGAAACCAAACTCAGGTCCTCTGGAAGAGCAACAAGAGTGCTTACCCACCGAGTCATGTCTGCGACTCTATCAGGTAGACTTTTCTTACTCTACCAAGGACATGCACATTCGGTCCCTGCCAACTGAACAATCTTGAGTCACCTTGACTTTCATGAAGTATCCTTTGCTACACAACCAAACCCCCATGACCTTTTTCCCCCTAAGTGTTTTCTGCAGCACTTAGGAAAGAAATGAAGAAGCGATTTTATTTCAACCAGTTCGTGTTTTACTTTTTACATTCCTTCCTTTATCAATTAAAGGTTTAGGTTTTGTTGCTACTGTAAATGTGCTGTTCTCGTCTTAACCTATTGGGGAGGTGTCAGGAGTCATGAAAGGTATGAAAGTTGAACCATATATTCATGTTAATATGATAGAGTATCTGTGTATTTTCTTATTAATCAGTTTAACATGATAATCTTGATTTAATGTGTCTCAAGCAATGTATAGGAATCTGCATACAGGTATTATCAACTGTTTATTCTTTTTGTATTACAAGTCTCTCGATTTCTAATATGCTCTGCTTCTACATGGCCACTACAGTTAGCTACTTTTATTGCAGTAGTATTCAATATATCTATAGAGAATATATATACCTACTTTTATTTTAAATTACAATACAATTACACTTTTTCCTGCCCTTCATCCAACCCCTCCCATGTAACCCTCACTCCCTTGCTCTCTCTCTCAAACCTATGGCCTCTGGTCTCCTTTTCTTTAATTGTCATTACATTTGCATATGCAAATAAATCTGATAAATCTATATCATGTAACTTTTATGTATATGACTTAAAATTTCAAGCCTGACCGCATAGTATTTGACAACCAATTAGAAGGTTATTCTCTGGGGAGATATGTTTTCTCCTGTGCTCAGTATTCCTTGCTGACTATAATTTTTGTCTAGTAGGATCCTGATGAGATTTCCCCCTCCTTGTTAACATGCCTCCAGATGTTGTCCTTGTTCAGGTCTTATTTAGGCAGCCATATTTGGTAAGACGTCATGGGTGTAGCTTGCCTGGCATTTTCTAGAAAATGCAATCTCACAGTAAACATCCCTTTTCTCTGGTTTTTACAATCGTTCCACCTCCTCTTTCACGTTTCCTGAGCCTTAGTTTACAGGAGTGGATAAACCAGTGTAGTAATAGGAGCAGCGGGCTACATTCCTGGCATCTGGCCGCCTGCACAGCTAGCTTTACCCGAAATAATTACACGGAAACTGTATTCTTTTGAACACTGCCTGGCCCATTCGTTCCAGCCTCTTATTGGCTAGCTCTTACATATTGATCTAACCCATTTCTAATGTTCTGTGTAGCACCACGAGCTGGTGGCTTACCAGGGAGGATCTTAACCTGTGTCTGTGTCCGTAGGGAGAATCATGGCGACTCACTGACTTGGCTTCTTTCTCCCAGCATTCTGTTCTGTTTACTCCGCCTACCTAATTTTCTGTCCTATTAAAGGGCCAAGCAGTTTTCTTTATTAGTTAACCAATGAAAGCAACAGATAAGATACAAGACCCACCTCCATCAAACCAGCATGATTCCTAACCACATTCTAAAAATTTACCCCTTTACCCCACTAAAAAATGTAATTCTCACCCCCTTAACAAAGGAACTTCCTTTGCAATATATGCATTACAGAAAACCACACCACTGAAAATACAAAGACAGATAGTAATTTATCACATTAACATGAATACATGGTTTAATTTTATAGCTTTCATGACTCTTGACACCTCCCCAGTGGGTTAAGGTGAGAACAGCACATTTACAGTAGCAACAAAACCTAAACCTTTAATTGGCAAAGGAAGGAATGTAAAAAGCCAAGCATAAACTGATTGAAAGGAATTGGCTTCTTCATTTCTTTCTTAAGTGCTGTGAGTGTGTGGTACCTAGTACCAACTGATCATTCTGCAACACAACTCTAGAGTTTATTTTTAACACTTTCGAAAGTACTTGCTTTGCAGATTGTAAAATAAATGGTACTATGTAAGCATTCCTTTAGAACATTATTAAGGGTAAACAAAACTAAATAATACCCAGGTATGTGTGCTGGATAGTTTCTTGTCAATTTGACACAAGCTAAAGTTGTCAGAGAGGAAGGAGGTTCAGTTAGGAAAACACCTTTATAAGATTGGGCTGTAGGCAAGCCTGTAGGGCATTTTCTTGATTTGCAATTGATATGGGAGGGCCCAGCCCCTGGTGGTTGGTGCCATCCATGGACTGGTGGTCCTGGGTTCTATGAGAAAGCAGACTGAGCAAGCCGTGGGAACAAGTCAGTAAGCAGCACCCACCCATGCCCTCTGCATCAACTCCAGCTTCCAAGTTCCTGCCCTGCTTGAGTTTTTGCCCTTACTGCTTTTGACAACGAACTGTTATATGGAGTGAAATAAGCCTTTTTCTGCCCCAAGTGGCTTTTTGTTATTGATATTTCTTCACAATAATAGTAACTTCTAAAACCACGTGCAATACTAATAAGATTGGTAAAAATATTAAAAGGTATGACATTTTAAAAATCTGAATCCAGATTAAGTAATATGTATGCATTTTGAATAGATTATGTTAGGAAAGTTAAAAGACAAAATTATTTTAGAATATTTTTAAAATTAATAATACTAGAAAACAATATTCTTTTAGCTGTCAGTTTTTCCTTCTAAAAGTTTCCATAATCACTCTTTACACTGATGTCTGGACTGAGGATGGGAAATATTATATAAGAAAGACTAAGACCCATGAGAATAACTAAATCATAAAAGAAATATTACAATGGTACAAAAATTGAAATATTTGTTTTCTTGCTTAAACTTGTAATAATTGTGAGAGCTTCACAGACTCAGCAGGAAATGTGAGGAAATATCTACGTTTGAGTAAACCACACTGATGCCCAACACTCTAACCTGCTTAAGGACATCTGGACGTCCCAGATCCAGAAGCTAAAGGTTAGCACCTAGTGCATAGCAACCCCTCCAGGGCCAAGCTGGGACTCTGCTCACACTGTCCTCATGCTTCAGGGTTGAATGTCCTAGTGGATAGAGCTGTTGAGTAAGTCACAGTGATGCTGGAGAGACTTTGGTGACTCGTGTGACCTGCGGGCGTATTACAAAGGATTACGATGTGTTTTCTGTGAAAATTTTCGGTTAAGTGTTTCCCTGTTTTCGTTTTAGCCTACTCAAACATCAGTTAATCTACTTCTGCTCTGTAAATTTCCAGCCTGGAGAGCTATTTGGTTTGGAAACCTGAATACCTCATTTGCTCTGCTAAAAAAAAAACCCTCTTGCTGAGACAGGAGAGAGAGCTAGGCAGGAAGCAGAGTACTTAGGTATGCTTTAAATCAGTAATTGGAGGAGATCAGAAATATTATCAGAACAGCTTTCCGAAAATGCAAGCATTTGCTCCTGTAACCACAGATCTTACTAGGTGTCCCACAATGGCTTAAGAAACACGGGGGAAAAGAAGAGCCTTTGACTGGTGTATACATAGTCTATAAACTGAGTTAGATAACCCTCTTGAGTCCTTTCTTTTCAGATAGAAGACGAGGAACCAATGTTTAAACCATTTGTCAATGATTCCTTCTCCCTGCCCCTTCTTACAAAGACATGACAGGGTGGCAGTCACATTTCAGCTGGAGACGTCTCTCTTCCTTCCCATCTTGTCGGAATGCTCCACTGTCATGGACCTCAATAGAAAAGAATATTGCGGACTGTTGCGGTCTTGTCCTATTGCGTTGAAGAAGCACCGTGACCATGTGACCAAGTGACCAAGGCAATTCTAAGCAAAGGAAATAATTTATTGGAGGCTTGCTTCCTGTGTCAGGGGTTTCATCCATCCATTAGCAGCATGTCAGGGAGCATGATGGCATCCTGACAGGTGCTGGGGTTGAGAGCTACATCCTGCTCCCTCGGCAGAGGTAGAGGGAGACACAATTGGCTAGGTGTGGGCTTAGGAAACCTCAAAGTCCACTGCCAGTGACACACTTTCTTCAACAAGGCCACACCTACCGCAAGAAGGCCTCACCTCCTAGTCCTAATCCTTCTCAAATAGTGCCCTGCCCTGATGACTAAGCGTTTGGATGTGAGCCCATAGGGGCCATTCCTGTTCAAACCATCATGAAGACTAAAGTGTAGATGTCAGTGTCTCTAGCACCAGCTGTTCAAAAATGCTACCGTGGACAGCTTACTCTCAAGCTTATTCTTCCTGATGTCACTTGAATATTTCTTCACCAAGAACCAATTGACTCTCATATCCCTAATCCACATTTTATATGTAAAGCTTTCTGTGTAGAACATTAGCCTTCTCAGGTCCCTGTGGTGAATGCATTGGTGAGCTTTTGTCTTTCTGATACAAAAGCAGATCCCCCAAATTACATCATGAGTTTTGAGGTAACAGTTAGACAGCATGATCTCACCTTCTGCTTTTTAAATTCCTCTACTGGGGTTGACATTGAAGAACAATTGCTATACTTTAGTCTAAAAATATAGCCAAATAACAAGGCCTTTGTATTCTTCAAAGTACTCTAGGGACAGGCTTGCCTATCAGCTGCCTCTTTTCACACTGCATGGCAACAGACAGACTGTTATTGCTTACTTTACCAGCGACCAGGTGCTTTGCTCAGCACGCATCTCTGCTGGACCCCAGAGAGGCAGCCCTCTAACTGATATTTAAACATAATCCAGCACGATGGCTTAGCTAGTGTTCTTGGTGAGCCTCCACCAAATACTTTATGTACATCTAATGTGTCTTAAATGTGTGAAGAACTTGGACTCCACACCTCAGTAGAGGAGGGCTTAAATTCAGTCATGTTTCTGAATGCCTTTGGGGCTCTCAGATTAAACATAAGATGTCCATGAAATATGGAAAGGAAACAGCAGTACACTGAGTATTAAGGAACAAGTCAAGGTATTATCCAAGGTCAACATGAGACAAGTACTATTGATTAAATTGTCATTTTTAATTATGTTGAATGGGAGAACTTTTCACCTAAGGCAGCCAGACATTGACTTAAATAAAACTGGTACAAATGAAAGCCAACAAAAATACATTTTAAAATTATAAACCATGCACTTCTTACATTTTAGTCCCACCTTAGGGTCTAAAGAACAAACATATTTGGAAAGATCTTGATTCTTTATATTGTATTGGAAATTCTGTTTTTCTTCACTGGAACAACTATTTTTAAATTAAACCTGCTTCCTTTATTCTCAGAATTATACCAGACAATCAATTGCTAATAGATCCGTGGTTGGTTTGGGGTTGAGTGGTATACTCATTCATGGTGATAACAACATGCCATGTGGAGTCATTTTATTGCCAAGCTCTTAGTCATGAGCCTGGACCCACACTGGATCCCTGTGTGCTCCTGGGGGAAAGGACGCTCACATCCCAGGGAACTAAGACTAAGCGGGTTAAGAATATAGCTGGAAGAGCTGTCTGATGAATCAACAAGATGGCATGTGCTTACTTGGTCAGTGCTAGAGAGAGCATGGGCTCTGATCTATTCCATTAGTCTGTAATGTTCTAAATAAAATAGGCTTGTCTGGTCCCAATGGGCACGAGTTCTGCAGTCAGGAAGATCTGTCTTTAAACCCCTGCTTAGCCACTTATCCTTGTTAGCCTGTGTGGATTCAGATAACATCCAGAACGTTGCTTTGCCTAATTTGTAAAATGGGAGCAGGAAGGATGCTCAAAGGCCTGCAGTGGGATATCAGCAACACTCCATGGTTGGCTCTCGGACTTTGATCCTCCGTGCGACTGGCTGGGACATGCGTGCAGCAGTCACACCTGTCCGCTCCTGTACGCATTTCCTCAGCAGAATTTGGGATGCATCCTTCAGAGTTTGTATTTCATTTATATTTTCAAATGCTGGTGTGGTCTTTCTGAATACAGTCCTAGGAACTGGGTCATGGCACTATCTAAACTCTTGGTTCACCATTTTCCTTGTATTGTGGGATTAGGAATGAGCAGAGTTTGTATGGTTGGGATCAACTTTCTCCATCTTCCATACCTTTGAAACATTGGTTTAAACCTGAATATCTCTAGTCCCTTCAACAACGAAATTGATGCTTACTGCTTTTTGTTCTAAGATGCCATCAACAGGATAGAAAGAATGGCTCCCAGATTTTACGTTATCTCCCAGGTATCCAGGGGCATTAAGAGGTCTGAGGGTACTTGAAGCTACCTCGGTCCTTCAGTAGACTAGAACTCAGAAAGCTTTGGAAATAAGCAAATGTGCCCCTTTATAGTCAATTCTGATTATCTGCTGGGAAACCCAGTAGTATCGTTTCCAAGAGAGAATGCACAGGGCTTACCATCTCTGCTCTTTTTACCTCCTTGGACATGATGTAATTTCAATTTTGTAAGCCAAAACTTTCACTTGCCCTTGTTCAGCTGAAGGTTATACAAAACCAGTCTTGGGCCGGGCGGTGGTGGCGCACGCCTTTAATCCCAGCACTTGGGAGGCAGAGGCAGGCGGATCTTTGTGAGTTCGAGACCAGCCTGGTCTACAAGAGCTAGTTCCAGGACAGGCTCCAAAACCACAGAGAAACCCTGTCTCGAAAAACTTAAAAAAAAAAAAAAAAAAAAAAAAAAAACCAGTCTTGGGTTTGCTGAATTCACCATGAATCTCATGTGCTTTTATTCATTGTGTGAATTCCTTTTATCAAAGGCTTTTAAAGAATGTCAGATACTTTAAAGCTTTCTATTAGTTTATATTATGGCTACTTATGCCCTTTAAGACTTTACAGGGAAAATTTTTAGATTCAGAGAGAATGGAGCTGATGGCATACCTTGTGTGGGCTCCAGATGTCCATCATCCAGTCTCAGCAATTTTAGCCAGTGGTCAAGCTTGTCTTACCTGCCTGTTCTCTACCTTACCATATGTGCCCACTTCCCTCAGTTATCAGGTGACGTTAAAATAAATCCCAAACAACAAACCATTTTATGGGTAAGTATTTCAACCATCCTAAAGTTCAAAAATCTCTCTCGCTATATTTTCAATGTCACCAGGAAAATTGCTCACAGTAGTAATAAAAGAGGCTGTAGGCCTGGAAGATCCACAAAACCCTTTGGGAACATAATTAACAGGTAGTGGCTAAGCAGTGAAGTCTGAGAAAGCCCCTCTATTATCACTACTAAACTGCGTGATGCCCAGTGTGAGTAAGGACACTAAGTATGGATTAAAGAGACGGCATTGATCACAGTGGCAGCTACACACAATTCCCACTCTCCTACCTCAGACAACCTGGCAATCGAGAGCAGAAGGGTATAGAATTGGTATCTGTCATTCCAGATGTCCGTTCCATTCAAATCCTTGCTGGAAGGGGAGGGAAGGACAGAGGTCCTTTCGTCATGGAAGGGACATCCTATCTTACCAACTCATTCCTCACTGAGCTTTCCCTCTTGCTAAGGCAGTGCCTGAAGAATAACACACCCAGCTGAAGTCATTATTCCGCATGCACACCCAACTGGACTGCTTCTAAGGGTAGGTTCAGGATTGCGGAGCTGACAGGGGGCTGAGAGACCACACTGTGAAATGTACCTCATCTGTGGGACTTCTCTAAAGAGAATTGAGACTCCCAGAAGCTTTTTGTCTGATGGAAGACAAGGCATAGGGACAGTTACTGCCTGTCCCTGATCAGTTGTGCTGGTGACACCGTCCAGCCCATGGTCCCTTAGCAGCTGTGCTGGTGACACCATCCAGCCCATGGTCCCTGAGCAGCTGTGCTGGTGGCACCGTCCATCCCATGGTCCCTGATCAGCTGTGCTGGTGACACCATCCAGCCCATGGTCCCTGAGCAGCTGTGCTGGTGGCACCGTCCATCCCATGGTCCCTGAGCAGCTGTGCTGGTGACACCGTCCATCCCATGGTCCCTGAGCAGCTGTGCTGGTGACACCGTCCATCCCATGGTCCCTGAGCAGCTGTGCTGGTGACACCGTCCATTCCATGGTCCCTGATCAGCTGTGTTGGTGACACCGTCCAGCCCATGGTCCCTGATCAGCTGTGTTGGTGACACCGTCCATCCCATGGTCCCTGAGCAGCTGTGCTGGTGACACCATCCATCCCATGGTCCCTGATCAGCTGTGTTGGTGACACCGTCCAGCCCATGGTCCCTGATCAGCAGCTCTGGTGACACCATATGCCCTGCCATAGCATTTATTCAAAGGACCTATTGCAGACCCATGCAGGTCCCGTGAGGGATGCCACAGTCTCTGCGAGTCATTATGAGCCATGCTTAGTTGGTTCTGTGGGCTATGTTCTCCTGGTGTCCTCCACCCCTTTGGATTCTATAATCCTTCCTCCCCTCTTCTGAGGGGTTCCCTGAGCTCCACCTAATGTTTGGCTATGCATTTCTGCATCTGTTTCTATCAGTTGTTGGGTGAAGACTCTCTGATGACAATTGGGCTAGGCCCCAGTCTATGAGTATAGCAGAATAGCTTTAGGAATAATTTTATTGACTTTTTTTTGGTCTGTCAGACTCAACAGATTTTATTAATAGTTTGAGAGAAACATCCCCCAAATCCCACCTGACTTTCTATAGATATTAGAAACTTAGATTAGATCACCTGCCGTATTAATTTATGTTACTTTCGTCATGATGAGAGGTTACACGTTTTCTCTAGCCTGAAGTCTTCATTTTCAAATTGGTAACAGTTGAAGTCATACGCTGACTTATTTACAGAATATAAACAACTAGGCTGGCCACTTTGTTTAGCTCCCAAATCACTCTCTATTTTTAGAACATTACTGTATTTGAGAAGAATAGATAACCTTTGGTTTCTTATGCATGTCACAGCCTGAATTTAAGGATATGGTACATCTTGTCCACTGAGTAAAAGAATATGATTGTTTCTATTTGAGACTTCTAAGTGGATAAGGAATTCCATTCAGTATCTTTAATTTAATTTAGCTGTGTGGAGACCCGCATCCCCTACTTGGTCAGTGATTCTGTGTTGGCCTCCCACCCTTGTCTGTGGGCTTGTGTTGTGTAACTTGAAGTCATGTGTGCATGGTTATATATTGTAATAAGTCAAACCATGCTCTTACAAGTAAAGCCTCAGAAGCTCATTTAGGTTTGCCAGGAGAAACATTTGACTCATGCAAAGGGGTTTGGTATTAAATGTGGAGGCAAACTCATAGAACCTTTCTAAGATTATCTGGATACCTAAATCACTTGGACGTGGGTATTCAAGTCTCTGACTCTGTTTGTTCCATGTTCTGGAGTGAAAAGGCCTAGACTTGGTGGGTTCTATTGGTGTATATTTCTCAGCTGAAAACACTGGATTTTTATATCTAAAAGTTTCCATGCAAGACATTTCTTAGAACCAGGATGTGCAAGCCTCCAAAGCAGCAAGGTGCTGTCCAGAGATGTAGACCTCAACATAGAGGAGAAGGTGTTTTGAGAGCTCTTATTGTTTAATTGATTTTTTAGTCTGCCACAGGCCAATGCCTAGATGATGTTTTAATTATTAAATCTCAAAGGTCGCTTCTAGGCAGAAGCCAGAGATATTGCACAGAACCCTACAATACACAGGAGAACACCCCATACCCCCAACCTCAACAAAAAATTATGCAGCTCAAGTTATCAGTCACAGGAAGGCTGAGAATATCTGGCCTGGGGAACGTTTTTCTTCTGGCTGTGTTGGAACTCACTGTGTAGACACGGCAATCCTCAAATGTACAGAGATCCACCTGCTTCTCCCGTCCTGGGATTAAAAGCACACACTACCACGGGAAAGGCGTGGTCTTCACATTTGTTTCTGTTTGCTGCCTTAGGTTCACCCTACGTCTACACAGTGTAAAAAAATGTTAGAGGTTATTTTCACCTCGAAACCTTGTTACACAAAGTCGAAGTAAGCGGTTTCTGAATACGACCTGAGACAGGACTCCAGAGGCAGAATAGGATTTGTCTCTGACCTTTCAGACTTCTGCTTAGGCTATTGGTCAGAGCACAGATGTGGTCCAAGGTCCAAGACCCCACGACAGAAGCCCCCACCCCCTTAGCTCTCCAGCTCTCTCTTATTCTCGGAAAGGAGATGCTGAGGTTGTGTGTTAAAGGGTTTAGCTGAATTTTCTCCCGCAGACAACAACAGCTGCCTGTCCTTCAACACATACGAGCTTTCGCCTGTGCTCAGCTCACGGGTGATGGCAGATTATGCAGCTCTACAAATGCCAGCATCCTAGGCTGCCACAGGGGTGGAGCATTTGTCTGCCAGAGCCTTTGATACTCTGTCAGGAAAAGGCAACAGCTGAGAGTAGCTATGTGAGAAATATTTTTTGTGTAGGTGGCAAAAGTTGTCCAGATTCATAAGTCTATTCTGTGTCTATGCATTCTCCAAAGGTGGAAAAGTAGGAAGTCTGCTTAGCTCCTGTAGATGATGGTAGAGAAAGTGATTGTGAAAGTGATAAAGGAGTCATTCTTCACTGGGGCTGAGGAGACTCTGTTCCCTTCAGTATTTTGCCAAAGACTGAGAGACTGCTTATTTTGAGATGTAGATGTGTGTGTGCTTTCTTCTGTAGTTTGTTGTCTTATGTGTGTGTGCTTTCTTCTGTAGTTTGTTGTCTTACTCTTTGGCATTTTGGGGGGCCTGCCACCCAGCTCCCAAATAAATCCCACACACACCTAGTCTTATTCCTACTTATAAGTGCCCAACCTTAGCTTGACTTATTTCTACCCAGCTTTTCTTAAATTACCCCATCTACTTTTGCCTCTGGGCTTTTACCTTTCTCTATTTCTTTATATCTTTCTTTATTTCTTACTCCATGGTTCACTGTATAGCTGGGTGGTTGGCCCCTGTAGTCCTTCTTTTGCTCCTAGTTCTTCTCCCAGATTTCTCCTCCTATTTATTCTCTCTGCCAGCCAGCTCCTCCTATCCTTTCTCCTGCCTTGCAATTGGACGTTCAGGTCTTTATTAGACCAATCACATTTTAGGCAGGCAAAGTAACCCAGCTTCGCAGAGTTAAGCAAATGCAACAAAGAAGAGTACAACATATCTTGCATCATTAAACAAATGTTCCACAGCATAAACAAATGCAACACATCTTAAATTAATATTCTACAGCACCCTTCCCCCTGTTTAACATAAACAACTGTAAGAGTTGATCATTTCCAAAGGGAGAATTTTTTTTTTCACATAAGTCACCATGATAGCACTCAGGTGTCTTCGTCATAGGTCTGCCTTATTAGAGAGCCTTTACCTCCAGGGAACATAGTATCTAGCCTCCCTTAGGTATGATCAATAAATGGGTCACATGACTGTTGCTGAAACATACCAAGTCTCATTTTAAAACTTAGTACCAAACTAAAGAGTTAAGCCAGAATTTGGAGCACATGGGATGATGTGTGTGAATATATCTATCAGGAGGAAAGTCCCCTGACCACGTAGGCAGTGGGGTGAGTGTGAATAACATTGTATGAGCCTAAAATTCATGGTGTGACACCTCTGAACCCAGAAGCCAATGCAGTTCAACTTAAATAGTAGTTTAACAGCCCTGGGAATCCTGAAAAACTCGTGTATGTTACTTGTGCTACTTTGAGAATATTAATGTGGAGTGTATGTATGTGTGTGTGCATTTTTATATATAATAGTTACTAAAATTTTTAACATTCTTTTCTTTGGTCTCCAGCTTCACTAGTCTCACCTGGTTGATTCATGCCCCACTTCAGATTATTCTGCTCTTTGGTAATAAACATTTTATTTTAAGATCAAGATAGAATTCTGTGTTCTTATCAGAGGATACATTCCACACTGAACTCACTGTAAGACTTCTGGTAAGAAGTGAAAGTCATAAATAGTACTTTTTTTTTGGTCAGTTTCAGCACCTCATCATCCATTGTTCCTTTCTCTTCTTTTTTTTTTTCTTCAACAGACATGTATATAAATAACAATTTAGGAGTCTCCTTAATTTGAGACAATCAATTTGCTTGGTCAGTTGTTAAATTTGTTCAGGATAGAGAGAGAATCCAAACTTTATGCTGCTTTTCAAAATACCATGAAACATAAGTATTGGTACAACCTAAGATTATAACTTAAATTTATAACATGAAACCAATTTTCATACATGAAGTACAATCACAGAAACAATATCATTAACTTCTTCTACATTTTCTGGCATGTTTATGATTTTTTATTCCCCTAGCATTTGATAACAGGTACAGAAAGATGCTTATAATCTAGTTCGAGCATATGATAAACAAAATTGAGAACATATTATGTTTAACTTATTTAACTTTCTTGAATACTAGGAACGGTTAGCAGTGTCTTATTTAGTGACATAATGCCTTTTGTCCCACTTGAAGCATGAAGCATAAATAACATGTGGCCTGCATAGGTGATACTTTGCCACTCTCTTTGTTGGGTCTTGCTGAGGATTGTAAGGGAAAATTCTATCCACAGAGATGAATCAAGAAGATATTCCTCGCCGGGCAGTGGTGGCGCACGCCTTTAATCCCAGCACTTGGGAGGCAGAGGTAGGCGGATCTCTGTGAGTTCGAGACCAGCCTGGTCTACAAGAGCTAGTTCCAGGACAGGCTCCAAAACCACAGAGAAACCCTGTCTCGAAAAACCAAAAAAAAAAAAAAAAAAAAAGAAGATATTCCTCTAGTGTTAGATAGTTTGGGCCCTGGTTTACTAAGCAGGCTAGTTTGGTCTCCTCTCCCATCACATCTCTTCCTCCTCCTCCTCCTCCTCCTCCTCCTCCTCCTCCTCCTCCTCCTCCTCTTCCTCCTCATTTTACATCTCTGAGAATGCCTTGATGTCTCCCTGCCCTGTGTCTATCTCTTAGAGGTCAGCCTCTTTCACGCTAGCCAGACGGCGCACATCCTTCCTGGTCTGTCTCACTTGTTTTGACATTAAGTTCTGGTCTGATGAGCTATTATTTCCAATCCAGTTCTACAGCTTGCTTCCCCTGGCTTTGGTTAGCCTTTTCACATAAATTGTAATAGTTTTATTCATGCAGCCAGTAAACTTTGAGCACAGACAGAATAACAATAAGTAGTAACACATCTATGTCTCCATGGTTTTATGTATGAGACAATTGTCTTGACCGTATTTCCATAATATGAAATTCTAGAGAATGACAATTTTTTGTTTCTGCTGGTTATTGGCATATTGAGATGTTCAAGAACATTCACTGGATTATTCATTCAGCTATCATTGTTTTAACAGTTATACAACAACCATGCATAACTGAGAGCAAAATGAATTTTACTTTTACTCTGGCGCCTCAATTACATATTTGGGTCCCTTAACAATGTCTTGCTCATTGGTTACACCCTTTATGCTGGCTCCAGAGTGTTGTTCGTTATCATTGGTATTAATAGACTTAATGCAAAGTGCACTTTCCCAAATTCTTTCATAATAGGAAAGAAAGAAATGGATACTAACCCTCCAAAAGCTCAGAGAAAATCCTAGGCCTTGGGAACAAAATAGAAAGCGATGGCAGTTATGCAACAAGGAAGTCACACACGCAGGTTAGAAGGGACTGAACTGTTCACCTCACTCAGCGTCAGAGTGGAGGGTCACTAGCTGCAGCTGTTTCAATTTTGCCAATTTTACCCTCCAAATTAGACACGTGCCTTCCATTTACTCTAATAGGAGCCATGTGTGCACTGTTCATGGCCGGCCTTATCGTCGAGGAGGGAAAAGTGCTGAGTTCCTGCCACCCACCCACATCTGTGGCTTTAATAAGCCACAAACAAATGAAAAGCAAACACGCTGCTGGCGTGTTAGGAGAGCGTGGAGCTCTGACAGACCCAGCAGGAGGAAGGGGAGACCGGGTGTGACCCTGCCCTGGTGGTCTGCCTTCTCATTGCAAAAGCCCTGGACCAAGATTTACTGTTTCAAGGTACTTGGTGTTTTCTGTAGGGAGGATGTTTAATGAGACATCAGATTCGGCAAGAAACTCAACATTCGTGGTGCTAAGAGAGCCATCAGGACCCTTAGTGCACAAGTCCTTGCTTGATTTCTAAAAGTCATCCATCAGGCCATGTTACTATTTTCATAGTAGCAGGCGTGCTTTAAGCAAAAAGGGTAAACAAAACTAACCCTATTACTAAAGGTATAGTCAGGGATATTCAGTGAATCAGTCTTCATGCGGTTCCCAATGGTAAGCAATAGTGGAAGGGATAAACCAAAGAAACTTTACATAAAGAAAGACCACTTACAGAAGCTAGTAATCCAGTATGTACTGGAAGGCCCATTCTCAAAATGCATAGCTAACTAAGAAAGGAAGACTGCACTCAGAGTTTTTTGAAACCACAAGTCCCTTTAAAGCTCAGTGGGCTTGCAAATTTAAAATTGACAAAGTCAATTATCTTGTCTAGTCATTGGGTCCTAGACAGAGCAGATGTCTTGTCTAGCCAATGGGTGCTAGAGCAGTGAGTAGCTTTCCAGTCTCTACGGTGTCTGAATCGCAGTTGAGTTCAAAAGTCTGATTTTACTTTTGCTGAAGCCAACCACAAGTCTTCCCCTGAGTTCATTGTCTCCTTTGTGGTCACGGAGGTCGCACTTCTGAGTAGTTAGAAAAAGTCAGGGGAAGAAAATGTTTGATGCTTCCTCAAAGGTGCCTATCTTATCTTCTGCTCTACTTTTAGCCCCGCTTCTAGCTAAGTTGGAAGGGAGACTTTAGTGTCTCTCTAATCCTGAAAGCAAGAAGATAAACCTTCTCTATTCCTTGTAGGCAGAAAGGTTTACAGTGTGGTGAAGCTTTATGATCTTCCCTCTGTGTGTCCATGTTTGATGGAGGTAGAGGTGTTCTTTGTAAACCAAGTTCCTTTTCTTGCTAGACCTCAGTGAGGGACCCATGGAGAATTGTCACAGCCCCAGATTCTAGAGGATTTCTACAAAGTTTCTCAGTACTTCAATCTTGTTAGGAGCATTCGATAATATTTCCAGATACACTAGATTGAAGATCAGAAACCATTTGACAACTTGAGTTTCTTAGAATTGTCATATTAAAACATACTTTCACCATAACAGCCCTGCCTGTCCTGGCACTTGCTCTGTAGACCAGACTGGCTTTGAACTCGCAGAGAGTCATCTGCCTCTGTCTCCCACCACTACTGCCTGGCTTCTGTATTAGATGTTTTCCATTTCAGATGATAGAAAACTTATTCAATATTAATTACAGTAATTTGATGCCTTCTCTGTGAGTCACACAGTATAGCTTTTGTCAAAAAACAGCTAGGTTGCATAAAATCAGCTTAGAAGACTTGAAATTAACAAACTTGAGTGATACTATCACATGTAAGCACACTTTATTTCTGTCCACAACTTCTACTTTTTGTTTTTTTATGGATCTATATATTCTCCTAAATTGTATCCTCAGAAGAAAATGATGCAGACTTGCCTATTGGAATAAACCTTCTTGGAATGTTCCACTGTCCCCTTTATGGCCTGGCTGAGAAGGTTCTAGTGCTAAAGGGCTCACTGTTGACTAAAGATGATGGCAGGGTCTGTTGCTCAGAGATACTATCAAAGTAATTGGGCATTACTCTAGAAGTGTTTTTATTACCCCCCAAAAACAATTAGAGCTACTCAAGATTTGGGAGATATTATAGTATTTCAGTTAGAATGAGTGAGTTCTGTAGGGTTTTGTGCAGACTAATGACTAAATACCCACTTGAGAATTGCTGGAAGTTTGAGTTTTCCCTTTTCTTTGTAGTTATCCTACAAAGTGATAAGCATGTGAGGGATCAGATATATAATAGGTATAATTGATCATCTCATCATGTATACATATATAAGCATGCACAAGAAAGCCCTGGTATTGGTAGATAATGCATACTTTTTATTTTTAATTAAAGTTCATTAAACCTGGAAGAAAAGGAATTATAGGTCCAGGATGTGAAAAATAAAGGATGTGAATCACTGGCAAAATGAAGCGATAGAAAGCTACACATATAGGCATACGTCTTAGGTTTGTAAAGGAAAGGGGAAAATTGAAAACCCTCAGGAGGCTGCATTTTTAAAGACGGGGTCTTCTGGAGAGATATGGACAGGTATCTGGTATTTGTGATACACAGTTATGAGGAGATAGTATATTTAAGCCTATTCTGCTTTCCATTTTTTTTCTGTCACTTTTCAAGAAATGTAAATTTGACGCTAATGATCTGAGCTATTTTGGAAGACTTTCTTAGCTGTCTTCTTGTTGCAGTAGATGTTGATTCTAGTCTAGAGGGCACCCAGTTGTAACCAGGTTACATAAGAATCTTGGAAGACATTACCGAATCCCTGAGGTCAAATGAGTAGACTCAGGATAATATTGATTATAGAATATTCATTTTCAAGACCGACAAATTCTCCTCAGTGCCCTTTTATTTCCAGGGGTTTTCTAAGTTCTAGGTCTGTCTAGTAAATGTCCTATAGTGAAGATTTGGAACCATTCCCAGTATTACCTGTAGTATTAAAGATGACCTATGGAAACAGAGAACCATGAAGTACCAAAAGGTATGGACAGCTGTTATTATGAAAATACTGGAAAGCTGGTTAGACATGAAAATAATATAGATCAGAAATCCACTTAGCTAAGTGGGTTTAGAATCCACTTTAGAATCATTACAGGAGCCTTTAACACCTCCAGTGCCTGGACCCTTTCATTAGTGGTTTAGATATAATTTGTCTGGGCTGGCTTGGCATCAGTACATTCAAAAGGCTTTCCAAACAATCTTACTGGGCTTGCAGACACAGGGACCACTTTTATAGGTCTGATGATCATCAAGCATGCAGATGAAGGCCCCAATCATATAGATACATTGATAAAGAGCATATACATTTCCTCTAATCGTTTCCTGTCATTTACCCAGCTTAGCCTGACACAAGGAAGTCCGGTGGTAGGGTTTTTAAGACATAAAGATAGTTTCATGTCAAGTTATCTTTCTATACTTATATAAAGGACCAGAAGTTTACCTGTGGCGTAACTGTGAGCCTGAAAGGATAGGACTATATTCCTATATTGCATATATCATCATCAAAAGAGATAATCTTTAAATAAAGGCCAGTGTACAATGGCAGAAATATGCAATAGCTCCTCAGTCCTACAGAGAAAACAGCATTCGGGAAAACTTTCTGACTCTCTTCACACACACTAGAGAAGGACTAGGGACACTGAGTTCAGAATCTAGGGACACTGCTTTCAGAATTGCCATGTGTGGTTGCACCATTGCTGGTAGGATTACATATGTTTAGGAGAAACCTTTGATGGTCCTTTGAGTTAGGAGCTCAGATGTCCGACGTCATCCCGGCTCACAGACTTCGCTCATTGCCCACCGTCCATCTTCTACTCCTTTCTTCTCAAGGCCATCCTGACAACAGTGCTGGGGACTTCCTTCACATGGACAAATACTTGTCATCCTGAAGCCATGTCCATGTCTGTATGTGTAGCACTTTCTAAACTAGGTTTGGGGAACAAGCTCATTGGGATCATTTCCTGGATTGGCTATATTTCATTATGGGAAACACTTTGGATCTGGAAAAGGACTACCTGTGTGTTTAATATGGTTCTTCAACATTGCTGGAAAAGACTAGTCAAGTTTATATTAGCGCAATGTTGAAAATTGTCCTTTTGATATTGCCATGTTCCAGGAAAATACCATAATTTTGATTATTTAGTGTATTCTCTTCTCAAGATGTTTATTTTCCGATGTGATCACTGTTGTGGAATATTCGATCACACTGTGAACCCTGAGCCTGCATCTGCATTAATTAATTTAAATAAAAATCAACTTTGGGTCAGGAAAATGTTGTTTTTCCATCAGGACAGTGGCTGCAGCTGAATCTCCTGCTGGTTCAGCCAGCAAGTGTGGCTGCACAGTTCAGGGCCTGCTTCTCAGCCAGTAGTCCTTTACGTTCTACCAGATCCACCTCCGGCCTCTGCTTCCAAATGTAGTTTTTAAACTAAATCTCTATTGTTCTATCTATCAATAAGACTTGGGAGCCAGAAGCTGGGGTGAAAACCTGCTAGCTCAGAGAAGTTGAGGAGCAACTAGCTGACCTTCCTTCTTCTTCAGCATCTCAGAAAGGGAGTATATATACTTCTGTCAAAGCAAAACAAAACAAAACAAAAAACCAGCACACTCAAAGTCCCTCCCTACTACTCACTTCCTGTAGATCTCTCTATCCACCTTCTGGACTTTCTCTGACCCCTGACTCTTGTAATTACTTTTTGTCACTAGTTGCTGGCTCTGTCTCCTGTCCCAAGGTTGGTTTTATTTAACTGATACAAATGCAAACTTGGATTTCACAGTGTGATTGAATATCACACAACTGATGACTACTAGAATTTCAAAATAGATGGACTGGAGGCTCATTAGTCATGTCATGGAAAGATTAGACATAGTTGAGTTTCTGCACATGAGAAAGTTCTGGAAGAGATTTGCATATAAAAGGGAGAGAGGAAGTGAAAATTTAATCATTGGGTTTCAGGGACTCCAAAATTCAAGTAAAAAACACATGGAAGAACTTTAGATACAAGTAAATATGTTCTTTGAAATCCCTTCTCTGGTAATATGTGTTTGATGACGTTTTCACTTTGGCAAGGACTGTTTCAGAAGCTGATGTAAACTAATAATCACTTCTCACTCTCTTTGAGAATACTGAGGACATTAGGAGCTGGGAGATGGTCTCTTCAGAGTCTCTTAGGGTACCATCATGTCCCAGTGATGGGGTCAGGGTCTTAGCTAACATTCTACACTCACATTCACTGAGGGCCAGGTGGCCATCATCTCAGGACCTGTTCCAAGCTTTGCCTTTGAACCTTGTTGACCTCTCTGTGAGTTCTTTTTGGTTTCAGGGTAGCTGGACATCAAAAGTCAGGCCCAAAGGTTCTGGATACATGTTCACAAAATGGTCAAGTGGAAGTCACGTCCTTTCATAAAACCTGAACAGAATGCCACTTTAGCTCTATTTTGCTTGTTTGGAGGTAGGAAGCCTGGTTTATAGTTCAAGCAAGAGGGAGTCCACTGTAGTCCCGGTAGCAGAAATATCATAGAATTTGCCGATCCCTTTTAAAGCCACCACAGTCACACTTCATTTTTAAAGCCTTCGTCTCAGTACAGACAAACCCCAAATACTTTGGTCCTGGTCAAACGTGCAATTTAGGTCAGTGACCAGAACAAACACAATTTGCCTTTAGAACCGTTTCAGGCGTATGTTCTGTTTGCAGCATACAGTTCTCAATGGTGACATTGTGTGAGTCACTGTTCATGCATCACTTATGCTGTGGAGATTGTTAATAATGACCTTCAGGGTTTGTGTCTGTTTGGAACAAGTTGATAGGTCTGTGGCTGATGGGTCTCTACCTCTCCAGCTATGTGGGTCCTGAGGTTTCCAGTGGGGATCATAGCTGGAAGCCACCAGAACTTTGTAGAAACAAAGATTAGGGGAAGGATTATGCTGGGAGGCAAAGAAACTGCGGACGTCTTTTCTTTCCTTCTAAGGAGCAGATAGAAAAATGTCTTAAATGAGAATGATTGTTTTCTCTAGAACATATTCCTTGAACTCTTAGATTGCCATCAATCACCATGATTGCTTTCCCACCCAAGTTCCTCCTTTACCATTTTCTTTTCTTTCTTGTTAGGGACTCGTCTTACTTCCTGCAGTGCATCAGGCTTTTTCCTATCCTCTTTAGATCTTGCCTCAGGGATCAGAAGCTTCAGTGAGATGTGACTGAGGAAGTCACTTCTTTGGCCACAGTAGGGAATTTCTCAGGTAAAGACTTATTGTATGACCATATTTTATGTTTTAATCTAATTTATTCCTTACTAGTGTGAATGTGAGCACACGTGAAAGTTCCTTCCCACACTGTTCCAGGGCTGATATGTGTCGCTGTATAACCTGAGGAATGCAATGGTGGCATTTTATCTTTGATGCTAAACATCACCATGGCTTTCTTGGCAGCTGTGTCTCTTATTTCATGTACTTCCCGAGAAGCAGCTCCCCACTGTGAGGAGTCCTATGAAGAAGTTCCACCTGGCGAAAATAGACTATGATGTGGCCAGATGCCCTGTGAGTGATCTTGGAAGGAGATGGGGACTGCTGTGGCTCAGGCCTGTAATGTGACCTCACTGCAGATCTGATTTTCCCGGCCAGATTCCTGACCTTCAGAAGCTCTGTGAAGAAGCTGACTCCTGTTATTTTAAGCTGTCAATTTGTGAGACAGCTATAGATATAAATATAATCCCTTTGCTGACTTTTCCATAATCTTCTGTCTATTTTGAAGGCGTCTAGTCAATGCTTAGTTAATAAATTCTCCTGATCCTCAATGCACCCACTATGTCTCATAGCTTGGACTCGCTCTTGTAGGAGGATTTTGTGGGTCCATTGATGATCTTACCTTTTCATAGATTAGAAAGGTTATTATGTAATCTTCGTTCAATGCCAATGGTATATAAATAAAAATGCATATCCAAACACACACTATACTATACTTGGGCTACTGAATATGTCTCGTGTCAGAAAGACTTCCATCTCCTAATAAGTAGCAAATACATCGATGGTGCATTGACCTGCTATATCCAGATGTTATTTAACTTTATGTAAATAAGCTGGAATCCAACAATCTTTTTCATTTTGGCAGCTTCTACAGGGGCCTTCTTATGTCGACAGCATTTACTTTTGCCTATTTGCTTTTCATTTTCTGTCATTTCGATTGATTTATAGTCTCTGGGAGTTTTAAAATACTTTGCCTTATTCTGACTTTACTACTGAATAGCTGAGTTATGATTTTTTCTTCTTTAAGGACATATATTAGAGAAGCTAGAATTCATGCATTGATTCTCTCTCAAATGTATATATTTTGGATCTTGACAACCTGAATAATACCTGCTGATTTTCTGCGGAAATGTGCTAACTTCTTATTGAAACTTAAGGTAAACCAGACAATATGGTTTCTTCAGGTAACTATTTTTTGGCAAAGAACAAGAGGTTCAAATGTGAGTGTAAACATTCTAGGAGATTCAAATACATACATTTCTTGCCTGAATGATTCTCTTCTAGAATTTTCCATGTTGGCAAATTTTATGTTCCCTACTTCTATCAAGAGTATATTTGTGATTCCCTTTGCCCTCTCAATCTTTTCTGATCTGAATTTGGGTGAGAAACTAAGCAAGTACAGTTCAGTCAGTGTGTCCTTGGTTCAGGAAAGTCTTCTGTCTGATCTGCTCTTGGCCACGTGGCAACGTTCACTCTAAGTGCCTGCGCTGGGGCACCGTGTAGTCTATGTTGCTTGCTATTTGATGGCCACAATATGTTTCAGTACATCTTTTCTCATCTCCCAGTATCCATCTCTATACCCAGACCATTGCTTATTACAGACACCTGCACTTTTTCTCAGGGCGCGATGAAGGCTGGGGTGGCGATGGTGGCATCTCCTAGTCATGGAAGCCTTCTTGCTCTGTCCGTAAAACAAGCTGGACAGTGATGAGTTGAGGCTAAAAGCTGATATTCTTAGAAGCAGGCCTCAAACAGAAGTGACCTGCAAGATGCAGACTTCTCTCCCGGGGACTCTCAATGCTTTCCCTAAGAAGCTCCTGCTAGAGGAGGAGCGAGCTGCCCAAAGCAGCACCTTATTTCACAGCAGGGCCTCTGCGGTTCTCTCCTCTTTGTTATCACTCCCAGACTCAGACCCTCATGCTTGTAAAAATTCCTATAATTGTTGCAGTGTTCTCCTCATCTTGATCCTGTTCTGGATGACTGTGAGATCATAATTTAGCAACCACAGCCTCCCCTCACTTAATCCCTAGTCTCCCTGATGAAACTGTTTGCAGCCTAGCTACCTAGCTTTGCTCCAGTTCAGAAGCCAGCTGTGTAACTGGTTTTTCTGACCAGATGCCTTCACACATATCTATAGCTTTTACTTTCTCTACATTATTTTCTTATAATAAAGTTGGAAAATATAAATTTAATACTTATAAATCAAAACTAAATATAACAGGCTTTAACATACTTCACTCCTACCAAGGATATGAAAAAAATAACGGATGTTTTATTTTGCTTACAGTACTGTAACTTTGCAGCTGATGTATTCTCCTTAGGTAAAATGGGACACAGTTGCCTCAGTTGGAAACTTTGTTACTACTGTGTAGTGGTTGTTTCTGGAAACAGTTTGTTTTTAGTAGCATAGGCATGTTTATTTGCATTTGCTCTTAGACTTGATTTTGCAACTTTGATGGATGGAAAGCTGAGGTTAGCAGATGAAGGCACTGTGGCGTGGGCTTCATTCTCCTCACTTCCACTGTGGGGATGGCAGGATATCACTGCAAAACACAACTGCTTTCCCAAAAGAACAACAGGAAACATGCTGGATACATGTAAGCTGATATAGTACCAATGGTTTTTTTTTTATTTCCTTGGAGATAGTTTTGTTTTTATTTTTTAGTGAATGATTATGAAAAATCTAGCCCTACCCAAAACACAGGTGAGGTTTCCCTATGACCCCACTGAACTCTAAAATAGAAGCACATGAAATTACTTCTTGGAATGTCTGTCAGTTCTATGTATGGTAAATTCAGGTTCCAAATGGGGAAGTGGAATGGACTGTTTTATCTGACTCTTTAGGGTAGAGGCAATGCTCTAAATAAACTGAATTTTTCTCCACTTTCTTTAAGAATCTGAAGCAACTTTCAGCTTCTTGAAACAGCTTTCCGAGACCACAGCTCTTGGGAAAGGGGAACGTTGTGGGGCTAGGAAGAGCAGCAGTTGAGCACAGGAGCTGAGGGTGTGGCGACATCAGGACGTCTCCCAGCACTGAAAGGACGTGTGAGAGTTAGACGCCAGCCTGGTGTACTATTGTGTTCCAGGCCAGCAAGGGCTAAATAGTGAGACTCTCCCAAAATCAAAGCAAACAAACCAAACAAATGAAAAAAAAAAAAAAAAAAAAAACCTAACTGGCAGGAGGGTAGGAATCCATTCCCACCTAGAAAAAGTCTAACACAGCCTTCACAAATGATATGGAAATAGTCTCTAAGGAGTCAGAACACTCCCTGTGCTGGGCTTTCGAGTGACTGCCATCTCTCCCGCTCACTATCACACTCCCACCCTCTGGAATGCCTTTTACTCTCTTAATACACCGGTGCTATTTCAATCATCAGACAAAATAAAGCAATAAAACAAAGCCCAGCAGACACACAAAATCCCTGAAGAAAGGTCATTAGCGTGGGACATGTGGGAAAGCCTTCACATCCTTTGGAGTTATTCAGTGTTCATGTATCCAGACAGCTGCCCCTGCACGTCATACTCATGCTGTTCCTGACTGCCTGTTCCTGACAGTCGGGTTGATTAAAACGATGTACTGTCCTCTGCAATCCTTGCTTCTGTCTCCCAGTGTGTATGCTCCTATTTCATGAAGAAGACGGGAGTCCATCTCTTATGCTTCCTAACAATCTCTTCGGTGCTTGTGAGCTCCTACTTGTGAGGGTCTCTTTTACTTTTTGAGTCACAAATGTGCATATGGTATAACCTCACGATAATTTACAAACTTTCCCAGGCCCCTGAAGATGCTTTCTTTTCCTAGCTGGCACTGACACCTGGTGGCCTCTTATGTGATGTGACCAAGAGTCAGTCGCACTGTGGTTAGCAGGTAGCCTGGTGTCTCCTTTTTGCGAAGTGTGTTTGGATCTCAGAACTTGTCATTTCTTGCGGAAGTTGTGCGTCCTGTCTAGAGCTCTTTGACCCCATGGCACGGCTTTTAGCTTTGGAGGTACAGCAATGGTGCTGTTGCTCTTTGCTCCAGTTCCTCATTCCTCAAATATTTATTTTTGAAGCTGAATTTGTTTCCTAGCTTATATGCCTGCCCATCCTTTTCTCTTCCCACAGCACTTCTAGTTTCTACTTTCATGGAATTTTCCTCTTACTCCTTGGGAGAGAATTAGAGACCAGACGGTGTGTGAGATTTACTAGTTCGGGCTTGGAGCGATGGCTCAGTGGTGAAGAGCATTGGCTGCTCTTCCAGAAGACCTGTGCTTAAAACAAAAGAAAATATGCCACAGGTTCTAGACTCGGACTTGCCTACAGAGCTGGAGGCTTCATGTATCTTTACAGGGAGGAAGAGCTGGAGGAGCATCACCATTCAGTCACTGTGATGGCTTTCTTTTGTCCTCAGTGTCACAAAGAAAGTTTCTCTCCGAAATTGAGCCCTCTAAGTCCTTTGGCTCCCAGGGTTTTAGTTAATCATCCTTGTTCTGCTCTGCGTACTAATAGATATGAAACAGGCCAAGACACAGAAAAGTAATTTATTTTTTTTCTAGCCTAAATCTCTGGGGTCCCTGATTGGTAATTAAGACAAAACTAGAAGGTTTTTTTTTTTGTTTTTTTTTTTTGTTTTTTTTTTTTTAACCATCATCCAAATTTAGACCTTGGGTTCTCCTTGAGAAAGCTGGATAAGCAGAACATGCAGTGAACTCTCATTAAAGCCCTATGGAGTATGTGTTGGTGTTGGTCAGAATGAAAACTTATTCAAGGTTACTAGATACAATGCATTTTGTTAACCCAGGAACTTGACGTTTGAATTTCAGATCCAGTTAAGTATCTCATGTATTTCCATTCCATCAGCATGGAAGCTACACGGAGGTGGATTGGATTGATAGAAAGGCATATTTAGTGATGCTTCTGATGCAAAATGTCAGAGTGATTTTAGTTTGTAAAATGAGCTTGCTTGAAAATGTATTGGCTTATTCTAATTGTCACTTTTGTAAATAGGAATGAGGTAACAGGCATGGGGGAAAATAGTCCCACTGAGAAATCCAGCGAGGAGGAGTTCCGCTGAGAAACTCACTGAGATTCCAAGTGAGCCAGGTGAAACATAGTGAGCCCTTTTCTTTGGGAGCTCAGATGAGGGACTAGAACTGTTGTCTTTCTGCTGAAATAGGACTTTAACTTTTTGAAGTGGCTGCTAAATTCCCCAGCTGAAGGCTTATACTGATAAGTGCTTTTAGGATTTTAGATATAACCGTCAGTCCAAAAATCCTGGGGTTATTAGTTTAGAGGAAAGCCTGACAATGGTGGGCGATGCATTGCAGGTAGACATAAAAATCAGTTTTTAGAGAGGAAAGGGGTCTTGGAAGCTATGCTCACTCTCTCATTTTCAAATAAGATCAAACCCCACAAAGACAGACTGGGTTTTCTTATACCCATTTGAGCTCATTAACAGCAATGAAGGAACATAGCCATGCCTAACTGTTTCCAGGCCATGTTCTCCGGGTGTTTCTAGGTCACTCTGAACATTTATCTTATATCCTAAACAGCAAAGGCATATGAGTCATTCTCTATGAGGCCAGTGCCATTGTTGTGGAATATTCCTTTGCACTGTGTTACTGTGATTTGTTTAATAGAAAGCTAACTGGCTAACATCTAGGCAGGAGGTATAGCAAGGACTTCTGGACAGAGAGAGCTCTGAGAAGAAGAAAGACAGAGTCCCAGGAATCCACAAGGATGACTCCAGCTAAGACTCCTAGCAATAGTGGAGAGGGTGCCTGAACTGGCCTGCCCCCATAATTAGATTAGAGACTACCCTAATTGTCCTTATAGGGCCTACACATCCAGTAACTGATGGAAGCAGATGCAGTGACCCATAGTCAAGCCCCTGGAGTTCAGTAGGAGAGAGGCAGGAGGGATCATATGAGCAAGGGGGCGGGGTCAAGATCATGATGGGGAAAAGCACAGAGACAACTGACGCAAGTTAGAGGGAGCTCAGGGAATCTGAACTGACAGCTGGGGAGTCTGCATGGGACTGAAATAGGCCCTCTGAAAGTGAGCGACAGTTATGTGGCTTGATCTGTTGGGTGGGGTTGATAATGGGACCCAGATTTATCCTGGGTGCATGAACTGTGAACTGCTTTTTGGAGCTCATTCCCTGTGGTGGGATACCTTGCTCATCCTTGATGCACAGGGTGGGGGTGGGGGGAGAAGCCTGGTCCTGCCTCAACTTGGTATGCAAACTTCATTGACCCCCCCCCCCAAGGGAGGCCTTGTCCCCTCCAAGTAGTAGATGAGGGGTAGGATAGGGAAGTGGGGAGGGCAGGAGAAGGGGAGGGAGGAGGAACTAGGGTTGGTATGTAAAATGAAAGAAAAGTTTTTTAAATATAAAATAAAGAAAAAGAAATGCAGAGTTGCCAGTCAGACATGGTGAAAACAGGATGGGCAAAATGGAGAAGAGGTAACAGGCACATGGGAGAATGTAGATTAAAAAATATGGGTTAATTCAAGTTATAAGAGCTAGTTAGAAGCCTGAATTATAGGCCTAAATTTCATAATTTTTAATAAGTCTCCATGTCATTTCTTTTGTGAGCTGGTGGCCCAAAGAAAAGTCTGTCTAGACACCCAGTGTCATATTTACTATGGAACGTCAGTAAGAGTTCCTGACACTCACATGTGATTTTTATCTCATTGCTCAGTTAGTAGGAATCAGATTAGGAGTGATAATTTGTACCTGCATTTTAAATGTATAGGATTTATTTTGCAGTGACTTATTATACACAAAAGGAAAGAATGTGTTCACCTTGTAAAATGTCTCAAGACTTCCTATGTCCACAAATTTTGCATAATGTTTTGTTTCTACAACACTTCCCCAAGAGACCTGCTTGTGAATGGCTGAAAGGAAGTTAAAGATCGTGATGTCATAGTACCGTTGAAGGCTCAGGAGAAAATACTTGCCTTTGAATATCACCTCCTTCTCGTGGTCATGAAGAGTGACCGTGTTTTTTATATAAGCTGGTAGGGTACTGGGTTGCTTAGGCAGGAGGTTGCATACATTCATGTTCAGAGAAAGGGGAGACCTGTAAAACTCTGGATGCTGCTGGTGATGGGGAAAGCCTTGTTAACCAATAATCTTTAAGAGGTGGGTCTTAGTTAAGGCATGGCTTCGCTGGGACCCAGGTAAAAGGTGTGCACCTCTGTGTGCGTGCTCTCTGCATCGTTTCCCCGTGGGACATTGCTGTGCTTGGATATCTCATTTCCTGTTTCATGAGTTTTCTCCTTACAATAAATAAAATATAATTGTTTTATCCATAGCTAGCCTGGTTATTTCAACACTGCTGGCACTCACCTTGGTGGTATAAACCACCCCTTTGCCTCATCTATTTCTCTTAAATGTTCACCTATTTTGAATAAACAAAGCTAGAGCCTGCTTAGAACAGAACAGTGTCTCTAATGTTAAGTGCTTGACACAGAGTCTTGCCAGTTCTAAAACAGGGCTGGGAAATGACACATTTGAAAGCTAGTCCCTGAAACAGTGTGTTGTTTGTCTGTGCAGCAGTGGTGGCAGCTTGAAGCCAGGAAGAATACTTTTACTGTTGTATACTTACCACTTCTCATGCCAGCAAGGACACAATAAGCCAGGGAATGTGAAGACCATGAGAAGAGAAGCAGATAGTCCAGAGGGGTACAGGGATGATCTGGAGTGCATAAAGGGCCACACATGACCACCGGTTGTTGTGCAGATCATTTTAAAATAAAATAGTTCTTACTTGGACTTTGAATTGGAATGTTTTAGCTTTAATTTAGGAATCAGTCAGCTGTGCAAAGGTGGAGCTATGCAATGAGGCCTTTGTATGGGGTTGGCCATCTTCTGACTTATGATAGGGCAGTTTTGGACTCACTGGATGAGTAAAGAGTCGTAGACCTCAGGAGTCTCTCAACATCAGGTGTTCATGTGTGCTTGTCAGCCAGGGCTGGACAATAGAGAATTCCTGCCCGCATTCTTGGCATGCCCAATGTGCCAACTGTCTGTGGTTTTTATTTATTAAAGATAGATCTACATGCCTTACGTGTCAGACTTGCAGGCAGCAGAGTTGACTTTTGGCCCTGAAATGCTGGCAACCCTGGCTTTTGTTCTTACATGGGGATCAGCCCACAGCTCCAAGGAGGCTCCAGGACTGCCTGGGAGCAAGAGAAACATTTTTTGCTTAAAAAAAAAAAAAGGGGGCTTAAGTTTTTAATCTACTAATTGTTTATGGAGACTGTCCTCCCCATACTTTTCTGTAAAAGTATTATAGGAGAAGGATTTAAGACTGTTTTATTGAGATGATCACTGCGCAACTTTTTGCTTATGGTAAGAGGAATTTGCAAAAGTTTTACTAGAAGTGTGTTTTTGTTATTTCTTTTTTTCTTTCTTTCCTTTCATTTTCTCTTTCTCCTCCCTCTTTCCTTCCCTTCCTTCCTCCCTCACTCCCTTCCTTCCTTTTTCTTTCTTTAATCTTAGCTTCCTTAAAAAAGCACAGGAGAATTACCATTATTTGTACAATTCTAATGTGTCCCCCCCCCAGGTATTGAGGTATTGGTTAGACATCATACCTGCTAACCATCTATTTAAAATATTGCAGGACCTTTACAAACCCCATACCAGTCTATGGTTGAGTAAAACCTGTCCATGCCAATGACCTTCCTCCATCAGTTGGTCTCAAGGTACCTTTCTGATGATTCTCGACATGTATATTATTGCATTACTCTTATTAGTGAATAATTTTCCAGGACATATGCATCCTAATGATTGACTTATCTATTCATTAAGAGGTTTTGGATTATTTCTACCTTTTGGCTACTTTCAGTAGACTACTATTAAAATTTGTATAATATGTGTTTTCAATTCATATATACATTTATATATATGTGAATTTTAGAATACGTTTATGATATATAGGAACCCTCTCTCTATATATATATCTGATTTATATATGATTATATATAAGCATACAAACTTAACTGATATACACAACCTACTGTATATATATATATATATATTCATTTAAAAGCATGTACATAAATCGAGTCTTGATATTATCCAATGTTTAAGGCCTACTGTATGGAAGAACTAAAGAACTTTTATCAGCTATATGATCTGCAGATGTTTTCTTCTGCTCTGTGAGTGACTTTTCACTTTCTTTAGATTTGATATTATAAGACGTGCTGATTGAAAATTAATCTTTGGCATCACAACCAAGAGACAATTCACAAGTCCAAATATCCAGTGTCCTAAAGATTTTTTTTTTCTATTTCAGAGTTATATAATCCTCTGTAATTTGAACATAGCTTTACTATAATGACAAATACGATGATGAACAGACAGTCAGGGAGCAGCTGCTCCAGCTCATCCAGAGTGCTAAGTGCGTCATACGAGTTGTGCCAAATTTCACAAGGCTCCCACGGTGGAGATGCCATTATTATGGCACAGCAAGGTCTCTTGCCAAAACTTCTGCACTTAACATCCAGTTCCCATGTCAAATATTTATTTCCAGCATCCCTCAGAGTAAGGAAGGAAGTTCTTGTTCATCTGCTACACAGGGCCCCGAGGGTTTGAAGAAAATCATATGTCAATAGGCATTAGCATGAATATATCGCTTATAGAACTTCAGTACAGGGTCTTACGATATACCAGCCATTATCAGTGAATTGTCTGGACACATCAGTAAAGATTCCGGGACGAAAACTCACAAAGTAGGTGGGGATGGGGGTTAGGTGGGGGGAGGAAGTGGGAAAAAAAAACAAGAAGTTTCAATGCAGGGAAAGGTTCTGGGAGAAGCAAGGAACATTGCAGACGCTTTGAGAAAAGGTAGATGCTACTCTCAGTCCGTCTGAGCTGTCATAACTTCTAAATAAAACAAAAAGCTAAAGTAAAATGGACTTTTCTCTTTCTCTGCTTGACTACGGGTTGTTATCTGAAAGCAAAGGTTTGGCCACTAACTCAATAGATGTAAGCCAGTTCTGGTACTGCAACCTTCATTTGGTGACAAGAGATGGACAGTTGAGGGTCCTGTCTCCCCAATTATTTGGCAATTTCATTTATATCACTTTCATATACATACATTGTAGGATGCTTCTACTACATTAGGTTTCCATACTACTCCTCAATAGTCCCTTAATTTTGGTTGTCTTTTTCTATATTCTCTCCTACTCTACAACCCTACTCAATTGATCCTCCCATTTTTGACATCCCTTCCATTCATAACTATCTATACAATTTTCATTTCCTAGGGAGACATATCTGCCCTTTCTAGTCTCTTACTTTATACTTACCCTCTGTGGTTCTATGGATTGTAGCTTGGTTATCATTGACTTCATGGCTAATATCCACATACAAGTGAAAATATACTTTTTGTCTTTCTGGGTCTAGAATACCTCACACAGGGTGATCTTTTACTTTTTCTTCTAGTGCTATCCACTTACCTTCAAGTTTCACGATTTTATTTTTTAAAATAGCTGAGTAATATCTTTTGTGTAAATATACCACATTTTCTTTACCCTTTTCTGTTGAGGAACATCTAGGTTGTTTCCAGTTTCAGGATATTATGAACATGGTTGAGACATTGTCTTGTAGAATGATGCATACTTTGGGTATATGCTCAAGAGCGGTATAGCTGGATCCTGAGGTAGACTGATTCCTATCTTCCTGAGGAGTTTTCATAGTGAGTGTACAAGTTTGCAGTTCCCTAATCAGCGGATGAGTGTTCCTTTACTCTACATCCCTGGCAGAATGAGTTGATATTTGTTTCATTGATCTTAGCCATTTCGATGGGAGTAAGATGAAATCTCAAAGTAGTTTTGATTTGCGTTTTCTTGATGACTAAGCACGTTTATTATTTCTTTAAGTGTTTGTCACCTGTTTGAATTTTCACCTTGAGAATTCTCTATTTAGATCTGTAACCATTTTTAAATTGGATTATTTTTGTTGTCTAGTTTTTTAATTCTTTCTATGTTTTGGATATTAACACTCTGTTGGATGTGTACTTGGTAAAAATATTTTTCCTTTCTGTGGGCTTTTTTTATATGATGGTGTTATTCACTGCACAGAAGTTTTTCAGTTTCACGAGGGCCCATTTATTAATTGTTGATATTTTTTTTTGAGGCAGGGTTTCTCTGTAGCTTTGGAACCTGTCCCAGAACTAGCTCTTGTAGGCCAGGTTGGCCTTGAACTCACAGAGATCCAGCTGCCTCTGCCTCCTGAGTGCTGGGGTTAATGGCATGTGCTACCATCATCTGACTCTCATAACTTAAATAAACTCATTCCTATTAATCTGTCTTCTGTCACATGCCACCTGTTCTGCTTCCTCTATGACTCAAGGCTGGACAACAAATGTTATAACTGGCTTTCCCAGAACTTGACCATTATCTCTATGTTCTCAAGTTCCCTAAAAGATGCCATAACCACCAGACAACAGGAAGTATTATTAAGAATATGATGCCCACATTCCCAAGAGGTTTTTGGTTGTTTGGTGGGTTATGGATGTTTGTCATCAATTAGGGGGGTTGATTGTAAATTGTTAATGATCATGGTAAGGGAGGACACTAAACAAGGGTGGTTGGATTCGAGGATTTCTTTCTGAGAAAAGAAAGAGGGACATGTAGGAAGGATGGGATAAAATGTTTCAGACTAAAAGCAATCATTAATATAAACTATTTTACATTGATCTGGATTTTTGTATATTTATACAAATTTGAGGTTACTTTTTGTTTTAATATACTGTATATATGTTTCTACTCGTGTTTAAGGCATTTTTGTATATTATTATAAATTTAAGGTTATTTTATATTACCTGAATTATGTGTCTTTACTCTTGTTTAAAAGGATTTTTGTACATTGATACATATTTAAGATTATTTTGTTACAACATACTATTTATATGTCTTACTCTTATTTATATGCAGTTCATATAAAAATGAGTTCCTATAATTTTCATTTCCAGATTTGCCTCAGCTTTTATTTCTTTATTGATTCTATTTTCACTTTCAGGTGTTGAACAGGTTTATTCATTTCCTGCCACTATCATTTGTATTCTCAGAGATTTATTTAATGGATTTATATATTTCCTCTTTAAGGACCCCTATCATATCTGTAAAGTCTATTTTAAAGTCTTTTTCTTTTTATTTTCAGGAGGTCCCATTTATTAATTGTTTCTCTCAGTGGGATAAAGGGAACACTTCTGCATTGCTGGTGGGAATGCAAGCTGGTACAACTCCTTTGGATGTCAGTGTGGTGATTTCTCAGAAAATTAGGAAACAACCTTCCTCAAGACCCAGTAATACCACTTTTGGGTATATATCCAAAGGATGCTCCATTGTACCATAAGGACATATGCTCAACTATGTTCATAGCAGCTTTGTTTGTCATAGCCAAACCTGGAAACAACCTAAATGCCCCTCGACTTAAGAATGGATAAGGAGGGGTTGGGGATTTAGCTCAGTGGTAGAGTGCTTGCCTAGCAAGCGCAAGGCCCTGGGTTCGGTCCTCAGCTTCAGAAAAAAAAAAAAGAATGGATAAGGAAAATGTGGTACATTTACACAATGGAGTACTACACAGAAGAAAAAAATAAAAACACCTTGAATTTTGCAGGAAAATGGATGGAGCTAGAAAACATTATTTTGAGTGAGGTAACCCAGACACAGAAAGACAAGTATCACATGTACTCACTCATAAGTGGTTTTTTTTTTTCCTTCCCAGATCATCTCATTTTAATCATGTTTTACATGGAAGATCACCATCTCAGTAAATCTTTTGGAGCTTTTCAACTTATACATGACTATTTTAGCAGGAATTTTTCATCAGACTCTTGATGTATGAAGTATCTACTTGTCTCGGGGGCCATGCTCTGATGATAGGTGTACAATGGCCCACTATGGCCACCATATGCCCAAGGCCCCTCTTCTTCTTTCTTCAAGTTACTTGCACATAAGTGGTTTTTAAACATAAAGCAAAGAAAACCAGCCCACAAATCACAATCCCAGAGGACACTAAGAGAGACATACATAAATCTAATCTACATGGAAAGTAGAAAAAGACAAGATCTCCTGAGTAAATTGGGAGCATGGGGACCTTGGGAGAGAATTGAAGGGGAGGGGAGAAGCAGGGAGGGAAGCAGAGAAAAATGTAGCACTCAATAAAAATCAATAAAAAAGAAATCACATTTACAAAAAAAATAAAGTCTTTTTCTGGTGGTTCAGCTGTTCTCTGGGCCTACCGTGGTGGGGTGGTAGACTCTAGTGGAGACATACTGTCCTGGCTGTTATTATGTTTTTATTCTGGTGTCTAAGCATATGGGTCTGAGACGACTATAGTTCTAGGTGCTAATGTCTGGTCTTGTCTTCATTGGGTGGGTGTTTTGTTCCTTCATTTCTGTTGCTCTCTCTGGTTCCTAGAAGAGTGTACTAACTACGTATTTTGTGGTAGGAAATTCTTTTGGTGTACTTATACATGTGGCTACTGGTGGTCTTGGGTAAACTGTATTTCTAGACATTGGGAGCTGGTAGTCAGATATTGGGTTGTCTAGAAGGGAGGTGTCTGAGGGGGTTCACAGGAAGATGGAAAGCAGAATGTCCTATCTGAATCTATTTAGTCGCATGGGAATGGAGACAGATAATGAAAAGAGGTAACAGCAGGTGGTCTGGTACAGAGCTGGAGATGAAGCTTGGGACTGGCCTTGGAGGACTGGGGAAAGAGATGAAGATCAGCTTTTAGACTGTGCTTCACTGGCTGGAGGGGCCTGTGGTTTTCACAGGGAGTTCCTGCTGGGCGTGGGGCTGAGAAAAAGCAATGTGTGGAGGGAGAAGTTAGGTGGGGAAGAGCTGGTCCTTCATGGAGTGGAGGGCAGAGAGGAAGGGGAGGCCGTGGCAGATGTTCTATTTCAGCTGGACTTGAGACTAAGGGATTGGATTTGGTCGAGCAAAGGGAGAGGTGAAGACCTGCAATTAGCCTACCTGCTTCCCTGTCTGGAGTCAAATTATATAATTTTGAAACTTAGATTTAGATCTTTATGCCATGTTTCCTTCATTTTATTCACATAGTGTAGTATAAGTGTAAGATAAACACTACACTATATATGTTCAGTTTCCCTTGTTAAGAACATTTGGGTGTGGGCTGGAGAGATGGCTCAGAGGTTAAGAACACTGACTGCTCTTCCAGAGGTCCTGAGTTCAATTCCCAGCACCCACATGGTGGCTCACAGCCATCTATGATGAGACCCAATGCCCTCTTCTGGTGTGCAGGCAAAATGTAGACCAAACACGGTATACACAATAAATAAATAAATTTCTAAAAAAAAAAAAAAAAAAAAACCTCTTGGGTGTTCTAAAATACTACCATTAAATGTGCTTTGCTATTTCTAGCATGCTTCCTAGTTTCAAAGAAACCTATGTTGATTTTCAGTCTTTTCCCAGGTAGCATTATTTCTTCAGACTTCTTACTGT
This sequence comes from Microtus oregoni, assembly GCF_018167655.1. Taxonomy (NCBI): domain Eukaryota; kingdom Metazoa; phylum Chordata; class Mammalia; order Rodentia; family Cricetidae; genus Microtus; species Microtus oregoni. Next base: position 6,282,285 of record NW_024543829.1, on the reverse strand, counting down.
TAGAAGTCACCCTCTTATTTACTCCATTAATCAGTAATTATTTACTCTTTGTCTCTGTAAATAGTTGAAACAATTTTGTCACATATACACTGGTATTCTGCAATGACTTTATGTATAATCTTTCTCTTTCAATTTGATTCTTTCTTTCTGCTGAGTAATTTTAAATTTAGATGTTCCTCATACCCTAAATAAAATGAATTCATGTCTGGCTTATCTTATTTCATTGGGCAGTTTGAACTTTTAGGAAAATGTCTATGTAAGTGATTTTTTCCTCTTTCTTCCTCTTCTATTCTCATCAAGCCCTTCTGGGAAGTCAGTTTACTGGCTACCTTTGACAGAGTAATCTCAATGTGTTTTTGTGTTTTGGCCTTTAGAGATCATTGTGTATCCCTGCTGGAGTTTGGAAGTGCTGACCATTTGTGGTCAATGTTTTCAAATTGTGGTCTGGTAGCTGAGGGGTTTCAGAGAGAACCTTACAGGCTCTGGGGAAGGAGAGAGAAAATGGAGATTGTGTGGTAGGCATAGGCTCTTGAACTCTTCAGCCCATTCAATGAGATTACCTTGCTTTTCATGTTTGGTATAATAGGCCTCCACGTGAAACCTTCTGTTTAAGACCTAGTAATAACTTTCCTAGAATTCCTGATTCTGAAAGGCATTCTTAAGAAAATAAGACAGTTACTGTCAAGTTATTACATGCTTTTAAAATCATCTAAGAGTATTACTAAGACATCAAGTTCCTCGAAAACACTAGTACAGCTCTATTACCCATTACATAGGTGCATGAGGCAGCCAGTAGTGATCCAAGAAGGTTTTCCCTGGTGAGTCTTGATGGCCCAATAGTAGTTTTGAATGTTATGGGGATAAAATAAGAATCAGATGTTTCTTACTGTAGTTTCTGGCATTTCCCAATATAACATAAATAGAGTGAAATTGGCTTTCAGCTTGTCTTTAATCATTTCTTGCTTTGCCAAGTAGATTAAAAAATCCATTGAATCTTCTCTAAAAGATCCACTCTGGTTTGGTCTTGGCATCTCCCACATGAAAGCTGTTTTCAATACTGTTGTCTCAACAAGGCAGAAACTTGTAAGCAACCAATTTTATCCTATAAAATCCTAATGGCTATGTAGAAGCTTGTGTATGAAGGTTATGAGCGTTGCTCTGAATGCAGAGTGTCCTGATTCAAATCTCACCACTCAAGCCTCATAGACATGGGTCTCTGGGCAAGCTTCTGTCCTGATGTTTACTCATCCATAAGTTGTTGAATACAGTAGGGGTGCTTGATCCATATGGATATAAGAAGGACCATAGGCAAATGAAGAGCTATAAATGTGCCTAGTAAACTTGGTTGTAGCGGCTTATAATGAACTCAGTCAGAGATTGTAATAATATATATAGCTTTAATTGGGAAATAGACTTACAGAACCAGAAGTTCCAGCGAAGAACAGGAAAGCAGAAGGGAAGGCGGGGAGCACGCCAGTAATCTTTATAAGTAAAAAATATCCTCGGGGGGCCCCGCCCCCTGCAAGCAAGGTGATTGGCTGAGTCTCCCCTGCACTTGGTGCATTGGTATCCAGCTGCAGCCTCAGAGGTGGCAAGGAGGAAGGAGGAGTTGGTCAAATCAGGGTCACAGTTTGGGAAGCTGTATCTAAAAGAAAAATCAACAACAAAACCCCAACAAACTCATTCGCTGGTGCATAAAACCTCTCCAGAAGTAGACTCTTCTATTTTCATATAACTTTAATCCATCCCTGTTCATTTAAGAGAAAGATTCAGCTGAAAAACACGCATTGGGTCCTCCTCATATCAAAATAGAAAAAGTGAAAGATACATATCTACACCATTATAGAAGTGAATATTTGTTGTTTCTTTTTTTTTTTCCTGGTCTTTTGAGACAGGGTTTCTCTATATCCTTTTTTTGGAGCCTGTATTGAAACTAGCTCTTGTAGACCAGGCTGGTCTCGAACTCACAGAGATCCGCCTGCCTCTGCCTCCCGAGTGCTGGGATTAAAGGCGTGCGCCACCACCGCCCGGCTGTTATTTCTTAATGTAGATGAGTGTATGGTGAGTCTAAAACAGCTCAGCTGGTCTTGCTTTACAGATCATGTTGTCCATTCCTTGGAAGTATTCTGAATCTGGCATATTCTAACTGCTTCAAACATCTTGACAATAAAAATCCCTTTTAAATGAAACAATGACCTTTTGTGCTCATTGACGTTCTCTACCTGACTAACACGTCTTCATTTCCTCCACTGACAATGGCTAACAGCATTTTGGTGCTGTCTATTCTCACATGCTTTCACATTTTGGAATATATATATCTCCAACAACCCGCAGTAATATGTGTAGCTGCAAGAATAAAATTGAAAAGTCCGCTGTAACCAGTCCAATTTGCAAGGACTTCATTCTCTTTCTAGAAACAAGTTGTGTTAGTGTGAGAGGATGCCTTTCTTTAGGACCCAGGAAATGGTGACATGCTGGCATTCAAGATGTCAAACACTCTGATCCTTATTCTTACCTGTCAGTGCTCAGTGATAGCTGGTGAGTAGATTGGGTCCTCATGGGAAAACTTTGGCTCTTCAGCAATCAATTCATGAACTCTCCACAGTCTTGCATTGTTGCTTTTCTATCCTCATCTGTATAAACCTACACATCTGGAAATTTAGCACTCTCTATCTTCTGACGTATCTTCTTTGGTTACTTTTCTTTGAAAAATTTCCACCCTATTTAACTGGATTTTTGATGACACATGATTTCTAACCAAATGCTTATACAATTCATTATGAAATTCTAGATGGTCAGTCAACTCTATTTTAAAAGACACAGATTTTGCCACTAATATATCTTATGCCTCTTGGGACTGAAGTATGTTTCATTACAAAGACTCTAACATGATTAAGAAAATGATCTAGTTTTTCGGTTCTTAGAAACCGACAGGAAGGTACCACATTGTTTTTGTATAATAAACGGAAGGTGGTTTGTTAGCCTCCCCTCTCCAGGAGCCCTTTGTGGGTAACATTTATTATCTGGGTGGTCAGGTGATAGCCAGGGGTGATACCTATCAGTAGTGTTGGCTCAGCTTGTATCAGGGTTCTGAATTGATCTTCTGGGAAATGAGTTTTTATAAGAAACAGAATATCTTTCCTAAGTTTCCTCCTTTTCTCTCATTTTTTTTTCTTATCTGTAAATATAAAATCTTCCTTTGTAACACTAATTTAGTCCCCTCCCCCGCCCCCCATACCCACTAGCAAGGGCTTATTTGACAAAACCACAGGTATTCATATCACTAACTGCCAGCTTCTTCCTCTTCCAACCCTGATTCTATGATACTGTCTTACATTTTAGCATACTATTTCAGTCTTCTTTTACTTTGCATATGATTCTTAAATTTTCTCTCATGACTTTAATTTTAATAATTGGTTTGAATTATAGATGATGCTGGAACTAAATAAATATATTAATGGGAAAGGGTCTACATTATACAATTTTTTTTCAGTTGACTCTAATTCTGTTTGAATATCTTACCAGAATGGAGGAAGGAAAATTACTAGATTACAATTTAAGATTCTGGGAAAGAAACTTTTATCTCTAGCAACACTTGACCTTTCAAATGTCATTTGTTTTAAACCGTAGTTCTATTTACCTTTGCAATACAGTGGAGATTTATTTCTTAATATAACTCCTTTGTTCTCTATATCTATCGTCTATCTATCTATCTATCATCTATCTATCTATCTATCATCTATCTATCTATCTATCTATCTATCTATCTATCTATCTATCTATAGCATCTCTCTCATCTATGTATGTGTGTATGTATCATCTATTTATCTAGCTATTTATAATCTATGTACCTATCATTTATATGACAATTTATTATTATAAACAAATATTTTTTCAAAGTGAAAGACACTTGGTTTTGATCTCTTTTTCAGATGCTTTTTGTGTGCAGTAATTTTGTAGGATTTAAACGATTAGAAGAGAGCATCATTTTCTCAATATTTTGACTCAATTTCCATGTTGCCTTCCTTCCATGGTGCTTAATTACAGCTTAATTACTATCTAATTGTATTTTATACTATTAAAAATATTGACTTTCCTCACAAACAACAAAAAATTACAACAAAAAGTCTCTCCACCAAAAAAAAAAATACCCAGAAAAAACTCATTAAAAACATTAAGGTACACTTAACTATGTAGTGTTGAGCCTCACAATTCAGTATAACCCTTAACATGTGAAATGCGTTTAGAGAGAGTTGGTGACTGTTAGATGAGAGAGATGTTGGCTTTTAGAGAGACTCAAACGCTGTGAAAGGCAGTGTAAGTCCCTGCCTGCCACCCTGAGGACACTGTGAGAACTGCACCTCACCCTCCACTAAGAGGATAAATGCCAGGACAAGTATGAAATGGAGGACGGAACACTGGCGTCCCCTAAAAGGAAAGGAACTGAGGCTATTACCCAGATGATTCAGATGAGACAGGAATGCTCATCAGAAATATTCCCATTATTGAAATTATTTTAAACAAACGGCCAGGAAACGGCATCTTATAATTGCCACACTTGAGGTGAAAGGACATAAAGAAGGGGATGTCTTTCAGTCCTTTAGTATCAACAGGTCATGTTCTATTTCATTCAGTAGTTTGTTTAGTTTTCCTAAACTCTGTAGCTATGAGAAAAAAAGACAGGTGCTGACTATAAAGGGACAACAGGGGGACTTCTCAAGCCGAGAACAGGTTGCTGAACATGTTGGACAGTTGTGCTGTCCTTGACTTTTTACCCTGTGAATC